>NC_045610.1:11985798-12617300 GCF_009762305.2 Zalophus californianus
GGGCAGTGACAGAGTCCATTGCTCTCTTCCCTGGCTAAGGCCTCTCCCTTCCCTTCCATCGGCATGGCCGGGGGCGTTCCCTCTCCCCCGCTCCCTGTTTCCGCAGTTCCTGTTTGGGGAGCAGTGTGCGTGTTTAGTCTGTGTCTGGTAGCACCCACATTATTAGAAGGAACTTTACCCTGGCAGAATACTCAAGGCATTGACTTATCAGGGCGGGAGGTTTATATAGCTAAGGTATTGTGTCCAACCACAAGCAAGTCAACCCTTGCCCTGTGTTATATAAGCTTTACTGTTAGCTGCAGGGAGATTCCTGCCCGGAGGCCAAGTGCCTTTTGTACTGGAAGGAGTCAAGGCCAGCCGTGTCCAATATCCCTGGGTTTCGGAATTAGAAAACAGAACCCCTGACCTGGAAGTTAAGGGGTTCAGAGTCCTGAGTGGTGAAAACTAAATATGACCTAGCCATCACCCTATTTCACAGATAAGGAAACTGAGGCCAAGACTTGTCCAAGTTCCGTCCCCATCCCTCCTCTGCCTCTTCACCCGAAGCCCTGAGCTTTCTTAGGATAGGAGAGGTTCCAGGGCTCTTGAGTGAAGAAGCAAGTCCAGAGAAAAGTGATTTGCTCGGAAAGTGATCTGACAAGCCCAGCCAGAGGGACCCATCACCCAGTGCCCTAGCTCCCGGGGCTTCGCCTGGAGGATGCGCTTCCATAAGCACACTCTTTATTTGGAGATGTCTAAGAGGAGGAAGAAAAGTGTTCCCATGATCCAGTTTTTGGGAAAAAAAAAAATTTTTTTTTTGAGGGGGTGAGGAATTTCTCAAATGTCAATGTTTATTTTCTGAGTGTGCTGGCTTTCGAGATTAATCCTCAAAGAAGAAAACTGGAGCATGATACCTAGCCTCGAGGGGATGACTTTGGAACAGGAACAAAAATATTATAAGCCAGATCTGAAGGTTGAAGGCCTGTGACCCCTTCATGGCATTTTTTCAAGCTCCTGCCACACATTGGAAAGCTCTGCCCCTCGAACCTCCATTTCTCCTTGATAGGTTAATGTTGGGTAGGTATAAAAAAGCCCAGCGCACGCTCCCAACCCACCCTGGTTGGGCGTTTGTTTCTGTTTGGAGATGCCGCTAACTTTCCAACTTTCCACGCTAACTTGGCGTGGCACGCATCGTCCCAGATGCCAGATATTCTGACTTAGAGAAGCATCAAGATAATGAAAATTGGCATCTCCTGTCCCAGGAACATGTCAAGACAGAAGTCCTGCCAGCGAGCGTGAAATTAGCAGGTCGCGCCCTGCGTGCCCTACTGCTTTCTTTTTGATGGGGGGAGGTGGGTGCTGCCTTGGGTGCTTGTTAGCACATCCACTCCAGGCATCTGTGCCCTCTGGAGGGAGAATCACATGTTCCTTGTCCCTAGGAGCCCTTTCAGGGTGATTTGAACTCCTTGACATTTTTTCCATTGCAACGTTAAGTTCCCAGGAAGTCAAAGAAATAATAATGGCAACGTAAATAGAATCTTCCTAATCTGATCTGAGTGGTTGGGCCTGCACCTTAACGAAGATGCCTGTGGGCTGCCCACACTGGGTCTCTAGTTAGGCCCAGTATACATGAAGCTGCTCCAGGTGCCTGGAGCAAGGGGACAGCCAGCCTCACCAGCTGTGTGTGCGCACAGAGCCCCTCCAGGATCGCAGACCCCTGCACAGTGTGCTCTGGCAGGCTTAGAAGTCCTTGCTCTTCCTCACACCCCAAACCCCATCAGCAGCAGGTTTCCGCCTCCAGGAGCGGCTTGTCCCCATCAGGGCAGGGCTGGCGATGGGAAATCTTTGTTCTTTTCCTTTGTTAAGGTCATGTTATTTTTTAGATTTGGCAAACACTAAGGCAGTCCTCTGATTGCTTATTTTAACTGTATTCTTACCCTAGATTGTGACGCTGGGGGGAAACCAGCTATAGACACAGTGCTGGCGAACTTTCTGGAAATAGTGAACTTGTGAGCCACTCTTGCATTCTAGCCAAATGCAGGTTTCAGAATCACTCCCCCACACAGCCCCCGCCCCAAGCCTGGACACGGGTGAGCCAGGCATGGAGACGGCTCAGGAGCCCATGAGGCTTGTCTTTGTTGGCTCAGGACCCACTCACCCCCCTGGCCACTGCTCCCCAGTACTCTGTTCTTTCCCTGAAGTCTTTTTCTTTGGCCCCCGAAACCCAGCCAGCCATTGAGAGCTGGGAAGACGGGGTGAAACTAAAGGAGCCACCGCATTCCAGGCCCGCTTCGTGATTCTTCCCTGAAGAGACACAAAGCCCACTAAAGCCCTGCCGTCGCTTTGGTCATCAAAGCTCTAGCTTATGCCCGTTTCTGTTGGCAGTGAGATGGGCCTGCCTGCTGTAAGCCAGGCCCTACCCAGGCCCCGGCTCTCCCCTCCTCCCACTCAGAGAGATACACCAGGACACGGTCTGAAACACTTTCAGTGCCCGCCTGACCACCTGCACCCCCGCTCTGGGCGGACTGCCACCTGGCATCCCCAGTGGCATTGGAGGAGGGGCCCCTGGTATCTCCTCTGGTCACCTCCAGAGGCGAGGCCCGACAGCGGGTAGGCAGGACTCTTAAAAGGGTCCTAACCCGATGAGCTCAAGTTCAAGTTTAAAACCAGCCTGAAGGACCAGCACATTCCTGAGATGAGAAGGGACTTTGCAGCCCTGGGCTGAGAGTAGTCAAAAAGTTATCCATTTCAAGAACGCGTACCGCTGCCCTCCCATCCCCAACCCCCGGCACCTGCCGGTCAGCCCTGCTTCTTAGAACTGGCCACCTCATCGCTTCCCTCACCTGCCATTTCATATGTGGCTGCCTTGTGTTGCCCGCACCTGCTGTGCCAACGCGTTTTTTTGCTCTGTGTACGTTTTGGTTTCGTTTGGGGGTTGCTTTTGACGATTTCCTTTGTTCGGTGTTCTGTCTCCCCTCGCCTGGCTATGGGGCTGCCTGACCCGCTGCTTGCCGCCTCCATAGATCCCCGTTGCGCAGCCCTCTGTCATGGACGACATTGAAGTGTGGCTCAGGACGGACCTGGTGAGACTCGACTTTTCTCTTTCGCGTGCGGGCTGTGGCCAGGCAGAGCGCTTCTGACGACGGGCCCCAGGGCCACCGGCTGCTCCCGCCACAGGATGGCGGAGGGGGGTGGCGAGCCAGCTCTGCTCACTTGCCCTCCTGCCCACCCTGGGCTGTGGCTGCCCCAGGGCACCTGCTCCGGGCACAGCCCCTGAACCCCGGCCACCCCGAGGCCGCGGCAGGCAGGGCTCTGGCTAGCTCCGGAGCACACACTTGTCCCCCAGTTACTTTACTGTAGCAGCTGTGTGTGTGCTTGGGTTTTTTTGGTTTTTGTTTGTTTGTTTTTTGGTTTTTTGGTTCTTTTTGCTTTGGGTTTTTTGGATCCCAGTGGGGTTTATTTTTAATTTTTTTTCCTTTCCACTGTGAAATTATGCGGACATGAGTTGGGTGTTTTGTTTTTCAATTTACTGCCATTCCCACTTCCCCAGCATCTTCTGGTAGCTTGGATTTGAAAGAACCCTTGCCCTAGAGACTATTCTCTTTATCCACAGAGCTAGGACAGGAAGGTGAGGACATCATGCATCTGCAAGTGGTAGCAGGTCCCAAGAAAGGAGGGCTGCTGTGGCTGGTCCCTCTCTGCTGCTTATGAAGCACATCTACTGGCAGTGGCTGTGTGGGAGGCAGAATGGGGTTTGTTGGCCAGGGGCTGATGAAGAAATGCACTCTGGGAGGGGAAGCGGCCTGCCCAAGGGCATGGGCTGGGCAGAGTCTCCCTTAGTCCTGGAGACACCTCATCTCTACCTCCTCGCTGCTCCCTCTTCAGGGGACCCTGTCCCCAGAACAGAGCATCTTTAACCACAGGGTTGGCCTGGCTGGCAGGCGGCTGCAGGCTCGGCCCCCTTCTACATTAAGGTACAGCCCCCTAAGGGGACACCTCCACACAAGGCCAGGCTCTCTGAAGACACTCATTGCCCGGCAAGGCAGACATCCGGGTGCCGTGCCAGGGGAGGAAGAAAATGCCACCTGGCCTCTTTCCCAATGGAATGCCTGGAAAAGAAATAGCTCCTCTCACAGAAAGAAACAAAGCAGGAAGGACCAAGGCACTCAGCTCACAAGGCGGGGGGGCGGCCCAGGGTTCAGAAACAGGGAGGGACCCTTCCAGCAACGCTGAACAGCAGGTCATGGCAGAGCCAGGAAGGAAGCCAGGTCTCCTGGCTGAGCCCAAGGCCTTGTCCACTTCCCCGTCCAGCTCCCTTCCCTGTTCCCAGCGACCACTGCGTTCTCCAAACAAACTGCATTGTTATGAGCTCTTAGAGCGTCCATGGCTTCTCAGAAACCGGCAGCAGGTGACCAAATCTGGGCCAGGGGAGGCTGCGTTGACATAGCTTCTGGTGGGACGGCACTCAGCAGCCAAAGACTGCCTGGTATCAGCCCCGTGCCCGGGGCTTCATGGCTCCGTCCCTTCCAGGCCTCATGCAGTTCCCAGCTGTTGGCACGGACAGTGTGTTCCCAGAACCATGCATCTGCTGAGCGAATGGGCACCTGAGGGGGCCCTGGGCACGCTTTGGGCTCAGCTTCCCTGAGGCCCCTGCTCTGGGAGAGTTTCCATGGCTGGGCAGTGGCCTGCTGTGGTTCTGTCCGGAGCCCAACCCAGGGAACCAGCCTGTGCCTTTTTTTTTTTTTTTGGCCCTTCTGGAGGATCAAAGCCGAGAACTACTCGGTTTGGGGGTTTTGTTTTGTCTTGTTTTTGCTTTTTGAAAAACAAGGATTCCGGGTCTCCACAAGCAGTACTTGACTACTGCAGAACCCCAGGAAGGGGAGGTGAGAGGGTTTGCTCAGACAGTGTGGCCAGGGTGGGGCCCTAATGCTGCTCTCCTTGCTCCTCCCGCAGAAGGGCGATGACCTGGAGGAAGGCGTCACGAGTGAAGGTACGACTTGGCCAGCACCTTTCCAGCTCTCCACCTTCCGCTGGCTCCTCCTGCCCGGGGGTCTTGGGGTGCACAGGGACTGGTACCCCCTCCTCCTCAGGGCCTCTACTGCCAGAGCATCTCCTGGTGCCCATCCTTGCTTGGCCTGGCCTTCTCTGCTGGGGGCTTCTCTGCTCTGCCCCAGCCAGGCCCTGTGCTGACCAGGGAAGTGGCGGAAAGAACGTAGCACTTCAAGAAGGTCACAGAGCTAGTGATGAGTAGGTCCAGGCGGCCACCTGAGGTCAGCGTGGTCCCCAGATCTGCAGTCCTAACCAGTTTGTCCCTCCCCCCAAATTCTCAGTCCAGCAGAGAGACGAGATACACGCCATGTCCACGGGGCACGGAGGGCACTTCTCAGGCCTGGCGTCCTGTGACCTCATTTCTGGGGATGCCAGGGGATGATAGGTCGGGTCCTGTCATGCTCCTCCTGTGTCACCCCCACCCCCACCCCACTCTCCTCTGCACCGCCAGACCATCTGCTCAGCCCCCCTCCGCTGGCAGAACCTTGCGTGGTGGATGAGAGTTGGTGGGGGGATGTTCTCTGTCAAGTTTAAGTAGGAACTTGCCCCTCCGGCTTGCCCTGTGCTGCTGGGGAGAATGGAAAAGCTCCAGTTTGAAGGTGGGGCAGGAATCCTCACTCCCCCTTCCCCCAGTACCACCTGCTGGCAGCCAGGCTTCCCGCTTGCCTGGGAGGCAGCAGAGGAGGGAATCCAGGCGGGGTCTTGGGGCAGCAGAGGGCAGGCAGCCCAGGCCAGGGTGCTGAGGGTGGGAATTTGCACGGGGGCGGGGCACGACCCCTGTTGACACAAGTGAAGGGGGCTCCAAGGGGAGCAGGTGGGACGTGGTCATTTGAGCCTCGCTGCGGGCCTAACCCCCTACCAATCCTGGCCCTTGCCCGGGTTTTGTATTGCAGAATTCGATAAGTTCCTGGAAGAAAGAGCCAAAGCTGCCGAAATGGTCCCCAGCCTCCCCTCGCCCCCAGGGGACGCCCCAGCCCCAGCCTCAAACCCCTCCGGCCGGAAGAAGCCGGAGCGATCAGAGGACGCCCTCTTTGCCCTGTGAGCTGGTCTGCGGTTCGGCTCCCCAGACGGCAGGTCACCTCCTGTTCCCCCCCTCCCCCCGGTCCAAACGAGGCACTGGCCCTCCGCCCCCCATCTGCAGTCCCCTCTTGGTCCTGTACTGCTGCGTCTCCATGGAAGCACCCCTGTGTTTGCTCCCAGGCCTCCCATGTGGCAGGACCAACTTTAGCCACCTTCTTCCGTCTGGGTGGTGGGACAGCCCCGTTGCAACCAGAGGCTCTTGCCCCCACCCCCGCCCCTCGTGCCCATAGGCTCCCTCTGCCCATATGTCCTCCCCGGAAGGGCAGGCCATGGGACCGTTTCCCGAGGAGACACCTGGACTGTCTTTTCTCCGGTCCCCCCCCCCACAGAGAAGGGGCTCAGACCCCAGCCCCTTCCCCCGTGTGCCCCACCCCTGCCTGCCTCGGCGGGTCTTCTTGGACCGGCCTACCTTCCCGTGCCCCTGTTCAGAAAGGGCTTGTCTGCACCCGTGGACTTGGTCTCCCTCCCTGGAATGCTGCTCCCTGATGTGGGTCACCCTGCGGCACTGGGCGTGCTCGGCACTTGCGAAGGCTCTGTGCGCGCCTGTGTGTGAGGCCGCCTGTCCGCTTGACCCTCTCTCCGTCACTAAGCTGCTAGGCCGAGCGCCCGCCCAAGCCGGCTCAGAGCCTGGGACCAAGGGGTCCCTGCAGGCTCCTGGCATGCTGAGGGAGAGCCAAGGGCAGTTGCAAGGATGGCACGTGCCCCGCGGATGGTAGTTGAGAGGCACACGGCTTAGCCCCCACAGAGCTACACTACCGGAAACCAAACTGCCCCATGGCCGCCGCACGCTGCCCTCACATGGTCGGCCCCGTCTGGGGAGGAGTTGCTCTGGCTTGCTTGGGAAGGCTCGGTGGGTGTGTGAGCCATCGTGCGGCCAGCCCTTCCCGCCTGGCGGTTGGAGCAGGGAGCTCGTCGACACAGGCTGACACCAGTGCCTCGGGCTCTGGGAGAAGCATTTGGGACCGGGCCCTGGACACCTCCAATGGAGAGCGAGGCGCCACCCGGCCCAGAACCCCATGCCCAGTCGTGCGCCTCAGCTTCCCCGTGAGAGGCCTGGGGCCTGGCTGGGGGCCCGTCTGGCAGGACCAGCTGGGGAGGTCACACTCCAGGTCCTCGGAGGACATGCAGGAAGCGCCTTTCAGAGCTCAGCCAGCCTGACTCCAGCCCTGCCCTCCACTCTCCCCCCCCCGACCCCTGCCCCTCAGTCTGCCTGCACACCTCTCCTCGACGTGGTTCACAGGCAGAGCCCCGAGGCCTGCCTGGATGTTCAGAGGTCTGAAGTCCGCTGGCTTGACATGAGCTGCAGAGAAGGTGGCTGGGATGGTCCAGCTGGACCCAGCGACCCAGCTGTTGGCCCTGTGGCGCAGTCCCAAGCACTAGTCTCTGTGAGGGCCAGGGGCCCCCCTTTGTAGCTGGGCCTTGGGGGTCAGGCCTGCGGCAGTCGTGACCCCACAACCGCCAAGCCCAGCATCCTCTGAGGGAAGAGCCAGCCTCCCTGCCTTGTAGAGAGGGAAGTCCCCACGAGAAAGGGGTCCTGAGGGGACAGGAGGCTCCTGGCATGAGTGAAGCCGAGGCCTGCGTCTGCCTGGGGAGACCCCAGCACAGTTGCTCTCGACCCATGGTCCAGAGCTGCCCCCCAACTCCAGGCTGGCCTTGGAAAGACCAGGCCAGCCCTGGGCAGCAGGTGGTGGTGAACCCTGGGAGCTGATAGGAAGGTGCTGGCCCACGCAGGGAAGTGTCTCCTGCCTTCCTGGCCTGGAGCTGCCCCTCCTGCTGTCACCCACACACGTCAGGCCCAGAGGCAACCTGCCCCTACCTGGAGGCTGAGGGGGGGACACTTGCTTGAGGCCTGCCCAAAAAGCCAGGTAGGGGCCCAGGTGGCCTTAAGGGGGTGTTGCTCAGCCCTTCCTGTCCCCAGGGACCACATGACTGCTAGCTGCCTTCCATCTGGGGAGCACAGCCCCGGGGCTACATGCTTAGGGAGGGGAGCCAGAGCTGTGGCAGGCAAGCTGGCCAGTGCCTACACCCCAGGAGAGTGAGACCCTCGCGAGCCACCAGCCTCTGCACAAGTGTTAGAAATCACAGATACGGTATGTACTTAATTACACTAAATTATTGCTGGGATTCCTTATAAGCACTAATTATACCTGATTATAGGTTAAAATATTTATTTTGTCAAAATATTTTCTTGGGGATGTGTTGAACCTTTTCTGTGTTCATTGTGTGCTAAGATGAGAAAACTAACCATTGCTTCCTGCCTGCCTTTGGGGCCAGCAGGCAGCAGTGACCCAGGGCACGGGTGGGCTTCTGACCGGCCTGCCCCAAAGAGGTCCCTGTCCGGGAGCCCAAGGCACCAAGCAGGCCGACTGGGGCCAGGCCAAGAGGTGACCCACCTGCTTAGCACGCACGGGACAAGGGCTTTCTGAGCTGACAGGGCATGTTGCTGGCGTGGGTCAGAGGGAAGGGTGACTGTAGGTCCGTTGTCTGTCCTCCTGTCTTTGTTTGTCAGCCCCATCAGTGTGAGCGACCACACTGTCTGCCTTGGCTCACTGCCCTTCCCTTGCTCACCCAGGGGTCCAGAGCAAGGGAGCCTGGGGAGGTGTGGGGCCTGCACTGTCACTCAAGGCCCCCACCTGGGCGACTGGTGGCAAGGGCTCTGGATGGCCCCGGGGGCAGCAGGTACCTGGACGACTCCAGCATCGTGGGGTGGACGGCGGCTTGGTCTCCCACACACCTGCTCCTCCTCTTCCTTCCTGCCAGCCACCCCCACTCTGCCTCCACGTACACCCGTTTCTAACCCAGGCTGGCCCAGCCTTCTGGATGGTTTGAGGGGGGCTGTGGGCTTGCTGGGGAAAAGCTCCATGCAGGAGGCTTGCGTTCTCAGCTTGGCCTCCGTGGCTCAGGGCGTGTGTGCATCCAGAAGACGCCCCTTGCGGTGCCCGCCTTTCCCAGTGCCCACCTCCTGCCCTCCCTGTGCAGGGGGTTCCACGCCGGGCTTCCCCTGCAGCCAGCAGCCCCTGGGGACGGCTGTCCACCCCAGAGTTCCACTCCTCTCGTGTGGGGAACGGGGGGTGGAGATTTATTTCCTAAAGTTTGCACTTAATTTGCGAGGGTCTCAGGATCGTTGGGGGCTACCGCGGAGAGAACTGTGTCACGTCTGTTGTCCAGCTGTCCCCGGAGTCTGACGTTTTGTTGCTGTTGTGCGTTTCTGCGGGCAGAGCCAGGTCTGGAGGGCGGGTCAGTGCCCTCAAGGCTGAGCACGTCCATCCACCCACTGGCTCTCCTTCCAGATGTTGTCTCTCTAGTTTGGGTTCTTGCATGTAAAATACTCCACAATAAAGAAACGAACAAACTGTTCCTCTGTGATCTCTGTGGAGTCGGCTGCGACGGTCCAAAGGGCCTGCCCGTTCTGGCCCCCTGCTTTCTCTAAGCAGGGGGCCACCTGGGGGTGGGGCCTCTAGAAGGAGCAGCATGGGCAGCTTGCCCCACTCCCCGCCCCCCTCAAGTGTGCCCAGGCTGCGGGAGCAGGGCCAGGGGAGTCTGGGCTAGAGGAAAATCCCCATGCTGGTCCCGGTCCGGCTATCCTGGGGCACAGCCTGGTTTCGGGGTGTTGGTTGTAGCAGCTGGAAAGCTGCCACGGCCTCTGCCTGAGAGCTCTCCCAGGGCCTGTGCTGCCTCCTGGGTCTCCTCCTGGGTCCCAGGCACTCGGCCCCACCGCCTCAGCCCCCCTCAGCCGGGCTGCCCGAACTTGGCTGGGCATCCTCCGAATTATCTGTACAGCTTGTGCTGGGCACTGAATTTGAGACGTGCTGTTCTAAGAACCCCCCTCCCCGCCTCCCAGTCTTAGAAACAGCTTTCTCGAGATAGGATTCACATAGCGTAAAATGCACCCATTTAAGGTACACGATTTAAGTAGCTTTTATTTTTATTTTTTGCTTTTCTTAAGTAGGCTCCACACCCAGCACGGAGCCCAGTGTGAGCCTCACGACCCTGAGATCAAGAGTCCAAAGCTTCACCGACTGAGCCACCCAGGTGCTCCTGGGTAGTTTTTAGTTTTTCACAGAGTTGTGCAACAATCACCACAATCAACTTTAGAGCATTTCATCAGTAATCGCTCCCCCATCTCCCCACACCCTCCAACCCACTCTCCCTTTTAAAAAGGTTTCTGGGGGCGCCTGGCTGGCTCAGTCTATGGAACATGCGACTTGATCTTGGGGCCATGAGTTCGAGCCCCACGTTGGGTGTGGAGATAAACTTTAAAAATTTAAAAGGTTTCTGTCCTCTCCACCTGTCCTGCGAGCTGGCCACCCTGGGGTTGCTGCCAGACCCCATGGTCCTCTGGGATGCAGGCCTCAGCAGGCCCAGAGGCGCAGGGGTCCTTGAGGGGCGCATTGTGGGGGCTACATGGTGCCTGTGTCTTCAGTGGCTCAGAGGAGGCTGGGAGCCCTTTAATCCTTACAGGTTCCATGATTCGAGGATGGACCTCAAGCGTGGTGGGCTCAAAGCCCCCAGGTGAGCCTGGAAAAATTGCAGGGACATCTACCTAACCTGTCATGTGCAGGTGAAGAGACAGGGCTGGGAAGACCCACTTCCCTAAGTTTTCTCAAGGCTTGGCAATGGGGTCAGTGCTCCAACCCAGACCTTCGGCCTCCTAGGCCAGGGCCATGGAGGGGTGGGCAGCAGGGGAGGCCATCCCATCCACCTGGAACACCAGCCCTGTGGGGAGATAACTCAGGAGGGGGCTGCCCTGCCTCATGATAGGAGGCAGGTGGGACCCTGATTGGGGGCCACATTGGGACCATCACCAGCCCAGGTGATGCAGCAGCACCCAGCTCCCTTGAGCCTGTTGCCTCGATGGCGTCTAGGGACCTCTGTGAAGGCTATGCCTGTTTCTGGCCAGTCTGAATGAGATAGAGGCTCCCATAGCAGGGGGAGTGTGGGAGTGGGCCTCTGAAGTGTGGGAGACTCCCCAGTCCCCAGTCCCGGTGAATAGAAGGCATGGATCCTGAGCCCATTCTCTGCCCCTGGCCCTGTTCGAGGCACCGTGGGTGCCAAAAGAGGCCTGAGCTCTGTTCTTGCCCTGTGGACTTGCCAGGACACTCGGTCCACTTTCAGCACATGTTTCTGAGAGCCTGCTGTGTGCCGGGTTGGCGCTGGAGGGGAGGGGCTGCTCGAGTCCTCCCCTCAGAGAGCTCACGGCCTGGTTCAGTTCCCAGAATCAAGGACACTCTGCAGCCAGGAAGCACTGGAGCCCTCTTCCAGAGATTATGGGTGGGGGAGGTGGCTCTGGGGGAGCAGCCAAGGTCCAGAGTAACTGCCTGCATGAAGTTGCAATGGGCAGGCCAGCCATGGGAGGGAGAGGGTGGTGAGGCAACACTGACCTAAGGATAAGCCTCCTGGGAGGGACCGCAAGATCCCTGGTAGGCACTTGCCAAGATGCATTTCCCCTGTACATTAACAGCTGTTCCTAAAAAGGAGGGGTTCTGTGGAGAGAGATGTTTGGGAAACGCTGAAGTAAAGTTATGTAGTGTCAAGATCTCTTTGTCCAAGATAAAGGTAGTTTGTGGCCCAAATTCCTTGTTTAGAGATGCTGTACTGGAGCTTAAGTTGTGGTAGAAAGATGTTTGATTTAATCAGAAAGAATGTCTTAGCTTATGCAACAAAAGTTCTGATAGTTCAGCTTCAGGCATAGCTGGATCCAGGTGCTTAGGGATTTGGTTAGGAATCTGCTTTCTCTGGGTTGGCTCTTCCATGTGGTTGACTGAAGGCCACCTGCAGCTCCAGGCTGACTTTCCACTAGCAGAGAGAGGGTATTGCTCTCTCAGTAGTTCCAACAAAGTTCCAGAACCCACTCTGAAAAACGAGACTGTTCAGAGGGAAGATGAAATCTCAGGAGGCAGGGCACCTGGCTGGCTCAGTACGTGGAGCTTGTGACTCTTGATCTCAGGGTTGTCAGTTTGAGCCCCACGTTGGGTGTCGAGATTACTTAAAAATAAAGTCTTTAAATTTTTTTTTTTTTTTTTTTTTTTTTTTTTTTTTTTTTAGAAGGCATTAGACGGCCACCGCTGTGTGGGTGGAGAGGCCCAGAGATGGGAGTGCACACTGAGGGGCAGAGACTTGGACAGAGGCAAGCTTCTGGATTCCTCTCTCAGTGCTCCCTCATCAACATTTGGTTGCCTCCCCTCATTGGAGCCTGAGAGGAGCTGCTTTCCAGCGATAGCTGCCTTCTGCAGAGATCTGGAGGGGGCAATGTGGGAACACTGTGGGTCTTATCATGGCTCACAGTCCCCCGGCTCGCTAGTCCCACACTGAAGCACCTGAGGAGAGTCTTTTTCCAGCCCACCTCCTTTCCAAGAAAAAGGTCTCTTTAGGGTCCCCAGGGACCAGAGGTGGGCAGAACAAAAGGACTTGAATAGGCATGAGTCACCCAGAAATTCCAATTTGTTTCTGAGGAGCCCCTGCCCGGTCTTGCCCTCAGAGGAGTCTGGCCAGGGCGTCCAAGCCCAGGCCCTCGGCATCCCAGGACGCAAAATCTCTGCTCTCAGCACTAGGGGGTCAGTGGGATGTTTCTGGAAACCCGAGTGGACTCCTCTGCCTGGCATCTCCTCCCCAACCCCGTGTCCACTCTAAGAGCACCCTACCAGGGGTGGCAGGCTCCCCTGCAGGTGTCTGAACAAGTCACTGCTCCTCTCTGGTGTATACTCCCTTGATCTATAAAGTGGGATCACGGGTGGTAAGCCCAACGCCTGCAGGGGCCTTTTTCTTATACTCGTTTACGAGTGGAGTGGTCCAGGTGTGATACCCGGGGACTGATGGGGACAGCGGGGATGCCCACAACCCTGGCTAAAGGGGCACTCCAGTTGCTGAGCCCAGTGTTGCTCCATACTCCCATTTTCCAAGAAAAGCCAGAAATCCAGCCTTCGGGTCGAATCTTCTGTATTTGACAATTAATTCAAAATCAGAACACATGTAGAGTTGGATTTGGCATGTAGGGGCCAGGGGATGTCTGAGGTCCCCATTCTCCCTGCCGCCAATTCAACCCACCCCATTCTGTGACTCCCCCTCAATCTACACCTGGCCTCAGCCCAGAGAGCCGGTTAACACCCAGGGGACAGATGTCCCCCCTCCTTCTTCATTGCTGTCAGCTTCACCCCTCACAGAGGAGAACTGGTGACCAGCAGATCTTCGGTGGAGTGTCTATTGAATTGACTCATTGATGAACCCGGAGGTAACCACCATGAGTGGCAACGCTGACCCAAAGAAGCTCAGAGAGGGCTAGAAACAATTTGCTCAGCACACAGCAGAGGCCAACCTGGAATGAGAATACAGGGTCATCTAGGCCCAGAATCATCCATGTCAACAGCCATCTGGTTCCATTAGCTCCAGAAGGGGGGAAACTGAGGCTCCAGCCTGGCTCTGTGCTGTTTTGGCCCCCTTGGCCATAACCTGGGCAGGTCCTAGCTTAGCTACCGCAGAAATGAAGGATAATTGGGGGCAGGCGGGGTTGCAAGGGGGCTCCTGGAGTGGCGAGGGGTCTCCGTATGGGAGGCCAAGCCCAGCCTTCCTGCCCGGTGCCAGCAGCCCTGGCAACTCCAGTGCCTGCCCCTCTACCCACCCCTGAGCTCCGCCAAGACGAGTAGCCTTGAAAGAGGCCCTGCCCGCCTCCGGGCTGGACACCCGCCCCAAATGTCTCGGAACGCACAGATGCCTGTCAGTCCCTAAGACGTCTGGGGAGGTAAGGGGGGAGATGCGTGCCCCTATTTCACAGTTGGGTGAGCTGGGCGCGCCTCTGGTCCCGAGAGCCAAGGGCCCACAGGGGCCCCGGCCAGGGGGCGGGGCCGTCCCACGTCAGCCCCGCCCCCATGCCCGGACGCACACCTGGCCGCGGTCCCAGCCAGGTGTCTGGCCTGGAGGCCTGGCCGAGAAGAGCAGGCCCAGCTGGTCCCAGGGGCCCAGGCCCTGCCAGCCCGCACCGCGGTCCCGCCCCACCCCCCGGGTCGAACGGGCGCGGCGCATGTGACCCAGGGCCCGGCTCCCGGGAGTTTCGCGCTGACGCCGCGTCACCCCACTCGGGGCCGGGCGCCCATTGGCTGCGCCGCGGCCCGCGGGGCGGGACTTGTCTGGCTCGGCGCCCCAGCTCCCCTGGGTCTCCGGCCGCTGCCAGGCCCTGGGTGAGGAGCCCACGCCTTGACGAAATCAGGGGCAACAGCGCTGTGAGGTCGTGGGCAAGTCGCTTTACCTCCCCGGGTCTCGGTGTCATCATCTGTCAAATGGGAATAGCAGCCCAGTCCTCCTGGGACTGTTGGGAGGAATATATGGGTTAATTCTGGTAAGCGCTCAAAGGTTGTTGCCGGGGCAGACACACACGGCCTGCCAGCATCACGGTTGGCCAGGCTGGGACCCCTGCCCCCTACTAGGCACACCGGGGCAGAGGGGGCACCTCCACCATGACTTGTGCCCCTCAGTGCCCTGGCACACACTCCTCTCCTTGTATGAGTTCGGATCACCCCGACCAAGAGGGGCCTGGGGGCCTTGTTTGGGGGTCTCAGGCTCTTTAGGGGGAGGAGCCACCAAGAGAAGGTTTCCCTGAAGAACTGTCGCCCCCATCCCATCTTTCCCCACTCTCACGTTGAGAATTGCCCTGGTAATCTGACGCTGCGAAGCAGAATTTTGTCTCTTTGGTTGCAAAGATTTAAAGCACCCCCCCACCCCAACTATGCCCCATGGCCGGGCTTCAGTTTCAATTGGCATTTCTAGTCTGGGCGGCAGGGCCCCTGTTGACTTTGCCTTACCCTCTTTCCCCTCACTCCTGCAGTTATGACATGCATATTTATTGAACCATGCTCTTTACATATATGGTAAACTCGTTTGTAAAGAACAGTGGGGCAGGTCTGCTGTGATGTTGACTCCAACACACCTTACCTGCCTCTGCAGAATGAATGCAGGAAGGGTTATTCTCATTTTCCAATCTAGTAGCTGAGACTCAGAAAAGGGAAGTAAGTGGTTGCAGGTCACACAGCAAAGGGGTGAAAAACCAGACCAGCTTCCCGACTCTGGAAAATGTGGTCTTTAGAGGCTCTACTCAGCACCTGCTCCTCTCCCCACTCCTATTCCTGAGAAGGGCTGTTAGGATTTTCAGGGAAGTCACCAGACTCCCGAGGCCTCCTGGGTGCTTGGCTCCTGCTTGGGCGATAGGGTCTGGGGTAGGGCGACAGGATGAAAGATGGCTGAGGCGAAGCCAGATCCCCCTGTGCTCCCCAGGAGAAGTTCATCTGGATCCCTGCGTGGATCCCAGAGCAGGGCCACTTGGGGGGGGCGGTGGAGATGTGGTTTGGAGACCCCCATGGCTCCTGGTCTGGGTGATTGTCCACAGCGGCCACTTCCAGGAGGGGAACAAAGACAGCTGCCCGTAGAGGCCGAGCCCTTGGAACTGGGGCCTCCCAAGTCCTCCCCTGGCCAAGGCACCTCCCTTTGAAAGTGCACCACTAATTTTACTCCCTCAGAAGGCATGGCCAGACAGGCTATATCTGGAGTCTGAGCAAGACAGTATTTGGGATGGCATGACTCACTGAGGCCCGGGGCTAGGAGAGACTGGGGGGTCTAGACCTCTGATGGGTCTTCTTGGCTGCCCTCCATGAAGGGTACCTTTGTCTGCTTGCATAATTCCAGAGACAGGAACCTCACTGCCTTTCCAGTTTCAAGATACTCAAATGTTCTAGTTTATCTCTATGCACCTCGGTGGGACCCCACCCCTGCCACCTAGCTCTGTACCCAGTCCACAGGGCCCAGGGTTCAGTCTCCAGCCATTTTCCCAGCCAAGCTGCCTCTTCCGACCCAGACCCAGCCTGTCATGATCCAGGGCAACCTGACTCAAGTCTAAAGCACAGCCCACCTCTTCCTTCTGTCCGCCATCCTGGCTGCTCCCAAGGGTTGCACGAAGGTTGAAGTCAGATAGCCCTGGGGCCCAACCCTGTCGTTGTTCCTGAGTAGCTCTGTGCTTGGGCAATTAGAACTCTGGGTCTTCCTGTCTTCCTGGGTACTGAGGCCAGCCTACTTCGGGGGGTGGACTGGGTCCACTGGCTCCCAAACCCCTCTATGGTCACCACAACTGGATCTGGGAAGAAAACCAGATTAAATCAGGAAGGGAAATTCAAGTCTCTTCCAGGCTCCCTTTGGGCTACCCCTTTATCAGGAGACCAATCTAAGGAAACTGGGGGGGGGGGCAGGCTGATCTCACAGGCCCAGCGGCACCCCCCATAATCACTAACATCCCAACCAGCCTGTGGAGAAGCATCACCAAGCTCCACTTACAGATGATGAAATAGGAGGACAGAGTTGGCCCGACAGCACACAGCTATCGCTTGCACAGATCTGTCTCGTTCTAAAGAGCTAAATCTAGGAAGTGAGGTCTGTCCAGACTCCACCCCCCTCCAGCCCCAAGTCCAGAGACCTCTGGGACAGGCCCTGTCCTGGAGCTTTCATTCCACCCAGCCCCCTTGCTTGGTGTTGGGAGAAACCGAGGTCCAGGGAAGGCTCATGGCCTGCCCGAGCGCTCCCGCAGCAGTAGGCCAGACGCTGCTGTGCCAGAGGCTGGATAAAATGAATGAGTGGAGGGCACACTTATAGAGGCGCCGATTCGGGGTAGGCTGGCGAGGCAGACCCTGCAACCGGGTCCCAGCTCTCTCCAGGTAGGGTGGGGCCGCCTCTACCCTGGAGGGCGGGGCCTCCCGGCAGGGCCCCGCCCCCGCCCCGCCCTCCCTGCAGAGCCACAGCGGGGGAACCCAGTTTCCGAGGAACTTTTCGCGGGCGCCGGGCCGCCACCGGGGCCAGGACGGGACGCGAACGCGCGCAGCGGCGACAGCGGGCCGGGGCCGGCGGACGCGGCGCTCCCTGCGAAGGTCCGTACGCGGCGGCGGGCCCGGCGGGCCGCCCGGAGGAGGTGACTGCGCCATGGACGAGCCGCCCTTCAGCGAAGCGGCCTTGGAGCAGGCGCTGGCTGAGCCGTGCGAGCTGGACGCGGCCCTCCTGACCGACATCGAAGGTACGTCAAGGGCCGGCCGGGCTCCGCGCGAGCGTGGCGCGCCGGCGGCGTCCCGCCTTTGTCTTCCGGGCCGGCTCGGGGCGCGGGGCGCGGGCACCGGCTCTGTGCGCGGGGACTTCCCCGCGCCTCTGGACAGTGCGCTGTGGGCCCCGTTGTCCAGACCGCGCCGAGCCTCCCTGCGCCCGCCCTGGCGTCTCGGGCCGCGCCTCGCCGGGTCCCCTGGAGGCTCCCGGCCGGGCACGTGCGCCTCTGGGCGTCCGGGGCCCCGAGCGGCGCGGCCAGTGAGTTCTCAGCCCAGTGGCGGTCGCCGCAAGCCTGGAGACCCGCCTGGGCGTCGCCGAGGCCCCGCCCCTGCCCCAGCCCTGACGTCAGCGCGGGGTTACTCACGGTCATTCCCTCCGGCCCGAGAGTTCAGCTCGGCGCGGAGCTCCTGCGCGTGCGCGCGGCGCTTTCTCTGGTCCCTCCTCCCTCTCTCTTCCCCTCCCGCCCCCGTCCGGTTTTCCTGGTCCTAGATGGGCATCGCTTGGGCAAACCTTTATTGAGCAGCTGCTTCATGCCGAGCCGCGTCCTCGGCACGGGCGGTTCACAGACCGACCTGGGCTCCCCCTTTTCTTGGGAGCACGGAAATCCTCCAGAAAACCCGCAAACGGATATTTAGTTGCGCGTTGGGGTGGAGCCGGGGTGGGGTGAGACCTCTTTGAGCCGACTTTTGAGCTGAGACTTGAGGGTCAGCCCCGGGACCGACGGGGAGGGATGTTTTCCCAGGCAGCCGCGGCGCGGGTTTACTCACGTCTTTGAAAGCATCTTGTTTGCTAGACGGAGGAGGGGTTTGGGGACGGGGCGGCAGGTACCAGTTGGGAGGCTGTTGCCCCACTGTGTAGACAGGGCAAACCACAGCCCCCAGCAAACGGCCCTCCACGGTTGCGCTGCAGTTTCGGCAACACTGGCTAAGTGGCACTTGGTCGACGGGGAACCCGAGGCCAAGACCACAGGACTTAAACCTCCCGCCACCTGGACAGACGTGTCCATGGAGCCCTGGCCACCTGGGGTTGGCAAAACAGACGCATCTAAGCCACTCGCTCCTTCCCTACTGCAGCCTTGCATGTTAGCCCAGCTGGCTGCTAGCCTGGGGCCTTATCAGCTCACCTTCCCGGTGGGCCAGGCAAGGGGAGGGCCCGGGAGGAGAGACCCTGGTTGTGGGGCTTTTCCAAAGCAGCCTTCGCCATCACTGTGCGCTGGAGTGAGGGTCCCCAAACCCCAGACCCTGGGGAGATCCGAGCCTGACTCCACTCACAGTTCCACAAGCCCCGGGCCCAGTAGTGCAGCCTGATAGGCACCGTGACCAGGTGGTGAGGACCTGGGCTTTGGGGTCAGCACTTGAATCTGGACCCTAGTCACTCAATTTGCCATAGTGCCCAAGCTCTCTCAACCTCTGAGCCTCAGTTTCCCACTCAGGATACGAATGCTTCCCTTCCTAGGGGAGTTGGGACAGTGGACTAAGGGCTGGTGTATCAGGGCCACGGCTCTGGCATAGACCTTTCTCACTGACTCATTTACAGAAGCATTATGTCCCGAGGCCCGAAGACTGGGCCCCTGCAGCCGTTGGGAGGTGGGGGCAATTAGGCTCCCGCTCTAATCTGGGAGAGAAGGGGGACGACTGGGGCCTCTTCCTGGGGTGGGCGTAACGTTTGCCCACCACAGCAGATTTCTCGGTTGTTATCCAAACTTTCCGTTTTCCCCCCAATTACACAACGAATCTCTTTGCGTTGTAAAAAAATTAGAAGGTGCAGGTGAGCAAAAAGAAGAAAATAAAATCTTCCTTAAACCAGTCATGCAGAGATAAGCTCTGTTAATTATGTGGGGGATTGTTTTCATGTGTGTGTCTGTTTTGTTTTGTTTTGTTTTGTTTTTTCTTGGAATGGCTGTATACTCGTGATCTGCTTTTTAAAAACAACACCATTGGGACGCCTGGGTGGCTCAGTCGGTTGAGCGTCTGCTTTCAGCTCAGGTCAGGATCCCACGGTCCCGGGATCGACTCCCACATTGGGCTCCCTGCTCGGAGAGCCTGCTTCTCCCTCTGACCCTCCCCCTTCTCATGTGCTCTCTCTCTCTCTCTCTCTCTCTCTCTCTTTCTCTCTGATAAATAAATAAATAAAACATTAAAAAAAAAAACACCATTGAGGTATAAATTACCTGCCATAAGATTTACCCATTTTAGGTGTACAGTAAGTTGTTACATTGACCAAGTTGTGTGGCCATCACCAGTTAATTCTAGAACATTTTCATCACCACTGTAAGATCCCTCTTGCCAACTTACAACTGCTCCCTGGTCCACACCCAGCCCCAGGCAACTGCTAATCTATACTTTTATAAATTAGAATAGGGTCCATTGGCTCACAGCAGATTGTAACCTGCTTTGTTCCGTGTCAACAGCCAGGCAACAATCAAGTTCCCTGGTTTATGCACCAAGTCCCCTACTGATGGACATCCACGTTGTTTTGTTCTCAGTAACTGTACTGCAGTGGACCCCCCCAGGCCAATCTTTGCTTGGTTGGATCCTTCTCCAATTCCATAGGTGGAGACTCTGGGAAGGGAATTTGATGCTCAGAGGCCAGGCCTACTTTTGAGGCTCTTCCCCTGCCCTTGGAGCGAGGCAGACTCAAGGTCTAGAGAGAGTGACGTGGGGGTGGGAAGGGCAGGCCCCGAAGGTCTCCAGGTCCCCTGAGAGGAAAGAGGGTTGAGAGGTGGGCCAAGCAGGCCTCGAGCTCCCGGACGGGTAGAGGGCCTGGGTCCTGGAGGCAGTGAGGAGTTTTGGGGGGATGGGAGCAGGGTAGTGCTATGCTTGGGTTGTATGTCGAAAGCCCTTCCCGGCAGCTGGGGTAGAGGATCACAACACAAACAGGGAACACTAATTGAGCCCAGGCTCCTAGCTGACCGGTGAGCCCTCCTGACAACCCTAAGTGGGTAGACTTAAGATCTTCATCTTACGGATGAGTGCCTTGAGGCGCACAGAGAGGTTAAGTGACTTGCCTGAGGTCACACAGCTAGAACATGGCAGGGCCAGGATTCAGACTCAGGCTGTGGACTCTGGAGCCCATGTTCTAAACTGCTGAGCTCCTAAGAGTGGGGGTAGGGGCAGGAAGCAAAAGAATGGGGAGCCCTGGGTACCAGTGGTACCTGGGTGGCTCAGTCAGTTGAGCATTGACTTTTTTTTTTTTTTTAAGATTTTATTTATTTACTTGAGAGAGAGCATGAGAGGCGGGAGGGTCAGAGGGAGAAGCAGACGCCCCGCTGAGCAGGGAGCCCGATGCGGGACTCGATCCGGGGACTCCGGGATCGTGACCTGAGCCAAAGGCAGCAGCTTAACCAACCGAGTCACACCCAGAGGCCCCTGACCATTGACTCTTGATTTTGGCTCAGGTTGTGATCTCAGGGTCGTGAGATGGAGCCCCGTGTCTGGTGTGCTCAGCAGGGAATCTGCTTCTCTCCCTTTCCCTCTGCCTGCCCTCCCCCCCCCCCCCCCCACTGGAGCTCTCTCTCTCTCAAATAAATAAATCTTAAAAAGAAGAAAGAACAGGGAACCCAGGAGGCTGCTCCACGTGGGGCTCCGCTGGGGGGCCTGGAAGTAGGTCAGAGAGGGTTCAGAGGCCAAGCGGCCACCTCCCCTTCCCAGCCTGGAGCGCGGCCTTTGAGTCAGGAGACCGAGGACCGTCGGCAGGGAGCTGGCCAAGGGCCTCGAGGCCCACCCAGCCCTGCTGCCTGCTTTTGCCAAGCCCTCTGTCATGTGAACGGGTTTTGGGGTAGAGCTGCCGGCACGAGCCCTTAGCTCTGTGGGTGAAGGCATTGGCCTGGCTACGGTGCACCGTAACCTCTGGTGAGCTTCGTCTCCCCGCCCGCCCCCCCGGCCTCCTGTAGTTGCTCTGTGCTTTGGGGTCCCTGGCGGCTGTGGGTGGTGGGGACAGGAGAGAGCGGTCCTGTGCCATGTTTGGGATTATTGGTAAGCCCGGGGCAGGCTTCACCTCTTTGCTGATTCACTGATCAGATCTTGCGCATGCTTTTAAGTGCAGAAGGGGCAAGTAGACTTGGCATTCCGGCTGGGGCCTCCCTGCCTACCGGGGGGTGCTGCGCCTGACTGAGGAGTCGTCCTGGGGGCTCTGGTTTGTCTGAAGCTTTTGGGGGTACAGTTCGTCTGTCCTCTGCCTGGATGCCTCCACCTTCCCTCTTTGTCATACCCCGGGAGTCCTCCAAGCCAGGGAAGCCTTCCTGGACCTCCTCCTCCCCAGCCCTGTGGTCCCTCCCAAGGTGCCTGGACAAACCACAGGAGGGCCTGCCTGCTCCTAGGCTGTTTTCTGGGTCCAGGCCAGTCCCCCACCCCACGCCCCTCCCCGTGGTGTCTCATGCCTGGTCCTTTCCCCGGTCCCACCAAGCTTGGGCCCTTCTTAGAAAACACAGCTCGAGGGGCGCCTGGGTGGCTCAGTCGGTTAAGCGTCCGACTCTTGGTTCTGGCTCAGGTCATGATCTCAGGGTCGTGAGATCGAGCCCTGCTTTGGGGCCCAGTGTGGAGCCTGCTTAAGATTTTCTCTCTCTCCCTTTCCCTCGGCCTCTGCTTGCACTGCCCTCCCCCCACCCCGCCAATTCCCGCACGCATGTG
Source organism: Zalophus californianus (assembly GCF_009762305.2). Taxonomy (NCBI): domain Eukaryota; kingdom Metazoa; phylum Chordata; class Mammalia; order Carnivora; family Otariidae; genus Zalophus; species Zalophus californianus. The sequence goes on from NC_045610.1 coordinate 12,007,599, forward strand.
TGCTGCCTCTCTGCCTCTCAAATATAAAAAAATTAAACAAACAAAAAGAAAACACAGCTCAGGACTGCTTACCTCTCAGCTCCCAGCTCCGGGCATATCACGCCAGAGTTCTCAAACGACCATGGACCCCCAGTGCCCCCAGGATGCTGTTCCCTTGTCTCAGCACTGCATTCCAGACCTGCAGGGTTTGTGCAACCCGTCTCTTTGGGGGATGGAGAAAAGCATGCTGGCAGTGGGTTGAGGGGTCTGGGAGTTAGCTCCTGCCCAATGGTCACCTCGCTGGACACAAACATCCTGAGTGACCCGGTCAGCCCCAGGCAGGGGTCACCGCCAGGCAGAGGCCTGGGATCTAGACTTGGCCCCGCCAGCAGGTGCAGCTCTGGTGGGAACGGCAGCGCAGGCCAGAAGGAAGTATTTCTGGCTTTGTCTTCTGCCAGCCACAGGCCCTGTGGGTGTGCCCTTTGATCCCCAGACCTGACAGGGACGGCATACGTATGAGACCTCTGTCCCATGCAGCTCCACGGAGGGGAGCGGGGAGAGCCTTAGAAACGGGTTTGGGGATCCTGGGAAGGGCGGTGTTTGAAGCTGGATCCAGATGTGTGGGTCCCCTGCTGGGTTTGGAGCTTGGTGGGAGGTGGAGCAGGGATTGGGAGTCCATCCCCCCTGGAAGAGTTGGTGGCCTGGAAAAGCCCAACCTGACCTGGAACCCTGCCAAACCCACCCCCTTCCCCCAGCTGACCCTCCAGCTATCTCCCAGCAAGCCTGTCCCTCCCAGTCGCGTGCCAGCCCTACCCCTCCTGGGGCTTTGGGGTTCCCATTGGAGCCCGGGGGTCTTCAGATTCGACCAAGTGGCTTAACCTCTCTGAGCTTCAGGTTCTCGTCAGCGTACTAGGAATAATAATAGAACCATCTTCTTGGAGTTGTGGGCATCAGATGAGCTCGTTTAGGTCAAGGGCTTAAGCAGCACATAGTAGGCCCTCAACCAACTTTCATCATTTAGAGCACTTACCTAGGACCTGGCACCTAATACATATTTAGCTTAACAAATGTTAGCAGATTATCCAAGGAGACTGTGTTGGAAGTTTCTATGGGCTATGGTTTCAATTTCTCAGCAACCACCGTTGGATTCTGGGTCTCTGCTTGGGGAACAAGGTGCGGCTGGTCAAGGTTAGTGGGGGGGCCCTTCACCTCTCCCCCTGCCTGACCCCTAGGGGAGCAAGCACCCTGTCCTTAGCTACCATTAAAGATAGTGTATGGGACGCCTGGGTGGCTCAGTCGGTTTAGGCATCTGCCTTTGGCTCAGGTCATGATCGCAGGGTCCTGGGGTTGAGTCCGGTGTCAGGCGCCCTGCTCAGCGGGGAGTCTGCTTCTCCCTCTGCCCCTACCCCCACTCAAGCGCTCTCTCTCTCTCTCAAATAAATAAATAAAATATTTCTTTTTTTTTTTTTAAGATTTTATTTATTTATTTGACAGAGAGAGAGACAGCGAGAGAGGGAACACAAGCAGGGGGAGTGGGAGAGGGAGAAGCAGGCTTCCCGCAGAGCAGGGAGCCCGATGCGGGGCTCGATCCCAGGACCCCGGGATCATGACCCGAGCCGAAGGCAGTCTCGCCCAACCAGCTGAGCCACCCCGGCGCCCCAAATAAAATCTTTCTTTAAGAGCCAAGATGCCCATCGACAGATGAATGGATAAAGAAGATGTGGTATATATACACAATGGAATATTATGCAGCCATCAAAAGGAATGAGATCTTGCCATTTGCAACGACGTGGATGGAACTGGAGGGTGTTATGCTGAGTGAAATAAGTCAATCAGAGAAAAACATGTATCACATGACCTCACTGATATGAGGAATTCTTAATCTCAGGAAACAAACTGAGTGTTACTGGAGTGGTGGGGGTGGGAGGGATGGGGTGGCTGGGTGATAGACATTGGGGAGGGTATGTGCTTCGGTGAGCACTGTGAATTGTGCAAGACTGTTGAATCACAGATCTGTACTTCTGAAACAAATAACGCAACATATTTTAAGAAAAAAAAAGAAGAAGATAACAGGAGAGGAAGAAAAGGGGAGTATGTCAGAGGGGGAGACGACGAACCATGAGAGATGATGGACTCTGAAAAACAAACTGAGGGTTCTAGAGGGGAGGGGGTAGGGGGATGGGTTAGCCTGGTGATGGGTATTGAGAAGGGCACGTTCTGCGTGGAGCACTGGGTGTTATGAACAAACAATGAATCATGGAACACTGCACCAAAAAACTAATGATGTAATATATGGTGATTAACATAACAATAAAAAATTAAAAAAAAATCTTTCTTTAAAAAAAGGATAATATTGTTAATTAATTGAATTTAAATAAAAAATAAATAGATGGGTGCCTGTGTGGCTTAGTCAGTTAAGTGTCTGCCTTTGGCTCAGGTCATGATCCCAGGGTCCTGGGGTCAAGCCCCGCTTTAGGCTCCCTGCTCAGCGGGGAGTCTGCTTCTCCCTCTGCCTCTGCCTGCCGATCCCCCTGCTTATGCATGTGTCTTCTCTGTCTCTCTGGCAAATAAATGAATAAACAAATCTTTAAAAAAAAAAAACAAGATAAAGAGAGTAGAGCTGGAAGGAAACTTCGAAATGCCTTTGTCACCTCCTCACCCAATGCACAGATGAGGAATAGAGGCCTTGAAACACCTCACTCACCATAGCCCCCTAGCTGCCCAGCCTGTGTGGCTCAGGCCTGGTGGTAGTTGAGGCGGGGTGAAGGAGCTGGAGACCTGTGAGAAGCGGCCGGGGGCGGTAGATAGGCCACACCCAGCAGGGATTGCTTCCCAGGCAGAAGAATCTAGCTGGTGGAGGAGGACCAGAGCACAGCGGGTGGCTCTGAGCCTCTGGTCATCGTTGATAGTTGGGCCACACAAAACACCTCAACGCAGGCAGCCTTGGAAATACAAATTCAAGCACTTCGAGCTTCCAGTCACACACCTCTCTGGGCTAAGCAAAGCAACCAAAAGTAAATAAAAATGATAAAACCCCGTGCTGGTGATGCAATGAGGAAATGGGACACAGGGCAGGGGAGGTTGTAAAGGGGTTTCTCTTTTCCAGAGAGCAGCCCAGCAGCTCTAAAACAACATGTTCCCTTTGAACCCATACATCCATTTCAGGTTTAAAGCAGGCTGCAGGGAAGCAACCCCGAAGGGGGAAATAGATATAATTTATATAAAGAAATGTGCAGCACTACTATTTAGACTGGAAACAGTTGCTCAGCAGTCGGGCCCTGCTCCCAGATGGCCAGTGTCTCAGGCCTTTGGGTTGCTTTTCAGCTTCCAGAATAAGTATGTGCCCCGAGCCCCCACCTAGGATAAGATGTCTGAGTTGGTGCTGGCCAGCATCTTTGTTTAATGGCCCTCTTACAGGTCATGTCCAGGGTCATGTGGTCTGGGTAAATGGGACCTAGTGTGTGGGATGACACAGATGAGGGAAGAAGCTGAGAAGGTAACATCAGAGTGAGTTTTGAAAGAGGAACAGGAGTTTGCTAGGTAGACAGAGGATAGTGGGAAGGACATTCCTGGCAGAGGGAACAGCCTGGGGGAGAGCCTGCGGCTGGAGACCAGCAGTGGGGTGGTGGCCAGCTGGCTCTGGTCCCCTCTGGGCTCTTCCTTGTACTGAGCAATGCTGGGGTCACACGCTGGTTCAGGCCCCGGCCCTGCCTTGAGGGGCTCCCCGCCAAGGCCCGGCCGCTAACGGCGGCTGGGAAGGTCCCCAGGAAGGGGCAGTGCCCGAGCTGAGCCTTGCTGAGCTTCGTGCTGCCTCCTCTCCCGATCCTGCACTCCGCACACACCTCCTGAGTTGAGACCAGTGCCGCCAGCCGGTTGGGGCAGAGCCAGGCTGGAGCTGATGCGTGTGGGCTTGGGGGTTGCTGGACCTGGGTTTGAGTCCCAGATACTCTACTTGGCAGTGGTGGGCCCCTGTACACACGACCTCTCTCTGAGCCTTAGTTTCCTTGTCCCATCTAGAGGGCCCATGCCCAGGTACACCTGGGGCTCCCGCCATGGGCCCTTCCCATTCCGGGAAGAGCCGGCACACGCTCGCACCCTCAGCAGCCCTGGGTGCACAAAGGGCTGTCTGTCCCTGTTGCATACATGACTAGCTGAGGACATGCAACCCTGCTGACCTGAGTCCTCAGGAGGATCGCGGAGGCACTGGTAGGAGCAGCAGGGATGAATGGCAGGCAGGGTGTAGCCCTGGCTCCCTGGGATGCCGAGGGAGCGCCCCACCCCTGCCCTGTGCCCATCATGAAGAGGGCAGGGGTGGAACGCTCCAGGGGTCCCATAAGCCCTGTCGCATGCCCTCTCCTGTGCGGGTGCTGCTTTATACCCTTCACTCTTCTTCACACTCGTGACTGGACAGTGTGCAAACCCCTTTCCTGCCCATTTCCTGGAGTATTGGTGTCCTTGGCTCAGAGGACAGACAAACTTGTGTGGGATTCCCAGCTCCTTGGCTGCCTCCGTGACCTCTGTTCCCCCTTCGCTCCTTCTGCTCTGGCCACACTGGCCTCCTTGCTGTCTCATCATCCTCACACCAAGCTTGCTCCTACCTCAGGGCCTTTGCACTTGCTGTTCCTTCTGCCCTGGGCATTCTTCCTCCCTCCTGGCCCGCTGCCTCGTTTCATTCAGGCCTCCGCTCAGATGTTGCCTCCTCAGAGACACTTGCTGATCATCTCATCTGTAGTGGCCCCCCACACTCTCTTTCTACTGCCTCAGTTTCTTCGTGGTGCCCATCACCGTCTGCACCCACCTTCCTCCATGTATGTGCAGACCGTCGGTCACTAGAACATAAACTCCAGGAGGGAAGGTCTTTGTGCTGTGTCCCTGTACCCCAGTGCCTGGCACAGGCCTGACACACAGTGGACACTTAAGAAAAGACAGTAGAGAGGAGCCTGGATGGTCCAGTTGGTTAAACACCTGACTCTTGATTTCAGCTCAGGTCATGATCTCAGGGTCTTGAGATGGAGCCCTGCGTCCAGCTCTGTGCTCCCTGCAGTCTGCTTAGGACGCTGTCTCCCTCTGCCCCTCCCCCTCATGCTTTCTCTTTCTCTCAAATAAATAAATCTTAAAAAAAAAAAAGAAAAGAAAAAAAGAAAAGGCAGTAAATATTGTCAGAAAAACAAATCTGGGCCTGATGGACCAGGCCATGTGAAGGAAGTGGTGAGCTCCCTATCCCGAGAGGCATGTAAGCAGAGCTTGTTTGGGGTTCGAGGTCTCACACAGGTTGGATGGGCTAGAGGCTCCTGTGACGATCAGAGCGGGGCTCCTGCCCGTTCGTGGCGTTGGGTCCTCCCAAGATTTCCATCATGGCCTCACAGAATAAACAGGCCAGAGAATAAAAGGCTGCCCCACATCTGCCTTCCAAAGGAGGTGTGAAGGTAGAGCCAGGGAGGGAGGGGGGTTGCTCAGGTTTCCTTTTGGGCCCTGATAGGATCAGGGCAGGGATGGAAGGGAGAGGAAAAAGGAGAAATCCAGGCTTGGGGAGGAGGTGGGTAAGATGAAAGATTGGAGGGGGTGGAGGGAGGCCCACTGAGGCTGAGTCTATGCCTCCTAGTCCCCATATTCAAGGAGGGCCGGCAGGAGCCCCATGGGCCTTCTGAGAGTCTCTCTATGCTGGAAGCCCAGCGCTCAGCTCTCTGGAGAATGATCCACGAGTTGGGAGACGTGGCCAGTCTTTTGGGGCCCACTGTCCTGGCTCCCAGGGTTGGGAGTGGGTACCTCTCTTGCCTCACCCCAGTCCCAGCCCAATTTACTCTCCATAAAGCAATCCCCAGTTGCAGCTTGATCACTGCAAGTATTGGGCAATTCAGTACCTGACCTTTTTTTTTTTTTTTTAAAGATTTTATTTATTTGACAGAGAGAGACACAGCGAGAGAGGGAACACAAGCAGGGGGAGTGGGAGAGGGAGAGGCAGGCCTCCTGCGGAGCAGGGAGCCTGATGTGGGGCTCGATCCCAGGACCCTGGGATCATGACCTGGGCCGAAGGCAGACGCTTAATGACTAAGCCACCCAGGCGCCCCTGACCTTTTTTTTTTTTTTAAAGGTTTTATTTATTTATTTGAGAGAGAGAGAGAGAGCGTGAGAGCAGGGAGGGTCAAAGGGAGAAGCAGACCCCCCGCTGAGCAGGGAGCCCGATGTGGGACTCGATTCCGGGACTCCAGGATCATGACCTGAGCCGAAGGCAGTCTCTTAACCAACTGAGCCACCCAGGAGCCCAACTCACTACCTGACTTAATAGTTCTAGACCATTCCATTTGCTACAGAGGGACTAACCTTTATCAGCAATCTTGCTGAATTCTGGGTGCTTCAAACACTTGCGCTTTTTTTTGAGAGAGAGAGAGAGGGAGCGTGCACACGAGCAGGGGGGTGGGGGCAGAGGCAGAGGGCAGAGGGAGAGAATCTTAAGCCGGCTCCACGTCCAGCGCAGAGCCTGATGCTGGGCTCAGTCTCATGACCCTGAGGTCATGACCGGAGACGAAATCAAGAGTTGGATGCTTAATCTACTGAGCCACCCAGGTGCGCCCATATACTTGCTCTTTTATTATTTTTTATTTTCATTTTTTTTTTTTTAGTTCACATGCAGTGTTATATGAGTTTTTGGGTGTATAACATAGTGATTCAGCAATTCTCTACATTACAGGGGCGCCTGGGTGGCTCAGTTATTAAGCGTCTGCCTTCGGCTCAGGTCATAATCCCAGGGTCCTGGGATCGAGCCCCGCATCGGGCTCCCTGCTCCGCAGGAGGCCTGCCTCTCCCTCTCCCACTCCCCCTGCTTGTGTTCCCTCTCTCGTTGTCTCTCTCGCTCTGTCAAAATAAATAAATAAAGTCTTAAAAAATTTTTTTTCTGCATTACTCAGTGCTCATCATGCTCATAACAGCCCTTGGCTCTTAATCCCTGTCACCTACTTCACCCATCTCCCCTCTGGTCACCATCCGTTGATTCTCTAGAGTTAGAGTCTGTTTTTTTGGTTTGTCTCTTTTTTCCTGTTTGTTTGTTTTTTTCATTCCACGTATGAGTGAGATCATACGGCATTTGCCTTTCTCTGACTTATTTCACTTAGCATTATACTGTCTAGATCCACCCATGTTGTTACAAATGATAAGACTTCACTCTTTTTGATGGCTTAGTAATATTCCATTTTATATATATATATATATATATATTATACACACACACACCCCATTTTCATCCGTTCATCGTTGATGGACAACCTAGGCTGCTTCTATAGTTTGGCTGTCATAAATAATGCTGTAGTAAACACACTTGCCCTTCTAGAACCCCACTGCTCTTACCTCTGGAGACCAGGGGTGGAGGCTCAGAGAAGGGGAGTGATTTGCCTGGGATCACACGGCAAGTGAGACGCAGAGGGAAGGTCGGCCCCTGGGCTGTATGGGGGAAGAGGTGCACTGTGGGTTTTGATCTCGAATTTCTAACCCCACTCTTAGCTCTGACACCCAGCTTCTGCAGGAAGATTCAGCTCCAGAAGAGAGTGAGATGGGGGGTTACGGAAAGGCTGGCCCCTCCGATGCCACCAGGTGCCTCGTGGCGCCCAGACCCTCTTTCTTGCTGCATCTTAGCTTAAACTGTGTCCTCTGCCGCTTGGCCAGCCTCCCTCTCAGAAGACTTTCCAGACTCCTGCTACCCTCAGGGGGACATTGAGTGACCATTCTCCCTTCTCCGTCCTCAGGATGGAATGGGGGCAGAGCCCAAAGATGTGAGGAATGGAAAACAAAGGCGAGAAAATGTGGTGAAGGGAAGACATCCTAAGGATGAGACAGGAACGGGGCGGGGGGCGGGCTTGACACCCTCGGGGCTGCCTCTGACCGTGCTTGTCTGCCCTGCCACATTCAGGGCTCCACAACTGGGGAACACGGTAAGGGAGAACAGAGCCACCAGGGTCTGCTTTTGAAACTCGGGCCTGGAATTCAGGTCTCGGTGTCTAACCTGTCTCGGTTACTCGGGTGAGGTCAGAACCTTTCCAACAGCAATGCATTGTTTTGTTTTTGGGGGGATGAGGGAGAGTGTGAGCACCCACAGGCTGAGGAGAGAGGGAGATGGAGGTGCCAGAGGAGAAGTTCGTTATCCTTGGCACCTCCTACAAAGCCATGGAAAGTTCTAGAAAGATTGGGAACTGGATGTGTGTGAGGGAGATGGGGCTGTGTTTCCTTGTTTAGGCTGGTGGAGAGGGAGAGAGATTGGGGCTGGAGTCCCTCCTGGCCCACGCTGCTCAGTTGCCATGCCTGCCTGCCCAGGATTCAGCCCCCCACCGAGGCCACAGGAGATTGGGAGCCAGAGGAGGGGCAGGTTGAAGGCTGGGGCAGGACTTGCTGGTGGTCTGTTTGGCCACAAAAGCTCAAGCTGACAACCTGGGCAGCTGGCCATGCTTTGTTCATCTGTATGTGTGTCGAACTTTGACCTTCCTCAGCAGGGGAGGCAGTCCTAGGTACCTCCTCAAAAGACCCCCAGAGCCTGTCACCCTGTCACACCCTGCCTTCCTCACCTTGTGTCCCAGGGATTGGGTTGTCTCTTGGCCTCCCCGGACCCTACAGTGAACAAGTGAGTCAGGCTTGACCTGGGAGCCAGGGCAGACTTTGCTGACCCCCTTCCCCACATCCCAGACCCAGGTCTCTCTGCAAAAGGACATCTGTGCAGAGACAGAGGAATCAGGTTCAAGTATTATGTGTATGTGTATTTTGGAGTAAGGGTCTCCCTTCCTCACTCTGGGACTCAGTTTCCCGGCAGTGACCTGTTATTAGGCATCCATGTGGTGGGGGGTGGCCCCATGCTGGGGCAGCCCCAAGAAGGGGAGGTCCCTGCCCCCACTGCCAGGCAGCCCTTGGCCTTAATTCAGCGCTTCGTGGTATTGAGCGCCGCCCCCATTTTCTCTTTCACTTTTCCCTTTCTCGAGGCCAGGGAGACGTGATTGTCCCATTGTCTAGAGAAGTAAACTGAGGCCTAGAGATGGGGTCCCGCCGCACAGAGTGCCAGCGATTGGAAAGAGTGTTGGGTCGTCCCTGCCGGGGTTATCCCGGCCCCGCGACCACTCCGCCACCCTTCTCCGAGGTGCTGACGGAGGTGTTTGGAGCTGGGGGCGTAGGGGGGGCGGTGACCGTCAGTAACCCCGGCGGATGTCGGCGCCGAGTGGGTTAAGGGCCGGCGCCCGCGAGTAACCCCGGCCCCATTCAGCGCCGCGGGGTGAAACCCGAGCCCGAGCCGCCGTCGGGGGTGGGGCGGTGGCAGAGGCGGGGCCCTAGTGAGGCAGCGGCGCGGCCGGTGATTGGCCGCGCGCGCTCACCCCATGCCCGGCCCGCGGCCCCGGGGGGCGGGGCGGGGGCGGGGCCGGAGGGGGCGGGGCGGGGCGGGGGCGGGGCGCTCCGCGGGCTTTATAGCGCGGCCGAGCCCTGACAGGTGAAGTCGGCGCCGCGCGGAGACCGGCAGGCCAGCGGCCGGGACGCCCCGAAGGGGCGGCGGGCGCGGGCCGCGGAGCCATGGATTGCACGTTCGAAGGTATTTTTTTGGTGGACCCCCCACCCCTTTATCACAGAGCCTCTACTCCATTGCGGGGTCACCATCCCCGGTTTCCTCAGGGGGGGCGTGTGTGTGCAGTGGCCGTGGAACTCCCAGCCCCCCAGCGGGAAGAGCGGGTTCCCGAGGGGGCGGCGTGCCAGCTCCCGGCGCCCACTGGAGTTGGTGGGCCACCCCCACCCGCAGTAGTTCCCCCTACCCCGGCGTTTGGAGTGAGAGGGTGGCTTTCCCGCGTCCTCCGCCCCCGTCTAGGGCAGCAGGGGAAGAAGCAGGGAGGAGGCCAGTTGCCCCCCCCTCCCTGGAGCCAAATCCGGACCCCAGTCCTGGATTCACTCAGCTTTTCTTTCAGGGCCTCAGTTTCCCCATCTGTCAGAGGGGCTCATGAGGGCCGGGGTGAGGGATGGGGGGGGCGCTGCCAGTGAAAGTACTGTAAGCCTTTAGGGCCTGCACCAGCCGGGAGAGCCCATGAGGTGTTTCCCATGGAGGGCCCAGGGGGCCCGAGCCTGGCACCACCACCTCGGGCTGTTGGAGGCCAGAGGGAGGTCCCCTCCTGCAGGAACTGCCTTGCCGGGGCACCTGGCAGGAGGCAGGTAACGGTGAGGCCCGCTGTGCGCCACCTTCCTGCCCTGCCAAGCCTCGTAGCAGCCCTGCCATGTAGGGCTTCATCCTTTTTTGTTGTGCAGATGAGGAAACAGGCCCAGTGAGAGGAGGCTGTTGGCCCAGGCCGCATGTCCAGTGGGCAGGTGGGCAGGGCCAGGAGCTCAGGCTGCGGATCTTGCAGAGCACTTTAACCCAGTGGGTGACTGTCCCTAGTGGGTTAGAGGGCCCCAGGGCAACAGCCAGGCAGCTGGTGACCCGCCAGCTGGGGGAGAGGCTGGAGCTGTGGCAGGGAGTGTCCCAGTCTGTACGAGGAGGAGGGAGTCAGGACGGCCAGCATTGCCTTTATAGAGGGGAAACTGAAGCCCTGAATGGCCTGGTCCCGAGGCTGCTTGGCTGCAGGCATGGTCTGGGCTTGTGCCCAGAACACGCAGGGACACACTGGTTGGCACACACATGGCTGGCAGCTGGGTCAGCCCCAAGCCTCGGTCTCTGCCACGGAGGAATGGGTCGGGGTTGGCAGCTCTGCAGTCAGCCGTTTGGGGCCCAAACCCCAGTTCTGCCTCAGCATAGGTGTGGGGCACTGACCTTGCCCAGCCGTTGTACGGGCTGCTGGGTACATGAGCAGCACCAGGCATTGCTCCAGATGTCACAGGTGCCCAAGAAATGGCTGTGTGTCTCGGAGCCCGGGCTCATGTGGGTGGCCTTCTGTTTCTGCATCACTGCCCCCCACATCCAGCTGTGTGGACCGGAGGCATGAAGTGTGTGATGCCCTGTACAGGGGCCAGCCCCCGTCCCCCGGTCACTCACCCAGCCTCTTCTCCGTTCCCCAGACATGCTGCAGCTCATCAACAACCAAGACAGCGACTTCCCGGGCCTGTTCGACCCACCCTATGCCGGCGGCAGTGGGGCAGGGGGCACAGACCCTGCGAGTCCTGATGCCAACTCCCCGGGCAGCTTGTCCCCACCTCCTGCCACAATGAGCTCCCCACTCGAAGGCTTCCTGGGGGGACCCAAGGCGACACCTCCACCCTTGTCCCCTCCCCAGCCTGCGCCTACCTCCCTGAAGATGTACCCCCCCGGGCCTGCCTTCTCCCCCGGGCCTGGTATCAAGGAGGAGCCCCTGCCACTGACTATCCTGCAGGCCCCGACCCCACAGCCCCTGCCAGGGTCCCTTCTGCCCCAGAGCTTCCCGGCCCCTGCCCCACCACAGTTCAGCTCTGCCCCTGTGTTGGGCTACCCCAGCGCCACGGGAGGCTTCTCCACAGGTAAGGGGGGGTGTGGGGGGAAGGGACAACACGGGCACAGAGAGGAGGGTCTACCGTGGCCTTAGGAGAGGAGTTTGCGGGCTGTAGACATCGGGGCCTCTGCTGTTCTGCCTTAGGTGCCGCCCCTCCCCTGTTCCTAGCAGTACCTTGTGCGTTGGTGCTGGGTGAAGCCCTGCCTCTCACTGTGCCCGGGTGGCGACATCAACGCCACCCTTCCAGGGACAAATGCGTGGCTGGAAAGCTAGCACATTTGTATCGGAACTCCAGGCAGGGGTTGGCCACCCAGGAACCCAAAGCCATGAGGGCTGATGACTCATCCCAGGTCATAGGGTGATAGGGCCCTGAGGGGTGGGTTGAAAGTGGGTGAGGGTGGCCTGTGCCTGCAGCCCCAGCCTTTATCTCTGCAGGGACCCCTCCGGGGAGCACCCCGCAGCCGCTGCCTGGCCTACCTCTGGCTTCTCTGCCAGGGGTCCCGCCCGTCTCCTTGCACACCCAGGTCCAGAACGCAGCCCCCCAGCAGCTGTTGACGGCCACAGCCAACCCCTCAACAGTGCCCGGAACAACCACGGTGACCTCGCAGATCCAGCAGGTCCCGGTGAGGAGGTCTGGCCAGGCCTCGGGGAGATGGCAGGCCCCGGTCCAGACTCACAGCTCTTGGCTGAGACCGCATCCCCTCCCAGGTCCTGCTGCAGCCCCACTTTATCAAGGCAGACTCTCTGCTCCTGACGACCATGAAAACAGACATGGCAGCCACTGTGAAGGCGGCGGGTATCAGCTCCCTGGCCCCTGGCGCCGCTGTACAGACGGCGCCCTTGCAGGTGGGTGGCGTGGGGCCGAAGGCTGGGGCTCTGCGTGTGGGCAGGCCCGGCTGGTAACCTGCGCCTGGCCCCTCAGACCCTGGTGAGTGGAGGAACCATCCTGGCGACAGTGCCGCTGGTCATGGACGCAGAGAAGCTGCCCATCAACCGGCTGGCAGCTGGTGGCAAGGCCCCGGGCTCGGCGCAGAGCCGCGGGGAGAAGCGCACGGCCCACAACGCCATTGAAAAACGCTATCGTTCCTCCATCAACGACAAAATCGTCGAGCTCAAGGACCTGGTGGTGGGCACTGAGGCGAAGGTGCGGGCAACGGTGTTCAGAGGCACACTGTGGGGGTGACCCTGGGGAAGCAGGGGACCGGAAGACCCAGAGGTTGGGACTGAGCCTGGGCCCTGGGGACACTGCAGGGAACAGACAGACAAAAATCCTGCTGTCTGGAGACTGACGTTCTAGTGGGGGACAGGGGATGACAGTACACAGGATAAAGAAGGAAGTGTTAGAGTCGCCTGCTGGGGATAAGCGCCGTGAAGGAGGACAACCCAGGGAGAGGGACGATGAGGCTACACGTCCGAAGCACCTCACCAAGGTGACATGACAACAGCAAAGACCTGAAGGAGGGGAGGGAGTTAGCCGTTAGCCGGACACTGTTGGATGCCTTTGGGGTATGAATCCTCATGCCCAGCCTGGGAGATAGGTTCTACTAGGGGAAGAACGTTCCACGTAGAGAGAACAGCAAGTGCAACAGTCCTGAGGCAGCCGTGCTGTGGAGTAGCGCCACCCCCCACCCCGCCCTCTGCTTAGGTGCCCACTGGCCAGGCCTGACCGGCCCCTTGTGCCATCTCCCTCCTACCCCCTGCAGCTGAATAAGTCTGCCGTCTTGCGAAAGGCCATCGATTACATCCGCTTCCTACAACAGAGCAACCAGAAGCTCAAGCAGGAGAACCTGAGTCTCCGCACTGCAGCCCACAAAAGCAGTGAGTCCTGGCCTCCCCATGCCGCTGGCTCTGCGCTGCCCCACCCCCCAGCTCCCGCACCTGCCCCTTAAGCCCTAACCCTACAAGGGCCCTTAGCCTCTCCTTTGGCCCCAACTTGGCCCTCAAGAGCTAGACCAACTCCCATGCGCCCCTCTCCAGAGGGCCCTGAGCTGATTGGGGGTGGGGTATCTAGTCTTCACCCCCGGCCCTGCTCCTTTCCGGCCTCCAGAGTCTCTGAAGGACCTGGTCTCAGCCTGCGGCAGCGGAGGAAACACAGACGTGCCCATGGACGGCACGAAGCCTGAGCTGGTGGACACGCTGAGCCCGCCCCCCTCGGACGCCGGCTCGCCGTTTCAGAGCAGCCCCTTGTCCCTTGGAGGCAGGGGTAGCGGCGGCAGTGGCAGTGACTCGGAGCCCGACAGCCCGGTGTTTGAGGACAGCCAGGTTGGGCCCGGCCCTGTTCCCCACCCCCACCCCCGGTCCGTCTCCTCTGGATATCTGAGCCCCAGGACTTGGTCGGGAAGAGGCCCCTAACATAGCCCACCTCCCATTTGATAGAGAAACTGAGGCCTGTAGCCATGTGGGTTCCCACAGTAAGGCCGTGTGGAGGGCTGATCCCTCCTTCCCTGTCGCATCCCCCCGGGCCCACTCCCGCTCCGCCCTCGCCGACCTGCCCACCCCTGCCAGGTGAAGCCCGAGCAGCTGCTGTCCCCCCGCAGCCGGGGCATGCTGGACCGCTCCCGCCTGGCCCTGTGCACGCTCGTCTTCCTCTGCCTCTCCTGCAACCCCTTGGCTGCCCTGTTGGGCGGCCGGGCTCTCCCCAGCCCCTCGGATGCCGGCAGCACCTACCACCGTCCTGGCCGCAGCGTGCTGGGCACTGAGGGCAGAGGTAGGACAGACCCCCAGCATGGGTATCCTGGGGACGGAGGGGGCGCTGGCGGGGAGCTCGGGGGCGTGTAGCCGGGACTCTGGATTTCCAGGGCGCTGTGGTCCCAGCCCTTCGGTCTGCCCCCAGACGGCCCTGGCTGGGCCCCGTGGCTGCTGACCCCACTGGTCTGGCTGCCCAATGGGCTGCTGGCGCTGGCCTGCTTGGCGCTTCTCTTTGTCTACGGAGAGCCAGTCACGCGGCCCCACTCGGGCCCCGCCGTGCACTTCTGGAGGCACCGCAAGCAGGCTGACCTGGACCTGGCCCGGGTAAGGGGCCGGATCCCCGGGGGTGGGCTCGGGGGATGGGGCAGGGCCAGGACCTGAGCAGCGCCTGGGAAGGTGCTGGGTGGCCCTGCCCTGCCCTGCCCTGTCCTCCCCGCTCCTGTCGACCCCTCAGACTCGCACTGCCTGGGAGGGCGGGGGGAGCATACCAGCGTCATGGTGGGGGGCCCGAGGTGGGAGGGTCTTCGGAGTGGACGGGTATCGGGTGCTCACATACTCTGATCCCCCTTTGCTCACCTGGAAAACCCTCATCCCCAGGGGGACTTCGCCCAAGCTGCGCAGCAGCTGTGGCTGGCCCTGCGGGCCCTGGGCCGCCCGCTGCCCACCTCTCACCTGGACCTGGCCTGCAGCCTGCTCTGGAACCTCATCCGCCATCTGCTACAGCGTCTCTGGGTGGGCCGCTGGCTGGCAGGCCGGGCAGGGGGCCTGCAGAGGGACTGCGCCCTGCAGGCGGACGCCCGCACCAGCGCCCGGGATGCCGCATTCGTCTACCACAAGCTGCACCAGCTGCGCGCCATGGGTATGCAGGGCGAGGGGCTGGGCCTGGGGGGCTCCCGCCGCCGCACCCCTGCCTCACGTCCTGCCCGTTTTCCAGGGAAGTACACAGGCGGGCACCTCACTGCCGCCAATCTGGCACTGAGCGCCCTGAACCTGGCGGAATGTGCGGGGGACGCCGTGTCCGTGGCCACGCTGGCCGAGATCTATGTGGCCGCCGCGCTGAGGGTCAAGACCAGTTTCCCGCGGGCCTTGCATTTCCTGACAGTGAGTGTGGGTGCTGGGCCGATGGGCTGGGGGGCTTGTCTCTGCAGCTCTTTCCAGTGGCTCCCTGGGCACGGGGCTCACAGGAGGAGGCAGTCGGTTACTGGGGCGGGGGGGGGGGGACTCGAGGCCCAGCTGGGCCCTCAGACCTAGGGCTGGGTTTGAGTCCCTGTCTGGGTGCAGTGTGACAGCCCAGCTCCCCTCCCCCACAGCGCTTCTTCCTGAGTAGCGCCCGCCAGGCCTGCCTGGCACAGAGCGGCTCGGTGCCTCTTGCCATGCAGTGGCTGTGCCACCCCGTGGGCCACCGTTTCTTCGTGGATGGGGACTGGGCCGTGTGCAGTACCCCGAGGGAGAGCCTGTACAGCTTGGCCGGCAACCCAGGTGCTCTCTCAGCGCTGTGCCCATCCCGTCACCCGACATCCTTCGTGGCCCATTCCCATTCCTGTCCCGCCCCTTGTCCCTGCATCTCTGCATGTCCCTGCCCGCCCCGGTCTGTCTGTTGTTGCTGAGGCTGCAGGAGCAACAAGGCTGGGTCTGTCTCAGTTGGGGCACTTCAGAAGCAAAGAGGGAGACAGGAATTTGGGGGCAGGTGGTTGATTTGGGAGGTGATCCCAGGCAAGACCAGTGTTGAGTAAGGAGATCAGATGGAAGAAACAGAGCTGGTAGAGACGTGTTATTAAGCAGATGAACACTGTCCGGGGGTAGGTCACCCTATCCAAGGGCAGCCTGGGGTATCTATCCCACCCGCATGCCCAGGGGAGGGCCGTTGGTGTGGAGAGGTGCATGTGGGGAGGAGGGGTGGGGCCCTTCCTGCCGCCCCGCTCACCCGCTCCTCCCCACAGTGGACCCCTTGGCCCAGGTGACTCAGCTATTCCGCGAACATCTCTTGGAGCGAGCGCTGAATTGTGTGGCTCAGCCCAGTCCCAGCCCTGGATCGGCTGATGGGGACAGGTGAGTGGCCCTGCGCCCCCCGCCCCACACACCCCCACCAGGCAGGCACCCTCCACGGTAAGTCTGGGAGTGGCTGTGTCCAGGGCCGTGGGTGGGTGGCCAGAGCCAGGCTACTGCCCACCTGCTGTGCAGCCTCGGGCGCATCTCAGTTCCTCCCTGGGTCTGTCTCCCTAGCAGCTGGGCCAGGAAGGGAGCTGGGAGGTCCGGCTGGGCTCTGGTGGGAGGGGAGGAGGGCCGGGGCCTTCGCAGAAGCCCTGCCACCTGTCCTGACAGCGAGGTGTCTCTCCTGCCACAGGGAGTTCTTGGACGCCCTGGGGTACCTGCAGCTGCTCAACAGCTGTTCCGATGCTGCCGGGGTTCCCGCCTGTAGCTTTTCCATCAGCTCCAGCACGGCCACCACCACTGGTGAGTCCCCAGGCCCCCGCCCCGCGACCCCCGGCTCCGCCTCAGCTGCAGTGTGGCTGAGCTTCAGGGAGCCTCCCCCCACCCCCATGCTTCCTGCAGGCACAGACCCTGTGGCCAAGTGGTGGGCCTCCCTGACGGCCGTGGTGATCCACTGGCTGCGGCGTGATGAGGAGGCGGCTGAGCGGCTGTACCCGCTGGTGGAGCACCTGCCCCGTGCCCTGCAGGAGTCTGAGTGAGGATCCGCCAGATTCTCCCGGCACCCCCAGCGCGGTGCTGCCCCTCAGCCTTGGTTTTGTGCGGTTGGGGTCTCAGTGTGGGTCTGGGCCCGGTTTGACCATCGGTCCTCTGCCCTGGCCCCAACAGGAGACCCCTGCCCAGGGCGGCTCTGCACTCCTTCAAGGCAGCCCGGGCCGTGCTGGGCCGCGGGAAGGCAGAGTCTGGCCCGGCCAGCCTGGCCATCTGTGAGAAGGCCAGTGGGTACCTGCAGGACAGCCTGGCCACCACCCCAGCTGGCAGCTCCATCAACAAGGTGAGGGGTGGTGCTGGGGGCCTGGCAGGTCTTGGGGGGCTGTCACCGCCCTTTCCGTCCCTGGACCTTCCCCCTTGCGCTGCAGAAGACTGTGGGCTTATCCCCGCAGTACTGGACGGGGGGCGCACTCGCTAAGGCCCCAGTCGCCCCAGCCCCAGGAGGAGGGGTGGGGTGAGGGGTCTGGCAGAGCTCTCTTTGGAGGCTGCTCCTGTGGCAGGTGGCAGGCGTGGGGGCCTGGAGAGGCGGGCGGCCCCGCGGTGCATTGCTGTTGCATTGCACGTGAGTGACGCGGGTGCAGTGCCTCCGCAGTGCAGCCCGGAGCCGGCCCCTGGCACCGCGGGCCCCCACCCGTCCCCTCCCACAGCCGGAGCCCCCCACCCCCGTGACCCCTGCCCTGCCCTCCCCACCCCTCCAGGCCATGCAGCTGCTCCTGTGTGACTTGCTCCTCGTGGCGCGGACTAGCCTGTGGCGGCGGCAGCAGCTACCTGCACCCCCCCAGGCCTCGCAGGGCCCCGGCGCTGGAGCCCAGGCCTCCGCCCTCGAACTGCGTGGCTTCCAGCGGGACCTGAGTGGCCTGAGGCGTCTGGCACAGAGCTTCCGGCCCGCCATGCGGAGGGTGAGTGGCCACAGGGCCCTTCACCAGCAGGTGCGGGGAGAGTGGGGGCCCGGCCCGAACCCCGACTCTCCGGGCCCCCTCCTGCCCAGGTGTTTCTGCACGAGGCCACGGCCCGGCTGATGGCGGGGGCCAGCCCCACGCGGACACACCAGCTCCTGGACCGCAGTCTGCGGAGGAGGGCAGGCCCCTGTGGCAAAGGTGAGCGGGGCGCTGCCCTGGTAGGGGCGGGTTCGGGCCGCGCCCGGGGCTGGGAAGGCCCAGACGGTGTGACGGATGCCGAGCGCTGCTGTGTAAGAGGCAGAGACCGAGGGACTTCGTGCCGGTTGCCGGAGGGCGATATCCCACCTGCGAAATCCACTGGGGGCCACTGTCACCTGCAGGGAAAGGCGACTGTGCCGAGTCCATTGTACCGTACGGGCCCCGGGGAGGGGTCTGAGGCTCCAGGGGTGCGCCCGAGAAGGGCGTGGGGGGGCCGAGGGGGCGGGGCCAGGCTCGGAGCCCCGCCCCTGACGCCCGTGCGGTGTGCGCAGGCGCAGCGGCCGAGCTGGAGCCGCGGCCCACGCGGCGGGAGCACGCCGAGGCCTTGCTGCTGGCCTCCTGCTACTTACCGCCCGGCTTCCTTTCGGCGCCGGGGCAGCGCGTGGGCATGCTGGCCGAGGCGGCGCGCACGCTCGAGAAGCTCGGCGACCGCCGCCTGCTGCACGACTGCCAGCAAATGCTCATGCGCCTGGGCGGCGGGACCACCGTCACCTCCAGCTAGGTCCCCGTCGGCGGCCCCAGCGGGGCCTGTGTGCCGGGCCGGAGCCTCGACGGCCGAAGGCAGCGCTGGGGAACCCCAAATGTCCATGGTCCGCCCACGTACTGCTGTCTCTTGGGGGGATGGGAGGCACGCAGGGGCTTTTGCTGCCTCTTGACCTGGGAGGCCGGTGGGGGCGAGACCCCGCCCCGCCCCGCCCCGCCCCGCCCCGCCCCGCCGCGCCGTGCCCCAACCCGACGAGCGGCGGCCAGCATGTGCTGACCTCTGGTGGCCGATCGGGGGATTGCAGGGGCCGGGCGGCCGATGGGACCTCGCTCTGCAGGCGCCCAGTGGCTTTTCCCTCTCCCCTCTCACAGAGGGGTACATTTTACTGAGCTGAGGGGGGCCTACTTGGCTTTCCCAGCCAGCAAGGGGGGTCCTACTCCAAGGCGCCTCTCTCCCTTCTGGAGAGACTTGTACATACTGTAGATGAGGGCGCACCAGCCTCCTGGCCTCTGAGGCTCAAGTGTTACTTTGCCTTTTGCAGACTTTATTTTCATAGTTTGAGAAGTTTTGTACAGAGAATAAAAGATGAAATTATTTATAATCTGGGTTTTGTTCCTTTGGGGAGGAGGGTGTGTACTTTAGCTGATAGACCCCCACCAGAGGGGGTCCTTTGAGCCTCTCCCTCTCCTCCCACCCCAGCACCCAAAGGTTTCCCTCTCCCATCGGTCCTGAGACCAAAATTTCCCATTCGATGTGGGAGGCTTGTCGCTGTGGGAGACCTGTCGCTGTGACGTCCAGGTGACCTGGATTCCACCAATTTCCGTGCCACATGGTTGGGCTGTATCAACCCTTAATCCTTAAGGGCTGTTGTGGTCTCAGCTGTCCCTTCCTACCTCTCTGCTTCTACCCCTATCAGTTCCCAGGGTGACATGAGAGGGTGACTCCGTGTCCTTAAGGATCTGTTGTGATAGGAGCTACAGCCGTATCGCTGTTTGGGCTGTTCGTCTCACCTCCCCTACCCCTTCGCGGGTTCTCCCTCTCCCAAGCTTGGGGAAGTCTCCGGCCCCCATCATAACCTGAGACCCTGAGGCCGCGTGGGGTGTGGGGTGGCTGGGTGGATGTCTACGCAGCAGGGGCTTGTCTCCTGTTCCCGCCCTTACGGTACCGACTAGAACCCTTGCCTGTCCATGGGCGTCCCGCCGAGCCTTCCTCTCCACCCCCCCACCCCCACCCCCCCAGGCCTGGCCCCCTCTCCCAGCGGAATCTGGTTAGAATCCACGGGCTGCAAACTTCCAAAACAATCGTTGTATCTTTATTGACTTTTTTTTTTCTGAATGCAATGACTGTTTTTTACTCTTAAGGAAAATAAACATCTTTTAGAAACAGCTCGATACACACAATCTTCAGTGTGAAGCAATATACTAATAAGAACACTAGTCGTCTTAACATTTACAGTCTTCATATATATTATATATATGTATATGTATACATATATATACACTATATAACGAGGCCAGATATAATACACACGTTTACCATTTTACAGTCATATGTACAGGAAGTTGCTAGGGCGGCCCCAGTGTGGGGGCTGCGTCAGGCCTATCGAAGCGTGGACAGAGCTGAGGACACAGACGGACAGGCGGACGGACTGGCGGGGACTGGCTTGGGCCGGTGGTGGCTGCGCCGGGAGGGCGGGCATCGCCGTAGCCCCCTTCCCGGCAAGGGCCCCGTGCTGAGGGACGCACGACGCACGGCGGCGGCGACACACGGGAGAAGCGAGCATGTTCCCAACATATATACATTCTATGTAACATATATATAGAGGGGTACACAGGTTTGTACACGAATCTAGCGCTGTCTCTGCTCCCGTGCCGGGTGGGCGCTGCTGTCCCTGGAGACGGGTGGTCGTGCAGAGGGACGGTCACGCATCCACCGGAGGTGCGCTCTGGTCGCCACTCCCTTCCTTTGCCTTCCAGGCGGCGCTCCAGGGGTGGGGCGGAGGACTGGAAAGGGGACGACAGAGGCCAAAGGGCGGGGGCCAGTCCCGCCCACACCCGGGGAGCCCGCATCCCCTGAGCATGGGTCCCGGACTCCCCAGGCTCTGCCCCAAACCGCTCGAAAGTGTTGGCCGAGGCTGGGTGGGTGGGAAGGGCACTAGGACACGATTCGAAAGGTTCCTTCCAAAGCCTCCGGCCTCCTACCCCGCCGGCCTAGTCCTCTCCAGCAAGGCTTCGGCTCCCTCCCTACCCCCACCCCCAGCCCCCCCGCCTCGGAGCCTGGAGCCGCCCTGGCCACTTCCAGGGCCCTTTGGACCCCCACCCCCACCCCCAGGGCCCCTAGCTGCAAGCCGCGCCGGCTGCGGTGGCGGCAGCACCCACGTGGAATGTGTGCCACGTCCTCTTGGAACTACCAGGGGGAGAAGCGTGTCCCCAGGCTAAAGGCGTCTCCAATCCCCGCCGGGGCCTTGGTGCCCCAGGGAGTCTGGCCGCTCCGCGGGCTCCCCCTCTCCAAGCCTGGCCCTGGGGGGTGTGGGCGGGAACGTCCTGTGTCGTCCTGTTCCGGGAGCAGGCGGCTCCGGAACGTGTTTTCTTCCCAACCCGGGACCGCAAGTTTCAGCCCTAGGCGGCCAGATCCAAGATCCGGAGTCCGGATCAAGGATCGGCTCTGGACCCGCGCGGGGAGCAGCTCAAAGGCCCGGGGGCTGCGCAGGCGGCTCCTCTCCTTCGGCGGCGGGCGGGCAGGCGGGCTTCGGCGGCTTCTCCGGCCGCTGGGGTGGATTACAACGGCAGCCTCTGCAGGAGAAGAGACGCCCGAGCGCCCGTCATTGCCGGCGGTGGACACGTGCTAGGGAGTAATAAATCCCGGCCCCGCCCCTCCCGGCGTGGCCCCGCCCCCCGCGAGAGGCTCCGCCCTTGCCCGCACTGCTCGCACCGCGAGCCTCCCCTGCAGAACCCCCGGCCTCACCTTAGGCCTTAACATTTCTCTACCCCCACTCTGCCACCGCCACCTCCCTCCGCGCCCATCGTCCTGTGCCCCTGCCTGCCCTTCCTGTCGCCCACCTGGGATGGCTCCCTCCTTCAGGACCTGTCTCGTTATAAGGCGGTCTTTATGACCAGCGTGTGCCTACCTGCCCCAAAGGCTGCAGATACACCTCGAATAATAAGGTTTTGGAGGCGGACAGGTGGGGCCTGGGCCCTGCTGAGGGTCCGCAGGGCAAGGGGTGGGGAGAGGGGAGGGGCTCCCCTCCAGGGAAGGCTTGCGGGTTACCTACCTTATGTTTGGGACACTTCAAAGAAAAGTTCTCTTCGATGAATATGCAACCTGCCACCAAAAAGAAGTGTGGGTGGTTAGGATGGCTGCTGGTGCCTCGTCAGGGGGCCAGGCGGGGAGGGGGACCTAGCGCCCCTGGGACCCTAGGCTACAGGGCTTCTTTGCAAAAAGTAGAGCAGACCCTGCTTGAGATTCTCCAGGGTCTAAACTCCATCCCGGCTGAACTGGCCTCCATCTGCCTCCAGCCCTACTGGCCCGTGTGTCCCTGTTCTTCCCCCCACCTGGAAGGCCTTCTTGTCACTCGGGAGGACTTCCCTGACTCCCTGGCTATGGCAGAGACCCCCTATGCCCGTCTCTCCCCTGCCCCTGCTTCACTTCGCTTGGCCACACTTGTCACTTCCTCCTAGTGGTCTAAATACCGGTGACTTGCTCATGGTCTCTGCCCCACTGGAAGGCAAGCTCCGTGTGGCCGCTTGCCCTCTTCCCTGGATGCAGGCCCAGCCTCGAGAAGGCCTTGATAACGAGCGGGCTAATGGACTGGGTGGTGCGGTCCCAGGTCTGGATTCAAGTATCAGCTGCTTCTTTGAGCCTCGGTGTCCACATCTGTAAAACGGACCTTATGCCACCTACCGTGTCTGTCTCTATCATGGGGACTGATGAGGGCAATGTATATAAGCCACCTGCACGTGCGTGGCTCCGAGCAGGCACTCAGGATATGGGCTTGTCCTTGTGGGGGCCTTGAAGGGGAGGCAGACCTGAGTCTGGGGCCAGGGGGAAGACTGAGGTCTTGGATCTGGGTGAATCCCAGCAGGTATTTGGGTGCCCACAGCACTGGCCACCCTGGGGGGACAGAGGATGGCTGAGCATGGCTGGTTCCTGCTGCCCGGGGGTGCAATGGCATCTCAGCAAGTCCTCACTCCACTGCCCACTCTCACCTACGGAGGCCCTGGCTTCTCCCCCAGGAGTCCCCGTTCACAACACCCAGTCCCCTTCTGGGCTCACCCCCCTCCCTCCCATGCCCCGATGGCCATTGTTCTGAACAAACCCCAAACCCATAAATAGCCGGAGGCCTGAGCTGGCCAAGCAAGTCCTCTCCTTCCAGCACATTCCTCCTGCTCACGCTGTGGCTCTGTGCCGTGGCATCGCGACAGCGTGGTGGCTGGTAGGCAGGGCGGGGAGGCAAGGGCAGATCCGCAGGCCCGAGAGCAGGGTTGGGAAGGCTCCAGGCCTGCAGCTGGCTCCCCTTTTTTTCCGACCAGCCCCGGCCAGAAGCTGCAAACTCAGGCTGCAAAGTGCCCCTGAGTTTCTGCACTCGGAGCCAGCGTCTGGGGGGAGATCCTCAGTGTGTCGTCTTCCCTCTGCTCAGGCAAGCGAGACACGGTTCTGCAACTGAACGCACGCCTTCCAAAGAGCACTGAGCTCAAACCCCAGGCCGGCTGCACACGGGGTGTCCTCCCCGCCCCACATCCCACTGCAGGCCTGACGGTCAAGGGATGGGGTCTCCGCAAGTGAAGGGCAGGAGGTCACCACGTCCCAAACCAGCTTGCTCAGCCACCCCCCAGCATTCCCCGCCCCCGGACATGCAGAGGGGGACCATAAGGAAGGAGCCGGGTCATCGGTTCTTGGTGCCTCTCTTGGTGTCTGCACCTGGGGACCCCGGGCCCCCCCCGCAGCCTGAGTGTGGAAAGGCTCAGACAGGACCCGTGGTGCGCTGGCTTCTGCCAGCAATTTCGAGTCACTTAGCCCCAGGGAGGTGCTCGTTAATGGGGTTGAACGCACAGGGTTAGTGGGCCAGGGCAGCAGGGAAGGGCAGAGGGGGGCAGCCCCGGTGCCCTGCGGTCCGAGAGCCGACACCTGGAGACCCGGGGCCTGGGTAGGTGCATGGTGCACACGGAGGCCCGGGGCTCCCGTCTGCCAAACGCCGGATGGCCTGCCCAGCCCCCTGCCTCAGGTCCTCTGCCCTCCACCCCTCCTGCCTGGCCAGAGGTGCCCCGGCCAGCCCGCCCTTCTGGCCTCCGGGCTCACTTGTTCTCCCAGCTTCTTTGGCTGTCGCCCCCGCCCCCCGCAGCTGTGAAATGCTGGCGCCCACTCCCCCCATGCGGCCCCCTCCTGCGATCTGACGACCCCTTGGGCTGACGGCCAGTGGGTCTCTCTGTCCTGAGCCCGGCTGGGGACAGCTCCCCAACCTGTGCACAGGGAAGCAGCCACGTGTCATGGACAGATGGCCAAGAGTTTTGCTCCAAGCGCCCTCCCTGGGCCGCCAGCCTCGGCAAGGTGGCTCCGTAGCTCCGCCCATGCAGAAGAGGCCCCAGCCTGTGAATCTGGGCGGCCTGGGGGACTTGGTGGGCTCAACCGTGGGGGGCCGGGCCCGCTGGGCGGGAGAGCCTGCGTGGAGCAGGGCAGAGCTGACCGGACAGCCGACCACGGCCGTCCCCCTCCCGCCACCAGTGAGTGGTGCGGGGGTCCGCGAGCGGGCATAGCCCTCAGCACACCCCTGGCTGGCCTCACACCTGTCTCCCAACACGGGGAAGTTGGCCGCTGGCTCCGCACCTCCCTCTCCCTGCCCCTCCCCTAAGGCCTGTGCACTCAGCGCCATTGAGGTCTCTGCAAGCCCCTTCTCACTGAGTCAGAGTCTCCTCCTCCTGTGGCAATCCCCGGGGCTCTACAGACATCCCTATTATGTGGGGAATCCTCCGGAGACTTCATTCAGAACAGAACCTGTATTGCTCCAAGCCACTAACCAGCTGCTGCGCACCTCCCCTGACCTTGTGGGGCCTGGCGCCAATGCCACCTCCTCCAGGGAGTCCTCCTGCATTCCCTCCCAGCTCAGACAGGATGAATCTCTCCCACGGCACATACTCTCTCCACCGTATCTGGTCTCCGTAACTTTGGGCAAGGATCGTGCTTTTCCTGTCTGTCCCACTCACAGGGAGGCCCCAGGGGGCTGGACAGTACTGCGCTGAGAGCGAGCGAGCGAGCACGGGATGTGGAGCCAGACAGGCAAAGTCTGTCCGTGCTGCTGTGTGTGGCCTGGGGAAGGCAGCCTATCTGTAAAGATGCAAACGGGGACAGAGCCAGGGCCTGACGCCGGGCCTGGTGGGGAGTGGGTGTGAATTAATCCCCGCAGAAGGAGGGGGTGCAGCTCGTGCTCGCATTCCAGCCCTGGCCAAGGAACTGTCCCCACTCAGTCCTGTGTGTGCTCCTGCGGGTGGCTCAGCTGGGGCTGCTGCCGCCCCGGGAGCAGGCGGCGGGGGTGGGGGGGCGCAGAAGAGGGGGGGAGTGCAGGGGAGGCCTGATCCTGCCTCCAGGCCTCCGGGGCCTCCCTGTCCCCTGGGGCTGGCTCTTACCTGCATCCGTGGCACACGGGTAATGGTACGTGTGGGTACATCCTTTGTGGCAGCACCCGATGGTGGCCCCGGCTTCCTGGCAGCTGGAACAGGTCTGGCAAGGAGAGAGGGAAGCTGGGGTGAGTCTGCAGTGGGCCCCTCACGGACCCCACCTCCCCCCGCCCCGAAATCAGTCGGAAGGAGGTTGCAGGTGGCCCGAGGGCTGATTCTGTGGCAGCCCCGGGCTCGGATGAGGGGACCCTCTTGGGGCAGGGGCCTGTCGAACCCCACGGATAAATGTCGAACCTCATGGGTTCGCATCCCAGCTCTGCCATTCTGCACTGGGTGACCTCAGCCGGTCATCCAAAGTCTCCAGGCCCCACCTGGGCGAGGAGGGACGGGCCCCCCGCCCCGCTACAGGCCAGTCGTGTGAAGATCACACGGGAGACACCGCGTGCCCAGCAGACGACAA
This sequence comes from Zalophus californianus, assembly GCF_009762305.2. NCBI lineage: Eukaryota > Metazoa > Chordata > Mammalia > Carnivora > Otariidae > Zalophus > Zalophus californianus. Next base: position 12,033,086 of record NC_045610.1, read on the forward strand.
GAAGCGGTGAGGCCGCTGTGGGTGTGGCTACCGGCTGGTGCTGAGCAGGGCTTCGGTGCGCAGGGCACGGGGCGTGTCCTTACCCACTGGCTCCTCTCAGCCGCTCTGGACAGGGGCGGGGGGGGACTGTCATGAACCCCATTTTCTAGACGGTGAAACTGAGGCCTCCACTCCAGGCGAGCGTGAAGGCGATAAGCATCGTTTTCTACCCTGTCTGGCAGCCACACGAGCACGGAGCCCAGAATGGACCTGTCCCACCCTCCGAGGGCCCCCGCCCCCCGCTGCCCAGGTGCACAGAGGAGGGGACAGGCAGAGTTGCTTTAGATGCACGCGGTGTCCCACACCTGGCCCAGCTGTCTGAAGAGGGACGTGGCCGGGACAGCTGGGCCACTCCAAGAAGGCCCTCTGAAGAGCAAGAGAAGCTCTGCAGCCTGGAGAGGGACAGGCTGGGCCCCAAGTCCCGCAGACTCCAGAACTACAGCCCCGCTCTACCAGTCAGGGAGTACATACCACGGGGAAGCAGAGCAGTGGTAGGCCCAGGCCCCAGCGCTAAGCCACCGGGACGGGTCACTCATGCGGCGCCCCGTGGGCCTGGAAGCAGCCACCTCATAACCTTATGATGTTGATATTATCATAATTCTACCCAGGTTGCCGAGGAGAGCTCAGAGAGGCTGAGTAACCTGCTTGAGGGCACACAGCTCCCAAGTAGCTGAGCTGGGCTTTGAGCTGGCAAAAATCTCCCCATACTGCTCGGGGCCGGGGGTGGGCTCCATCCCACGTCCACGACTAAGAGAGGGACCCCACCTGCAGCATCTGGGAGAGACCAGGAGCGAGAAAGTCTTCTCCCACCTTCCCGGGGAATAAGGCCTGGGAAGGCTCCCTGCGGCATCAAGCTGGGAGGGGGTAGGTACAGGGAGATGGGCTGGGTATATTCTGGAACATCAGGTTTCCATACATGCCTTCAGATGGGCAGTTGCCTTCCGGTCAAGGCTGAGATCTCCTGGGGCTGTGGGACCCAAACAGTGCCTCAATTTCTGACCCACAAAGAGGTGACGGAGCAGGAGGGGGGCCCAGACCAGGGCCAGGCCCTCAGGTGTTTTGTTGGTTAAAGGGGAACAGCCAGAGGGGCGGCGCCTGCACTGAGGCCCACCCCCCCCCAAAAAACTGATGAGCGGCGTTCCAGACACGAAGAAACCGAGGTACAGAGAGACAGAGGTGTTGGGCCCTTCTGAGCCTAGCAACCGAGCTCTGACCCCCTGCTCCCCCAGCAGGGCTTGTGAACCTGCCAAAGGATCCCCGGTTGGTGGGGGGGGGCCCCAAACTGGGGTCTGAGCCCTTGCTAGCAGCTTCCAAGTAAAACCCAGTGAGAGGTGCATGCCCCCATCCTCGGCATCCACGGCCAGGCCTCACCTGGATAGGACATGGGGTCTGCAGTGGTTCTGGGCAGACTGAGAAACTGAGGTCCCAGGAGGTGGGCATGGGAGGGCTGAGGGACAACAGTTTGTGTGGGGGTCCTAGGGAGGGGTCGGAGAAGAAAGAGGCTATCCCTGAGGGGCCCCCACAGAACTTCCACCCCCCCCCCCCCGAGAGCGAGACTGAGGCCAAGGTACCAACAGGCATGCTGGGGCCTTCTGAAGCTCCCAGAGGGCAGTGACTTGCTGGGGTCACAGACCTCAGTCAGCAGAGCTGAGGTTTGAACCCGGGTCTGTGTGTCTCCGAGGGAGCCAAGGCAGTAAGAGGTCTTGGCCCGGGACAGCAGGCCTAGGCTGCAGGAGGTGAGGGCGTGGAGCCGGGACCCTCAAAGTCTCAGAGCCTGGCCATCTCTCCAGAGTGTTCTGAGCGTCTGGTGGGGGGACGCTGCTTTGGTGGGCCCCTGTGAGGCTCAGCCCGGCTGCCAGCTCGGGCCTGGCCCAGGGCCATCGGAGGCAGGGAGGGCTTTTAGACCCCATCTGAGCTGACTTGGGGGAGGTAGGAGGATGAGGCTGGGGCGCAGCGAAGGCCTGCTGGTGTGTGTCCTAACCCCCCCAGCACCGCCCCCCCGCCCCCGGCCTGACCTTCCCAGGGATGCCCCCAGTGGCAGGAGGCCAGCAGGCCATTTTGGGCATAGGGCGCAGCGGGCAGAGACTGGCGTAATTCCAGCCCAGCGCTCAAGAGCTGTGTGACAGCAGGGAAGCAGGGTGCCACTCTGACCCCCAGCTTTCTCGTCAGTCCAGCAGGACTTTAGTGCAGGTCCATGAGGCGAGACCAGAGCTCCCGGGACAGGCTCAGCCCATGTTTGATTAGCCCACCACCATGGAAAAGACTGGATCGGGCCCCAGCTCAGAGAAGGATGGAGAAGCAGCACAGCCTGGCCCAGAGCCGTGGAGGCAGGGGAGGCCTGGAGGGGGGGGGGGGGGCCTGGTGGGGCGTGGGTGTCAGAGGAAGGGATTGGTGATCTGAGGGTATTACTTTTTAATGATGGAAGAGACTTGAGCCTATTTCAGGATGGCTGGGAAGGAGCCAAGAGCCAGTGACAGAGAGAGAGACAGAGACAGAGAGAGAGAGGGAGGGAGGGAGGGAGGGGCACGGAAAGTGCAGGTGTCCTGTTGGAGGTGGGGTTTCCTCAGTCAGGTTGCAGGCCCCTGGGCAGGATGTCTGGGCCTGCAGAGGTCTCCCACCATGCCCCGCGGCAGTGGAAGGTGGGTGCAGGAACCCAGGTGAGGCCGAGGCCCTTGGGCACAGGAGGTTTGCATCCCAGGTGTGGCTGTCCGTGTGCGTGTGTGCGTGTGTGTGCATGTGTGTGAGCGCGTGTGTGCGCGTGTCGGGGGGAGGCGGGCAAGAGCACAGGCCCCGGGAAGAGACTGCTGACCCCGGCACCCCGTCTAGCTGCCTGCTCACTCTGGCCTCCTGCACCCCTCAGAAGGGAGCGTGAGGAGCAGGAAGCCCTGGTAGCTGGAGTGGTAGGAACACTGCTGGTGAGCCGAGGCCCCGGCCGACGTCCCTTGTCCTCGCAGGGGGCCGTCGGCGGGCGCTCAGACAGGCCTGGCGGCTTCACGGGCACGGACTCGCTCAGCCGTCACAGCCCTGCTGTGTGGCCCACGCCAGCCATGAGGACGCGGGGGTACGGAGGGGCGAAGCCCCAGGCCCCGAGTCCCACGGGGAGGGATGGGCCGTGCTGCGATCTGAACCGAGAAGGCAGCCTGAGTTCCTGCTCACAGACCTCAGGGACTGGAGGTCCTCCAGGAGCACGTTATGACCGTTGCGGAGAGGTCCCCAGACCACCCTGCCCGAGGGGACACGTGCCGACCCACCATGTGTGGAGAGGCTCCTTCCCAGAGCCCAAGGGGACAGGTAGGTGCCGGGACGGGGGGTGGGGGGGGTGGGGGGGAACCTGGAGCAGGAAGAGCAGGAAGGTGCCGCGTGCCGGGCTGGGCCGGGCAAGTCGGGGACCAGGGTGGGTGAGCGTGTCCTGTCTCGGCCTCAACTCCACCCCAAAACTCCCCGGAGAGGAATTGGTGACGGCAGGCAGGTTTGGCCCAAACCATGGCGCCGGCAAAGATGGGGTGGGGGGGGGCTTCCCGGTGGCCTGCCCGCCTGCCCGTCCTGTGCACCCCGGGCTCCCCGCCCCAGCCGGGCTGGCCTCTTACCATGTCCACGGCCACCTTCATGGCCTCCTGCAGCCCAAAGAGCTTCCCGGCTACCAGGTAGACCCCGGCCGTCCACACGGCGCAGGCCTCGTGCACCCAGTGTTCCTGGGTGTCCCCGCCAGGCTCGGCCGGTGGCTCCTTGCTGCACTCATGCTTGCGGCTCTTGTCAGCCGGGGCCGCCTCCTCGCCACCGTCCCCCCGACTGTCACAGCAGTAACAGCTCTGCAGCCGCCGGGACAGGCCCCGGGCGCTGGTGCGCAGCGAGCCCTGCTTGCCGGGGTCGGCCGGGCCCTCGGGCCTCGGGGGCTTGCCAGTGGCAACAGCGGCTGCGCACTCGAGGTCTTTGAGTGTTCTCTCGAGGGGCAGCGAGACCTCCTCGCAGGTGCCCTCCGGCCGCACCTTCTCCTTGAGTTTTGGCTTCTTTTTGGGGAGGCAGTGTTCGGGGTAGTAGGGCCCACAGAGGTCCCCGAGGTCCTTGAAGTTGGCCGGGTTTTGGCAGAGGCAGCAAACAAGGCAAGAGGTACTCAGGGCCTTGGAGACCACGGGCCCCAGATGCATGGTGGAGGAGAGGGGCAGGGAGGGCCGTGGCTGCAGGACAGAGCCTCCAGGGAGCGTGGCCAAGGAGGCCCCGGTCGCGTCCAAGGAGAATGAGCATGAGGACGAGGAAGAGGAGGCGGAGGAGGAAGGCTTCCTGTGGGGCTTGGGCTCCTCCCCAGGGGAGTTGACCACAGTGCATATGGTGGTGAACGCGTCTCGCTTCTCCACCCGCACAAAGGGCGAGAAGGCCGGGGTGCGGCTGTCTGCCCGAAGCCGCTTGCACGAGGAAATGTACTTGAGGCGGATTTCAGGCTCGGCGGGATCCAGGGGCAGCACCTGCTGCTGCCGCCGCCGCTTGGCACGCCCCTTACAGGGTGAGGAGGTGGAGTTCTTGGCCCGGCCCCGGGTGAGGCGCTTTCGCTTGGAATAGCTGCTGTAGTTGGTGTGGCCCGGCTGCTTCTGTGCCCTCGTCTGGGCCTGGCAGGGCCGGCCCTCAGGGGACTGGGAGGCCAGGCCCAGCTCCTCCGTCTTTGGCTTCTTGCCTCCTCCACCAGAGCTGTCCTCACCGCCCCCCTGAGTGCCATTGGCCCTGTCGCGGGGGGTCAGGAGCAGAGCCGGGCCTAGATGGGGCCGCTTCTCCAGGGGACCTCTGGGGAGTCCGAGGGCTCCAGCCCTGCCTTTCCGGCTTCTCTTCTTAGGTGCCAGGGCAGTCTCCCCGGGCAGCAGGGCCTCGGGCGATGTGAAGGCCTCAGTTTTGAAACAGTCAGTCGAGGACAGTTTCTTACTGTTTAGGAGTTTGCCTTTTAAGGATCTGTTGGTCGGATTTCTGCATAAGGGGTCGGCCCCCGGAGCTGCCGGGAGCTTCTGCCCGGGGCCCACATTTAAGAGACCTTCTCCTGCCCCAACTGGGCTGCCGCCCGCACTCTTGAGCCCACGGTCCTTCTCAGGGAGAGAGGGGCTCAGAGGGTTACCGGGAGGGGCCCCCGGCGCCTTGCACGCAAACTTCTTCAGGCTGGGCGAGGTGATCTTCTGCACGATGGCCTCCAGCTTCAGGCCCCTGCCTTTCCGGGGTGGAAGCACCTTGGTCTTCATGGCCCCCTGGAAGGCTGCCCGTGAGGCGAGCTTCAGGCAGGCGTCGGGGGTCTCTGGGGGCGGGGGCTTCACGGCAGGCTCGCCGCTGTTGCCCTTGGCGGGCTTGGCCTTCTTGGGCGAAGACACCCTCTTGAAGAGGGTGGAGGGGTCCTCGGCTCCCTCCTCCTTCACATCCTCCGCGCTGCTCCGTAGAACCAGGTTCCGCTTCTTGGTGGGGACGGGCGCCAGGAAGGCCGACTTCCTCTTGAGCGCGTGGAGGGGCCGGTCAGAGAGCTTGCTGCCTGCGCCCGGCTTGGGGAGCCGGGCCCGCTGGCTGGCCCTGCCCTCCTTCTGGGGGCTGCCGGAGACCTTGAACGAGGCAGGCAGGTGGTTGTTGGCCAGCAGCTTCTTGGCGGCACGGCAGTTGGGGAGGCGGCTCTCCGAGGGCCGCCGCCTCTTGGAGTGGAACGCCTCCTGGGTTTTCGTGCGGGACCGCAGGATCATAGAGCGCTGGTCCTTGCCCGGGGTGCCGGGCGAGTCTGTCTCCTTGGTCTTGGAGCCCATGGGGCTGCTGTCCGAGGCCACGGGCAGGGCGGCCGGGTTACTGGGGCTGGAGGCCGCCTTGGGTGACGGCTTGCCCACCCGCTTGCCGGACTTGAAGGCGGCTCGCTGCTTGCCCCCCAGTTTGTCCGGGGGGGCGGGGGTGGTGGTCAGGCCTGGCGGTCCAGGCGTGCGGGGCTCGCTCAGGGCCGTGAAGGAGCGCGTGCACATCCTGGGGAGCCCTTCTGAGGCCCCCCGGCCTGGGGCTCCCGCTCCTTCCATCTGTCCCTGCGGGGGCCCCGTGCAGGATTCGGGGAGCAAGAGGTCCTTGGGCAGCACGGGCGCCCGGCATGGGGAGTCCTCAGCCTCCGGCAGCCCCCGGTGCACCCGCCGGCTCCGTAAGCTTTTGCCGCGTGGCACGGGCTCCTTCTTAGCAATGGGCGCCTCGGGCACGGCCGGCTTGTTGGGCTTCTGCGCCAGGGAGGCATCTGGGGCCAGCGTGGCAGAGTCCCCGGGCGCCAGCACCCCGTCGGGGCCTCCTTCGCCCGGCTTCATGTGGGACAGGGAGGACTCAAACCAGCTCTGGACCTTTGACTCGGCGCCCACGGTGGGGCCCAGCAAGATGACGGAATCGCCGGACAGGTGGCACGGGGAGCCCCAGCCGGTCTTGGTGTCCAGCACCTCTTCCACCTCCTCCTTGGTGCACAGCAGGGGGGCCTTCGGCGACAGCGGGTCCGGCAGGCCGGGCCTCTGCTCGGGGCTGCCCAGGAGCTCACACAGGGAGGAGTACTCCTCCTCTGCCTCCAGGTCCTCTTTCCTGCCGGGCGGTGGCAGCAGGGGCAGGTCCCCGAAGTCCGCGGCGGAGCAGCAGTGCCGGCTGTCCTCCAGCCAGCGGTCGGCCTTGCCCACCTCGGGGCACTGCAGCAGCCCGCCCACCTCCTCCTTCACCCCGCCCGCCGCCTCCTGCGCCGAGTCCCGAGGCCCGGCGGCCTTGTCCCCGGGCGGCTCCCCCTCCTGGAAGCCCGGGCAGCCCGAAACCTCGTGGGCATTCTCCTTGCCCACGCCATCGGAGGCCTTCCCGCCCTGCTCCAGGCCCTTGGTGAGCTCGCCGGGGTGCAGGCCCCAGCGGGGACAAGCATCGCCCAGGTTTTCCTCGGGCCAGGCGAAGGGGTTGCCGCCATCCGCCGAGCTGGCGCTGGTCGTGTCCGGGAAGCAGTCAAAGGCTGCTGCGGCAGGGTCCGGCGTGGCGGCCCCGAGCGTGGTCTTGGGGCTAAAGGCGAGGGGACCGGCCGTCTTCTTGGGGTCCGGGGCGGCAAAGCCCACGGAAGGGTCTTCGAAGAGCCCCGGGCTGAAGTCCTTGGCACCGCCACCCTTGTCGAGCTGCAGGGCCTCGGGCAGGGCCTCCGGCTCCCCCGGCCGCGGCCATGCGTTCTTGGCCACGGCGTCCAGGCAGGCGCTGTGGTTCTCCAGTGAGAAGGGAGGCTTGCTGGCGTCCTTGGCCGGGCCAGGTGCCTCGGCCCAGGCCTTCTCGGCCTTCTCGCCGATGGCCTCCTGCAACCCGAGGATCTCGGAGGCCAGGTCCTCCTGCGCCAGGGCGCTGAGCAGGAGCCGCGGGCAGTCCCGCTCGGCTGCCACAAACTTGGAGAAGCTGTCGAGTGGCAGGCTGCCGTGCAGGCTCTGGAAGGAGTCGTCGGACTTGGTGGACATGTCGTCGGGCGAGGTCACCGAGCAGGTGGACACCGACTCGGGCTTGGCCTTGGAGTTGCCGTGCACCCTGGCGGGGCTGCCGCGAGCCTGGCTGCAGTAGAGGAAGCTGCGCTCCAGCGGGTCCTCGGAGCCGCTCAGGTAGTCGGCGTCCGGCGGCTCGGCGTGCGTGGACTGCGGCGTGCTGCTCGGCGGCTCGGACAGCGGCGTGCCGGCCGCCTCGGCCGAGTAGCCGCTGCCCTCGGGGCTGCAGTGCTGACTCCGGTGCTGCTCCGGCGTCCTGGACGCCAGGTTCTTGGTGCCCTTCTTCTGCGGCACGGCGGCCTTGGACAGTAGCAGCTGCTGCACTGTGTTGGAGATGTTCTCCACCTGGGACGTCAGGGCTGTGAGGCTCTGCAGGCTGAGGTCCGACAGCAGGTTCTCAGGCAGCTTGTCCTTCGGCGGCGGCTTGCCGTTGCCCGCCTGGCTGTCCACCGAGCCGGCGGCATCGGTCGGGGAGGGGTTGAGCAGGGGCATGAAGTGGCTGTGGTCCGTGATGCCTGCGGGGAAGGCGCCGGCGCCGAGTGGCTGCTGGTTGTAGGGGAAGTTCTCTAGGTTGGGCATCAGCGGCGACGGGGTGGAGCTGTAGGAGGGCGAGCGGCCCACGGAGCGCGCGGGCGAGTGGCCGGAGCTGGGGCTGAAGGTCTGGTAGTACTGCTCCGGAGTCCTGACGGCCGCGTCCGGCTGGCAGTAGCCCGGGCCCTGCTGCCCGTAGTGCTGGTACTTGGCGAGGTTTTGGTAATGGAGGGTCTCCTGCGCGTGGTGCCGGCTCTGAAGCGCCGCCTGCTGCTGCTTCTGCTGGTCGTAGCCGAGACGGCCGGACTGGTAGGCGTGAAGGTTCTGGACCCGCGGGCCCGGCGCCAGGGTGGCGCTGGCCGTTAGCGGCCGGTCGTGGGGCTGGGCGGACGGCGCGGTGCAACTCTTATAGGAGTGGGCGCCCTGGCCGCCGCCGCTGCCGCCCTGGGCGCCCTGGGCGCTGGAGGAGTAGCTGGAGGAAGCGGGGAAAGACTGGGAGTGCTGGGGGAAGTGGCTGCCCTGCGGGAAGGGCAGCGGCGAGGCCATGTCGTTCTGCAGCTTCTGCCTTTGCAGCTTGGGGTACGCCAGGGGCTGCTGGGGCTGCGGCAGCTGCTGCTGGACGTGCAGCGAGTGAGTCCGGAAGGGCAGCTGGGCGCCCTGCTCCGGGTACTGCCTGCCAGGGGGTACCGCCGCCTTTTTCATCAAGCTGTCGTCATATTTGCCCACGCCCCCTGGCAGGGGCTGCGGCTGCGGGGGTGGCGGCTGGGGGGCCCCCCAGGCCTGCAGGCTCTCCTCGCCCGAGTAGCGGCCGGGGTACGCGCTGCTGTCCTGCACGCTGTAGCCTGAGAAGGCCGGCCTGCCCTGCAGGGACTGCTGCGAGGCCAGGCCCTTGCCGCCCCGCGCGGGGCCGGCGGCCGTGCTGGCGCCTCCCTCGTAGGCCGGGTAGGGCTGCGGGCTGTAGTAGTCCTTGGCCAGCAGCCGCTGCCGGTCGCAGCTCAGCCCGGCCTGGTTCGGCTGCCTGTAATTCTCCAGGCGCGATGTCTCCTGTGAGGTCTGCTGGTAGTTCTGTTGTTTGCCATGGAAACCACACCTTTCTCGAAAAGACTGCATGACTCGGGCTGGTTATCTGTGAAAAGAGAAAAGGAGAGGGGGAGGGGAGGGGAGGGGGAGAGGGAGAGGGAGAGGGAGAGGGATTCAGACGGGCCATTTCCCCTCCCCTCGGAAAGCCGCCCGCCTCCCACCCCTCTCCCGCCCGGCCCTCTCCCCTGCAGCTCTTAATGGTCTCCCCTTTGCCCGAGCCTCCCCACCAGCTGTGCACATATTGACAACTTCTGTGTCAGGGGGGTGTGCTCTGTAATTCCCAGCCCGACATCGGCCCCGCGGCCCGCTGGGCCTGGCCCGGGATGGCCACCACTGCTGCAAGGCGAGGCGCAGACCCACTGCCCCACGCGCCCGCGGGGGGCACCCCACCCTGCTCAGGGTCAGCTCCTCCCCTCCACCCCACCCACCACTCCCAGCGCTTCCCTGCCAGCAGAACCATTTAGCAGAGCGCTTCCCGCTCTCCGGTCCCCAGGGGGCCGGCTGGGTCCCAGTGCGGCAGTGTTCGAGCAGGACCCAGCCATGCAGGGACCGGGGAAGGTCTGCCCCTGCCCAGAGGAGCCACTCACCAGGGCCTGCGGAGAGCGGGCGCGCATGTACACACACACACACACACACACACACACAAGCAAGCACGCGCACACGCGCGCGCGCGCACCTCCTCTATCACGGCCATGCCATCTGGAATCTGTCTGTTCCTCCTAGCAGACGTTGATTAGGGGCTGTGGAGCCACGTTAGGCATAAAGCGTCCCCTTCTCCGACTCCCAGTAACGCAGGACAGCGGCACCTGCCTCCTGGTTTTGATATCATAGGTGCGTAAACAGATTACGTGGCCCAGAGTGAGGGAGTGCATGCTAATGGGGGACAGAGCCGCAGTCCCTTGGCCACAGAGGAGCGCCCCACAGCTGGGCGTGAGGCAGCCCTGGCGGCCCCTCCCGTCTCCATCTCCACAGGGTCAGCACCGGGGCACGCCAGGCCAAGAGCCCATCTGTTTATGATTTCAGGGGCTCGGGCCCCTGGCGAGGTCTAACCAGCCCCAACGCAGGATCTGGGATCAGGAAATGACCCCGGAGAAGCGGTGGGCCCTTCAGGGCAGAGCAACTGGATTCACACAACAGCGTCCAGGCTAAAGGTCTCCCTGACTGGAGGCCAGGTCACCCCAGAAGCCCTCAAAGGAGGGAGGGGGAGGAGCAAGGAACGTTCCAGGCTCAGGAGAAATCCCATCGAGGAGTCTGGCAGTTAGCCAGACGCCCGCGGGGGGGGGGGGGGGGGCGTGGCTGGGGCGGGGGATCAAGATTTACCCAAAACCCTGCCACTGGTGGGGGGGGGGGCGCGCAAGAGGCAGAAAGAAAGGCCCGGGCCCCCAGGAGGGCACCGGGGGACAGTCCAGTTCCCAGCCATTCCCAAGGTGAAAGAGGAAGGGGTTCAAGGCTACAAGATTCCAGGGTTATAGGAGGGACCAGAAAGGAATAAAGAGGCACAGAAGAGAGAGAGACACACACAGACGTGAGAAAGGACAGAGATGTGGGGGGGGGGGAGCTCCCCCAGGAGGTCCAAGTCACTCTTCTATTCTCTGCCCAGATCCCCCTTAGACGCCTTTCTCAATGTTGGGGCTGATCAGGGAGGGGGCCAGGGGAGGGGCCCCATCCAGCGGAGCGGGGGCAGCCAGAAGCCCCCAGGAGCCCTGTTAGCACAGCCCGGGGCCCACCTCCCCTGAGCTCGGCAGTCAGCTGACCCTGACTCAGGGGTAGATGCGCCTGCCCGGGGCTGCTGTGAGCGATGGGATCGGCGTCCCACAGGGCGAGCCCCTGCCCACCAGGCCCTGTGACGAACACAGCCCGGCGGCCTCCTCTCCCACCTCCTCCCGGATTTTTCACAGGCATCCCCAACAAGGAGAAATGTGCCCGCCCTTCTGACCCACTTCAGTCCCATCCCTGGCGGCTGGGATCAAACATCACAGGAGGTGCCTGCCGCGATGCACCGGGACCATAGCGGCTGGAGGCGGCACTTGGTTCTGGCCTGGTGGCTGTCAGCCAGGCAGGCAGCCCTGGGCCTCCTCAGCTCTGCGGAGAAGGCTTAGGGGCCGTCCCCCTTCCACCCTTGGGCAGAGGAAATGAGCAGGCGCACAACCCGGCTGGCAGTGGAAGTCACTTTTATTAGGGTGTCACTGGCTGGCAGGCGGGGTCGGCAGCAGGCCCTGCCCAGGAGGCCCTGCTCCGGAGGACACGACACTGCGCTCCTCCTCCGTCCCCCCCCCCCCGCCCCCGCCTGTGTTTATGAGCCCGGAATGCGCAAACCCAGGCCTGCTCTGGAGGCACAGGAGCTGAGCTGCGCCTCGTATATCTGCACAAATTACATTTCGTCTTTTATTAGTCCCAGATCGCTCCCATTTCCTGCTGAGTGTCCTGTGGATATCATTAACATTTCTACAGCTTTATTTTTTATTTTTTATTTTTCTTCACATTCTCCAAAATGCATTACCGGAAACATTACTTAAAAAGAGAGACTGCTATGGCCGGTGTCCTCCGCCCCCCCCACCTTTAATCAGTCCAGCTGCTGTGTCTTTTAATTTAGCCGAGCTGTATTAAAGGCAGGTTTCCCAATACACACAAGCCCTGGATGCGGTGAAAGCATCTATCTCTAAGAAAAGACAGTTCAATTAAAATACGAGAAGCCCAGTGCCTGATGGAGAACGCAGGCAAAAATGCTCACCCCAACACCACCCTCCAACCCCAGGCGGCGGGAGGGGCAAGAGGGACGGTTGCAGGAACAAAGGCATGGCATCAAAGTCGGGCTCAAGGTCCGCCAGCTCAGCCAGGAGAAAATGGGGCTCTGCCTCTTTAAGAGCTGCCTCAGGCCTGCCACAGGCTCTGTTGTTATTAATTATTATGATTATGATTACTTTTCAAGAGCACTAGGACATGACAAGGAGGGGGAGAGAGGCAGGCACCAGGCAGGGTGGGCGGCAGCAGGAAGGGCCCCTTTGGCAGAGAGGGACACACCCGGGGTCTGGCCTCAGTGGGTTCAGCTGGAGGGAGAAGGGCACCCCCTAACACATCCTCGTGGGGCTCCTTCGGGTCCAGTCTAGCCTCCCCCCTCCTTGCTTCCCCCACCTGGGTCTTGGGGACACTGGGTCAAGGCCTGATCTCTGAAGTTCCTGAGGGGAGGGAGGAAGTCAGCCTTAAGCGTCCTCTAGGCACCAGATACGATGCTTAGGACAGAAGTACCTTATGACACCTCTTGGAAGGCAGTCTTCCCAGGACCCTGGACCGAGGGAGCAGGGGAGGACGGGGTGGGGGGTGGGGGGGACCCTTGGCATTGGCCAGGAATGCTCACTCTTGTGCAGGTTTGCTGGGTTAACACTTTGACTATTCTGCCCTTCCAGAGAAAAAAGGTGAGGTTCAGAGAGCAAGAGACTGACCTTTGAGCCCACCCACAGTGAAGTTCCTTTTGCTGGATGACCAGACCGAGGGTGCACGTTCCCTTCCCTGGACCCCACACCAAGAACTCCCACACAGGAAGGCGTGGCAGCAAGAAGGTGCTGGAAGGGGAGGGCGGAGGGCCCCTCTGCAGCCTCTCAGGCCCTGAAGACCAGGCCAGGACCCCCCCCCCTTATTCCGGGAGCCGGACCCACCTCAGGGAGGTCCACTCATGAGCAGTGCTGGTTACTGGCCACCTGCTGTCACCCCGTAACTGCTGTCCCTGGGCCCACAGCCCCTCCAGTGCCCCGGGCCAGGGAAATGGGCACAGCATGGGCCAGAGGTGCTGCAGCTCCCACAGGGGACCTGGTGGAGCCCAGCTGGGAGGCTGTGGCTGGAGGTTTTCCTGAGGGAGAGGGGTGGCGGGAGAGGGGCAGGGTGGGAGACGGAGGAAGAGAGAGGGAGGAAGAGAGAAGGAAGCTTTCTGTTCCCCAGCAGCGGCTGTGAGACTGCTGGTTCCATCCTACCCACTTATCCAAGGTTGTTTTATGACCCGGTTTCCTGATTTGTAGCTGCAGGGAAAAATGCAAAAAGCCAACCCACTCAAGGCCTGGGAACTAGGAAGAAGGAGAAAGTTCCCTGGAGCAGGAGGCTTGGGAGGCCGGGGGTGTCCAGCGAGGAGTGAAGAAGGTAGGACCACCCTGCACCTCCCCATCCGTCTGGGGTGAGTGATGAATACTAAGTAGGAAACCTCGATTAAAATGATAAATCACTAGCCAGCTTTCCTGCTGTCCTGTGGGGTCTACTTTGAATCCTAACGGCCTGGCTTGAATAGGGGAAGGGATGAGCTTCCAAGCAGTCCACGAGACAAACAACTCAGTCCCTGCAGGCCCCAGGGAAGGGTTAGGGTCCTTGGCCTAGGGGCTAGTGGGGAGGGAAGGACCCGAGCTAGAGGGGAGAGCCCTGCTGGGACAGAGGGGGGCAATCCTGGGGCATAAAGAATCCCAGAGAACAAGGCAGCCCCCACCTCAAAGGATGGCCTCTCAAGACCACTCCATGTGGGCAGCACCCCCAACACACTTGACGCGAACCCCTCCTCATTCACGGGTACCCACGCACGCTCCATGGGAGAACCCCACGGGAGCCCGGCATATGCCTCTGCAGGGCCTCGCTCGGATGGGAGGACCCGGGGGCCGGGGGTTCCGAATACTCAGAGGCAAGCTACGGGGTGAGAAGGGCAAGATGCTGGAAGACCGCCTTGCACTCTCTCCAGATGTGGGGTGGGCCCCCAGCCAGGCTCTGTGTCTGAGGACAGGAACCCCAGATGAGGCGGGATCTCGGGGCTCTTTGGACGAAGTCTGAATGGGGAGCAGAAGCTTCTGGACTCTCCAGACATTTGGAAAGCCTCCCCTCCAAGCCCACCGATGCTGTCTCCTCCCAGGCCCCAGCTGCAGAGGCCCCAGAGACCCCCCTAAGGCCCGTGCAGATCCTGTTCTCAGGGTCACACGCTGATGTTAACGCCCCGCTCCTGGGGCGTCACAGGGTGTGTGGAGCGTGGACTGTGCTAGTTTCTGGAAGCCCCAGGCCCAGTAAGGAAGCCACAACGCCATTTCCAGGAGCAGTAACCTGCGCGAGTCCCACAGCCCAGAGACAACAGGACCCAGATCTCCACCTGGGTGCCTGACTTCTAAAGGTGAGCCCCGCTCCGCAGCCACACCCCACTGCCCCACGGCGCGGTTTCCGGGATGCGGTGGTCAACGGGCCCCCAGACCTGGGCCGTCCAAGATGGAGGGGCCTGCAGTCCAGGTGACCAGCTGGGGTAGCTGTGGGGTAGCAAGAGGGGATTCAGCAGCAATGGTGCTGTTGGCATTCCAGAGCCCCCCACCCCCCGGGGCGGGGGGACACTCACCTATTATCAGTTCCATACTTACCAGTCTCTTGTGGACAGTAATTGTTTTTAGATCATTTTATTCACCATTCAACAAAACAGATATCACCACCTCTCCCCCTTGCTGTCAAAATGAGGATAAGAAGGGGGGCGGGGGGTTCCTGACTCCTGAGTTGTCATCAGCTAGGAGGGCTGGGGTCTGGTGGCCCACACATTCAGGGACCCCAGGTCCCAGCAAGTCAACGGGCTGGCTCAGAGGCTGCCGTGGGCATCTGAGGGGACCCACGGTGCGGGGAGGGGCTCCTGGTCTGCTCTGTGATCCTTCCCACCAAAGCCCCAGATGTTTCTGGCCCTGCGGGCCGCCGCGCAATGTGGATCAGACAGGATCTGTGTGTCCGCTGGCTCTGAGGGCAGGCAAAGGTGAGAGAGAGAGCCCAACTTCTCACCCCAGCCTGTCCTTGAGGGCCACCCCGCGTGCCCCGAGGGACCCTGACTTCCCTGCGGAAGTGGCTTCATCAGCTAGGGGCTTGTCTGGCTGCTTCCTGTGCTGGGAAGATTGTTCTGATCTCTGCACGCCTTACTCCCTCAGCTCCAACAGGACTTTGCTCATGTCACCTTCCCAGGGACCGCTCCCTGACCACTGTGCTTGGAAGAGCACCCCGTTTACGCCTCCTCTCCTACTTCTATCACGTGCTCACCTCCTTGTCCTAAGCCACGTGGCCCGCTGGCTTTACGGCTGGTCTCTCCTCTTTAGAACTACAGTTCCCCAAGCAGGCGTTTTGGCCGGTTTTGTTCACAGCTCTATCCCCATATCCCCGAACAATAAATATGTATTGAAAGAATAATGTATCAGTGTCACATTAACCCTATGGAAATATCCAGAACCAGCCGTCGATTGCAGCGAAGAGAACTGGGTGGACATGGCGGGGCGGGCGGGCGCGGGGGTGGGGGTGGGGGGAGTGCTTATCGCCACAACCGCTCATTCATTCCACAGAGAACAAGCTCCTTCTGGCCTGGCAGGTAATGCACCTGAGTGAAGCCAGCAGGTGGGGATGGAGGCACACTGAGGGTCCCCAGTCCCAAATAAAGTGAGGGGGCGCCTCACTGAACTCCAGCAGAGCTTTGGGAAGGAGAGCACCAGAGCTTCGGAGCTTTTTTTTTTTTAAATAAAAAGGGAAGTCTCTCGTTTTAATAAATGTTATCGACCAAGTAAAAAGTTTTAACACCCCAGAGTTGAAGAGGGCCCGTCTGTGGGCTGCAGCTCATCACAAGCCCCCGGGTGTCAAACGCTGATGTAACTGGTGCGCCACGGAACTTTGCAAGGGCAGAGCTAGCGGGAACAGAGTTCGGGCACCTAGCAGGTGGTCAAGGCACAGGCAGGCGCTCAGTGTGAAGGAATGAGAACAGGGGAGCACCCAGAACCTGCCCTGGGCCCTGGGAGAAGTCCTGAGACCAGAACGACCCAGGGAAGCGTGGAGTGGGGCTGCAGGGTGGGAGCGACTGGCGGAGGCAGGGCCTGAGCGGCTGGGGCCCCACGGGGAAGGTAAAGCTCAGAGGTGCAGCCAGGTGGGGGAGCCGCAAAGGCTCGGAGGCAGGAGGCCTGAGGCCCCCAGGGGTGGTAATAACCTTCGGAGCATTCCACCCCAGGCGCCAGATGAGGCCCTGCTGTCCGCCCCCCCCCTTTGCTGGGTCCCTGCAGGGCTCCTTGGTGGCACTTATCACAGTGGTAATCACATAATTAATGGTATAATGAGCTGCTTTACATGTGCCTCCCTGGGCAGAATGTAGCCTGATGAGGGCAGGGGCTTCTTCACCTGTTTGCTCCTACGCCCTAAGTGCAGAAACTGTCCCGACCAGGTGCCAATTAATATTGCTTGGATGGCTGAGCAGATGGGATGGTTGAGGGGCTCAGCGCTGGCTTGGGTGCATCATTTAACCTACCCACAGCTCTAAGGGATGATGATGATGGGCCTGAAGACCAGCCAGGACACGTGCCGTAGCCAATCAGGAAGGAAAGCCCACAGGCTTCCCCTGTGTCCTCCACACCCCCTGGGTCACAGCCCCTCCCTCAGCAAGCCCATTTCTGTTCAGCTTACAGTCGGGTGGGGTGGGCTGGAGTTGGGTGCTGAGGATACAGAGGGAAATGCAGCAGGGCCCCTGCCCTCCTGAGGCTGACAAGACACCCAGGAGGCTGTGGGGTGGGGAGTGAAGGTGGTCAGGGCAGGCTGGCAGGAGGGCGTAATTATGTGAGGAAGGGTAAGGGCTCACCGGATGGAAGGAGCGGCCTGAATGAGGCTGGAGGGAGAACACAGCAAGGGGGGGGCGGGGCGTATCTCCCCTCCCCCACCTCAGGGGGCCCGACTGCAGTCGGTCAGATGTCCTCTGTTCTCATGGCACCAATCCCTGGCAATCCTGCAAAGTCACCCGGATTTGTTAGCTGCCCCGTATGGCTGCTGGGGGGCCGGCACTCTCCTCTGTGCCTTTGGAAACCACTGGTCTGCGGCCCAGGCTGGAGAGGGGTCTCTGGCTCGTTTTTGACCTGGTGCTGCCTACCTCTCCCCCTGCCTCCAGCCCACAAGGCCAGCAGCTAGCAGCACTGAGCCACCAAAAGCCACTTTCTATAGAGCATATTCTAGGTCAAACTTCCCCCTCCTTTTGCAGAGGGATTAACAGAAGCCCAGAGAGGGACAGGGACTTGTCCAGGAGGCCCAGCAGGGCTGAGATCCCTCTACAGCTCTGGGCCCCTTGGTCCACCAGAAAATGAACCCGGAGCTGCAAGCCCAAAGGGGTAGGGGTCAAGGTCCTCCTGTTCGACACCCCTGCTTGCCGGAGGAGCCAGGGAATGTCCCCCCCCTTCCCCAGCCTGGGCGGGAACAACCCCTCCCTTCCCTGCCTTTGACACCCGCTCTGCGCAGCATCCTGACAGTCGGGGAGGCTCAGCAAGCCAGCCCCTCCCAGCCCCGTTCCACCTGGGGGAGCCAGGGAATTGGCGCCCCCCTCCCCCCCAGCCCCCAGGGGAGGAAGCCGCCTGTCAGGCCGCCACGGCGTGTCAAATCCTCTTGCTGCCTAATTGTGAGACGGCGGCGTTTAAAGAAACGCTTTTCTGGCCGTCTGCCACACCGCAAACTGCTTGGTATAATTTTATTATTAAGGAGAGAGAAAAAGAGGGAGGGGGGTTGGGGGAGGGAGGGAGGGAGAGAGAGAGGGAGAAAGGGAGGGAGAGAGAGAGAGAGAGAAAGGGAGAGAGGAGGAAATTGCTTAGTCCAAGTCAGCTGGTGGAGTATTCTGCTCAATGTGAAAGCGGGGACGGCTTTCCAGTTGGCAAGCTGACTTCGTTAATTGCGCATTCAGTCTCTACTTAGGGTAATTGAAACGAAGCGGGGCCCAGGTCTGACAATTAGGGTCTGCGACTAGGCCATTAACCCTTTCCGCCCCCGCCCCCCCGCCCCTGATGGATACCTCGCGGCCACTGAAAGTGGGGGGGGAGGGCCGCTGGGCACCCCCGCGAGAAGCCATTCTGAGCCCGGGGGCTGGAAGCCCCACGCGGAGGCGCCGACTGCGGCAAGGGGGCTGCGGGGCGGGCGCCCCAGCGCGAGCAGGGTTAACGCGGTGCCGCGAGTCCGGGAGCCCGGCGAGGGCCGAGCTGGGGATGGGGGGGAGCCGCGCAGGGTGTGTGGGGGTTGTTTGCGGCCTCGCCGCCCCTCTGCAACAGATGTTTCAGCCGTGTAAGACAAAGGCAGAGCGCCGGCTGCTGCCGGGAGAAAATCCGCAGGACTCCCTCAGGGGCAGGTAAAATTTCACCTTCTATTTGCGTTCCCCCCCTCACACCCCCGCTCGCCCCCGCCCGGTTTCCCGGCCTCTGCGCCAATCCGGAAAGCGCCACCAAAGACGCCGCGCCGCCTCCGCCGCAGCCCAACCCGCTGACCCCAGCAAGGTCACGGCGACCTCGGGCTCCGCCAGCAGCGCGCCCGCCCGTCCTCTGCCGCCGAGCGGTGCCTCTCCGCGCCCGGCCCCCTCCCGGGGCGCCTCCCCCCCACCCCCGTCCGCGAGCCGCGGTAATTGGAGGCGCCGGGAGAGACAGGAAGGGGGCGCTGCACTCGCCACGAGGCGGAGGCGGCGCTGGACGCTCCGCGCCTCCCTCCTGCCTGCACTGGGACCCCGGGGGGCTCTGCCCCCCCAGCCCCCATCATTCATCTCCCTGATTCCCGCTGTATCCGCCCTCGGAAGTCAGCCGAGTGAAGCAGCTGTTCCTTGCACACTCCACTTGACCAAAGATGATGATAAATGAGGCCCGGGCTGCGTCGGGGCCGCGGCGGCGGCCGCCAGGGGCGCGCAGGGCGGGGCGTACGGCCTGCAGCCCCCCTCCCCGCGCCTCGGAAAGGGCGAGGACGCGGCGGACAGAGGCCGAGGGGCACAATCAAAGGGCCGCACTTCCCTCCCGGCGCCCGGCGCAGCCCCCCCCTCCCGGCTGCGAGCCGGCGGCGGGCGGAGGTGCGCCCGGGACGCCCGGGCCGAGGCGGAGACCTCTTGCCCGCGGCCCCGCCCCCGCCCTGCCCACCCCTTCCCCTAAAGCCGCGGTCCCCAAGGCGCCGTCGCCCCCACCCCACCCCACCCCCACCCCGTGCCTCAAACCTATTAACGCTCGTAAATAATGAATAATGGAGCGCTTCCCTCCAGCCGCGCGGGGCTGCGGGCGGGGGCCGCTGCCAGCTGCGCCCCGGCCTGGGGAGGGGGCGCCCCCCCCACCCCGGCCGGGTGCAGGGGGCCCGGGCGCGCGGCCCCGCACACGTGCAGCCGCGGCGCGCAGGCGGGCACCCCGCCCCGCGGAGGAGGGGGAATCCCGCGCTGCCCTCCCCAACGCCACCTCCCCTGGAGTCCTCTGGCACCGAACGAGGCGAGAGAGCGCGCGCGAGCTTCCCAGCCGGAGAGGGTTATTTTTAACCTGCCCCCCTTTCTATATCTGCCTCTCGGGTTTGCGCGCCCGCCCGCCCGCTCCACCAGCCGAGGACGCGGGCTCCTCACCTCGCTCGGCGGCTCCGGCCTCTGAGCGCCTCCCCCGGCCCGCGGCCCCCGCCCCTGCGCGGGCATCGCGCGGCTAAATCTCAGCCTGGAAAGGACCGATTAGGAGCCGCGTGCCTTTCTGCGAAATATTGGAACCGGGTGGGGTGGGGGCGGGGAGCCCGGCGCTCTCGTCCCCTCGCCTCCCTCCTTGCTCGCCGTGACTGCGAGAGGCGGCTTCGGCGCTCCCTCCGCAAAACAGGGGGCGGCCAGGCCGGGGCGCCGAGCCCCCCTTTGCTTTTCGCCCTTCACTCCTCAACGCCCACCCTTCAGTCATCGACAAAGCTGGAGCTTCTAACACACCGACCCTCCGGCAGCGGCGGCGCCAAGTGGGGCGCTGCCTCCCCCATCTCGGCCTCCTCCCTGAGCCACTCCAAACAAACACACCATTTAAATAGCAGCGGGCTTGCACACCAACTTCAAGGCGGACCCCGCCCGTGCCCGTGCCAAAGGCGCACGGGGGGGGGGGGCGGGGGCTCTTTCCCCAGCCTTGTCTCCCTCCTCTCAGACTTGGCCTCCTTAGGGGTCCCCCTCGCCCCTCCCTCCCATTCCCTTCCCCTTGGCGCCCAGCAGCCCAGACCCCCCCACCCCCCTTCTTCAGGGGAATGAGGCAGCAGGAAGTTCATGTCCATTCCCATTACCTTGCTTTCCAAAAGGCCACCCACCCAAACCCCAGCCTGTCCTTACCCCCAAAGGAGGGGGCAGCGGAGGAGCTGGCTGAGCTCAGAAGCCCCCTCCAGCCTTTGACTGGATCATTCACTTGACATTTTCCAGACTCTGCTCACGCCCAATCCTGGAGACCCACAGGCACAGGGCCCCCTAAGGACCCCCCCTCCTGAATGAGGTGGGGTAAAAGACGACTGCTGCAAAATATAGGGGAAAACTGTGGAGGAAGTGGTGGGCTGAGGAGGGGGAAGGGCGTTTCAGCGGCAAGGAGCTGCCTGGCTTAGTGGCAGGAAAGAACGCAGCGTATCTGGGAATCTGAGCCGGATTTCTCTCCCCAGCTTAGCTGGAGGGTGGGGGAAGGGTCCGGCCCCCACCCCAAGCGAGCCACCTCTGGCTGGGATTATGGTAAGCCTGGCAGGCTGGAGCGGGTGTGTGTGTGTGTGAAGATGCATGTGGACTACAGATGTGAGGACAGCAGGTGCCACCAGGCTTATCTGATGACACCTTGGGGCCAGGAGCTGGAGCTGGGGGGCCCAGGTGGCCCTGCAGGTGACGCAGGTCCAGGAGGCAGGAGAGAGCAGGCCCCCTAGCACATGCAGGGCCTGGCAGGGCAGAGTGGGGGTTCTCCAGGGACTCCCCCCGCCCCCAGCCAGCCGAGATACTGAGCCTGGGGCCACCCTCAGATCTAGAAAGTTCTCAGTAACCTCAGACTATTAGAAGGGGTTTAACAGCAGCAGCGTCAGACAGCATGCTGTCTGGCCCCCTCCTACGGCCAAGGTGCCTTGATAGATTTTACTTCTAACCCTCAAATTGCCCTTCTAGGAGGTGACGTCACCTCTCAATTCACAGCGGTGGAAACTGAGCTCCAGAGCGCGGAAGAAACCATTCTGGAGGCCTTTGCCAGTGCCTCCCACCTGGGGCTGTGGGTAGGGCCTTGAGCTTTGCTTCCTGACAGCTGGGTATCCGGGAGGTGCCCAGGGGCTTGAGGGCGCAAGATAATGAGGTCCTGATTTGCTCCTTCGGAAATTTCAGAAAACTGGATTTCTTGGGAGAAAGAAAGCGCAAGGAGTTGGTGAGGTGGGGAACTGGAAAGAGAAGCCACAGTGCCCACCACCACCAACTCCTCGCAACCAATTCCTCCGGCAGATCTAGTTACCCACTGCCGCTCCGGGCCCCCTGTTGAGGGACCCCAGGTGGGGGTTTGGCTCCTGAGGCTGCAGAGTTATTGTAAGGGAAGCCTGGAGTCCACACTTAGGCCTCCTGTATTTGTCTGTAGCCCAAATAGAAATCTCACACACCATGTACCCCTGCCCCCAACAACACACTAACAGCTCCTATTTTGATATGAAAAGCATCTCTGGCCCAAGACTGGGTGTGGAGTGGGCTACCCTATGGATGAACGGCTGGGACCCTGTCCTCCTGGTTACCACTGTTTCCCGCCCCCCACTGCCCTGGCTGCACCCCCATTGCCAGAAAGGGAACTTCCATTTCTGGGCAAAGCTTGGATGGATGGCCTGCTGCCCCCCGCAATCCCTGGGTGGGGTGGGGGAATCCTGGCCAGCCCCCCAGACATGTAGCCCGGTGACCAGAAGCACTGACCTGTGGGGAAAGTGAACCACCAGCCACTGCCCCAGAGGCTGGGCCAGAGGTGGCCTGGGCCTGCTTGCCTCAGGACGGAAAATATTTGCCTTTGGTTTTCAGAGGCCACCTCCTCCTGCTTGATTTTCCTCTCTTCCACACAGTTGTGAAATGTGGAGGTGCTTAAAGGAAGGGAGGGTGAGGGCAACTGTCCGAGGCCAGTGGCTGGCCGTTTTGAACAGCACTATGTTTCTCCCAAGGTGAAGAGAATCCTTTCGGCCTGCTGGCCCGCACCCCGAGTTCCCTCTGCCCAGGTCCAGCCTCCTCGGGCCTCACCAGCCCCCCCCCACCAGAACCACCCCCTGCTGGCTTCCAGTCACTCGGCATCTGGGGGAGACGCCTGACCCCAATGCTGTCTTGTTCTGGAAAGTTGTTCCGGAGAATCTTTCCTGGCTGGTTCTGGGGTGCTGGTGACCGCATGGGGAGCGGCAGGCCTCTCCAGCTCCCGAGACATGTCCGATTCCCAAGGGCCAGGCCCGCCAACTGTGAGGACTCACAGGCGGCCAGCCATGTGGCTCTGGGGGGCAGGGAGGCAGCATCCTCCCCCAGCCCCATCCCGACCGTAAATGCCAGTGCCCCGATGGCACACGGCTCTGGGTTCAAATCCCACTTCTGCCCGTGATCTGCTGGCTGGCCCTGGGCAATTCACTGAACCGCTCTGCGTGTTCCTCAGCTGAAACCTTATTCACACCACACTTACAGGGTCAGCGCGAGATGGGAGGCTGTGCTGAGCTTTGCACCTGGTAGAGCCTCTGGCACTGTCCACGGGGGGCGAGGGCCAAGTGCTGTACTCTGCCTCCTGGGGAGCTGTGTGTGTCTGAGACAGAGCAGGTCTTCTGGAAAGTAGGGCTTTACGGGGGAGGATGGTGCCCCCCCCCCCAGCTGGGGAGGCTTCTGGGACTAAGAATTAAGGTCTGTCCCCAGACGGTGTCCTGTCCCCCATGGCAGGTGCATTATCTTCCCAGCTGGAGTTTCGGTGTTTCTCACACACTACCGTGCAGGTCGTAGGAAGATGGGAGATTCTGATGCTGGGGGCCAGGGGTGGGGCCCGGGACCCTGCAATCCGAAAGAATCATGGGCCAGTCCAGCTGGAGTGAGATCTCAGCCCTCGGACACTCCAGGTCCCACTGAGTCCTGGAGGCTGGGGTCGGTGAGGGGCTCCGGGTCCGGTCCTGTCCTGTCCTGAGGAACCAGGACCAGACTCTGGTTCTGCGGCTCTGGGCCCCAGGTCTCAGAGCTGAGTCCCCGCAAGTGGCGTGAGCAGCCCCCAGGACTCTGCATTTGGCATTGCCTCCGGGCAGCGACACACTGATAAAAGGCAGCTTCACTCTGCTAAGCTTGTGACCACTTCCAGGCTGGGCTTCCTGGGCCTCAGTGTCCCCATGGGCACAGTGGGAAGCCGGGATACAGTGATTCCACACTTTCCATTGGTGGTTCCCCACGCTTCTTCCGTTCCCTGGCCCTTTCCGAAGGTACAGCAAATCTCAACCCAAGCGCGGACCCCAGGGGCAGACCCTAGGGGGCTGCATTCCTTGGGATCCAAAGGTCACCCAGACTGACAATAAACAGCACCCAGTCTTGCTGTCTGCCCTTTGTGCCAGTCCCTGTCCCAATAAGCACTTTGCATCTACATACCTCATCCTCACGACACCCTCGGGGTGGGGGTGGGTGGGTACCATCATCACCCTTCTTTTAGCAAGAGCTGAAACCCACCACTTGAGGTCACACCATTGGTCAGGGGTGCAGGGCCTGCAGTGACTGGACTCCATTGTTTCCAGCCTGGGCCCCTCAGACATACATGGCCTTTGAGGATTTCCTTACGGGAAATAGCCGAGTTGATTTTCTAGGCCCGGAGCAGGTGTGGACGTGGCGCATTGCATCTACCCATACAGTGAGGGTGTGGGGCAAGAGCGGATGTGGGGAGCGAGCTGGTACAAGCTCTCCGGAGAGTTTTTTGGCAATACAGACCCAAATGGAAACTGCATGTGCCCTCTGGCCCCGCAGTCTTGCTCCCTGCCCGTCGCAGAGCCTTTTGCGCAGGGCGAGGACCCTGGTGTCCGCAGCAGTGAAAGCCTGGAGATCCCCTGCAGTGTCCATAGGAGGAGAATGAAGAACACACATTTGGGGAATTCCACACAGTGGAGTCTAGAGAGTAAGGAAGGGCTCTGTGCACAGATGGGGTGTAGTCTTCAAGTTGGGGAGAAAAACTGTAGAAAGTGTGCAGAGATGCTCTGCTGTATAAAAGGGGAAAGTATGTTCGATTTTTTTTTCCCCATGAGCATATAACCCTTACAGAAAGATTTTAAAGCTTATATGGATAAATCTCCATCCCCTGGGCTATGCGAGGCGGCTGAGGAAGGAGCCTGGTTTGGGGCTCCAGTCTGGCATGGCTCCGTTCCAGCTGTTGGATTATAGGCCAGAGGGTCCTGCGATCACAGCTTCATCAGTAGGATGGCACGAGGGGCGCCTGGGTGGCTCAGTCTGGAAAGCGTCTGCCTTCAGCTCGGGTCATGATCCCAGGATCCTGGGATCGATCCCTGTGTCAGGCTCCCTGCTCAGCAGGGAGTCTGCTTCTCCCTCTGCCTCTACCCCTCCCCGCCCCGCTCGTGCTGTCTCTCTCAAATAAATAAAATAAAAAATCTTAAAACACAAAAGTAGGATGGCACGAGGCCCTGCTGCCAAGAGCGGTCAGCACCCCTGTGTCCTGCACTGGGCAATGGGCATGATGGGGACCATGCCCCCACTTCACAGGTGGGGGAACTGAGGCCCCAAGTGGGGGGGGCGGCGAACCTGAATCTCCCTATAGTCTGTATCATCACTTCTGGGCGTACAGCCTTGGGGGGCACACAGACAGGACTGGCTTGAGATAAACCCCCGGCACACAACTCCCACGGGCTACTCCTGGCGCTACGTGTCGCCGAACATTCCAGTCCATTTCCACCCGCAGTGTGCTTCCTTCAATCATCAGAACAAAGGCAACACACATTGTAAAACTTAAAAGCACTGGCCAAGCTGGGCCTGGCTGAGACGGAGGGGGTCCAGGAGTGTCTGGGGCCAAATCCTGGCTTTGACACTACTGACCTGAGGGGCCTCGGCACGCAACTCCAGCACCGTGCCTCAGTTTCCTCATTGGTGAAACAGGAGGAAAAGTAAGTCCCTTGGAGGATGGGTAAGAATTGAGGGGCGCCTGGGTGGCTCAGACATTGGGCGTCTGCCTTCAGCTCGGGTCGTGATCCCAGGGTGCTGGGATCGAGCCCCACATCGGGCTCCCTGATCGGCAGGAAGCCTGCTTCTCCCTCTCCCACTCCCCCTGCTTGTGTTCCCTCTCTCATTGTGTCGCTCTCTATAAAATAAATAAATAAAATATTAAAAAAAAATTGAGAAAGTGGACAGTCGTCCAAGCCAGGCCTGGCAGAGGAGGGCCCAACAAGTGAGCTGTTATTTCTAAAGGGTAAATATTTATATAATTTTTTATAACAGAGGGAAAGTTCAGGAAAATCCCTGAAGGGTCCTAGCTGGCTTGGGAGGTGAGGCCAGGCGGGGGGGGGGGGGAGTGGGGGGTGGCGGCGGGAGCTCCTTGGAGCGACAGGAACCTAGCTCTGGCATCCCGGCCCCAGGAGGAGCTGGTCCCTGCCCTGGGTGGGCGGGCACGCGGTCTGGGCATAGGCAGGCAGCGCCCAGAGCAGGTTGGTGGGACAGACTTGGCCGGAGGCCCCTCCAGCCCCGGGCCCACGGAGAGAGGGCTCAGAAAGGGCCCTGTGTTCCACCCTGCTCCAGGGCTGGCTTTTTCCAGACCAGAGCCTCGTGAGCCTTTGGAAAGAACATTCAGTCCCTGAGGCCCTGCACCGACTTTCTGTGTGACCCCAGGTGAGTCACCCCACTTCTCTGGGCCTCTGTGCCTTCACCCGTTACATGTGGATCGTGATAAGCACCTTCCTCACAGGACCCGACGGGAAAATGGACATCAAGGTGCTCTGTCATCATCCCCTGCACAGTGAATTCTCACATGGTGCTTTTGTGTGCAGGGCCCTGGTTTAAGAAGCAGCTTACATATTTTAACCCCTCTTACAGATGAGGCAACAGAAGCACAGAGAGGTTAGGTCAGTTGTCCAAAGTCACACAGCTTATAAGGAGCCAGAAGCACTAATAGTAGGTCAATAATGAGAAGTCGAATACTATTATTAGAATCCATGGCTGTGAGGTCAGACCTAGGATCTGGAAGCTCTGAACTCAATTCCTGGAGGCAGCTTTGGCCAGGGTAGGAAGGCCCAGGAGGGAGCACTGTGTTGTGGTCGGCTATGATTTTCATGGCAGGGAGCTGCTGTCCCAGGCACTGGGATTTTTTTTTTTTTTTTAAGATTTTATTTATTTATTTGAGAGAGAGAATGAGATAGAGTGCATGAGATGGGGGAGGGTCAGAGAGAGAAGCAGACTCCCCGCTGAGCAGGGAGCCCGATGTGGGACTCGATCCCGGGACTCCAGGATCATGACCTGAGCCGAAGGCAGTCGCTTAACCAACTGAGCCACCCAGGCGCCCCCAGGCACTGGGATTTTAAGCCCCATACTTCCTGGGTGCCCTCCACAAGCTGGGAATCGACAGAAGTGCCTTCTTCCCTGCCACATCATTTTAATTCCAAGGGTAACTGTGCAAGCAACCTACGAGCACCCACATTTTGCAGACAGCACGATTAAGGCCTGGAGGCCAAGGGAATTTCTTGGTGAGCAGCAACATTTGGACTTCAACTCCGCTCATCTGGTTCCAAGTCTGCTACTCAGGGCGAGGATCCTGGGCACCAGCAAGAACCATGGGCACCAGAGATCCCCCTGAGGAGGGGAGACTTTTGGAACCTGCAGGGAGTCCCTGAAAGCTTGTTCTGCCCCCATGCACTGTCCTTGGAGCATGTGCTCTGCTGTCTCTGGGCCTGAGCCTCCTGACTAGCCCCAGGTGCTGGCTGGGTCATTTTACAGACAGGGAAATGGAGGCCCACTGAGGGGCAGGGATTTGCTCCATGGCTCAGAACTACGTCCTGGTACCTATGGGCTCCCCTCACAGACCGCCCCCCTTCATTTACCCGACACGTGCCAGGGACTGAGACAGCCGTACGCTTCAGAAGGCAGGTAAGTGCCAAAGCACAGGGAGGGCCCCTAAGTCATCCCTGAGTGGGAACAGGGGGTCAGAAAGGACTTCCCGAAGGAAAGGCCCCCGGAAGACAGGAGAGAGGGAGGGGAGGGTAATAAAAACGTGAGCATGGCTTGCAAGTTGAATGTGCATGAGGGGCAAGAGATGAGAAAGGGGCAGGGTCCACGTGCGATAGGCCCTGCGGGCCATGTGAAGATCTTGGACTTCGTGCCTAGGACAATAGGGAGCCACAGCAGGGAAGGAAGGGAGTGAGTGACACCATCGGACACATGCCGTAAGTTCCCAGAGCCGCAGTGACTGACGAAGGTGGGCACAGGAGGTCAGGAAGCTGGGACCGGTTCCCTGAGAGCAACGAGGGCAGCCAGACAGAGTGGGGGCACAGCTCGGGCCACGGCCCCTTGGCACCAGTGCTGGGGACTCAGGAGGGAGTGTGATTCCCATGGGAAAAGGGTGGCTCTGGGCCCTAGCCCCCTCCAGGCCAGCTTTACTGGCAGAGAAGTTAGGCATCTGCCCCTCACTGGGAAACAAAGGCGGGGGCCGTGGAAACATTTGCAGGGGAGACCCCCCCCAACCCCGCCAACCAAGCAGCCTGACATTGCCCTTCTTCTGCCGAGGCACTTCTTTATTCCTGTCCCTCCTTTTCAGGCCGGCACGCCCCTCTCGAGGACTGGATGGGCCATCGGGTCCACCCGACACCCACCCCCCCACCCCGAGCTCCTTTGTCCCTTCCCCTCCCCCCTCAGAGCCACCGCTGGAAAGATTTTGTCTTCTCAAACCAACGGTATTTAGAGATCACCCACTTGTTCTCTCTCACGGGGCTCCAACAGCTAATTGGGGCCTTTGACGGACGTGAGCAAGCCAGGGGTTCGTGGGCCGCGCGTTTGTCGAATGAATGAGCAAGTGGGTGGCTGGGTGGGTGTTGGATGGGTGGGTGGTGGGTGGAAGGCAATGCTAGCCCCAAGTAAAACCATTGCTACTTTTGTTAGCTTGAGCAAAATACGATTTCCCTAAGGCTTGTAAGAACGTGGCAGGTAATTCCCAGGGTCCTACAGGTCCCCTTTGCAGCCGCCTTTCAGGATACCTGGGCTGAGACACTCGGAGGGGAGCAGGCCTGCCAGGCCACACAGGAAGGGGCCACTGGATCCCTCCCCCCGGCTCCTGCCTCCCCATCTTGTGTCATCCCACCTCTTCCAAAGACCCCCTTTTTTGGCACCCTGCCCGCCCTGTGGCTCCCACAGACCCCCGGGGAATTCCCCTGACCTGTGAGTGTACCCCAGGTCCAGGGTCCCAGGGACCCTCTCCCGTAGGGGCCAGAAGGGCGTGTGAGAAAGGAGGGAAAGGTGCCCGCCAGAGCCCGCCTGGCAGCTTTGCAGAGCAGTCCGTTTGTCATCTGCTGAGGACAGTGGGGATGGTTTAAGGTGAAATTTAAGCCCATTAGTGCTTGGCTAATGACATCAGCAGAACGGCGAAAATGAAGGCAGGGTGTGTGAGCGCCCATAAATTGTCAGAGCTGGCGCCGCCTCGGTCTTTGGGCCTGGCTCCCGGGGCCCCTCCGCCGGCCTGGGCCAGGTCCCCACCCCCACCCCTGTCCCTGAGTCGCAGGGCGGGCCCTGCCCGGGGCCTGGCCAGGCCATGCAGGCCGGGGCCCCGGGGTCAACGTGCGGCTGGGGCCTCCGCCAGGGCGTGAGAAAGGAATCGGCCAGGGAGCCCAAGCGTGGAGGCAGCATCTTCTTAATCTCCCTCCTTTTATAACTTCTGTCTTTTTTATGCACACGCAAGAATCCCGGCTCAGCCGCTGGTATCTCTTCCCCGGGCTAATCCCTGACAGCTCTGTTTATGTCTCCCATAATTCTCCAGTTTTATGGTTTTTTTTCGGGGCCATTAAGCTCCCAGCCACAAGCTCCTTCCCCTGCCCCCGCCTGCCTTTGTCCTTGAGGCCTGGCAGCCCCACTGCCCTTTGGGAGACAGGCTGTCCTCCCCCAGCAGGTGGACACGGACCTCGGCCAGAGGACTTGCTCAGGACGGCCATGTGGATGCAGACTTCTGGTCCCCAGGCCCTCCTGACACCAACTCCCCTGTCCCTCCCATCACAGTCTGGTCCCTCCTGCCCACCCCAGGGGCCAGGAGGGCCTAGCAAAGTGCTCTGCACCTGGGCCACGCCCACCTCCCCAATGTCAGTCCTATCCCTTGGCCTCCCTTCCTGGCTGATCTCTTCTCCTCCCAGAGCCCTGGCCAGCTCCTGAGAACAAAGCTCCCCCACCTTCCCCCTGCCCCAACAACCCCTGCAGCTCCAGACCCCTGGATCCAATGCATCCATGGCATCCTGAGGCCCCCTCCGCTCCAAAGACCTTGCTTTCTGCCCCATGTCCTTCTGTGGCTTGTCTCTGAGGAGGCTTCAGAGTCCTGGCGGGGGCGGGGGGCGGCCCTGCCCCGAAGTCTTCTCATCAGACCCCTCCTTCCCATCCTCATAGCCACAGACTAGAATCTGGCCTCATCACCTCCTGCTGGGAATTCCGTGCCCATCTCCAAGCTGGGTTTCCAGGTTCCCAGCCTCAGCCCCGTATGGCCTCTCACAAGCTCTGCTCAGGGCATGATATCCCTTGCGATAAAGCCTTCAATGGCTCCTGAGTACTTTCACCTGCTCGAGTTCCCATTCCCAGTGTGGTGCTCAGACGTCTCCATCCCCGGCGCCCTGCGGAGAACCAGCTCCGGCTGCCCTGCAGTCTGAGATCAGACCTCAGCTGTCCCCAGCAGGGACTGTCCCAACGCCAGGCCAGTTCACGCCTCCTGGGCTACGCTTCCCCATCCCTGCAGGTCCACATGCAAGGCGGCAGGGACCACCGAGAGCCTTCCCCGGTTTCCTCACTAGAAGCAATTCTTCCCTTGCCTCTGGATCCACACAATTTCCTTCTAGGACTCCTACACCTTGTGGGGTGCCTCGTCCCCTCAGAACGGACACCTGGCTACCTGCATCAGCGTCACCCCACAAAGGCCGACATGGGACGTTCCAAGGCAGAGCCGCTCTTTGACTCCCTCTCCTTTCTGCGTACACCCCCTGCCACTCTCACTCTGGGGCCGGCACCCCCTGGGGGCGACCCGGCACCGAGACCGCAGGCACCCGCTCCGACACCCCGGCCCCTTCCCGGGGAGACCTGTGCCCCCTGTAAAAGCACAGGCGGAATTCCATCTCTGTCCTTCCTCCGCTTCCTCTTCTCCCTTCTGCTGAGCGGCCTCTGGCCGCCAGAGGCCCCAGGCCCCGCCGGCCCATGCACGGTGCCCTGGATGCCCCTTCCCTGCGCACGCGGGCAGCCCAAGTCCCACCTGTCCTGCAGCTGCTGCCCTGGCCTCTCACGCACCACGTGGCCCGTGCCCTGCTCCCTTCCTCGCTCCCCGCCCGGATGGGTGCTGGGGGGCGGCCTGGGGGGGGACTCAGGCCCGCCTCCACGAGAACGGAGGGAAGGAAACAGACCTCAGAGCGCCTTCACGCTGGGTGTGCCACCCTCTCCTGCTCATGGGCCCTTTAGCGGCCCGAGTGCCTGGCTCCGTTTCAATCGATTCCAATCTGAGTCGTCTGGCGTCTCCCCAGTGTGTCTGGCCGCAGCCCGGCAGGCCCCCCGCTCAGCCCTGCCTGCCTCGGGTGGCATTCCACCCAGACAACCTCCGGCCCTCAGCAGCCTTCCCCGCTGCACGAGCAGCCCCCGGCGTGACCCTTCTCGGTGCCTGCCTCCGGGTGTGCCCCGGGCACAGCCCCAGACCTCACGGGGCAGCGTCCTCCCCTGAACGGGGGGCTGTCCTGGCCTTTGCTTTTCCCTCGCCAAGAGCTCTGAGCACCGACGATGCACAGGGTGCCAAGCCAGGCGGGCCCCTGGCCTGGTGTGAGGAATCCCATGGAGAACAGGGCACGCTTCGTGATGAGCGGGGCCCCTGCTCCTAGAGTACGAATCTCAAGACACCGACAGCAGGGCATCAGCGCGAGCACAGGGTGTTTCTGAGCCCGGGCCCTGTGTGGCTGCACAGGTCACAGGCCCAGGAAGCCAGCCCTGGCTCTAGGAGAGGGTCACAGCACCTGCTGCCACCCCCTGACCATGTCCCCTAGGCCCCAAGCACCCTACAGAACACTGCGGGAAGATTATGACTTAATGCAGCAGTCACACCCGAGCGGTCCCAGATAATGTGCATCGTAGTATTTGTGATAGTTCCCACTGACCGAGCACTTACTATGTGCTAAGTGCTCGGCGCATATGAAGTCGACAAACTATCACAACTCCCCCATTCTAGCGCTTGGAGATGGAGATGGAGATTTGGAGAGGCAGTGTCATTTGCTCAAGACCACACAGTGGGAAAGTGCTGGAAGCAGCAGTGAGCCCAGGCGGCCAGGACTGCAGGGGCTGGCTCCCAGCTGCCCCACACGGCAGGCAGGAGGGCCAGCCCTGTGCCCACCCTGCCCCAGACATCACCGGGCTCTCCTGGGTGACAAGCCTGCAGCAGACAGCCCACCGCGGCAGGTAAAATGTCTACACTTCTGATGTTGGCTCTGAATGGAGCCTGATCCGCGCCGCCCTCAACCTCTCCTTGTAGAGATGCAGAAGCAGGCTCAGGGAGGGCGACCGACTCTTGCAAGGTCAGGGAGCACGGCAGCACCCCCAAGTCCCAGCCCCCAGCAGCCCTGTTTCCAAAGACCCTTTCCCGCCCCTCCGGCAAACGCTCACGATCTGATGCATAATGAAAACGGCAGGATGCAAAAGCGGATGTTCAACATGATCCTAATTTTGTTCCACAAACTGGGTGGAAATGCACAAAAATGCTTCTGTTTTCTTCTCTTTGCTCTTTGGTATTTTCTGTGTTTTCTTCAGTGAGATGAGATTTTTTTTTCAAAGACCAACAGCTCTGAGTTTTTTAGAATGAACAGGGACCAGGAGTCTGTGGAACCCAGTTCTGGTTAATAGAGAGTTGCCATAGATACCAAGCAGGGATTTACATACTCCCCAAGAACCAGAGCATAGCAGACTAGTTTTGGGCCCGTGCTGGTCTGGGTCTCTCTTCCCCTCCCTCTGGAGGGTTCAGAAGGTTCCTCAGGACCGGGAGGCCTGAGGTTATTCCTGGGTTGTCCCTGCCTGGCTCCCCAGGGAAGTCTGGGTGCCCTGGATGGCACAGGCTTCCGGGAGCTGGGCGTCTTGGCATCATCACCCTGGTTGGCTCTGAAGCGTGTCCCAGTGTGTACCTGGACCACGACTCTGGCCCTCACTGGTCCCCACCTCACTGTGTCCTATCCCAGACGCCTCCCTCAACCTCAAATCCCCCCGCATCCCAGCCAATCAGATCTCCATGATCCTGAGTCCCAGAAGACCAGACTCCTGCCCCCTCCCCCACAGCTGGCCTCAACCCCATGCCCCCAGTGTTCTCTGGCCCCTCGGAGACCATGGCTCGCTCCCTGTCTCCACACCTTTGCAGTCCCCCGTCTGGAACACCCTCCCTCGCGCCCCCTCCGCCCAGAGCAGGTGGCCGTGTCAGTCCTTCTAGGTTCCCAGCCCCCGGGGCCTCGTGCCGTTCTCGAAGAATCCATCAACAGTCCCCTGTGCCCTTCGGAGGTGGGGCCCCCAGCACACCCTCTGCTGAGGCGGGGCCTTCTGCAGACAGCGCCGAGCCACCTCCTGCCCGGAGAGCCCCCTGGGTCTCTGGCCTGAGAAGAGCTGACAGCTCCTTAATAGCAGCGGGCCACAGACGCGCCTGAGTGACATCGCGGCAGGCCGAGAGGCGGCGGCTTGCATCAAAGCCTCATTTTTCTCCTTCCCGTTAGGCAGTGAAACAATTTACATAAAGAGCCCCACATGTGTCTGTGACAAAGATCCATTTCTTCTCATGACTGGCCAGTGTCCCCCGCCCCCTGCTTCCCTGGGCGCCCCCCTTCAGCACCTTGGCCCACTTCCCCAGGAGTGGGGGGTCTCGGGGACCACCTCGTGCCTGGGTCACCCAGACCCGGGCCAGGGGGGAGGCCAGCCCAAAGAGTGACCGTGCCATATCTTTATTAAAACAAAAACAAAAGGAAAACCCACCAACCCTTCAGTGCCAACCAGCCGGGTCTGAGGATCTCAGTAGAGCCTTGTTCTGGTCTCAGAGGAATAAAGGGGTCTTGGCAGGACTAGGGCTGGCCACACACAGTGGCTTCACGTGCCCCTGTAAGTTCACATGTGACACGCCCCCCTGAGCAAGTCACCTGTCCAGCATCGCAGACCAGGCCGAGAAGCCAGGTCTTTCCAGCACGGAGGCCCAAGCTCGGAGCCCATGGCCTCCTCTGCACAGCTCTTGTGAATGCAGGCTGGCCAGGCAGAGAGGCCTGGGTGGGCTCCAGGTAAAGCTCCCAAACCGTCCTGTCTCCCAATGGCCGAAACCTAAAACCCCACTGTTCTCCTGGCTTCATTTTGGGCAAAGAATTAGCCTCTCTTGGCTCGTCTATTAAGAAATGTCACCCCAAGAAGTAACAGGGCAAGTCTCAGCACCCTGTGAGCAAATGACCCGGGACCCCTGGTCCTGCACAGCCCGGGGCAGGGAGCAGAGGGAGGTTCAACCAGCCGGGCTCCCCTGGGAGTCCCCTCTGCTGACTCACTGGATGGCCTCAGGCTTCCTGCGCGTCAGGTGGGTGAGGAGGCACAACTGGATGACTTGGGGGTGGGGGTGCTCCTCACACATGCGCCTGGCAGGTGTGAGCACCATGCATTAAAATATGATAGGATTCTTCTTGCCTGCGTACTAGAACGTGCTACGTCACCGCCTGACTCACACGGTTAAGGCCTGCAGGCTGTCGTTTGGGGCTGAGCACGCGGCCCCCTGTGTGTGGGCTTTGTTTTTTCTTTTTAACGGGATTTTAGGGGGTGCCGACTATATGTGATTTTCTTTCTTTTTTTTTAGTTTAAAGATCTTATTTATTTACTTGAGAGAGCAAAGAGAGCGAGAGCACGAGTGGGGGTGAGGGGCAGAAGGACAGGGAGAAGCAGACTCCCTGCTGAGCAGGGAGCCCGATGCGGGGCTCGATCCCAGGACCCTGGGATCACGACCTGAGCTGAGGGCAGATGCTTAACGACTGAGCCACCCAGGCGCCCCTACGCGATTTTCATCTTATGTTTACAATATAGGTGGCCCGGTCCTGTGGATGATGAGGCTGCACTGGGGATGCATCTGGATTCTGAAGTTGAGGGGGCTGAGGGCCTGGCCCCACCCTTCACCCATCTTCTGGCTCCTGGCCTGGCTCACTCTCTTGGTGTCTCCCCAGTGCCCACAGGGGCCCCCTTAAATACCATGAGACCATGACAATTCTACTTCCAGGCACACAGTGAGCGGGAACACAAACCATGTGTTCTAGAATGTTCGCGGCAGCTCTACTCCTAAGATCCTCAAACTGTAAACTAAACCAAACGTTCACCAAAGGTGGAAGGCACCCACTGGCGTATGCACACACTAGAATACTACACAGCAACGGGAAAAGACAAGTGCCATACACAACACGGGCAGAACCGCTTGCCGAGTAAAGAAATCAGGTCGCTGAGATTGCCTCGGGATGAAATTCGCAAGCTGACGGACGGATCCGGGGTGGGCGGTGCCCCGGGTGGGGGCACCTGGGACTTGGGGGGCTGGTGCTGCCCGTTCTGTCGCTCTGAGTGCCTGTTATATACAAGTGTGTTCAGTTGGTAACAATTCACGGGCTGTTTATTTGTGCCCTTCTCTGTACGCAAGTTAATCAAAAGTTCAAAATTAAAAGAGACCTCAGCCTCCTTTCCTCAGTGCCTCCCGAGGCTCCTCACTTGGCTTGGGGTGAAGTACAGAACCCGTCTTGGCCTGTGTGGTCAATGTCGGCACGCCACCAAATATTTCCTCGTCGTCTCGGCCATGGGTGGCACGTGTCTCCCCTTCCCCCACCGTCCCCCAAGAAGTCAGGGTACTGGGGGGGGCACCCGTGTTGGTCAATGGAATTCAAGTGACAGTGACAAGTGCTGGTTTAGGGAAGAACTGCACAAACCCATATGCCTCTGTCTCTTTCCCTCTGTGGCACGCAAGTGTTCCAGAAGGCTGCTGCACCGTCTGCTTGGATCCCTCGGTGACAGCAGTGAGCTGTCCCTCTGCTGTCTGGTCACAGACACGGCACCAACGAGGGATAAACCCTGTTTGAAGGTGCCGATCTTTCGGGGATGTTCGTTATGCGGCACGACTAGCCCATCCTGCCTAGTATACCGGGCATTCAAGGCTCTCTGTGGCCTGTTCCCTGACCTCTCCGGCTTTGCGAACTGGAAACATTCCGGCTGTGAGTGTGCTGGGACATCAGTTGTACAAACACACTGGGTTTTGTTGTTGCTTTTTGTTTTTCATGTCCTGTGTCTTTGGCACTCCCCGGCATGCCCCCCCACCCGCCCTGCCTCCCAGGCAGACTGCCGCATGTGGTGGCTCCCCCTCCTCGATCCCGTGGCCCCAGCCGAATCCCCCTCTCTTGCTGCTTTCCACGGCTCCTTGAAGGCAGGCGTTGAGTTGGTGAGCAATCATTATTTCCCACGAGAACAAGCAAGGAGGGGAATAAAGACACACAGACGTGACCTCCAGCTCCTCAGGGGGGACCTCAAAGGCAGCTCCCACTTGAGCGATCACAAAGCCAGGTGCAGCCGGGAGGCTGTGAGCCTGGTGGCTCTCCCCTGTAAGGGAGAGGCCCCTCCCAGCAGTGGCCAGGCTCCTGCGCCAACTCCTGCAGCTCCTGCAGCGGGTCTTACACCTCTCCTCCCTACTCACGGTTCTATGGGCCGCCACCCCCACCAGAGGACCTCCTGCTGGCTGGGGAAAGTTGGGGGGTACAAGGAAGGATCTGGGGGCCCCTGGGGGGAAACGGTGCTGCCAATTAACCTATTTTAGATGATATAGATTGGAACCCCACAGAAAGGATGTTTTTTTTCCCCCCGAAAGGCCTCCATTTGAGGCCACGTGATAAGTGATCCCAGCTCAGCACTGGCCTCGGATTCCCAGCTAGGAGTGCTGCCAGCGAACCTCCCAGGGCAGCAGAGTTTCAGAGTGGCCAATCATTGGGTAGCCCTGGGGGAACCTTGGCTGTTTTGCTCCAGCCCGGTGACAGGACAGGGCTGAATGGGAGACGCATGGGCAAGAGTCTGGGGGTGCATCAGGGAGCCAATCGGCCATGGAAGCAAAGGCCTCCTGGACCCCCTGTGTCCCTAGGACCCCTCTTAATTCCACTGAATTGTCTCTACCTGCTCCTCCCCACGAGTCCCAAATGCCCAGCCAGTCACAGCAGGGAGGGCTCCGAGTGCGTACTCCTCTTCCTCTGCACTGCCACGGGAGAGCTTGAAAGCTCAGAGAGGGTGGGCTGCTTGCTCAAAATCATACAGGAGAGCTGGTATGGTGGGCTAGCTTTCCTGCCTTGGTGTGGGGGGCTCCCTGGCTGCCAGGGGTGTAGAACTTCCCCTCGGGTCAGACTGAACCCCTTGGCTCAGCCTGCACTGTTCCATGTGAGGCCACCCCTCTCCAGCTCCCCGCCCCCACATGCTCTCCAGCCACTGGCTCCTTGTGCACATCAGGCCCTGACCTCCAGGCCTTTGCACACACACCCTTCCCTTTGCCTGGGCCCCCAAATCTCTGCCCAAAAGCCGCCTCTTCCTGGAAGCCCTCCCTGACTGCTCACCTAAGGGAGCCCTCCACCCCCACAGCCCTTCCCACTCTCTGAAATCACCTCCCTCACGTATTTGTTGACTCACCTTTTGTCAGTCTGCCCCAAGGATGGTAAGCTCCATGAGGCAGAGGGTCCCAGTCCTGAGCCAAGCACAGGGCCCGAGGCGGGGAGTGAAGCCTGTGGCTACTCCCAGGTTCCGGGACAGCCTTACGTTCACAAGTTCCTGGTTCAGCCTGCAGGCCCTTGGGCCCCGGGAGTCCTTCCTCCCTTCAGCCTGCACCTGCTGGCCCACCTCCTGAATCTGCTCTCCCTCCTCAGACTCTGCCATCTTTCTCCCAGCCCTGCCCCCTGCTCAGACCCCTCCCAGCCTCCTGGCACCCAGGAGACGGTGTCCCTACCTCATTGGCCTGGCATTCAGGGGTGACCTCCACCCACCTTCCCAGCTTCCAAACCTCGTGCCCCAGCAACTGGACACCCCGAGGAGCTCCGTGCACCTAGCAGCTCTTTCATTCCCCCCAACCTTCGAACACACCGGGCACGATCCTGGGGTGTGCCTCCCCCTCCTAGTCTGCCTGGCACAAGGCTAGCAGTAGCAGGTCTCCTTACCTCAGCTCAAGACCACCAACTCTCAACTCTCGCTGTGACTTCCCAACAGACACCTTCCCGGTCTCCCTCCCAGGCCCCCCCACCGTCCACTGTCTCATCGGTCACTTGCCCGTCGGGGTCTGACGGTATCTGCCTCCCAGCGAGCTGCCGCTTCTGCTTCCCTCACCGTGCCCCCCGCCCCATGCCGGGCACCCAGTAGGTGCTCAGAGAAAGCTAAGGAAGCGTGCTGGTGGATGTGGATGCTGAGCACAGAGGGGACAAGGAACTAGCCCAAGGTTATACAGAGAGGAAATGGGGGAGCTAGGACTTGAACCCAGGACTCCAAGACACAGGCTGGTTTCACTGCCATGGGCCACTGCCATCCAAGCACGCAGTTCGAGGACGCTCCAGGGGCTCTGGGGATGGGGCCATCTGTCGGGGCTCCTTCCCGGGCTCCTCTTGCCATCTCCCCACAGCCATGCCTTGTGGCCAAACTGCTCCTCCCATAAGCCAATCCCCAAATTCTGGGAGGTGAGGGCTTCTCCCTGGGGCCTTTCTCGGTGTGGCCCTGGGCGGCTGGGGCTGGGTGGACGGTGCCACCATTTGGCAGCTGAGGAAACCAAAGCTCAGAGAGGTTAAGGGATCTGCCCCCGGCCACACGGCTGGTTTCCACCTCTGGCTCTGAGAAGCTATCTGGCTTCTGGGTGGGGGCTCTGGGAGTGGGCAATGGGCTGCAGGGGCCCCTCTCCAAAGCAGGGAAACCTGGGGCCAGGGCTCCAACTGAGCTGCCATCAACCCCCAGCACCCAGAAGCTCCCAAAAGGCCAAGGGGTACTGGACTGAGCCAAACTTTTGGGTATAGTCTGGGTGACTTTGGCCTTGATGCCAAGCCTCCTCCGGATCTCTGGTTCCTGAAGCTTTCCTCAGGGTCGCTGGGCCCTCACTGTCTACCTTTTGATCACCATAGTGTTGAACATACACTCACATGTCCTGGGCACTCGTCCGTCTCTCCCCCAAACCTGGCAGCACTGTGGGGGCAGAACCTCGTCAAGATCTCCAGGCCTGCCCACACAGGGTTCTGACCAGGAGGGAGCCCTTAGCAAATGTCTGTGAAGTGAGTGAATGGACCGTTATGCGTTTCCTTCCCTTCTGTAATGGTCCACGGGCCGCCTCCTCCAGGATGCCCTCCCTGAACACCCTACCCTCTCTACCCTAATCAGTGGGAGCCCTTAGTAAGCACAGATCTCACCCCCAGACTCAATTTAACCCCAGAGCTAAATCACAGCATCCCTGTGGGCTCCACCCAACTTCTGCTCACTCACCTCTGGGGATGGAGTGCTCACCTCTTTCTAGAATTCTTCAGTCAGCACCTACTGGGTGCTAGCCTCTGTGCTGGGTGCTGGGTGCTAGGTGCAGCAGCAGGAAAGCTGAGGCTTCTGCCCCCGAAACAAGCACCGGACATTCTAGGTCAGCTGGGTCCCCTCCGGGTGGCTCAGCTCTTGGCAACCTTCACCCCTGGATACGTGAGGACATGGAGAACTATTCCCAATGCATTAAGTGAGAAAAGCAGGTCACCACAGGGATGCAGCAAGACTATGATGCCACTTCGGTCTTAAAAAAAAATCTGTAACTGCCTGGTTCTGGAGCAACTGGGCCCAAAATGTGACCCGGCCATCGGCAGGTGGTAAAGGTCCCAGGGGAGCCTTATTTTCCTGAGCCTCTTGTCTATTTGCTGAATTTTCCACAATGAACGTATATTATTCGTCACTAGGGGGGAAGTCTGCCAATTGACGCCTCCTCTTGGCTGGGCTGAAGTCTGCGTCCCCGTTTGTGTCCTGCTTTCTGGAGCACCACAGAGCAAGTGAGAGAACTTGTGGGAAGCACCCTGTAGGCTCCCTGCCCGGGGGGGGGGGGGCTTGCGCTTCTCCAGGTAACCCCCCAGACCCTCACCTGGGCCCTGGCCGGCCCCACGAGCAAAGGCCTCACACCCTGCCTACGCTTCGCTTCCCTTGTGGAGTCTGTACTGATCTGCGCCCCCCCGCCCCCGCCACTGTGATGACAAGTTCCCCATGGCAGAGACCGCAGGCCCAACACGGGGCTGGGCATACAGTAAGTGCCTCATAACAGCTTGCAGAGAGGGGCCTCTGCTTCATGCCTAGCAAGTGGTCTCCCCTCTCCAGGACGACGACGAGGGTGCTAACGGCAGCACCTGCAGGTGGTAGCGATTCACCCACCCCAGCGTCCCTGCACTGGAACCAGAGAGACGACATCTATGGCTCTTCTGCAGGCCCAGATCCGACTTTGTTCCTCCCTAGTCTAAAATCTTCCATAGCTCCCCAGTGTCCTGAAATAACCACCCCTACTCTGAGCTTTGCATCCAAGGTCTTGTACCCTCTGGCCCCTGGTCCCTCCCCCAGGTCCTCTCCTCCACCAAAACAGGTCAGCTTATAGTCCACCGGCCAACGGGTCTGCTTCATGCCCCTGGGCCTTTGCATATGTTAGTCCCTGTCTCCAGAACAGGCGGACCCACCCCTATTCATCCTTCAGAACCCTGCCCAGGTGCCGGCTCCTGGGAAGAGCTCTTCCTGATCCCTTACCCTCCCCCAGATCTGGTGAGTTGCCCCTCCCATTCCTGCTCTTCAAACACACATTGATTATCGCACTCAATGCAATTAAGGGTTGACAAGTCTGTCTCCTACCAAACCGGACGCGACGGGGACTGGGCCTTTTGTCTTTGTTTTAAATCCCCGGTGCCCAGATACCGCCTGCAGACAAACAGGCACTCAGGAGCGTCTCGCTGACAGGTGGGTGAGTCGGTAAACAACATCTGCACAGCCCTTTACAGTTTACGAAACCTTTTCCCGTCCTCCATCTCACTGGGTGCCTTTCACCAGGGCGGCAGGGAGGGGAGGCTCGGGCTGCCTTCGAAGGGCCTTCGGGGCCCCCTTCTCCCCGCCTGGGCAAGAGCTAAGTCTTGCCGGGCCCCTCCGCAGGGCTCCCCAAGAGCAGCCCGGACACCCTTTCAGCAGGAAGCCAACTGTTTCCCCTGCCGAGGGCTCCCCCCCGCCCCCTGGGGGAGCCGCTGGCTGGTGCCCAGGTGGCGGCCGGTTGGGTAGAGGCTGGGGTGAGGCCGCCATCCCGCCCGGAGCTGTGGGATGCGTTGGGCTGGAGCGGCATCTCCACCAGCGAGTCTTGGTAACAGTTGCTATGTAAAACGCTCGGAGGGGGAATTTACTGTCAGCGTTAATAATAGATGAAGGTTTCAGAATTTTTGATGCCTTACGTTCTAAGCTGTTTGATTTATAATGTCTCTGGAAAGGGAGAGAGGAGGGTGGGGGCGAGGGAGGAGGCCCAGAGGCGTGAGCTGGGAGCTCGTGCCTCGCCCCCTCCCCCACCTTTGACACACCAGGAGGGAAACTGAGGCCCGAGGGGAGAAGCCACGGAGCCATGTGACCCGGTGCCCGATGCCGCCTGGGTCCAACGGGAGGAGAAACTAAGTCCCGGCCCCTCCCGCCCTGCGCCCGGGGTTGTTTTGATGGATTACGGCTTCTCCTTTTAGCGTGAGCAGGTGTATCTCAAGTAGTCTCCGGAAGCGGTGCTGATGGGCGCCTGTGGCGGGGGCTGTGTGGGGCTGATTACAGGCGCTCGGAAGGCAAAATGCAAGTCGCAACTTCCCTTCTGCTTAGCTGCCAGTGGTGGTTATTGTTGAGTCGGGGGGGGGGGGGGGGGGGAAGTATCCTCCCTTGGAGAGCAGGCGGCCCGGCTGGGCAGGAAGCAGGGCCGTTGGCCCGGCTCCTCAGAGCCTGAGGGGCTGGAGCAGGGGGGGAGAGGGGGCAGGGGCGTGGGGCGCCGTCCTGGATGCAGGAGGCCCGGCCCCACGGTGGCCGCTGGGTCCCCTGTACACATGCCCGCACACACACCGGAGCTTGGGCTCAGGCCACCCCCACGAGTGGCAAAGCTGCTCCCCTGCGGAGGTGACCCCAAATTGAGCTGGTTTTAGAGGGGGTGCCTTCCCTTTGGGCTTTCCCACCAAGCCTTTGCCCATGCTGCTGTTTTCATCTGGGATTCTCTCCCGCCTCTTCCAACCCTCCTTGGCCTCTTAGGCCAGGCTAGGAAATCTTCCCTGAGTCAGCAGCCGGACGGGCTCTCTCCTCCCTGGATCCCCAAGACCCCAGTCTTTGGGCCAGAGAAACTGGGCCTGGGGGGGTGTCCCAACACCCAGATGACACCCCCTCACCTCCACAGCTCTGTCCCCAAAAGTCACGTCATCTCCCACTTACAAATGGGGGTGTGTCTGGGCTCATTCCTGCCTCATTCCTCAGGCCCTGAACGCATGCAGGAGCCCGCACGACCACCACTCCAAGCAGATGGGAGAACTCTGCCCCTCCCTGGCCTCCATTTGCCCCTGCAGGGATCCGCTGCCCAGCATTCGGCACAGGCCTGGTGCGGACCCACCAGTAGCTATGGGGCCCGTAGGAGGAGAGCGACACCCCGTCCCCCACAGACACCCTCTTGGGGCAGCACGTGAGGGCCCACAAACTCTGCAGAGCTGTTAATAACAGTGACCATAACCGTGACCAGAACACCATCCTTGCTGGCTAAGCCCCTCACCCCAGAGAGAGAGGCCTCCTCTGACCGACTCTACAGCAGCCCCCTCTCCCCGGCCGCCCATCCCACGTCCCTGCTTCATCACTGACTGGCTCACCTGCTTTTTTCAGGGTCCCCCATTCACACATCCGCTTCACAGACATGGGCTTTTGTATGTGCTGACCACCACTGTGCCCTTAGCACCTGGAACAGCCTGGCATACAGCAGGTGCTCGCCAGGCACTGAGCTGAATGCATAAAGGAAGGAAGGAAGGAATGAACACTGCCTCTGTGTGTTGTGTGGAGCCCTCCCTGAGCCCTCCCAGAAACCAGGGCGGCCTGAGGGCATGGGGCTCAGCAGCGGGGTGCGAGGCCATGGGTACAGTCACAGGCTTCATCCCCTCACTCATTCACTCCTGCTGCACCCAGGCGTCCCCGGGCACCCGCCACTTCAGTGCCTGCGCTGGGCTCTTAAGTGTGCTAGACTCCAGAGTGCCCTCAAGTGGGGACCCTGCAGCTCCCATCCCAAGGGGAGCCAGGACACACAGACCTACCCACAGGCTCTTAATCACCCATACCCCAAGGGGGCAGCCCTGGCCCTCCTGACACTCCAGAGCGGCTGGGGCTCAGGCAAGGACTGGGGGCATGGAGGGCTCTCCGGTGCTGACAGGGTGGCTGAGCCCCAAGGCAGAGGCTTCTCCCTGGAGGTAAGGAGACCTCCGGGGAGGTCTGCCTTGCCAGACCCCACCCCCTGTCCCACTCCTCCAGGAAGTCAGCCCCTGCAGGAACTGAGTATCGCTCACTCACCAAATACTCTAAGGCCCTCCTCTGAGGCAGGCCCCGTGGGGCACATGCTGGGGACACGGAAGAATGGGACATGGTCTCCAGCTGGAGGACACCCCAAGAGTCACACTGATTATATTATCTGCAAGAGAGGCTGGGGGGCACTGCGGAGTGCCAGGTGCCGGATTAGGAGCTGGGCTTTGTTCAGAGAGCCACGAAGTGACTCAGTCCTATCTGTGGGTGAAGGGCTCGGGGAGGGCATGGCTGGGCCCAGGCTAGGAGAGATGAGCAGGGAAGAAGAGGGGTGTGTGTGTGTGTGTGTGTGTGTGTGTGTGTGTGTGTGTGTGTGCCTGTGTGTGGGGGCGTGCCCCCTCTCCTGGCTCAGGAAAGCACCCCTGTTGGTGGGAACCCTGACTGATGGTGACTGAGAGTGCTGCCTGCGGAGGGGGCCTTAAGCGATCATGGACCCCCGACATCTTCAGTCCCCAGAGGGCGGGGATCCCTGAGGAGGCTGTGTGCAGCCTGTAGGCGGGGAGGGTCTGAGGGTCTCCAGGAGAGAGGACCCCGGCGTGGAGAGCTCTGCTTCAGGGGTGTGGCAGCCTCTGGCCTCCCCGAGCTTCCTGGTCTGGGCTCTGCTGCCCTCCGGCAGGCTGAGCTGGGATGGGAAGTCACTGAGGGTGGCCGCCGGGACCTGGGCAAACAGGAAATGCCAACTCACCCTTGCAGTCGGCTCCGGTGCCCGATGCTCCCCTTGGCCTGTGTAACCCCAAGTCTGAGCCTCTCCTTCCTGCTCCAGCTCCTCCCACCCCAGGCCTCCCCGTCTTGCCGCCCTCACCAACCCCGCTTGCCAGGCCTTCTCATACGATGGTCATGAAGCCAAGCTGCTAGGAGCCTTGAGCCCACTTCATCAGCCACTTATCACTCGTTCATTCAGCAAAGCTGCATTTTACACCGTGTGCCAAGGCCCTGTGTCTAGGGCTCTCAGATCAGCGCTGGGGTGCTGCCAGGCTGCTGGGGAGACAGTGCATAAACAGGCCTGCCAAACCAGGGTGGCAGCACTGTGACAGGAAAGCCCAGGCTGCACGAGCCCAGAGGAGGCCTCTAACCAGTCCAAAGGTCAGGGAAGGCTTCCAGAATGCCGGCTGCAGGGTGTGAGGTGTGGTCAGGCAGGGCCTGAGCGACTGCCTCTCCCCTTCCTTGGCTCCTTTCTGGCCCACTCCAGAGCTTTCGTTCATCAAGTCTCCCCAGATAGGTAGATCTTCTCCACCCTAAAAGACCACCTTCCGCAGAGCCTCAGTTTTCCTGATGTATAGAACGGACCCAATGAGTCCCTCAATGTCAACTGGGTGAATATTTACATGCTAGGTGCCCCCCTACCTACTATTCTCCTCCCCACTCTCTGCTGAGACACAGGCCCAGCTGCCCTGACCATTTTCCTATCCCAAGCGAAGCCTGTGGGCAGCTCTCAACCACTGCCCAGTAAAAGCCCAGGATTCTAGAAGCACCAGGAACCAAGTGTTAGTGGGTGAGGGCTGCTGGGTCATTTGCTGCGGCTTTTATGATGGGGCTTATGGAAGGTCTTCTAGTCAGCAGTGATGTGCATAATTTCTGTAACTTCATTAGTGCCACTAACCTGAATTGTCATGGGAGGCAGGAGGGCAAGCGAAGATGGGGGTTAGGGCATGCTATATGATGCCTTTGTACAAAATAGGGAAAGACACCCCAGGTGCCAGGCTGCACAGCTTAGCTAGTGGAGTGCAGGCTGGATTTCTGCCAGGAACCCTTGTGCAATGTACAA
The DNA here is from genome assembly GCF_009762305.2 of Zalophus californianus. Classification (NCBI taxonomy): domain Eukaryota; kingdom Metazoa; phylum Chordata; class Mammalia; order Carnivora; family Otariidae; genus Zalophus; species Zalophus californianus. The sequence continues at coordinate 12,077,436 of NC_045610.1, forward strand.
CTCATACAACTGTGCTCTTTGGCCCTAAGTTCAGGTGTCATCATGGAGGCCTTTCCCCAAACAGGTCTCTCCTGCTTTTCAGACCACTCAAGCCAGGTGTGAGAACTTCCTGAAATCAAATACAAAGTGTGTGTGTATGTGGGTGCACAGGCACATTTTTTTCTGAAGACAATGCAGAACTTTTTTTCCAATTCCCAAAGGGTTCAGAGTTCGTGGAGTCTAGACTTGAATCTGGGCCCAGGGTCTGGGATAAAGAGTGGTAGAGGGGTCTCGCTAGAGCCTGGGGAAGGATTTGAATGTGTTCAGGGACACGAACATTCGCCATTCCATTTCTCAAAAACTGGACTTAAGATTCTATTTTTTTTTAAGGATTTCATCTTTCTTTGGAGGGGGGAGGGGTTGAGGAAGAGGGACAGAGGGAGAAGGAGAGAGAGAGAATCTTACGCAGGTTCCACGCCACGCCCAGGTCAGAGGCCAACTCTGAGATCAGGACCTGACCCAAAATCAAGAGACCCTTAAGTGACTGAGCCACCCAGGCACCCCTGGATTTAAGATTCTGAGCATCAAAACCACACAGGCTTGAAAAAGGGGTGATTCCCGGGCCCCACCCCTTAAGATATGTAAACGAACTTGCCCCTGATACACACTGCCAAGCTGCTGAAGCTCTGATTTAATACTATCTTGTGGCTGGCTCTGCTGCATGCTGTATTTTTTCTTTTGGTGTTGGTGGGGAACAACGTATATACCCCACAGTCCATCAAAACCCTAAAAAACATATCCATGGATAACTGTATAACTGATTTCATGACTTCAGCTCCCTTTCTGCTGTCAGAGTGCCGTGGGGGTAGAGCTGTGGAGGTTATGTCACACGCATCCCGTCAAGCCAGGGAAGGGCAGGGTGAGTGCTCCACAAAGCAGAAGTCAGAGTCTCTGGCCCTAACCCGAACGTGTGCTGAGCAGCCCTCACCAGCTCATTTCTGTTTCACGGCTGCCTGCTAGGGCCAGCCCCAGGGCTCCCCATCTGGCCAACACAGTGGGCCATTCACCAGGGGCACACACCAAACCAGGCTCCTCTGGCCTGGGGTCCAGGCCAGACACTCACCCCATGGCCTGGCCTTGGACACAAGCTCTTCTGTGTCTAAGGAGTGAAGGAGCATCTGTCTCCCTTTCTCCCAAGTCCCAGCATCCAGCACTGGGCCTGCCAAGGAGGCCTCCGGGGCAGCCTGATGAATGGATTCATTCAACAATACAAATTGAGCACCTACTGTGTGCCAGACCGCAGACAGCCCCCCTCGCCCACCCCATGGCACTCTGTCTGGTGCGGGAGGAGGAGGCGCAAATAAAGGTACAGTTGCAAGGGAGACGAGCTGTTAAGCAGAACAGGGCAAGCGGTCTACGTGGAAAGCTTCCTGAGGAGTGAGGAATGGGCCAGGGAAAGGGAAGTAGAGTGCCCAGGAACAGAGAATGGGGTGCGAAGGCCCTACGGTGGGAAGGGGCGGCAGAGGCCAGCGCGTTAAGTATGATGGTCAGCCCCTGGGGCAGGTTGGCCACTAGGGACAGGTCAGCGGGGGTGGACCACCAAGTGCTGGCCCAGTCGGGCCTCTCACTCTCAAGACCCCGGGGGGGCCAGAGAAAACTACAAGAGGCAGAGCCGCGGGCACCAGACGCCCTTTGTCGGGGGCCGCCATCATGGCGCACTCACCCCCCCAAACCAAGCTCCCAGGGCTGCTGTTCCGGAAGCCCCGCCCTTTTCCAGCCGCGCGCGGCCGCGCCGGCTTGTTAATCACGGGCCGCGCGCGGCTGAGGAGTGACACGCCTCGCCCAGGTGCCCCGCCCACACGGGTTAGCCCCGCCCATTTCCGGGGCCGGGCGGGGCTCCTGGGGCCGCCCCGCCCCTCCGCAGCGTGACGGCTAATCAGGGACGCCGGCCCGGGTTGGGGGCTGGGGCTCGTGCGAACACAAAAGGCAGGAAATACAAGGCGTCTCTGGCGCTGTAACCATGACTACCTGCGCCCTCGCGCCGCCCCGCGCCCTGTCGTGGGACCGGCCCTCCGACAATGAGAGCAGGATGCTAGAGATTGGCAGATATCCCTCCCGCACTACGCTGGGCCGCCCCCCACCACGTGGCCGCGAGACCCCGGGCCCCCACTCCTTCGTCATTGAAAAGGGGTCACAATTTGCCCAGGGCTGAACTCACTCATTAATTTCAACACTTATTGAGCGCCAATTGTGTTCAGGGGCTAGAGATCCACTACTGAACAAGAGAGATTAAAAACAAAAAATCCAGGGGCACCTGACTGGCTCCATCGGCGGAGCATGGGGCTCTTTATCTTGCGGTGGTGAGTTCCGGCCCCCACGTTGGGGGTAGAGTTTACTTAAAAAACAATCCGGCCCTGGGGTAGGATTATACTGTAGGGAGGTGGGGAAAGGGAGGCAGCCAACAAACAAAAACAAATATGTAAAGTGTACAGGACATTAGAAGGTGACCAAGTGCTTTGGAGAAAACAGTAAGGAGAGTGGAATGTGGGGGAGATGGTTTGTAGTTTTAAATAGGATGATCTGGTAGGTCTCGTTAAGAGGTGACATTTGAGGTAAGTCTGAAGGGGAGAGGAAATCAGCTGCATGGCTATCTGTGGTGAGAGCATTGGAGTCAGAGCCTGAGCAAACAGCCAGTGCAAAGGCCCTGAGGCATCAGTGTGCATGATGGAGAATAAGGAGGCCACCGTGTCCAATAGCTGAGTAAACCAAGGGGAGAAGAGGAGATGAGGCCCGAGGTGACAGCAAAAAGATCCAGGCCCCCTGAGGAACTCAGCAGGTGTTCAGCCTAGTCAATTATTTGCTCCTCACCTTCTTCCTTTCATGGTGTCCCCTCTCCTCCTCCTTCCTCTTCTTCTCTTCCCATGCCTCCTCTTCTCCTCCACAGACTAGGAGACATTTCCTCTTCAGCATTGGTTGGAAGGAACTGGGTCACTGGTCTGGGTAACAAACCTGGCTCTAGAGGGGAAGGCAGAGACAGGAGCCAAGAAGCCAGACTCCCTCAGCCTTTCTTTGCATGAGCTGTTACCTCCGCCTGGAATGCCCTTCCTATCTCTCAATCTGACAAACTACCACCTTCGCCTTCAAGGGACAATCGAATGTCACCTCCTCCGGGAAGCCTGGGCTCCCTGGCTTGGGAGGATGCCACTCCCCAGAGCTATCCTCCAAACAGACCGGATCACAGCCCTGACCAACATCCCCCTGCAGCTCTCCCACCAGGGCTATTTGTCCTTTCTCTGCACGGGGTGAGAGGCAGGGGACTGCTGCTAAGTGGCAGAAAGGCCAGCCGGAGAGCACCTGCAATTCATAAGGGGCTGGGAGACAAAACCCAGAGTGGACAGCCAAGAGTTGGTCTCCACGTGTGTGCCTTCCCGCTGTGCGCACAAACCTGTGCAAAGGCTTGGGAATGAGAGTCTCCCCCGGACACCGGTGGTGTGTTTCTCGGAGGGACTTCCGACAGGCAGACTTGAAGGAAGCAAGGCAGGGTCCTTGAATCCGCTCTGCCCCTTCACAGAGCATTTAAACCTCAGCCGCCTCATTTGTGAACAGGCACAGTAATAATGCCCGCCTGGCAGGGCTGTTAGGCAAACGAAATGAGCCAACGTGAGAAAAGCGCTTACGACCACGGTAAGGACTCAGTAAAGGTTGGCTCTGGTGGTTAAAGAGTAACCCAAACGGGAGGCCTTGGATTCGACAAAACCGACATCCTGCCGCAGAGCCACAGCTGGACTACATTTCCCACTCTCCTTTGCAACTGGGCATGGTCACATGACTTGAATTCCAGCCAATGGAATGTGAGTAGGAATGATGCACCCACTCCAGCCGTGAGGACCGTGATGAGGTCACAGGGGAAGGCTAAGAGCTCTCGCCCCATGGAGGAAACCGTCCACCAACCAGAAATTCTCGCTACCCTCACGCACGGAGAATAAACTAGAAATGTTAGGGTGTGTCTGTTACTGCAACTAGCCTTATCCTAACTAGCACATGGATTCACTTACCCATTTGCTCATTTACTCCTTCAATGAATATTTTTGAGGGCCTGTATGTCCCATACTGGGTGCTAGGGATGCAGAGGGGGTGAGTCCTGCCCTTCTGGAGACTACTTAGTGTGCAGAAGAAGGCCGTCCTTAGTAAATACCAAGGGCAGGGGTACTGGGACATGGAGGCTTCCCCGAGATGGGATCTAAAAGAGAGAGGAGGGAGTCTAGATAGAGCTCCAGGTAGAGAGACCAGTAGTGGTGAAGGTCCTGTGGGTCTGAGGGAACACGGGCCATTTCCTGGAACCAAGAGGAGGAAAGATGAGGTCCAAGTGATCTGTCATCATTGTGGCTCCCTTCTGAGCCTCAGTATTCTCATCTTTAAATGGAGGCCACACTAATAACTAATAACACTCCCTCACAGGGCATCTCCGGATCTCGGAGGAGAAAACCCCACAGGCAAGGTGCTGCTGGGTGCTTGTTCATTCGGGATATTGCCCAAAGTGGGCAGAAAGGCCTCTGATGCCTGGGGGGCAGGGAGGGGTGGTCAGCTCAGAAGGTGGGCAGGGCTGTCTCTGGGGCTCAGGAGGCAGGAGCAGGGAGGGAGAGTTGCTGCTATTAAGGCTCCTGACACGAGGGCTAAATATCAAGGATCGGCTCCAGCCGGGAGAGCCATTAGGCAGCAGCGGAAGTGCTGACTCTCTGGGGAGGCGGGCGGACCGTCCCTGGAGGCAGCTCAGCAAGCTGGTGCTAAGAGCGGAACTCTCTGCCGACGGGCAGATGCTGGCCACCATTCAATCTCTTTATGGACAGGGACAGTTGATATGGGCATTGCAGGATTTGTGGAGAGGTCCAGGAGGCCCCCGGGGGGCTGATGTGTTGGGCATTTCCCTGATGCTTGATGCCAGCCTGACTGCTGTCTCCTGAGGTCAGAAGCAGGAAAAAACATAGCAGATCTGGGACGTATGCCTGTCGCCAGGTAACTAAAAGGAGACAGGCAGGCAGGGGGTTGCAGGCAGGGGAGGTCTCCCTCGGAGCCGGAGGCCCCAGTGAGACCACTGGAGCCCCTTGCAGTGGGACGTTGCCCCAACTCACATATCTGCTGTGGCTCCCTAGCTCTCCGCTGCCAGTATTGAAGGCTCTCCATGACTCAAGCCCCCCTCTGCTTACTCTAGCATTACACACCTTCATGCCCCAGCAGCTCCCACTGCCATGCTTTTGCACTTGCTGTTGCTTCTGCCAGGCATGCCAGACTCACCTCCCATCCCCTAACTTCTTTTCTGTCATCTTTTAAGAACCACTTGGAGTTCTAATCCTGGCTGAGTGAGTTGGCCAAGCAACCTCCCCTCTGATACTTAGCTTACTCATCGAGAACATGCAGAAGCTATTTCCTACCTCACAGGGTTGTTGGTGCAAATTAAACACGACAACGTATGTGAAAAGCACCTAATGGCATGTGGCACAAAGCAGTTATTTAAAAAGCAGGACCCCCCCCCCCAAAAAAAAACCCAAAACTTAACCAATGGCACTTAGCAATAGCACCTCTTCTGGGAAGGCTTCCCTGACCACAAAGCCCGGTTTAGGTTAGGTGCCTTCTCGTTTGGTCCCTACCTTCCTGGGCAACCCGTGGCTTGACACCACATGAGCCAGCAATGACTTATTCGGGCATCTGCATGTATCCCCACTAGACTGTGAACACCTTGAGGTCAGGGACGTTTCGTGGTGGATGCCAGGCCATACAGTCGGTGTTGGATGAGAGGATAAAGAAGGGGTGGATGGCACTGGCCCGACCTCAGACTCCTCATGTATCCCATGAGCTAAAAACACAAGCTTGATTTGCCCCTGGGAGGTGAGAGGATAGCGCCTCAAATGCCCTGGAACCCCAAGATTCTCAGCCTCTGTGCCCAGGACCGGCTTGCCAGGGCAGTGCTCTGTCAGCTGCCCTCCAACTCTGCCCAGAGCAGTCCTGACCTCAGCCGAGGCTCCCATCTCCTTCCCGGGCTGCCACTAATGGCAGCTTCCAGGGACGGGGACAGGCCTACTCCTTTTCCCTCATCCTCTGCCAAGCCGTCGGTCAGCCAGTGGCCAAGTGCCAAGTAGCCAGCCTGAGCTCAGAGCTGGCTGGATAGGGGGTGATAAAACATCCCAGGTGGCCCCAGGGGCTCGGAGAAGCGATGTGTGTGGGGTCCATGAGCTGTCTCCATTTCTTCTAGAAACCTCAGGGGTACCGTGCATTTACCCAAACGAGGCCTCAGTGACACAAATCTAGCAGTGCCCCTGCTCTGGGCCAGAAGGCTGTCAGCTCGAGGCCCTGCTGGCTATCTCCCCCACCCAAAGCTCGGAAAGGCAGTTATGGATGTCTTTGATTAATAAGAAATGGGGGCAATGAATTAATCATTATGTAATAAATGCAGTTTGTTTGGCAGCCGTATCTTTCAAAAAAACATGGCTGTGTGTGTGAGAAATAATGAAGAGGTCCCTTGATAAACACATATGGCACTCTGGGGGAGGCCACGGTTCTTGCCCCAGGAGCCCCTGTACTTGAGGGGAGGCGGTGACAGCCACGGGCACCTAGGGGCTGGTGGAAGCACCTGACCAGAAGTGCACAGAGGGACAGAAGCAGGCGGGCAGGCCAGGTGGCGGCAGGTGGGTGGAAATCGGGCAGAGAACGGTGGTGGCTTGTTGTAAACCCCTTAGGACGGGGTCCTGGGCTCAGCCACGTCCTCCACCCTCCTGCCCAGCGCCAGGGACAAGCCCAGCGGCTTCCCTCGTCCTGGGTCGGCTGCCTGCCTCACTCTGAAAGGAGAGGCATGAACAGATGTTTCCTTGAATCAGGAAAATAACGTTGGCTCCCAGATGGGCTGCGTCGCGGAAGCGCGTCCTCGCCCTCCCTCCCTTTGTGACAAGGTCTTTCTTTCTGGGGAGCAGCTGAGCGTCAGAGGGTGGTGGGTGGCGGCAGTGGCACCAGCGGGGCATCTGCCGGCTCGGTCATCACCCGCGTCCCTGGAGGAGGACTTGGAAAGCACAAAGGCCTCCGCCCGCGGCTGTCGGCAGCGCGGGTCTGCCAGGTGCTGGTGGAGGGCAGGCTGCCCGGAAAGGGGGAACGGGGGGCCTGAGGGCCGGGCGCTCCCCGGGGCTGGGAGCCGATCCCGGCCGGGGAGGAAGGCGCCGCAGGCCCGGCCGCCCCACGTCGCGCCCGCCCACGTCAGGAGCCGCACGGCGTCCATTCCCGGTCCTCGCCCCAGACCCCGCCCTCCCCGCCCGCGTCCAATCGCCGCCGGCACAGCCGCTCCCACCCCCGCCGCCGGGCCCGCCCTCCCCTCCGGCCACGTCCCGGCCACCAGCGCTGCTCAGCGGCGCCCCGGACCACCGCACGAGCCTCCCGGGATGGGGGGCTCCCTGGCCCCCTCACCCTCCTGCAAGCTCTGCTGGATGGAGACCGTTTTCAAATACACACGCCGGACCAGGTCACTTCCCTGCTTAAAACCCTGCAGCGGCTCCTACTACTTACAGAAGAAAGCAGACACTCCGGCCCAGGCGTCCCGGGGCCCCGCGCCCCCCCGCGCCCCCGGCCAGTCTCCAGCATACACACGCTGCGCGCCGCCGCCAAGCTCTCACGGGTGGCTTCGCACGGAGGGGCCGACCCTGGCAGTCCTGCCGGGATCCCAAGGCCCGCGTGTCCCCAGCCACCTCCCTCCCTCTCCCCGAGGGCTTTTCCTGCTCCCCTCTGCTTTTCTGTGCCTAAACACTTCCAAGCGTTTGTGCAGGCCCCGCTCAGACCCCACGGCCTTGTCAAACCCTTCCTGCCCCCCCCACCCGACCCCGCCACCCACAGTGAACTCCTTCCTTTGTGCACCCCCTCTTACATACGGCGGGCTCCCCCTCAAAGGCTAATTTATCAGGTTCCAGTCTCCCCAACAGGACCCAGAGCGCCCCCTAAAGGCAGAGCCGGGCTCTGAGTCGTCTCTAAACGCTCCGGGTTCCACACACAGTAGGTGCTCTATGAAGATTTAAGTGTGTTTGTGCGTGTGTGCACAAATGCTCGCGCGCGCGCGCACACACACACACACACACACACACAATCCAAAGGCCCACATTAGACGAGGAAAAGTATTGGCCTCCAAGAAAATCTCTGTGCAGAGGGACTCTGACCTATTCCTGTACCTTTAACGTTTCTTCCTTTTCTAGTTACAACCATCATGTCTCTCCTTCCGTAATTAAAGAAATGATTTGGAATGAAAACCACACCAAGGCCACCCTGGGGAAATCACCTGGTATGGACCCTATTCTGAGCAGGGGCGCCTCCCTGGCTGCTACCACTCATGGCCACCTTGGCCAAGATGATTCGGCCCAGGTTACAGAACAGCCAACAGAGGCTCAGTGCAGGGCAGAGGGGCTGGCATTTGAACCATGGGGCACCTGAAACCCACAATACCCCAGACTGCAAGTGGGTCCCCCCACCCCAGACAAGTTGGCTGTCAGTGAGAAAGGGGCTGATCCTGGTGGTCCCACCGGGACCCCAAAGTCAACACGGACACAAGCGCCGCCATTCACAAAGTCACTCGTGTCTGTGAGCAAAGTCTCTTAAGCATTCACTGTACGCCAAGAACTGTGTAGGGGACACAAAGGTGACCTATCTCACTGCCCAAACCAGAATCTTAGGATAAACAACATCTCCCGCAGGTCCCCTCACTGGTTCCCACTTCCATCTCCCTTCCCCTCCCCACCCTGAGCCCATCAGCTCTCCCACTGCCCAGCTGCAGAAAGCACCAGGCCAGCCTCAGATGTCCCTGATATTGCTACGCCTTGTACTGGTTCTCGGTCCTGGCTGGTATACAGCAGTCCCCGAGGGGCTTGTTATAGTTCCGATTCCTGACCACGCCCAGGGGCTGGGATTCAGGCAGGCCCAAGGACAGAATGCTGGCCATTTCTGTGTCTCTTCCCAAGTGCCCCGCTGGATGAGCCCCAGGCTGCTCCCATGTCTGCTGGCTGAAGTGTGGTGGCACGGTGCCTGGGAGCTGGACATGGGGCAGTGAGCGGCGGGGCTGCCTCTACACCTCCACACTGGGGTTAGCCCCAGAAAGGATGCTGTGTGTGAGATCTGCTTGCCTACATGCCCTGGTATTTCCAGGGGCACAAATGAGTCTGACAGTGCCCAGGTGCCGACAGTGATGGGCTGCTGGGGGGCAGGGCAGCTGGGCTCCTGGATGTTGTTGCTCAGGGGGGTGGGGCTCCTCACCCCTCTGGAACCGTGGGGATCCCTGGCACACAGAGGGAGTACAAGAGATGGTTGGAGCATGGAACCAAGTCCAGATTCCTTCCAAATTACAAAGGCTACCATTTATCACGTGCCCACCTGTGGTAAGTATTCTGCCTACAGGAGCTTGTTTAAAACTGGGACTGGAATGAAGGTATTTGTAACAGCAAAAAATGCTGTCCCCATGTCCACCCTGCAGAGACAGGGCCCTTACATAAGGCCCTACTGTGTGCTTCCTGTGACCCAGGCCGGCGAGCGGGCGGGGGATGACTGAGGAGCCCCACAATGCTACAGAACAGTGTGTGCCGAAGGGTCCCCCTGGAGGAAACCCCAAAGTGGACCTAAGGCACAGAATTCCCAGTGACAGGAGAAGGGCTAAAGGATGGGCGTCCCTGCCTCTGACCCCAGGGATTGAAGCATGGAGCTGTGGGGACCCGAACTTCCAACTTTACACACTTCTGTTTTCTCTTTAAAAAAATAAACAAACATGTATTTTCAAAAAGATGATTTTTGGCAAGTTTCCAGTGAATTCAGTGCCAGGGGTGGTTGGGGGGAGGGTGCAGGGAAGCGGTACAGGGTTGGTAAGTCCTTCCAGATAGGTGACTTCAGACTCTGGGAGCATGGATTCATGCATGCACTCATGCGTTCATTCATTTGACAAAGATCCGGCCCCCCGAGCATCCTGCCAGGTTCCCCAGGTCTCAGCAATAAAAATTCATGCATTCATTCATGCCACAAATATTTATTAAGTGTCTGCTATGAGTCTTGGGGCCTTGGTGGTAAGCCTGGAACCATGGCTTGAGGCCAGCCCGGGGCAGGGTGGGCAGGGCAAAGCCACATGGCACTGCCTGCCATCTGCCCTAGTGTCCCTGCCCCTTGGCCCCTGTACAGCGCCACCTTTGGCCACAGGAGCCCACCCCCTCGCCCTGGGCCGGCAGGCACCCAAGACGGGAATTATGGTCTCTACGAAAGACACTGACACGAAGCTGGTTACTGCCTTTTCAGCAAGCGTAATTCCTTTTTATTAGAAAATTAAAGGGTAGGACCAGCTTGCCAAAAGCCAAAAGAGCTGAAATGTGCTTTCCTAAGATATGCAGCGTCTGATAAAACGGATTTGCTTGTCTCTCCTTTTCCACTGTCATCTCCCCTTGGCCAGCCTCGCCTCCATTCACGTCCCTTCTGCTGGCAGCGAAGCAATGGCCATGAGCTTGGCCGAGGCCAGCAGGCCCAGCACCCAGGGAAGGGATGCGGGGAGCGTGCCTTTGTTTCCCCCAGGTGCAGGACAGGGACCAGGTGCTCCATGCTCCCCAGGTTTAAGCCTTTTTAGCATCACCTTGGGGATTCTCTAGCTTTCCTGAGATGCAAAGGCTGCCCATGGCCTCTGCTAAGCTGAGGGTGTCAGGAGGGAAAGGCAGGAACAATGAAGGACCGGGCTCCCCGGGCTCCCGAGAAACAAGCTCATCCATCTGGAGACCCGGGAGCAGGCGGCTCCAGACGGAGCAGCGGAGGGAGGCGGGCAGGGCAGGGCGCCGAGGAGAGGACCAGTCCCTCGCTGCCACACAAAAAGCAACTATTCAAAACCACCCAGGGAGTTCTCTCTTATTGAAAAGTCCTTGATTCTTCCTTTTCTGCTGCAGAACTCATGAACAAGGGCCCCATCTTATTAATGGGGTGACGGAGGGGCCTGGGAGGGAGGGTCCTCTTGCACAGGAAGGTGGCTGAGCCTGCCCCACGAGTCATTAGAGCTGGTAACTAAGGTAACTCCAGAATCAGATTTTCTTCCCACTAATCTCTCTTTTTCTTTTTCCCTTTTTTTTTTTTCCTGTGCTTCCTGGCTTGGAGGGGACCTCAGAGGGTAGTGGGGAAAATGGGAGTGACACATGTGAGTGCATCCGAGTGTGTGTTATGTGTGAGAGCGCGCGTGTCTGTGTGTGTGCGTGTGCACGCTGAATACTAAAATGACCACCAGGCTCTTGGTGCCCTACCCCGCTAGGGAGAAGTCTGGTCTCAGGTATGTCTGCCCCTGCCCTATCCTTGAGCATGCCTGCCCCGCACCCTGGTCTCCCTCTCTCCCAGCTCAAGGGCAAATCCATTCCCTACCCTCCCTCCTTGAGTAACAAAAGGCCGAGATGGAGTTCCCTTCACCTTGCTCTGACTGAAGCCTCCGCTTTGGCATGTCTAGTAGAGGTCGTTTTGTTCCGGCGGGGGGGGGGGGGGGGGGGGGGTAACCAAGAGAGGGTCTGCCCTGAGGCCTGCCAAGGTGGGCCAAGGCGGGGAGGGGTCAGAAATAAATACAAAACAGAGCATTGTCCCACAGGCCTGTGCTACCTGGACCCCCTCTTCCCCGGGAGCTGTGGTCTGCAGAGGCCGGTTCGAATCCCGGCCCCACCACTGATGGGCCCATGTAGCCTGGTGCGAGTTCTTCCACTCTCTGGCCACAGTGTCAGGTCCCTCCCCAAGCTGGCCATCTCCAGGGCTGAGTGGGGACATCCCACTTTTCCAACAGGGTGGATGTGGAGCATCAGGGGGGACAGGAACCCCAGTTTTGTCCAGGGGCAGCCATGTTAGGAGGGCTCAGAGCCTCGGGGAGGTGTTTCAGAGGAAGAGAGCACAGCACTGGCCCCTGGGACCCAGGGTTTGTCTGGATGGAGGAGAACCCGGGAGCCCCTGGCCACCGGACTGCAAAGGTGTACCCCTGTGTGTCTGCACACCCCCTATGCTCCTAAACACGGGAGGTCCCGGAGGGTCTCCCAAGGCTCTAGGTGGACACCAGAGCAGCACGGGGTCTGACCCACCTAGGTGAGCGATCCCCATGTCCTCTGGGATGCTGGCGGCAGCCTCAGGAGGCTTCCTGCTTCCCCCCAGTGGGGAGAGGGAGTAGTCTGCACCCGTGAGGTGAGTCATGTCAGCAATGCTGGCTCTGGGCGCATGGGGGAGGGGCTGCCCTCTCTCTGGACCCAGGGTGACAGGTCGGCTCAGCAGCCGACTGACGGGGCTGGACTGGCGCCTGGGAGCCACCCCAGGTGGCCTCTGGGGTGCCCCCGCCCCCGCCGCTCCGGTCCCCTCCAACCCCCCACTGCCGGGAGAAGCCAGCCCAGCTCCTGGCCACTGGTGGCTTAAGGCCTCAAAATCCCCAAGCCGTGGGGCAAGGGGGGCCACTGTGGCGGCGGGAGGTCAGGGGAAGGGACAGGTATTGGAGATGTCTGGAGCTGAGCCAGAACAGAGCTCCCCAAGCGCTGCAGGCGGAGGGGGCCACAGCCCAGGCAAGCAGCAGACATTCCACAGCTGGGTCAAGCTCAGGCTCCAAGGGGCCCCCCCCTCCGCCCCTTGCTGCCAGATTGTCTCCTGCATCCTCAATCCCTCCCCATCTCTCCCCGTGTCTGTGCTCCTCCCCCTCTCGAAGCAAATGACCACAAGTGTGCTGGCACCTTCTTCCCTTCCCCAGCTCCCTTCCGTGCATCCACCTCTGTCCCGCTTCTCCTTGGAGGGCAGCCCCCAGCCCCCAAAGATGGGCTGTGAACTTTGCAATCCAGGGGTCAGGCGAGCTGCAGCGACAGGGCCTTGCTGAGTGTGTCTCTCACCTCAACGGGTTTTCTAGAGCGCTCTTAATGGATGTGTGTGATGCCCAGTGTGTGAGCGTGGGAGCTGCGTGCGTGGAGGAGGCAGCCACCTCCCGACCCCTCTCCCCACCCTGTCCTTTCTCCAAAAGACCTTAGTCTCCCTTGTCAGCAAACCTGCCCACCCGGGGGTGGAGAAGGCCGTGGGCAGGGAGCTCCCCTGACAGCCATTTCTGGGTGCCGGGAAAACACCATCTCAGTCACAACACTGATGACCACATCGCTGTCATTCCCTGAGCTCCTACTGCGTGCAGGGTGCCGGCCTGGGCCTGCTCAGGCTTCGGCACATTTCTTCATAACCACAGCGAGAGGGACAGCCTGGGCTTGCAGCCTTGAAAACTTCCACTGAGCTGACTGCAAATCCCATTTCCCAGTTGGGAAAGACTGAGACCCTGAGGGCAAGCACCAGGGCCTGGGGGCAGGGACAACCACAGTTGCTCCCTTGTGATGGGGCCTGCGTTGGCCTGAGTCTGGACAAATGTGGGTAGGAGCTGGAAGCCTGTACATTTAGCCTGAGCAACTCAGAGCCGCCCCTCAGAAGCTCAAGGAGGGGTGGACCCTTGGCCTGTCTGGAGCTCATGGCTTCCCCCCCCAACCCCCCACTTCCTACTGGGCCCCCAAGTCCTCTGCTTCCACCAGCAGACAGGCCTCAGGCCCTGTGGGGTAGCAGGGACCACCCAGGTAGAGAGGGGGGGGAGAGAGAGGGAGAGGGAGAAGGGGAAGGGGAGGGGGAGAGAGAGAGAGAGAGAGAGAGAGAGAGAGAGAGTGAGTGTGTGTGTGTGTGTGTGTGTGTGTGTGTGTGTGTGGTGACCCAGCGCCCAGCCCGGATGCTCCGCCCAGCCTGACCGCAGCTGGGAAAACAGCCTCCTCAGCTGCCCCCACCAGCCACAGCCCACCCCACCCCACCAGGCCAGCTGCCTCACCCAGCCCTGAACCAGGAACTGGGCCTGCCGCCATCATGGCCTGCTCGGCCTGAGTCACAGCCCCCCAGGCCACCCCCTCAGATCCCTGCCAGATCCGGGAGGAGGCAGTGGTTTCCCGACGTTGCCCACTCCCTCACATGCCCCTGGCTCAGAAGCCCTCCACACAGGCGGCCCCCGGCTGCATACCTGCCTCAGGCTAGCCTCCTCTTCGTCTCAGCCTTCTCCCCAGCCACCAGGGGAAAGCTTCAGCTTTCTAACTGCAGTGTGTGCCATAAGCAATGCCCAGCCCTGACACCCCTCTCCCTGAGCGGCAGCCCTCCACCCCATGCCCCCCACCAGAGCCTGGGGCCTGGATGCTGGCGCTGCCTCCTGCCTTCTGGGGGCAGGGGAGGGGGCTCCCCGCCCTCTCCCACCCCACCAGGCGCCCTCCCCCACCTCACACTTCTGAGGCAGGATCACTGAGGCTGAAATTTCAATTAAGGAAGAGAAATAATTACTCTGGGGCTCCAGGCCGGCTCAAGTGGCGACAAGGCCTCTCTAGCCGCTTCTTTGGGGGGGGGGGGAGGTGGCCTGGCACACCTCCCCCTCCCCCGCAACGGTCAGCCTAGGGCCAGAGCAGCGACCTGGGCCTTCACCCATGTTCAGCCTTGTACCCCGCCCCCCCAGTTTCCTTCTGCCGAAGCAAGGCCAACCTCAGGGCTGCTTCAAGGTGGGGGGCGGGGCGGATACTGGTTCGAGAGGGTGGAGGCTCCTGGCAGAGGGGGCTGGGGAGCAAGCCTCAGATGGCTCCAAAGAAATTGAATCAAATGAAATTTAACCATTCAGTCACTGCCTGTTCCTGCCAGGGCCCCACAACGATAGGGGCAGAGACCCCAAGAACAGAACTGAGAGGGCTCTGGCCTCCCTTGGGGAGGATTCCAGCACAGGCCTTGAGGAGGGGGTGGCTCTGGAATGGTCCCCAGAAGGCCTGCTCTGCCACTCATAGGAGGAGTGGGCCTGGGCAGGAGCCTCCCCTCCGGACCTCAGGCCCATCTCCTGCAAAACAAGGGTCACAGGTAGGGGGGTGTTCCTGGTCCCCCCGAGAGATGCTCCCCCATCGACTCCTCGAGAGGCAAGCAGCCAGCTTTAGCAATGGCCCCCTCATCTCCAGAAAACACCACCTCCAGAAATATCCCATCCTCGATCCTTTTCTGAGAATGACAAATTTCCTCTCCAGAAATGCTTGGTTTGAATCCAGAAAATTTCAGCTCCAGAACGTTCCATCTCCAGAAAGGTTCCAGCTCATCTCCAGAAATCCTCTCTCATCTTCAAATATAATCGAGCTCCACAAAGGCCAGTGTCCTCTATAAAGGCTCCATCTTAGCTCCAAGAATGTTCCACTTCCAGAAATATCACATCTCATCTCTAGAGATGTTCCATGTCAGCTCCAAAAATACCTCAAATCCAGAAATGCCCTATTTTATTCCCAGAAATACTCCTGCATCATCTTCAAAAACACTCCATTTCCAGAGGTACTACAGTTTATCTCTAGAAATAGTCCATTTCCAGAAATGTTTCATCTCTAGCAATGTCTGGAATCCAGAAAGGCTTCATCTTTACTCCAGAAAAGGCCCTCCCCTATCTCCAGAGATGTTCATGCTTCATCTCCCAAAATGCCACATCTTTAAAACTGTCCCTCCTCCAGAAATGCTTTCCGTCTCCTCTCTAGAAATGTCCTCACCCTGTCCCCAGAAGTGCCATGTCTCATGTTCTAAAAACATTCCATCTCTGGAGATGCCCATGGTAGCTCCAGAAAGGTCTCTGGCCCAGATGCTGCAGAAACTCAGAAACCCACCTCCTTCAGGACCTTCCGAGGAGGGGCTGAGCAGTGACCAGGAGGCCTCCTCTTGCTCTTTCTCCCTTGCCCCTATGGTCCCCTGGGGTCCCTCAGCCACATGCCGGGCCTGCACAAGAGATCAAGACCTGGGCTGGCAGGTGTCAAGTCCCCTGTAAGTGGAGGTGTGGATGGTCAGGGTTCGGGGCAACTGGGAGCTCCTGAGGTCTGACCTGGGGGCAAGGGTGGTGGGGGTCTGCGGTGGGATAAAAAAACAAACCATGGGCGCCTGGGTGGCTCAGTTGGTTAAGCGACTGCCTTCGGCTCAGGTCATGATCCTGCAGTCCCGGGATCGAGTCCCGCATCGGGCTCCCTGCTCAGCGGGGAGTCTGCTTCTCCCTCTGACCCTCTTCCCTCTCATGCTCTCTATCTCTCATTCTCTCTCTCTCAAATAAATAAATAAAATCTTTAAAAAAAAAAAAACAAAAAACAAACCAGAAGGAGCTGGCCGGGGAGAGGGCGCTCCGCACAGCACCCCCACAGACACACCCTGGCCACAAACAAATCCATCGCCACAAACGCATTCATGCGCATTTGATGGTCAATACCTGCAAAGTGCACAGAACACGTACCCCCAGCCCGCCTCCCTCGGCTCAGAGCCACGCACACTACACACTCCCTGCATGGACAGCCAGCCACACTCAACGCTTGCGGCCCTGCCCACCCAAGTGCACAGAACACATACAAATGCACACACACAACGCAGATACACACTCGCGTCCACCATCACACATACGCTGTGACAGACTATCGTCCTCAACCCTGCGCCCTGGGTCTCTCAGGGCCAAGTTCTGGGGACCCCAAGGGGCAGAAGCCCTTTGTTGGTCCCTCCGGCCAGTCTGGGTTGGCAAGATGGAGCAGCCTCGGGGACTGCTGTGTGTCAGCTGGGGGGGACGCCCCGTGCCAGGACTTGGGCTTAGAAGGGACTGCAAACGACAGGAAGGTACACATTTGGCCTCTGCTCGCAAAGCTGTTAAGATGGAACACTCCCAGGATGCCTGGGTGGCTCAGTTGGTTGAGCAACTGCCTTCGGCTCAGGTCATGATCCTGGAGTCCCGGGATCGAGTCCCACATCAGGCTCCCAGCTCCGCAGGGAGTCTGCTTCTCCCTCTGACCCTCTTCCCTCTCGAGCTTTCTATCTCTCATTCTCTCTCTCTCAAATAAATAAATAAAATCTTTAAAAAAAAAAAAAAGATGGAACACTCCCTGCCCCTTGGAGCAGCCAGGGCCCCCTCTGGGCCACTCTAAATGACAGAAGTTCCTCTTTGGGTGGGACCAAAACCGTGCGCTGTCACCTCTGTCCACACGGCGCCACTTTCTGGAGTCCCAAAGCCTGTGCCCTGCTGAGATTCCGCCTGGGAGAGTCCCTTCTCTCTGTCCCTTGACAGGTGGGCAGGTAAGGGGCCTGGAGGTGGCTGGGTGGAGGGTGGCCCAGTACCAGCACACACACACGCAAGCACGCAATACACCTCCATGCCCTGAACCCACACACAGGGAGGAGGCGGCCCCTGGTCTGTACCAGGTCTATCCCTGACACCTCTGTGGGTGGAAGTTCTCAGAGCCTCTAGGTGTGTGGGAGGGGAAAGGGGCCCTGAATCCATGATCTCTGTTCCCAGCAGCATTGGCAGCTCTGGTCTGCTCCCACAGGACGATAATTACCATTTATTAAGCCTCCTGATTTAGAATCAGCCTCAATTAACTGAAACCTCCCAAGCCCCTTTTGGGATCCTTTGGGACCAAGGGCAAATGCTGAATAGACCTTGAAGGTGCCTTTTGATCTGCCCTCAGCATGGGCCCCTCTGCCACCTCGCCAACTGGCCACCTCTTGCTGACAAATGGGGCTCCCGTGTCTGTCCCACCATCCCGCTCACAGTCCCTTTGGGTCCTGGACACTGTTCTCTCTACCTAGACCTCCTCCTCTAGGAACTGAGACCTTCACTCAAAACTGTGAGGGAATAAAGAAAGCCAAACAGTCCAACATGATCTGAACAAATATGTGGTCCCCGGGTGCAAAATGGGAGAGAGCTGGAGGCCTGGCCTCAGCATGGTGAGGTGAGCTCCCCCCCCCCGCCCCAGGTCTCCCAGCTCCCAGGAGCAGTGGGCCTCCTGGAGAGGTCTGCATTGGTATTCTCTGTCCCTCACAGCCCAAATTACACCAGCTCTCCTGGGACCCTTTTATAGCACGCTGTCGCTTCAGCAAAAGGTTATGTACGAGCACATCGAAATCCCTCCCGCATATTAACTAAAAGAGCATTTTTTAAAATGCACAGGAAAAGGCAGATCACCTAAGAGCCGATTTTTACAGTGTCTTAGATCAGAACGAGCCCCCGGGCCCGTCGTCGAGAATTAGGGCCCTTGTCCGAATCCCGCCCCTTGCTGGGACCCAGGGCAGGTCACCTCACCTCTCTGCCCTCCACTTTTCTCTGTCCAGCAAAAGTGAGGAGAAAAGGCCCCTCGGTGGTGCTCTGGTTAGGGATGCTGCGAGGGGCGTCTGAATGGCTGGAATGAATGAATCATGTTATGGAACCAACACAGTCCAACTGGCCTCAGTGTTCAGGCTTCACCAAGCACGTAGGTAGCAGGCGAGGAGAGCTCTGTATTTCTCAACTATTCTGTGCCCTTTGGGACCTCCCTATCTTTCCCCAGGCAGTTCCTGTACCTGCCCCCCCCTTTTTCCCCCCTGCCTGGAGAATTTCTGGAAAACACCTTCAAGACACAGTTTGGAATCAGTCCCCTGGTTCTGACATTTTACGGATGAGGTTCAAAGAGGTAATCTGCCCAAGATCAGTGAGAGCCGGGGTGCAGGATGGGAACCAAGGGCTACACAGGGGGGCAACTCTGCACGGAACCGGGCAGAAGGTGGCAGCCCATCTCAGCTCTGCCTGCAGCCAGCCCCCCCGTGGGCATGCGGGTTTCTAGTCCCAGAGAAGCAAAAAGTAGGATTTTTATGTGAAATCTCAAGTTATATTTAAAACCCTGGGGCGCCTGGGTGGCACGGTTGGGGTTGAGCGTGACTCTTGGTTTCGGCTCAGGTTGTGATCTCAGAGTCATGGGATCAAGCCCCCTATCGGGCTCCGTGCTCAGCGCAGAGTCTGCTTGAGATTCTCTCTCCCTCTCCTTCTCCCCCCTGCTCGTGCTCTCTCTCTCTCTCAAATAAATAAAGAAACTTTAAAACCCTGTGCTGGTCAAACAGCACCTGAGGGCATCACCAGCCAACAGTCTCTGGTCTGGGTTCTCAAGCCCTGGTCTCTCCACCTCTCCCTGGAGGAAGGGAGGTCTGCTCATAGAAGGGGGGGCAGTGAAGTGCAGAGTAGGGGAGTTAGGGCATGGGGCAAACGCTGGGCAGCAGGACTGTGGAAAGTGTGTCTTAATTTTCTAGGAGATAGCTCTCCCCAGAGCAGCTGTGACCTCTTTGGCTGTCACAGGATGCTAACAGAGCCCACCTTCCCATAGCATGTGAGAGCTGAAGCCCCCCTCACATGACAAAGGGCTCAGCAGGTACTGCTAGGATGAATGAGGGAGGGCGGGCGCAGGAATTCTCAAAGGTTACTACTTACCTCTGCTGTCAGGATCTGCCCTACTGGCCAATCCGACGGTTTGCGCTACAAGGAACCCCAAGATTATCCGAACCTTTTACAGATGAGGAGATGCCCCTGAGAAGAGCAGCTCTTGCCTGGCATCCCAGGGTGGGTGAGTGAGTGAATGACAGTGTCAGCCCGGAACGACCAACTAACTCCCTTCTGTCACCACAGTGTGACCCATGAGCCTCCTTCTCCTCCCACAGACAGAAGACCCCAAACACAGGGGGTATCTCAGAAGGGGTTGCAGGAAGGTCTGCCCTGCTGGGCCCCCCACCATAAATACCCAGCAAGGAGGGCCATGCTCAAACACGGCCCGGGGTTCGTCCCCGGCCCAGCTGCTTAGAGCCCAGAGGGCCTGGAGCCAGTTAACAGACTTCTCCAAGCCTCAATTTCTTCATCTGTGAAATGGGGATGGCAGGACGTTTCCCCTGCAGGAAGGGGCTGGAGATCGGAAATAATACAGTGCTCAGGGCCCAGCACTGGGGAGGCCTTGCTGAGTCAAAGGATTCCAGATTTCACTGGTATCACCCCAGACCCAGGCTGCCCTCATCCCCAACGTTTCTCCTCCCCCTGTCTTCTCTGGGGCTCTGGGTACCACTCCTCCCTCTCGGTGCCAAGCCTTCTTTTAGGGAATTACAATCTGTTGGGCTTTAATTACTGGTCCCCGAGGAGTTCCACCTCTTTCCCCAGCGAGAGGTAATAATCCCTCCCAGGGCTCAGACACCGCAGGGCTGGGTGGAGCGGCTCGGAACTGAGGCAGGAGTTTGGGAGCAGGGTCAGACCCCAGCTTCCCTTGGGAGCAGGTCCAGCAATAGCTCTGTGCAGGGAGGGAGGATGCTCTGGCCCTGTCAGGCCCCACCACTTAGAACGGGAGGCCTCAGTTCTGAGGGGGGACACTGAGGCCCAGAAAGGCTCACGGCAGGCCAAAGGTCACGCAGCCCCACAGTTGGGGGGGTGCTTTTCCTGATCCTCCCTGACTTTTCTCCTCATTGGCTCATTTTCCACCGCAAGCCTGGGTTCCAGCTGTGCTCCCTGCCTTCAGGATAAAACCCTTCACGGAAGTCAAGGCCTCAGACTCCTTTTCAGCCTCCGCTTCTACCTCTGCCTCCCACCTCTGACCTTCTAGAGCTCTCCTGGCTCTTTTGTGCCTCCAGGCCTCCCTGTGGTCAAATGCTTCCCCTTTCAGACCCAGGGCCCGTGTTCCCTCGGCTGGGAGGCCCACCCTGACTCTTCCTGGGCATGGCCTGAATGTGCCTCTTCTGGGCTGTCGGCAAACGTCTGCCAAACGCTGAATGAAGGACTGAAGGAAATGAAACTCGACTTATAAACCAGGTGCCCGTCAGATGCCTGCGGCCGCCCCTCCCCACTGAGACCCGTCAATGGCAACAGCTGCGGGAAGTCGGTCGTGCGTGTATAAGACGGGTCAGGCTGACCTGTTCCGGTCAGGTCCCGGCACCCCTGTGTGGGGGCCCTCTGCTCCCACACCCTCACCTCTAAGACCACTAACGAGGGCCAGGGCAAGTGTGGGATGTGCATGAGGCTGGACCGTGCACGGTTCGCAGGACCCTGCAGACTGAGGTTCAAGGCCAGGTACAGAGGGTGGGTATAGTGCCTCCTGGGTCAGAGCTGGGGCAGGGTGTGTGTGTGTGTGTGTGTGTGTGTGTGTGTGTGTGTGTCTAAAAGGTGTGATGTGTGTGTGTGTGTGTCTAAAAGGTGTGATGTGTGTGTGTGTGTGTGTCTAAAAGGTGTGATGTGTGTGTGTGTGTGTCTAAAAGGTGTGATGTGTGTGTGTGTGTGTGTCTCTAAAAGGTGTGATGTGAACACCTGAATCCTGGTTCCTAAGAAGGTGGGTGACAGGCACCCTGGGCTGCATCCCCATATGCTGCCCTGGCAGAGCTGAGCTGCTGCACCCCACAAAGGCCAGACGGCCCCCACCCCCTCATTAGCTTTGCCCACTGGCCCTGCGGGACTGAGAGGTTGCTGGCCCCTGCATTATGCAAACATGAGTTCAGCTTCTGATCACTCCTCCAAGGTAATAGGTTTGCATTTTAAGCAGGGCTTTCAATGCTTTGACCCTGGGCTGTGATGAAAGGAGTCATTTCAGGCCCTGGGAAAGGGTTTTTGGGGAAGGCAGATCTCTTATGGGTCAAGGTGCTCCTGGGAGGTGGCACCTTGCAGGGATGACCTGGGGGAGGCAGAGTGGCAACCTGCTTCAGCTCAAAGGGCTTTTTGTGGGATCAGCAGTATCTGCCTGCCTCTCTTCCAATTCTGACCTTGGGAACAGGTGGATGCTGACTTTTTGGGTCCGATCTGCCTCTCTAATTCCTCATGACATCATTTCTGGTCCCAGCACCCTCCCCTTGGTCAAGATCCCCCTAAGAATGTGGAACTTGGTCCAGGAGGACCATCACCTCCCTCTCACCAGACACTCTACCTTTGATAATGCTTTTGCGGGGGGGGGGGGCGGTCCTATGAAATTCTTAGCTCTCTGGAGGTTTCTACTGAGGTGACAGTCACCTCAACCCCAGAATGTCTGCTAGAAAGCGCGGAAAGAGTACAGCATGTCTCCCTCCCTAGAAGCCAGCAAACCCAAGGCCCCTGCCGTGTTAACACACAGGTGCCCTGAACAGACAGATGCACGGATGAACACTTAATGAGCCCCTCTGTGCGTCCCGATGCTGCTAGACGTTTGAACAAACTTGACCTGGATTTCCTTACTCTTCTGACAGTGCTGTCAGGAAATAACCATGATCCCCATTGCCCAAAGGGGAAACTGAGGCTCGAAGAAGAGGAAGAAGTCCTTGCTTGTGGCCAATGCTATCGTGCTTTTGGGTGTGGCTGACCTAAAGCGGGGTGTCCTCCTCTCCAAGAAGCCTGGCCTGGGCACACAGGAGTGTGTGGGACAGGAAGGGATAGGGCAGGGGGCCACCCTTATGGACAGCTGGATCCGCACACATGCTGAGCTAAACCAGTTTGCCCAAGCACCTATCACTTATGAACCATGACAACACTTGATTCTGGGGTGTAAGCTGAGGGTCACCTGGTTTATTATTACTATGGCTACTTTCTACTCCTGCAGGCTTTGCGAGGCTGACTGGGGTCAAGGTAACCGGGTAAGGCAGAGTGTGACAAGGCCCAGATTTTTTTTCCAGAAAGGTCTTGGTGGCACACACCCAGGAATATGGGTACACGGTGGCCAGCCACAGGGACTAAGGGGCACCTGTGGCTGCTCTTCTATGGAAATGTCAGCCACTTTATGGGGGACAGTGAGAGGGAGAGGAGGAGGCCCTGCCCAGGATGGCGAAGGTGACAAGAGCCAGACCAGAGCTGCCCAGGGCCAGTGAGTCATCTGGCTTCCCACATGAACAGACACCACAGCCTTATGCCCTGGGCAGCCTGGGCCTCAGAAAGGAACAATCTCAGGGTGCCAGGGAGGATAAGGAGGGCCGTCCTTGACATCTCAGCTCCCCAGAGGGAGGACCCCTCATCATGGGAGTTGGGGGCACCTGGGAGCTAGGAAGGGGGGGTGTCTGGGGCTTAGAGTCAGAGAACTGGGTCCAGCCTGGGGTCCCTAACTCCTGGCTC
This sequence comes from Zalophus californianus, assembly GCF_009762305.2. Classification (NCBI taxonomy): domain Eukaryota; kingdom Metazoa; phylum Chordata; class Mammalia; order Carnivora; family Otariidae; genus Zalophus; species Zalophus californianus. The sequence goes on from NC_045610.1 coordinate 12,100,285, forward strand.
CGTGACCTCAAGCATGTCACTTCTCTATAAAATGGGAACCACAAACACAGACTTTCTGGATCCGTGTAAACAACAGGACCAGTGCCTAGCACTAGTGGGGATCTATGGAGCCTGGTGGCTGCCAACCAGCTCCCGGGACCTCACAGAGCACCACGTGGGGGCTGGAGGAGGTAGGGTGGGGGTGGTGGCCTTTAAAATTCGAAGGAGAAGCTCAAATCTGCCTTGGGCATATACCCTCAACACCTGGCCACTCAGCCTCCCCCCCCAGGCCCCCTCCCCCGCCCCCAGGTGCGCTCCCCTCCGTGGGCTGTGCCCTGCAGCCAGACCCTGCCCCATTCTCCACCCTCTGGTCTCAGTCTCAGCCTTCCCGGCCGGGGGATGTGAACAGGAATGGCTCAATCAGGATATAATCGTTTTTAATTAACGTGCGGATCATTTCACAGGCTGATCTCCTTGGAGACCAGAGGGAAGACGGTCTTTTAAGATTTTCTTTTGCCTTCCCCCCCTTTCCCAGTTGAAGGCCGCCCCCCCTTCACCCACCCAGCCGCAACCTTGAAAGCAGCACAAAAGCCTGCTGCCTGGATCTCTCTTGGGGCCATTAGGAGGAAAGTGTGTGCTCACACACAGACAAACACGCACGTGCCCAAGCTCAGGGGCGCACTCTCCCCCCACCGGAAATGCACAAATGGGATCAGAGACTCTCAGACATATGCACACACCCACAGACATGGCACACGCAGGGATACACACAGATTCGCACACACACAGAGACATGCATGCAGGCACATGTGCCCAAGCTGGAAGACACACAGACCCCTTCAGAAATATACAAACAGGGTCCAAGGCACACAGACACAGGCACACACAAGCACACACACACACACCCAGGCTGGCAGGCAAACCGACCCCCACACAAACAGGCTCAGACACACAGACATGGGCACACACAGGCACGCATGGACGTGTATGCATGCACAGGGACGTGTCCAAAGCACAGACACACACTGCAGAAATGTCCAAATAACCCACGCTCATGAGAGGGTTGCGCTTAACCTCGACGGCCAGCTGGTGTCCCGGCAGTGGGGAAACAGAAGGTCCCTATCTTGGGATGGGAAGTCCGAGCCACGATCACCTTGCCCCCTAGAAGCACCCAGGGCCCCAGCCCCCTCCCTGGGGGTGCCCGGCCACCTGCCCCACAGGGGAACCCAGGAACAGAAGCTTCAGAGCTCTTGCCTCCCTGCCACCCACCTGGTCTGGATTGTTCTGATCCCAGAGCCCAGCCAACAGCGGTTTTGCTCAGCCCTCACAGAGCCCACCCCGCGGACATCCAGCCTTTCTGGTCATCCAGCGTGGCCTACCCCTGACACCTGCAATGGGAGAGCTGTCCCCCAGCCTCTCCCCGGGGTGCCCAGTGAGGCTGGGGGGGGGCCGTGGAGGGGTCTAGCTCTCTCCTTTCTTCATTTGCATTTTCTTCCCTCCTGACCTCCCCTCCCTCTTTTCTAATCCCTCCCTATCTCCCCTTCCTCCCCTCCTTCCCTCTGTTTCCCCTTCCTCCCCAGGGGCCCTCCTGAGGTCAACCTAAGATCAGAAGAAGTTTAAGATGAAGCTGGTCCTTCCGCACTCCCTCACGGTGGATAGCTGGGCCAACACCTGCCCCCCAGCTCCTGAACAGACCCTGAGCTAGGTCTTTGGAAAAGTAAACTGAGGCACAGGGGTAAGGGCACAACCACGGGGATCCTCTGACATCTGCAGTCCCACCCCTCTTACTGCACCTGCTTTGGATCCTCAAATTCTCCTTCTGGAGAATGGGATGACAAAGAGGAAGGAGGAGTTTTGAGGAGGGGCAACAGAGCTTCCATGGCTGGTCAACCACAGGCTAGTAACTTCGGTAGCCCCAGAATCCGAGGACGGGGCCAGTATGCGTGACACAGAAAGCATGTGACAGGTTTAGGAGCCTATCTGGTGCTCCAGCTGGCGATGCCAGGGGCAAGCTGGGTGCTTCTCCTCTCTTGGCGTCTTAGGCCCCCCCCCCCACCTGTGAAATGGACAAGGTCAGCTTACAAGATCCCTAGGAACTCTTCCCACAAATAGAAACCAAAATGGCAGATCAGTAGCTGGTTCTTGGCTGCTGCAAGGCCCAGCAACTGCTGTGTGACCTTGGGACTCACTTCCCCTCTCTGGGCCCCGGTTTCCTCCTCTGTCAAAGGAAGGGGCTCAGACAGGTGATTCATTGCCAAGGCTCTTTTCAGCTGACAGAAGGTTCTAGATTGTGAAGAAGGAAGGAGAACAGTGCCCCACTTCTGGAAAAATGAGAAGCCCATTTCTTCCACCGCAGGCATGTCTGAGTCTTCAGCATCAGCAACATCATTTTGAGGAAATCATTCTTAAACATCACAAAAAAGTGCTCTGTGCAAAATATATTGGCTACCTCGTTCATCAGGAGCATCCAGAATGTTGAACAAAAGGGGAATAGTAAGTAAATGATGGCACATCCACCCGACTGGAAAAGCCTGAAGACATTAACCAGGGTGTTTATGAAGAGTTCGTTACAAAACAGGAAAAGGCTCCTGTTAGCGCCAACGAAGAAAGCAGGATATACATCTGAATACAGAGAATGGCCACAAAGTCTTTAAAAAACAAACCAACCCCCAGTCGAAAAAGACTGTGAAGAACAACATCAAAATATTAACATTGTCATAGCCTGCTGTCATTAACCTTGCTTCTTTCTCTCCGAGTCAGATTTTTCTCTGAACCATATTTTAAAATGTGTATGTCGGAAAGGGTTCTTTTTTTAAATGACTAAATGCCACCAATTGAGAAACTTTCCCCTATCTCATTCATTCATTTATTCATTCATTCATCACGGATTCATTCACTCCTGTGTTTGTCCAGCCAGAGCTGAGTGCCCATCGTGTGCCAGGCCCCAGGGCTCTAAGATCCGCAGGGAACACTTCTCACCTGCAGGAAAGAAATGCGTGGGGGGGGCGGGGGGGGGGTTGGGGGGAGGCCTCAGCCAGGCCCGCCCTCAGCTGCTAGGGTCTCATAGTCTAGTCTATGGATCAGACCAGACACTCACCCTTAACGGTCAAGCCTCCAGCTGTGGGTGGTTCAGGGTGGGAGGTGGGGAGCAGGGGCAAAGTGTAGAACGCACCCCCCCCAGCCCAAGGGTGATTCCACTCCAAGTTCCCTAACCCTGGCCCCTAACCCCTTTTCCCTCAGGGCCACAAGGCGGCTACCAGGCTGCTGTACCGTCCCTGGGTTCTGATTTCTGCTTCCCCCCAAGGCCCCTGAACAAGGCACCACCCAGCCAGGTCCTGTTCCGCTGCCTGGGGCTTGCTGCCGAGAAGAGAAGCACAGAGTATGGAATCTGCTAGCTCCTGTCAGCCAGTGTCACGCTGTTAGCACGTCAAAGGGTCCGACAGTGTGTCCCTGCTGTGTGGGGGCTGACAGATTTCTGGGGAGGGTTAACTCTTTATATTCCTGGACCCAGCCACAGAACTGCCTGAAAGCAGTCCCCCACCGCCCCCCAAGGTGCCTCCCCTCTCCCCCGCCAGGAATCCCCTTTTTAAGTAGGGAGAAGGATTTCCTCCCCCGGCCCGGGTTGCCAGCTTGGGGGTCCCCGGGCATGGCTCCCTACCCCGGGAAAGAGAAAGAGGAGGAGCCCCCTTTAGCTCCCTCCGATGCTCGCCTGGGAATCCAATTAAGGCTGATTTCCCTTGACTCTTCTCGGCCCCCACTCCTGTTCCAACTGGGCCTTCACCCGTTCCACACCTCCCACGCCCCCAAAGGAGCAAAAGGATCTAGGCGCTTAGAGTGCCGAGAAGCTTCTGACCCCGCGACCCCTACTTTGCGTTGAAGACGCCCCCCAGGACTGCGGTCCCCAGAAAAATCTCTGGTCTAGCAGTCCCCTCCCATGGCCCCAGTGGGAAAAGAAGTTCCCACAGCTCCCCTCCCCCTTTTCCCCCTCCCCCCCACCCCTGAGAGAGGGGGCGAGGCGTCCGGATCTCCGGGTCACCGGAGCAGCGTCTGCTGTGGATCGCAGGAGACAAACACTCCGTCACACACACACACATCACCCTCGGGATCACCTCTGAAGCCCGCATTGTACAGGAGGGGAGGAGGCCGAGTTGCGGGGAGGAGGCTGAGGTTGGGGGGGCCCCCCGACGTGCCTGAAGTCACCAGCCAATCAGCAAGCCCAAGAGGGGCTAGAATCCGCGACCCCCGGCCGAGAACCCCACCTTGCCCCCGCCCCCTCCCCCGCACAGCGCCATCCGACGTCAACGTCTCTAACCCAAACAAGCCCCTCCCCCAAGAAATCCTCCCTCCCCCTCCCCCCTGCTCTGGGTCAGCAGCCCCCAGAGAGACCCAGCTACGACCCCCACCCCCGACGGCAAGGCGCGAGATTTCATTGTCAGCCTGGCCACTCAGGCGCGCGTGAGGCGGGGGGGCGCAGGGCAGGGGGGCTGTGTGGCAGGCGATGGCGCGGGGAGTGGGGAGGGGTCTCCAGGGGAAGTGTTTGAAGCTGCTCCTCCAGCTCTGTCCAGATCCGGAAGCCGCCGGGGGAGGGAGGAAGGCGGGGGTGGGGAGAGCGCGACCTTAAGCGCTAGCAGGCGGCAAGGAGGGGCCGCGGCGGCCGGAGGAAGCGCCCGGAGGCGTCGGGGGCGCCGAGTCCCCGGGGAGGCAGCGCGCTCGGGAAGTTTCCCACCGGTTGCCTGGAGCAGGACAGGGTGCGCAGACGGCCCTCCCCGGCCTGACTGGCTCCAGCGCGCAGATTGCGAACTTGAGCAAAACTCCTTCAGTCTCCGGCGTCCCTCATCTTCCCATCAGCGGCCACCAGCCCCGCCATCTCAGCCCCCAGCCTTCCACCAGTGCCACAGTCGCCGAGACCTCTCACCAACGTATTGTGGAGGAAAGGGGAGGGGGAAGTCCCCAACACAACCAAACTGTGGCCACACACACACACACAAAGAAAAAAAAAAAAAGAAAAGAAACAAACAAACAAAAAAGAAAGAAAGAAATTCCTTCTCCTGAGACCGATTCCCTCAACCGGCGTGGAAAACCCCCAAACAGGCAAATCTGCAACTCCAGCCAAGATCGCGGCGCGGCGGGAGGGGTGCCCGCGGCCGGCGGCCACCACCGCCGGCAGCCCCCGGCTTTGGGGCAGGTCTGAGCGCGGCGGCGGCCCGGGGGCTCCGGGAGCCCTCGCGCCCCGGAACGGCCCCCCCGCCTCCCCGAAGACACAAAGCTCTGCCGCCAACAATACCTGCGGGCTCCTCCTGGATCTCCCGGGCGCCGGCGCTGCGCGTCTCGCCGTCTCCCTTTCCCCGCGCCGTCTCTCTCCTCCTCCTCTTGCGCGCGCTCTCCCCCTTGCCTCTTCCAGAACGCGGCGGCCAGATGAGATCCTTGGGAGAAAAAAATGTGAGCGCTCGCACGATTCCTTTCTCTCCGCCCGCCGCTCGCGGCGGCACCGGGCTCGCTCCTTTCTCCCTCGCGCTCCCGCGCGCGCCGCGCCTCTCGCGCCCCGCCGTTTCCTTCTCAGCAGCCCCTGCGAGCGCCCTCAGTAGCCATTATTCACGGGCCACCGGGGGACAGGAGGTAATTAGAGACCGCCCCGTGGCCGCATCCACTCGGCAAGCGCGATGCGGGCGCGGGGTGCGCGCGGGGAGGGGCGCGCGACGAGGGGGCTTGGCTGCGCGCAGCCCGCGCCCCAGACGCGGGGGAGGGGAGGAGGAGGAGGGGGCAGGGAGGGAGGAGGCGAGGGGAGGAGTGGTGAGCTCGGGTAGGGAGCGGGAGGAGGGGGCGCCGGGGAGACGCTCCCGCGGCTCTAACCGCGGGGGCTCAGGGTCACCGGCTAGTAGGCTCCGAGGCGCTTTGGGGGTGGGGGTGAGTGTCTCCGTGTGTGTGTGTATGTGTGTGTGTGTGTGTGTGTGTGTACGCGAGCGCGCGCCCGCGCGCGCGTGTGTGTCGGAGATAGAAGGGGAGGGAGGGAAACGCTTTAATATTTTTCCAGTGACTTACGAGCCAGTGGGTGAGCTCTTGGCTGCGCGATTAGGTCCGTGTGTGCATCGGTGTGGCTGTATTTTTCTGGTCTGTCCTACGTGTGAATGTCACGGGGTTTGGGGGTCTGGCTACGAGCTTGTGAGTGTGTTGCTGGGTCTCGGAGGAACTGAGTGATGCGGTGCTTGCGTGGAGTTGTGTTTGTGTGCGATCGTTTATAGAGGGTTGTGTGACTGCGTGGGTGGGACTGCGCCCATGTGGGGCTGCGTGTGTCCGAGGGGCTGTATGTCTGTGTAAGGTTGTGTGTGTAGGATTGTGTCTGCGTGGGCCCGAGTGTGTCTCAGGGGTGTTGTGTATCTGTGTGGGCTTGTTTGCGAGTGGGATTGCGGTTGTTGGGGTTGTGGGTCTGCGCGTGCAGGGGGCAGTACGCCTGTGCCGGGCTGTGGGTCGACGCGAGGCTGTGGTGCGTGTCTGCAGGCGGTCTTGTGTGTGGCTGCGTAGGGCTGTGTTCTGCGTGCCGGTCTGAGGCCTGGCGGGCGCGGGGGGCGGGAGGGGGGCTCCGCGTGGTGTCAGGGATGGCACCGCCGCAGAAGAGCCGCTTAAGGCGCGAACAGGCTGCGCTGGGGTCGGGGCGCAGCGCGAAGAGTAGTGGCGGAGGAGGGGCGGGGAGAGAAGGCGGAGACTAGGGGGCCTTCATCCCGCCGCCCCCCCCCCCCCCCCCCCGCCCCGCACCGGAGACGCAGCTTGCCGGAGATCCTGGTTCTTGCCGGCTCCGCGGTCCTAGAGGCACTGGGTTTGGGGGACCCTGCTGGGCGGGGGAGACGCCTATGGGCTGGGGGCAGCGGGAACTGAGACTCGGAGATCCGGAGCAGCCCAGAAGTGCGCGGCGAGGGCTGCCCGAAGAGGCGGGTGGCAGTCTGGAGACCGCGGAGGACTGGGCCAAGACAAAGAAGAGCGGGGCCGGGGCCTCGCGGCGGGACCGCACCTCCAGGTTCCCCCCGCGGCGGAGGGGCAGCCCAGCCTGCGCGCTGAAGGCTGTCGCGCGGAGCCCCGCGGCGGCGGTGGCGCAGGCCCTCTTCGCCCTGGTCCGGGAGCCGCCGCCGGGAGCGGCTCCAGAGCCCTTGGTTGGGGCACTGAATTACGCGCCCCGAGAGGGGCCGCGGTGTTGGGGTGGGGGGGCGTCCAGAGCGTAGCGGGCGGGCGCCGCGCCCCGGGGCTGTGATTGAGCGCTCGCCTGGCCCGCCCCTCGCCAGGCGGCTCACCGCCCACGCAGCCATTCATTCATTCATCTCTCCGTCTCTCCATCTCCCCACCCTTCTCTCCATACACGTGTCCGACCTATCGTCCGTTCGCCCAATTATCGCGCCAGGGATCACACAGACGTGTCAGCCCTGGCTCTCTCCACTTTCTCCTGCTTGCCAGTCTTGTTTGTCTCGCTCTCCTCGGCCCCCCACCTGTGCTCCCCGCTCAGGCCCCTCTCCGTTCTGCCAAGAGGGGAGGAGCGCACCCACGACCTCTGTCACACTTAGGTTTTGCTGTTCAGTGATTGCCCGACTTCCTCTATTAACCCCCCACCCTGCCGCTGCCAACCCCTCCATAACGTCCTACACTCCACTCCCGCAGCAATTAGGAGCCAACTGGGTGTGGGAAGCCTCCTCCCCACCCTGCCTGGCCCTCCCCGGGGCCTGGGGGCTCCTTAGAGAGGGCCGTGGCAGGCAACACATCTCTGCCCACTGCATGAGTGCTTCCCTCAGCCCAACCTCCTCCAGGCTGGGGTGAGGGAAGGGGGGCGGGAATGGGGACCAGAAGGGGTTTCATGGATTGCTGTGCCTCACGGTCTTTCGGTAAGGGCAGCTAAGGCTGTGCAGTGGCTTGAATAGTCACTCCCAAACCTACCATTGGTACAGAGTCAAATGGGAAACAAAAAACACAGATTCCTGGGCTCTGGCCCAGACCTAACCAACCCAAGTGCCCAGCGCCTTTGCACATGCTTTCCCCTCTGCCTAGGAATCAACAGCTTACAGCCAGGCTTGGCAATCACTGGCCATGAGCATCTTACAGCCTACCCAGACTCCGGAGTGCTGCTGTCCAGGGGCAAAGGGCAGGCCTCCCTCCCAGAAATGGACCCTAAGATGCCCTCTGGGCTGACCGCTAGCTCACCTCGTGCGGATGCAGCAGAAACAAGCCAATTGTGGGCACCCACTCCCAGCCAGCAAGCCCTGGGCAGCCCAGCTCCTCTGTGGGCTCTAGTCTTCCCATCTCTAGAATGCAGACTACTTGGTCCCTGTCTTCAGTGACCTGGCCTGGGAACCAGGGTCACTCAGTCCTGAGGCTGAGGAGAGGCCCACTGTGTGCACCATTAGACAAAAAAGCCCAAATCCCTGCTGGGGACCACCAACCCAGTCGCAGACTGGCCTCTAACCCCTATCATGGTGCTCCCTGACCCTCAGCCTCTCAAACTGTCCCTGTCACATCCTGATTGAGCCACCTCCTCCACACAGCTGGCCGAAAGGTCCAGATTGGCAGGTAGGGGTGTGACGATGGTAGCATGGGCCCCCTCCACCAGGGGGGGCAGGGACAGGCTCCCCTCCCCTCCCAGGTTTCAGAGTGATCAGAAGTGTCTGATGAGAGCCCATACAATCAGGCCCCCGCCACCTCTCTGACCTCCTGCCCTTCCCCCTGACTCACCACTTTGTCTTCTAGATGTTCCGTGAGGTTACCAGACACAGGGCCTTTGCATTTGCTTGTCCCTCCGCCTGGAATGCTCATCCCCACCTTCTAATGTACCATATAATGTATTTATTTGGTTATTTTGTGGTTATTTTTGTCTGTGTGCTCACTGGTGCTCCCTCCTGTACCTGGAACGGTGCCTGACATACATTAAGTGCGTGCGTGTTGAATGAATAAATGAGTAAATGAATGAATGAATGAATGAGGCTGACCCAGCCCAGGGCTTTCTCCTCTTTGAACCAACAGCCCCTTTGGAGAAGAATGGGGTAAGGGGCTGGAGAACATCAGGGCAAGGACAGGTCACGTGACAGACACATCGGCGGTCACTCAGGGAAGCACTCTTCACGGATTCTGGATTCTGGGCACAGGTACTAAGGGTTTGGAGGAATGACGTGGTAGTGGGATCGCTTGTCCCAAAGGAGAGCTGAGCCCTTCATCTGTTCCAGGGGCCTCTCTGTCATTCTGGGCACAGTGTGGCAGAGGGGTCCAGATGCACATCTGCCAAAGGCGGATGGAAACCCCTTCCAGAAGTGTTATCACAAAGGGGCATCGAGATAGCCCCCCAGGAGGGGATCTGCACATCTCCGAAAGGAGAACCCCAGGCTGTAGAGCCATCAAAGGACTCAGCAAGAGCACACAGGCAGACATTCTGATCCCCACCTGACTATGTTTCTAGAGAAATCTCGCTCACCTCCGCCTGGCACAGAGCAGGTGCTCCATATGCATTTAGCAAATGAGTGAATGAAGAAGACACAGTGTCAAGATTCAAACTTAGGTCTACATGGCCCCTGAGCCCTTGCTTGCTTGTTCCATCAGACCCTCCTGGCAGGATTCCATGGGGTCCTGGTGGTAGTACCCAGGACACAGCAGGAGCTCCATAAATGCAGAGGGAATGACTGGTAGGGGAGGCTGGGGTTTGACTCCACGGCTCGCCACGTGAGTCCCGCCCCAGGCTCCGTGGGGAGAGGGGTTCCCCATGCCTGGCTGGCGGGAGAGTTTTATGGGCCAGGGTGGGAGTGCTCACAGGTCTCAAAGGGCCAGATGCTTCCTGGTGAGGTGTGGCTGTGTTCAGGAGAGCCTGGCCTGGACAGGTCACTCTTTTGTTTGCCTAGCACCATCTGAATAGCTGCTCTCCTGCAAAGTGTGTGTCCAAATACCATTCCAGGGTCAAATAATAAACAGGGGCCAGGGAGGAGACCCCAGACAGGGGCCTGGGGAGTCGGTGGGGCAATGGGGGTCAGTGGAGCTGCCAGATGTTAGGCTCACTGACAGGCCACCAGGGACAGGGGGTAGCTGGGGGCCACCCAGGTGGGCACAAGAGGCAGAGAAGAGGGGTCTGGACTCCACCGACCAGGCCAGGCAGGTGCCATTAAGACAAAGAAGTCACGTTCAAGGTCAGCGCTGGTCTGGTAACCCCCCAGTCCCTCCTGGCCTTGAGATGCCCCAGGTTGGGGGGGGGGGGGGCAGGCAGGTTTCAACATCCCTCTTACACATATTTACAGAGTAGTCAGCCAGCGATTTCAAATCTCTATCTTTCCCTCACATCGGTCACACACCCCCATTTCAAAGACTGGGTCACTGAGTCCAAACAATCGACTTGCCCAAGGTCACAGAGCTTGCGTGTAGCAGAAGTCTTCATCCATTTGCCTGACAGATATTTATTGAGCACCTACTACGTTTGAGGCACTGTTCTATGTGTTGAGGATTCAGAGCAAGGAACAGGACAAAGCTTCTGTTCTTTGCGGTTGTGAGTCAGACAAGAAACAGAATGAATGGGTAAATTATATAGTATGTTACATTTAGGCGAAAAAATAAATAAAGCCAGGGAAGGGGACTGGGAGCATCTGGGAAAGGGCTGTGTTTTCACACTGGGTGGTCAGGGACCTTGCACTTGAAAACATTTGAGAACAGACTTGAAACGCTAAGGTGGTAGGGCGCGCAGCTCTGTGGGGGCGCGGGGGGGGGGGAAGGTGTGCAGGCAGAGGGAACAACAAGGGCAAAGGCCCTGAGGCAGAAGTAGGGTGAGAGTTTTCATGGAACAGCCGAGGCTGGTGTGGCTGGAGCTGAGTGAGCAGTGGGGCGAGTGGGAAGAGATGGGGAGCCACACCACAGGACCCTGTGCACCTTAGTAAGAGCTTTGGCTTTTATCGGGGGTAAGGTGAAGTATCTCTGCAGTGTTCTGAGCAGAAGAGGGACATGATCTCCCTGAGGTCCTCGCCATAGCCCCAGCTGCTGTGAAGAGAGCGGACATGGGGCCAGGGTGGGAGCAGGGAGGCCAGGGAGACGGCCCCTGCGCGGGGCCAGGGTGGGGGTCGTGGAGAGCTGAGAAGGCGTAGGATTCTGTATTTCTTTTGGAGGCAGGGCTAATACGACTAGCTGGTGCATCTGGCCTGGGCAACCAGAATGGTCTGGGGCAGGTTCCCCAGGGGAGGGGCGGGGGAGGGCAGGTCCTTAGGAAGGAACAAACCTGTCCCATCTTACAGGTTCATGAACTTCATGCCAACGTGCTGGTTTAAACAGCTGCTGAGAGGCCCCATTTTTATCGGATGGGCGGGGAGCAGTGCCCTGCCAAGTTACTTTCCCACACTGAGCCTCAGTTTTCCCCCCCTTTTTTTTTAAGTTTTTATTTTTTTATTTGGGAGAGAGAGAGCCCAAGAGGGGGGAGGGTCAGAGGGAGAAGCAGACCCCCCGCTGAGCGGGGAGCCCGATGTGGGACTCGATCCCGGGACTCCAGGATCATGACCTGAGCCGAAGGCAGTCGCTTAACCAACTGAGCCACCCAGGCGCCCTCAGTTTCCCCTTTTAATGAGCATGTCAGTCCAGGGCAGCAGCTGCCTTCCCTGCCCGCTGTGCCTTCTCTCCCCTGTGGCTCCTATTGCCCCCCCCCCCAGACCAACGGAGTGAATCTGCTCTGCAGATCTCTGCTCCGGGGTGCCTTTCTGGGGCACCCACCAAGTGCCAGGCATTGTTGGGGGCACAGGGGAGACAGCCGTGAGCCAAACAGACAGCCCCCCTGCCCTCGTGGGCTGGCATGGTCACTAAGCAATTCCGGTACTGTTACTTTCTGTCCCCACCCCACCCCCAAAACCCTCCACCGCCTAGCACGTCCTAAGAGCTGGGCCACCATGTGAGACCAAGAGCAAAACACTTGAGAAAATGTTTTTCTTTGTAAGCAAAGAACTTGATGTTTCAGCTGGGGGTGGGGGATCAGCATTCTACATCCCTTAAACTTTCGGAACATTTTCAAACACGCAGTGTGTCCCCCACCCCCACCCCCAGATGCCAGGGAGGGTAGTGGAGGTCAGAGGAAGATCTGGGGTTTCCCTCTTCAGGTTCTGGCCAGAGCCAGGGCAGGAGAAAGGCCTGGGAGCAGGGGGTGCGCACTTCACGATCTGCTTTGGGCTGGCCCTGCGGCCCTGTAAGGGGCTGGGCTGGGGTCTGCCCATCAGGGCCTGCAGAGACCCAAGCAGTTTCTGCCTTTGATCTGCACGACCTTTGATCTCTGCTGTCTGTGGCTTTTTCTGCCATCTGTCTGTCCATCCATCCTTCTTTACTAGGCTGTGGGAGGCCACCACCAGATGAGGTCATACAGCTTTAGACTCAGACAGGGGGCAGACCCACCCGCCATGGGATCCCCTTCCCTGGGTGTGGGCTTCAGAGGAGGAATGTCGTCGGCGGGGGGGAGGGGGGGGGACCGCATCCTCTCACCCTGGAGCCCCTTCAGCCTTACCCCCACGGGCAGTCACCTCCCTTTCTCAGCATCTGAGTGCACTAGAAGGTACCGAGCTTGTGTCCCTGAGCTTGGAGGAGGCAAGGAAGGCCCTGCGTTCAAAGGGTGGCGGCTAAAGGAAGGGCTGGGAGTGGGCGTGGGGCATACGTGGGGAAAAACAGAGGGTCGCATGGCTGGGAAGAGACAGAGGAGGGACGGAGGGAAGGAAGAAGGGAGGAGGCTGAGGAGTAGAAGATGAGTGCAGGCTACCAGAGCAAATGCAGGGGAGAGGGACGAAGGGATGACAGAGCAACAGGGATGAGGGGAGGGGAGGGCACCAGGACAGGCAGGCGGCGTCTCCTCAGCCCGGGGAGGGCCTGCCCTGCTCTGCATTCTCCCGTGCAGTCCTGGGTCCAGAGGACACCCCTTGGTTCCTGCCCAATGGTGCCAACTCCCCGCACATGTGGCCTGGCTGGGGTCCCGTCATGGCCATGGGAGCCTTCTTGCCTCTGAGCCCCCATCTCTCAAGTAGCTGCAGCCCAGGGCTCAAACCTGTCTTCTTGGCCAAGGAGCCCCAAGGGGCTGGGGGTCCTGTCCAGTCCTCTGTGTCAATACAGATGGCCCCCTGAGCCCAGCCACTGACTGACCCTTAGCCACAGCCACATTCTGACCCTTGACCTCAGTCACAGTGTGTGCCCCCTGCCCCGACCCCAGCCCTAGCCTGACCCCCGCACTCTGCCGTGAATGGACTTCTGACCCCAGCCACAGCCCCTAGCCACAGACCAATATCTGGCCCTTGCTATAGATTGACCTGTGACCCCAGCCCCAGCCTGAGCCTGAACCCTGATGCTGGCAGAGGCACTCTACCATGCTGGTGACCATCCCGTGGACACATTCCACCGGGCCACTGGGGACCATGTGGGAAGGAAAGAGGGGGCCCAGCTCAGAGCCCTCCCACCCCCGAGGTGAGGAGCAACATCAGCCCCAGACACGGCTCACGCTGAGGCCTCAGGGTCAGGCAGTGAGTGACACTTTCCCTGAGCAGAGGTGGCTGGCGCTGAGCAGGAGGCCTGCCTGGGCCAGAACGATAGGCCAGAGAACACACGGACGTACTCAGAGCCTGACAGACCTACACACACAGTCAGACCCACCAGCCCAGCCCCGAAACCCTCACACACAAAAACATACATGCAAAGACACACAGATGCAAACCAGAGACACACAACCAGACGTGCACATGCACACACAAACACACGGGCCCCACCCCTGCCCCTTTTCACTGGGCCACACAGCTCCTCCAGCCCAGGCTCAGGCGCTCCCCAGGGGCCCAAGAATGGGAATGACAATAGCTCACTCAGCTTTCTCTCCTTCCAAGAGAATGTGGAACCTACCCTGAGCCCCAGTGGCTTCCTCTGCCCCCCTCAACGAGAACTCGGCGAGACAGCAAGGATGACTCCCTCCCCTAAACTCAGGGCAGTCGCTGATGCCATTTTTTACAGAGAGGGCCCCCATGTCACACAGCAGATGGGGGGGGTGGTTCAGGACATGCATAAACCCACAGGCTCCCCTGGGTGGGAGTACACGGGCACACACATCCATGTGTACGCACACTCACAAACCCAGAGACCCACGTTTGTTTTAGATGCATGCAAGGAAAGGTTGACAGGGACACACACTGATGTGCCCACATAAGGACACACAGCGCCTCCTTGCTCATAGTCATACTTGCACACACACCTGGGTGGCAGCCACCTGCCTCTGCATATCCTTTGTTCCCGGACCCCAGAGCCCGTGAGTATCTCTGGGGGGCTCAACCACTCCTCAGCTGACCCCTCCAGCCCCTTCCCAGCTCAACTCAGAGCTCTGTGGGCCTCCGCCCTCACTCTGCCTGGCGGCCCTAGGGATGCTGCCCCCAGGCCTTCTCTTGGCCTCCAGTTCCGGATCCCAGCCAGGTGAGGACCCCCGAAGTCCTCCTGACCCCGTCCCATCTGATGGCCGCAGCTCCCGCCAGGACCTGGGTTGGCTATAGCGTGCCCTTTGTCTTTGGCACAAGTGGGCCAACTCCCTCCCTGCTAAGGGACAGCCCAGTCCTGTCGCCTTGGCCTGTCAGCCGCAGAATGGGGCAAGAGACCCAGGCCCAGCTTAGCTTCTCCCAGGGCAAGTGAGTCCCAAGGAACATTCGAATGGAAAGCCCTTTTCAGGGGTGCCTCAATCCGCAGAGATCACCTCTGGAAGCAGAGAGAAGAAACTGCTGATCAGAAGGAAAAGAGGGGTGGGAGGGTTGCTAATTGTGCTGTGTGAATTTTTTTTTACCACATGAGTGTATGAGGAGGAGGAGGAGGGAGAGCTGGGGGGGGAGGAGGGAGGGGAGGGAGGAGAAGGGATTATTGTTCTTAGGCTTTTCCTCCTAGTTTGGCTTCATCCCCACATTCCCAGGGAAAGCCAGGTGACTATGCCACGGGCAGGGGTGGCGTGCGGAGAGGGTGCTCACTCTGCCAAGCACCCCTGTGGAATCCTCCCAGAAATCCTCAGCGGGAGGTGTCTCTAGCCCATTTCGGAGATGTGGAAACAGCCTCAGAGAGTAGAAGAGGGAGCACAAGGTCTGAGTGACTTCGGGGGGAGCCTGAACCACTGACTGCCTGGTCTCGGGAGCTGTTCTCCTTCACCTGGCGCACCCCGGGGCCCAGCTCAGAGCAGTCTAGCCTGGGCACAAGTGGAGGAAGGGCATCAAACCCCTGGCTTCAGAAGCCCGCCTGGGCTCTGACCTCTAGGACAGTTACTAGGTGATGAAGTCACGGCTTCCATCCTCCCCACACACCCTAAACCAGGAAAGGTGCTGCTTCTGTCCTCCCCCAGGGCAAGCCTGGCCCTTCCACATCTTCGCTGTGTGTCTCTGGGCAGCTCTGCACCCTCTCTGGGAGGAGATGTGATGCTTCTGCTCCTGCTTCCCTCACCTGGGGGGAGGGGGTGATGTGGGCTGGAAAGGAGCCTTCTAAGTTGTAATCTTTCTCCCTAAATTTAGCACAAAGTTCACGGTCCGACACCAGGAAAATCCTCCCAAGCCCAGCCCCCCCCCAGACAAGGCAGCTATAAGGGGCCTTCACTCGACTGACTGACAGGGCCAAGAGCCAAGTCCAACCAACCACCAGTAGGATGTCCTTCCAGCCGTTTCCATACATTTCTGTGGTGGAGAATATTGCGGTCGACTTTCTCAGACAATCCATACCACTCCCAAAATGTGTGACGAGAGATTCACACCCAGCTGCTTTGCATTATGCTTCTGAGCCTCAGATTTTGTCACCTTTAAAATGGGAGACTGGCAAGGCCTGGGTTGTGTTGAGGATTAATGGAAATTTGTAGGTGAAAGTCACTATGGGGGTTTGCCTCATCGTGGACCTTTGACAAATGCTGCTTCTGACGGTTATTATTCCCTCCTGGTCTATGGAGAGATGTGAGTTTTCGATCACTGGGATAACTACCAAGTTTCAATTTTGTGGTGATCGTCTGAACATTTCATTCAGAAATCCTGCTTGGTTGTGCTGCTGGGGCCAAGGCCCGCCCATGCTTTGTCCCCAGTACTGAATGACCACTGACGTGTGCTCTGGGCTACTCATCCCCGGATCCCTTTACAATCTCCCAGCAGCCAAGTGAGGGGCCTGGGAACCCTGTGCTGCAGACCCAGAAAACTGGGGCTCAGAGAGGGAGCTTAGGAGGAGTAGAAGCAACAGGAAGACAGATTTCACCTCCATATAAGGAAGAGCTTGCTAACAGGCAGAGCTGCCCAGAAATGGAATGAGTGAGCTGCCTTGGGAGGTGGTGAGCGGCCTGTGGCTGAAGGCGTGCAAGCAGAGAAAGGGGGTCTCTGGGTGGAGGGGGCACGCAGGCAGCTCAGACACTAGACGGGGGAGGACCGTGGGTCTCTGGTCCTGTGACTTGACCAAGGCCATGTGAGCAGGAATGGAATTCCAGAAGGTCAGAGCTGGGGGCCAGAGCAAACGCTCTCCTGCTCCAAACCTGCCACGTGAACACCCGGCAGACAGAGCTCAACGGGGTGGAGCGAGAGGCCCAGGCCTCCGAACCAATTCTGTGCCCGCCCCCCAGATGACGCAGCATTGATTTCTCAGAAAGAAATACCTACTTTTAATTTTAAAAGTTGGAAAGTATACAAAAGTAGAAAGGAAAAAAACAAAACAAAACCCCGAGTCCCCCTGAGCCTGTGACAATTATTGTTACTATTTCCTTCCAGTCTTCTCCATGGGCATCCATTTTGGTTAGAAGTCCTGGTAGGCTCTGAAAAAATGTTTCCTTACTGAGATACAATCCTCAAACTGTGCAATTCACCCTGGAAAAGTGGTTTTTGGTGCATTCAGAGAGTCGGACCACTGTCCCCACTATTTAATTTCAGAACATTTTCTTGCTCCGCCCCCCAAGGAAACCCATCCCCATGAGCAGTCACTCCCCATCCCTCCACCATACCACAACCCCTGTCAACCGCTGTCTACTCTCTGTCTTTATGGACGAGTGTAGTGGCCTTTTCTCAGCCTCCCTGCGCCTACCCCCTGCCCCTTCAGCCCTTATGGCGGCCAGAGGGAGCCTGCGGAAACCTAGGTCAGATCCATCCCCCGCTCGTTTGGAACCCTCCAGGCCTCCCGCCTCACACAAGAGTCAAAACCAAACTTGTACCACAGCCTACAATCACTGACACAATCAGACCTCTACCACCTTGACCTCATCCCCTCCCATTCTCTCCCTTCTCCTTGTGCGCCAGCCACCAGGGCCTCCTCAAACGCCTCAAGCAAGGCCGGCCTCAGGGCCTTTGCACGGGCTGTTCCTTCTACCTAGAAAATGCTGCTCCTCGATGTCTGCTCTGCTTTTCCCACCACTAGCCCTGCAGCCCTGCTTTTTCTTCATAACACTTATGGTCTGGCATGTCTGTCTGTCTGTCCACTGTCTTCTCCTCCGCTAACACGGCAGCACCTTGCCTGGTGGTCTGTTTGCGCCTAGCATGGGGTTGCAGTTCAGTGAATAATTGGGCTGTCTCCAATAAAGCAAGGAACATAAGAGGAACAAATGCAAAAACCAAGCGCCCCACAGAGCAGACATTAGGAACGAGGCCCTCTGCCTGTGGACATGTGCGGTTTCAACCACACTGTGCCTTTTGTTAATTGAGCCAGGGGAGTTCACATAAAAATCCAAATTCCAGTTTCTCTTGAAAACACAGATCTGGTCATCTAGGGCCGCTCGCCCGCGTGACAACTGTCAGCAGCCACTGAGAGGTGGGGCCCAGGGGTGTCGGGGTCCTGGCTCCGAGGTCTGGGGCCGGGCCTGGGGCTGGGGGGAGGGGGCCCTCCCCAGGTCGGAGGCCGTGAGGTCCTGGGAGGTGAATGCCTTGTGGTGCCTCGGAGCTGCCCGGATGTGCTGCCTGGAGGCTGGCCTCCCTCCGCGAGAGGCACGAGTCCCTCCCCCGTGGCTGCTCCCCGGCATCTGGGGCCCTGAGTGACCCCAGCCTCATTTCCCACCCGCCTTCAACATCCCAGCCGTGTCAACTAGTAGCACCTGCCCAGGCTCCCCAAGCCCCATCACCCCTGGCAGCCACTGTGCCCTGTGCTTGCTCTCAACTTCATCCTTAGGTCTGTCTTGGGGCCTCGGCTGCCCCCAAAGGCCCATTGAGGTCACCCCTATGCACACCTCCCTCTTCAGACTCTGAGACGGAGCAACAGAGGGGTGACAGCCGCTCATTCCGGCCTCCCCAGCCCTGGCAGTGCCCAGCGCACAGTAGGCCCTCGGGAAGCTTGGCTAAAGGGCTAGATGACTAGCACCCACCCCTCGGGGCTGGAGGAGGACTTAAGGGATAACATGAGCACCCAGAGGGGTCCAGCTTGGGTCATGCTCTGGCAAGTGTGTGCTTGTTCATCAACTACTATGCGCTGGTGTGCAAAGACAGAAAACCTTGGGAAGGCCTGTGGTGGGGAGGCTGGTCCAGGGAGAAGGCGGCACAGCCGGAGCCTGGGTGTGCTGCTGCAAGTGTGCGTGTGCGTGCGAGCGCGTGCCTGTTCATGCTGACGAAGGAGGGCTCTGCAGCAGGCAGGGTCCAATGTTTTCCTGGGGCCTCAGTCTCCCCACCTGCACGCAGGGCTCCCGTGATCACCAGCCCCTCTGGCCCCATGGTTCAGTCCTGCCTCCCCACCCTGGGGAGGTTTCAGGGTACTGCAGCCCTGCCTTCCCATCCATCAGGATTTTGCTGCATTCCTGTGAGTCATTCTCCAAACAAACCCCTGCGTGCAAAGGAGAGAAGAGAGCAGGGGAGGGGGAGAGGGGAGGCTGGATGCAAACCCAGCCCCGCCTCCTCGCTCTTGCCTGCTCCCCCTGGATGCCCCCTCCCAGGCACGCTTGTGTCCCAGCCCCTGGTCCCAGGAGAGCTCTGGAATAAGAGTCCGGTCAGCTTGTGCCATGGACTTGCTGTGTGACCTTGGGCAAGACCCTGCCCTCTCTGGGCTTCGGAATACGATGACCCTGAAGGTCTCCACCTACAGGGTGCACAGACTTCCGAGGCAGCCTCTCTCAAACGAAGCAGGGTGTCGGGGAACGGTATGCCGTGGGTGTCCCCAAAGCAGCCTCTGCCCACTGCCTTGTCTCAGTTTCCCCACCTCTGAAATGAGGACAGGGCAAGTCCCTGGTAGGCACAGGGGCTAGGGGACCCATCTGACAGGTGCAGCTGGGCCGGGGGCCTCAGCATGGGCCCAGCAGCTTGTGCCAACCAATCATGGGGCCCAGGCCAGCCTCCAGCCCCAAAGCTGTGGGGCGGGGGGCTCCCACCAGAAGTCCCAATCTCCTGCACTGAGGCCTCACTGTGCAGGCATTTCCCTGGGGGGTGAGGGGGGGGCACTGGGCGTCTCTGAGTCACAGAGCCAGGGGCCAGGCCTGTAGGAATGTCTCTATGGGCGGACCCCAGCTCTGGGAGTGGGGGATGAGCCACTGCTGAAAAAAGGCAGAATAATTCCCCACACCAGCAGCGAGGAGCAAAATGGCTGAGGCCGTATGCCCGTGCATGTGCATGGGCGTGCATGCGTGTGTGTACACGGTGGGGGGGGGGGGGCAGGTCCGACAGGAGTCTGTGGCCATGCAGCTCAGGTGCTGGGACCTGGTGGTCCAAGTCAGTAAGGACTGTGTGCAAACATCTGTGTGCACGCATTACACGTGAGGGAAGGGTGGGGGGGTGCAGTGGGTCTCCCCGAAATGCTCTGTCTTGGGGCTAAAGCGTCCTCTGGGCTCAGTTTCTTGGTGAAAATCCGGATTCTCAGTCACTCTCACGGCAGCCATCATCTTTGCCAGGTGGCTGCGTACACCAGCCCGTGTGCCCCTCATCCGCGTGTCTGTGTGTGCCCACCCGTGTGCCCTCGGAGCCCCAGAGCCAGTGCTGGGAGTGGTCATGGCTGAGGGCCGGATGGCGGTGGAGAGCATGTCTGTGCCTGTGTGTGTGATGGATTTTGGAGGGTGTGACAAGGGGGTGTGAGCATCCACAAATGCGACAAGTGGCAGGGATGCGTGGGTGTGTATCCGTAGTGCCCCAGCGGGCTGGCATCTAGGGATGAGCGTGCGTGCAAGAGGATTTCCGCCTGAAATACCAGCGCCTGGAACTGCCCCAGTCAGTGCCCAGCTCTGCCTCTGCCCAGGCTGAGCCGCCTCCTCAGCGCGCTCGTTCCCTCTGGCTCCACGAAAAGCGGGTTTCCAAAGCCCCAGGAACTGGAAGTGCACCTGCACGTGCGCACACCCCGGCACAGGGCTCTTATCTGGGGGGTCCCCTTAAGATTCCGAGCAAAGCGCCAGCCCTCTGCCCAGACAAATGCCCCAACACACCTCACTTGGGACCTGGTACTGGGGTTCAGGGAGCCCGGGCAGGGGTTCCACCTTGACCGGGACCCAGCAGGCCTGGACGCCACACAGGAGGGATGTGAGGGCCGGAGTGAGGCCAGGGGCCCGGAAGGGCCTGCTGGGATGAGAAGGAAGGTAGGGCTGTGGGTGCCCGGGGGCAGGAGAGGGGGTGTGTGGGAGACAGAGAGGAGCCCGCCCGCGACGGTCATGCAGGACACAAGGGACACGGCAGACCTCATTGTAGGGAGCCCAGAGAGCCCCGGTGGCTCCCAGCTCTGCCTCTCAGCAGCCTGAGCCGCCTACTCAGCCTCAGCCGCCCCTCCCCGGAACATGGACCCGTCTTCCTGACAGGGCGCGGCAAGGGGCTGCCACACGTTAGACTCTCCAGAAGTGGTCACTGTTGTTACGGCAAGTGGTCCCCAGGGTGCTGCGAGGGCACGTGGGAAGGGCACTGGGCCGTGGGCTCCTCTCACGCACTGAGTGGACTTGCCCTAAGTCCCTTCCGCTCACTGGGACTCAGTCTTCCCACCTGTAAAGTGGGGTGACGCACCGCACCGCACACGAGGCTAGGAAAGACCTACAGAGGAGGACTCCAGGGCAAAGCGCCCCCTTTGTGCCTAGAGTGAGGGCAGCAGGGGCCCCCCAGCGCAGGGTTCCACCCGGCAGTTGTAAAGCCGGACAGCTCTGGGGGTGTCCAGTGGGGGTAAGCAGTTGCACGCCGAGCGAGAGAGGGTGAGCTCTGGTTCACAGGTGCCTGGGCCGAGGCAGGGACCTGGTCTTCAGCCTCTGGGCCCCTGCTCTGTGCCCTCACCATATACAGAATCCCTCAGTTGTCAGAAGGGGAGTACGGGTAAGGGATGGCCACCGCTGAGGGATGGGCCCATGGAGACATGGAGCGTCCCAGTCTCAAATGACAAGGGATGAGCTGCCCGGGGGCAGCACAGGAGGCGTGCAAGGAGGTGCAGGAGACAGTGACCCGCTCAGCCACCGAGTCCAGATCTCACCCAGGGAATGCAGGGGTTTCATGATTCCATCATGAGGGAGTCTTTCCACGTGGTCCCCCGGCCCCACCCACGAGAACAGCCCAGAGGGGAGGCCACCAGAGTCCATTCCTCGCTCGTTTGGTCTAGGCTGCTGAGCATTTGTGTTGCTGGAGAAAACAAGGGGCTTGCTAAGCGTTAAGGGGTCTCCTCCTGGGGAGGGGGCCAGCCCCCAGCCCTGCTGCCACCTCAAAGTCCATTTACGCTGGGAGAGGACCCAGAGCGACCCAGGCGCTGAGGACAGGGAAGCAGGTGGGTGGCAGAGGGAGCGGAGGAGGGTGCAGGGCCAGGGACAAGGATGGCAGGGGTGACAGCTGAGAGGCTGGGAGGTGGTGGTGGGGGGGAGATTAGCCCATAGGC
This sequence comes from Zalophus californianus, assembly GCF_009762305.2. Lineage (NCBI taxonomy): Eukaryota > Metazoa > Chordata > Mammalia > Carnivora > Otariidae > Zalophus > Zalophus californianus. The sequence goes on from NC_045610.1 coordinate 12,121,993, forward strand.
TTGCAGCCTCGGAGGCCTGTGCCAGGCTGCGGCGCCTGGCAGATCCAGGTACCTTCTCCCACTCTCCATACTCTGTCTGGGCCCCTCGAGTGCTCAGGCAGCCTGTGAGCTCCTGAACCCGCTCAGGACTCGTCTCTGCTAGGACCTCTAGTGGCCCCCACCTCACTCAGAACGAAAGCTGAAGTCCCGGCCCTGGCCTGCAGATCACTCACGGGCCCTCTCCCTTCACACCACCCCAGTCACACCAGCCCCTTAGCCGTTTGTGCAACACGCGAAGCACGTTCGTGCCTCAGGTCTTTTGCACGGCCATTCCCTCTGCCCGCAGTGCCCTTCCCCCTGACATCCGCAAGGCTCACTTGCCTCCCTCACACATCGCCTGGTTGTGAGGCCTTTGCCGATTCCCGAATTTAAAACCGCAAACATCTCCCACTCCTGAGCCTCTTCTCGGCTCTACATTCTCGTCATTGCGTGTATTGCCTTCCAGCACACTCTACGGTACTGTCTCCCAATAGGAAAGAAGTTCCACCAGAGCAGGGATCTCTGCTTTGTTCACTGATGTGCATCTAGAACAGTGCCAGGCACATAGTAGGGGATCAATAACCGTGTGTGGAGGGAATACCACACCCTGTTATTCAAGAAAGAAAAGCCTCCATTTGAGTGCTGCTGAAATCTTTAAAAACCTTCCCCCTGTGGGAGTTTCAATTCTTTTTTTCTCCTGAGACAGTGCAGGGAGGAAACTTGCACCATCCGCTCACAGCTTAGGCCCCACCCCCAAATCAATGGTTTGCTCCTGACAAGAGGGGTGGTTCTCATTTTTCTTCAGTGTTTAGTCCACTAACCAACCCACTTCCTGGACAGGCTCCTCTGGATGTTGCTCGGGCACTGGCTCTGCAGTGAGCCTCCCAGACCCCTCCCTGTCGCTGTGTAGGGTGCCCCCTCCAGCCCGCAGCTGCTCCCTCAGGCTGCAGGGACTGCCCACAACCACTGGCCACCAGCCCCAGGCTCTCCCTGGCCCCGTGCTGCCTTTCCAGACCCCTGGTCAGCCCTCATCCACTTAGACCCTTGGCCTGACCTCCTTCCCTTCTACTGCTGGTCTTTCATTCTACCTACGTTTCGTCCTCATTCTTTAGCCCATAGTACTAGGCCAAAGTCTCCCTCTGGGGGTGTCCAGTGGGGGTAAGCATTTGCACACCGAGCGAGAGAGGCTCCAGCCTGGCCAGACCCAACCGCCACCCCCTCAGCCTTTTCTCAAGCAGAACCCACTGCCCGAATGCCAGTCCTTCCCTCTGCCTGGCTCTGCAAGTCTGACGCCCCCCTGGCCCCCTTGCAGCATTCCCTAGCTCTGAGCCCCACAGGGGACGCTGGCCGGGTTCCCTCCGGGCTATGTGCCATGGCTTTGCAGAGCCATCCCCAGCTCCCCCGGGGTCTACGGAACAGGTGCTCAAGAGAGCTTTGCCGAACGAATGAATGAGGTAAACAAATTAGCCAGAATGTGAATAAATGAGCGACAGTCTGAGTGGAACGCGTCTAGAAACAGGGCAGCAATAAAGTTCTGGTTTGTGGCAGGCCTCCTCCACAGTTCGTGGTTCTCTGGTGCAGACCCCTGGTGTGTGTGGGGATCGCATCTGAGTAATAATGATGACGTCTGTCGTCACAGCAGTCAGCCTAGGCCAGGCTACCTTGCTACACAACAAAACCCCCAAATCTCAAGAAGTTTATTTCTCGTTCACACCACACAGCCTCCCTGCCGGGCTGTCAGAGGGAGAGAGCGTTCTGGCATGTCACCCTCAGCAGCGAAGTGCTCAGCCTGGGAGGGACATGCGGGTCACCGGCCACACTTGCTCACGTGACCTGACACCACCGCAAGGCGTCCAGGAAGCTAGATCCTTACCACAGGCTTGGGAAGATGAGGAACTGGAAGTTTTGGCCAACAGCTCTAATGATACCTCCAAAAGGACCAACAGCGCTATGAACAGCGGAGGCCACTTATCAAGCAGTTCCTGTGTCCTGGACGCTGGGCTTAGGACATGAAGTAGAGTTTCACTGAATCCTCAGGGAATCATCCTGAGTTCTGAGGCCACTACTAGGAATATCCCCATTCTCTAGATGAGACAACAGAAGTCCAGACAGCGAAGTGACTCACCAAGGTCACACGGCTTGTAAGTGTTGACGTGGAGATCAGGACTCACATCTGTGATTCCAGGCCCCTATGCACCCCATTGCCTGGCGCGGGCTCCTAGCTTCCTCCACTGAGGCTGGCTGGGGGTCAAGGATGGCTCTCAGACCAGAGGTCCCTCATGCAGAGAGCCACACTGACCATCCCTACCAGAAAGAGCCTCTTCACCCTGCCCCATCCCATTCCCAGGCTTCTCCAATGTGAGAGGCTACTCCCAAATTTTACTGAGAGAGAAAAAGGTTCAGAGGGAGTAGCGACTGAACCAAGGTCACATTGTTGGGCTGCGCGGGGCTGAGACGAGATCACAAGTCTCTGCCCACCGTGCTCTGAGTGTCCCCAAGTGTCTTCACAGCACTGGGTGCCCTAGGGCACCCTCAGTCTCAGACACGGCCCCTCAGAAGTGAGGGTGGTCATGTGCCCTCCACTTTCCTGGCAGGCAGGTCCACTGAGGAAACGTCCACAGTTCCTAGCCCAGCAAGCCTGTGGCCCTGACCGCCCGGGCCACCCTCTGAGGAGCCAGGCTGAGTGGCCAGCCAGCACTGGCTGATCCCCGCTCCCAGGGTCAGTCCCCATAAGGGAGGCCAAAGAGGGATGGAGGTCTCTATGCCAAGGCTCCGCACCCAGGACTTCTGAAAACAAGGCCTTGGGCCTCTGAAGCCACTTGGGGGTCTGTGGAAAGGGTCACGGAACAAAAAATAAAGAGTTCAGTGGAGTATGAAAACGGACCTACCTGGAATCACATTCCAGCTCTGCTCTGTGATCTTAACCTCTCTGAGCCTTGGTCTTGTCATCTGTAAAATGGGTTGTGATCAAGATTACAGATGACATGGCCTGTACCTGACACCTAGTAGGTGCTCAATGAACACTGTGGCTCTTGTGATTGTAAATGGTATTATCATTATTTTTTTGCCCACCAAGTTCCTCCCCTCCCATCCCAAACCTGAGCCCCAGACCACGATTAATCCTTCCTGAGCTACAGCGGGGTCCCAGTACCAGAAAGGTTATGGCTGAAGACTCTTGCTCTGGCTGCCCTAAGAATGCATTTCCCTCACATAGTCAGTCCCTCCTCCCAAAGATTTTATGCCTAGTAGTTTGGTCACAATGAGCCCCCACCCTGCACCCAAACCCTGCTTCGTATCCATACCCCCGGCAGTGCCAGCGACTCACAGGGTGGTCAGCCCCAGCAGCCAGCCTTCAAGGGCAGCCGTCCTCCTAAAGTGGACAGGAAGTCAGGGCCTTCCCAGCCTCCTCTGAGCCCACCCTCCACTAGGAAGCCTGGAGTCTCCCAAGTCTCCTTACCCCTTACTCCTTACCCTCTCCTTACCCCCAGCTCCTGGAGCCTTCCCACTGCCTATGAATCCTATGCATAGTTCATGTTCCCAATTATCCAGTCCACAAGCATTTACTGAGCACCTACTCCATGCAGAGCATTGCCAACCACCATAAGGCGGAGTGGAAAGGGCATGGCCCCACCTCCCCGTGAGCCCAGACTGCAGCGGAAACATACGCGTTCATGATGTCCCACTGCCCAGCGGTTACTAACACCGGTTTTGAAGTTGCACAGAGCTGGTCTGAGGCCCAACCCTGCCGCCTCCCAGCCAAGAGACTTTGGACACTGCGTTGTGTCCACTAATCTCAGTGTGTCTATCTGCAGAATGAAATAGTAAGAGAATCTACCAGAATCATGGGTGAGAAGAGTTACTGAGCACCAAGACCTTTGTGCAGAGCCTGGCACACAGTAGGAGTATAACCCTTGTAAGCCTCATTCCTCGCCTTGACCGGGCAAGGGCAGAGTCCCGAGGCATGCTAGAATAGACCTCCCTCCAGGCTTCCACTACCTCATTAATCAGAAAGGACTGTCCACCCAGCTAGGATGCCACCTGACACCCCTGGCAGCCTGCCCATTCACCTCCATCTTGTCTGCAAGGACATCTGGGGATGGGAATGGACCATGCCAAGTTCTGGCTGAAGGCCAGGCATGCGGGGACCCCAGCAAACCAGAAGAGGCCCACCCAGCAGGCCCCACTGCCACTGAACTCACACAAGGTCATTGCCAACACAACACAACACAACACACACACACACACACACACACACACACACACACACACACACAGTAGGTCCACAGCAAACATCCTAGCTGGGGTGGGGAACGGGCTGAGGCTAAGCGGTGCCCAAAGGTGAGGTGGGTAGTACGAGCTTGCCATCTGAGGGACTGAATTTGATGTCTCGGCAGTAGGGAGCCACTGAAGGTTGCTGGCCAGCAGAGGGATCTCTGCCCACCCCCCCACCCTCTAACAAGCTCGAGTTTTTTGTGGTTGTCCCTTACTCCCCTCCACCCCCAATATGAGTTAATGTTCTGCCCCAGGCCTTTGCTCCCAATGTTTTTCCCACCTAGAAAACTCTTCCCACAGCCCCCTCTGATCAGCTCATTCTCCCTCCGGGTTGCGCTCAGAAGCCTCTCCAGACCTTCCCAGTCTGGGCTCAAATTCCGTTCTCTGCTTCCTGCGAAAATGACCCTTTTTACATTAGAGCCCAAGAATTCCTTTCTCAGGCCACCTGGCCCAGACAGGAGCCCACGCAGGGCAGAGTCCTGATCTGACTCCCCTCTGTGCCCCAGCACTGCCTGACACAGGGCAGGGCAGGGATCAGTGGACATCGCTTTAGGCTTTCGAATGCTGTCTCTGAGATAGCACAGAGGGAGGATGGAGGAGACCACTTGGGGAAACGATGTTGGTGCAGACCAGAGGGGAACAGAAATTGGGGGGTGGGCAGCAGAAAGGAGGGGCTGGTGTGCAAGGGGCAGTGGAGAAGAGAGGGGAGAAGGGGGTCATCTTGGAGGCACCACACGACCAGTACACCTGCTCCCCATCCCCTTTCTCCTGCCCTCTGCAGAGAGGTGAGAGGGAGAGAGGGGCAGGACTGGGGGACAGGCAAGGGGGTGCAGGTGCCTAGGCCACAGGCTCACCCGGTGGGGTGCAGAGGAGCATAGGCAGGTCCCACCGAGAACACCTGAAGTCTCAAGGTGTCCTGACCTTCCTATCGTTCCCTACAGCGCCCCCCCCCCCCCCCGCCAGGGACCCCAGTCTGGGCAGTGGGCTCAGGGCAACACTGCAGCCCACAACCCATGCCATCAGAGCGTTCTGACCTCAAGGAACTGTCCGTCTGGGGGAGCAGGACACACCAGGTCACCCGGCATCCTGCGCAGCCCCTTCCCCCAACAGAGGGGGCAGGAGGACACACTGCCTTGTTGGAGGGGACGGGGAGGGATTTCAGGGCGCGTGGGAGAGGTAGGAGAGGGGCCTTTGTTCCGGGCAGCGGGAACAGCTTCTGAAAGGCAAGGGAGGTGAGGCAGAGAGGCATGGGGCCGGGGGGGGGGGTGGCTCTGAGAGGTCACCCTGAACGCCCTCCGGGGCACCTGGCACACACTGAGCGATTGTTGGTGCAGAGCAGGTGGCGCGGGCCGGGTCAGGGGGCGGCGGCCGGCCCGAAGGGCCTTGAATGCCAAGCCAAAGATGGCCCCGGGCTGGGCGGCCGGCGGCGGCCGCGGGGCCGGAGGGAGCGCCGAGGCCGCGGGCCGAGCAGGTCCCCGCCGAGGCCGGGCGATAAATTAATTCAATGAACCTGCCACGCCAGCCTCTCCGACCTCGCGCGGCGCTGCGAGGATGAGCGGGGCCGGGCGGCGGGCCGACCGGGGCAGGCGCGCCCGCCGCTCCCTCCCTCCGTCCCCTCCCCGCCGGGCGCCGTTTTCCAGGTAATTAAGGCCGTCCGGGCGGGCGCGCAGCTGCTTCGGCGGCCGGCCGCGCCTCCGGCCCGGGCAGGTGCAATTAAACCCGCGCGTTCGCGGCCATTAAGCATTAATGCAGCTCATTAGCATAAGAACGAGAAGAGGCTTTGATGGCGGCAACCCCGCAGGGGCAGCGGGCGAGCGCCGGAGGGGCGGCGGGGTGCGGCCTCCCGAGCCCCGGCTACAGGGCGCTCCGCCTGGGAAGGGGCTTGGAGGCCTGGCCCCGCTCCCGCCCCGGGGTCCCAGGTTGGAGGGCTAGGGAGGAGGCCCACCAGCGAGGGTAGGGGGCTCCTTCCCAAAGGCACAGGTGGGTAAACTGAGGCCTGGAGGTGCCATGGGACGCACACAGGGGGTCCCACTACCTGGGAGCTAGGACCCAGGCCTCAGCCTGCAAGTGGTTCCTTTATTAATAATAATAGCAGTCAACACTTAAGCCCTGTTTCTAAGCACTTAGCGGAAGTTCCGCCCCCTCCGCCCGCCCCCCCCCAACCCCAGGAGCTAGTGGGTACTTATAATTGTGATCCCCCATTCTACAGAGGAGGGAACTAGGGCTTGGAGACGGACTGGAATTTACCTCCGGTCCCAGGGCTGGTAAAAAGCCAACGGGAGGGGGCGCCTGGGTGGCTCAGTTGGTTGGGTGTCTGCCTTCCGCTGGGGTCATGATCCCAGGATCCTGGGATCAAGCCGGGCATCAGGCTCCCTGCTCCTCCGGAGGCCTGCTTCTCCCTCTCCCACTCCCCCTGCTTGTGTTCCCTCTCTCGCTGTGTCTCTCTGTCAAATAGATAAAATCTTAAAAAAAAAAAAAAAGCCAACGGGAGTATTTGAACCTGGGCAGTCTGGCTCCTGAGGCTGGGCCCATGACCAGGAAACCACACCGCCACTGTGACACAGACAGAAGGGGTGACCAGGGAGGGGTGGGAACTGTGGCTAGGTGGAGGCTGTGTCATCCCACCCCAACTGGGTGTCAGACCGTAGAAGCCCGGGTCACCAGTCATGGCCTTGGGGGAAGCAGGTTGTAATAATCTGGAGGAGCGGTAAATTGGAAACTGGGGGTGAAACTCACTGGCAACTTGGTTTTCTTTCCCCCAAACACTGGTTGGGCCTTCAAAATGGGTCAGGGCCAGATGTGGCCAGACGACAACCAGTTTGCCACTCTGGTCTAACACCTGGCAATTCACAGGCATTCCAGCAACACTAGAGCTGAGCAAAGGAACGAGTGAATGCGGGGAAACATGCCTCCCTCCACAATGTGCGGGGGGAATCAGGGACTGATTCTCAGATTTCATCTCTTCCAGGCTTCCTTTGGCCCAGGAGGTGGCTCTGTGAGAGCAAAAGGGCTAAGACGAAATGGCAGGTGGGGCCCGAGGCAGCCTTGCTGTGCTGTGGCTCCCAGCGTCCCCTGGGGCAGTGCCTGGGGCATTCCAAAGTCAAGGTTGTTGCCGAAAGATGTCTTGAGGGCCCTGGTGGGGAAGGCAAAGAGCACAGGAAGAGGAGACACAGGCTGCCCGAGTTCCACTCAGAGGTGATGGAGCTAGAAGGAAACTTCTCGCCCCTGAGGAGCTCAGAGAACGGAGGCACTTGCCTGGGGCCACACAGCAGAACTCCCCTGACTCCTTCAGTCCTAGATGCGCCTTTAGCAGGTGTCCAGAGCAGCCTGCAGCCGAGGCACAGGACTCCTCTCTCCACGAGTAGCTCTTGCAACGTATTCTTCAAGCCTCTGTCTTGGCTTGTGATAAATGTGCATTCCCATACATGAATGTATAATGACACCAATAATTTGATTATTCGATTCCTGTCCTTTCCCCCTTGGCCACACATCCCCAGGGTAGGGATTACAAACACCCAGATCACGGCTGATTTCAGTCCTGGACTGCAGTAGGCTTGCAAACATATCCGTCGACCAGATTAAGTATTATTACCGCAAGTAGTCACAATGCCAAAGAGAAATGCATGCCCGAGTGGGGGCTTTCTTGCCTCCCCAAGCCCTCAGACATCCCCCAACCCCCCACACCCCCCACCACACAGCCGGCTCATGGATCTGGACAGGTCTCCATGCCTCCACAGGCAGGAGAGGGGCTCGGCCCCCTTCTTCCAACCTGACCCTGAGGCCAGCCCACCCTCTCAGCTGCCAGGCTGGCCTGCAAAGGTATCTGTCCCAGGGGACCCTCCGCTGCCTCATTAGGAAAGTAGTGACAGATGCATTAGCTGTTAAGGGTGTGTGTGTTGGGGGGGGTGCTGAGGGCTGTCACAAGGCTGAGGAAAACCAAACGCCTGCCACTTCCTGGGCCTCTGGGCCCCAACTGTGCCAGGGGCTGGGGCTGGGGAAGGGACAGAGACAATGGTCCAAGTACAAAATCTCCCCCTGGGACTCACCCTTGGGTCTCAGGGCCCAGAGCAGAGATCTTACAGTCATTCCTTGCTATTCTTGCTGCCTGCCTTCTGGCTGGACTCCACTCACTGACTGATCCTTGACAAAACCCTGCCTCCTCTGCCTGGGCCGTTACAGCTCCGAAGCTCTGTGTGAGAGGAACTCAGGGGCCTGGGAACCCACTCCCATGTAACAGAAGAGGAAACTGAGGCCCACAGAGCGGCTGCCCCAGAGCAGAGTACTAGAGCGGATGCTGGGCTCTGCATGAAGGTCCTGGCTTGGCCACTAACAGGCTGTGTGGCCTCTGGACCTCAGTTTCCCCATATGTGAAATGCAGGCCTGGACCACAGTGACCCTGGAGTTTCCTCTGACCTCTAAGCCAAGGTCAGGGAAGGCCCAGTTCTGCTGGAAGAGGGTCAGGGATTACCAGTGTCCCTTCAGCCGCCAAAGCCAGTCCTTCCTGGGGCCGGAGGAACAGCTACACACCGGGGTCACCGAACTCAGATTTCCCCGGGGCACTGAGTTCCGCCCAGCAACCCAGTCAGTGACCACTGCCTCTACCACTGATAAAAAGCAGGTGGGAAAAGTCCTATACCACACTGCACAGGCACACAAGAACAGGCCTCACACCACAGGATATACACACCAACAAGAAGACAGACACTCAGCCACATACGCAGGTCCCCTGCCCACAAACGCAGACATACAAACCACACACACAGGGGAGCACAGCCCCCCGCCCCCGTTGTACCACTACACACGGTACCCAAGATGTGCTCACACAAACCAGCCCCCTCAGCTCATTTCTCCAGCCCAGACACACACACACACACACCACACACACACGTTGGTCCCAGTCACAAACACAGACACCCCCACTCTACGCACAAATCACACACACGCAGGCACACACTTAGCAACCCAACACAGACAGACTCATACGCGTGCCCGGATGTAGCAGCCACGGGAGAACCATCCCCCCCCTCCAGGTGGAGTACCCCCCCATCAATGGACACGACCACATGCTGCCCACACAGGCCCCCAAGCCCAGGGACACACACAGATACACACCCATCTTGCCACTTGGTTAAATTCCACATGGCAGGCGGTGCCCAGCCCAGAAGAGAAAATCCAGATAAATAAATCATGTTCAGAGCGTCAATCTCGGCCCCAACCTGGCTGCCTCCTTGCTGCAGGTAAAGTGAAACGGGTCTTAAATATTTTATAAATGAATAAACCTGTTAAGAGATTATAATTTACAGGGCCACTGGCTGTAGGCTCACAACAGCCCTCCCACACCTTTTCATTTTGGAGAGCACGTGGTGGTGGGAGGGTGACCACTGGGGCATGATGTCTGGTGCCCCACCCGCTGCCCTTCTGCCAGGGGTGTTATTCCCAGGGAAAGGGGCATTCTGTGATTTTCCATCCACTAAATTCAGCTGCTGCTCGGAGACAGGGCCCTGCATTCTCTTGTCTCTTCAGCTCCCCCCCCCCCCGCCCCTCAAGCCTTGGATGCCTTTTAAATGCCAATCCATCCCTGGCAACTGTGATTTTTCCAAGGCCTGTTTCACACAGGCCTTGGATGTGTTAGAACTGAACCGTTCAGGAATGGGGAAGAAGAGAAGGCCTGGCAGCAGGGATGAGTGGGGGCAAGGAGAGTTTGTAGCTAGGCCTGAGGGGCACCTGGGCATAGGGAGGCTGTGCCTGGTGCCAGGCCCGCATGCCCCCAGGGAGAGGCAGAGGAGCTTAGAGCAGCAAAATGACTCCCAGGATGTAGAGAGGGAACAGAAGGTGGGTTCCAGGACCAACAAAGGGTTCTTGGGTCTGAGCATAGCTCAGGCAAAGGCGAAATGGAGGAATGGAATGAGGCTGAGGTCCGAGCCTTCACTGCAGCCCCAGGCAGCTGGGGCCAATTAAAGCCCCTTGCTGCCGGGACCTGAATCCCAGCTGGGGCCGCGAGTCTTCAGCGTCCCTGAGCAGGCTAGGTGACCCCCTGGCCCCAGCTGCTGCTTTTATCAGAGGTTAGTGGCAACGAGGAAGGGCTCCTGAGGGTCTACACGTGGAGAGAGGTTGAACAAAGTCAGAAAGGGATCTAGCCCTGCTCTTTTCTGAAGCTCTCACAAGAATGTGGTTCCGGTTCTCTCAAGACTCCCACAGACTCGGGGGGAAAAAGGAGAATGTTACACGACATTAAGTGAGAAAAGCAGGATATCAAAGGGTACACACAGGAGGAACGACGGCATGCTTAACAACAACAAAAAACCCCGTGAACAGGGGGCGAAGTCAAATGTGGCTGCCTTTGGAGACTGGGAGTATGGGTGAATTGTTTTTCTTTTAATTTGTCATATGTTCCAAAAGTCTGTAATAAGCCTGTCCTCCTTTTATAGTGAGAGAAAAACCCCACCAAGGGCCTTCCAAAACCAAATATATAGAATGGTCCCGTATTTTACATTTACTTATCATATATTCTTTATCATGTCTAGGAAAAAAATGTTGACAGTGGTTATGTAGGGGTAGGGGTAGAAACACGGGATTTTTACTTATTTGTTTAACCGTATATTTAGGTTTTTCTAAATTCAACATAGGAACATGATGATTTCGTTAAAAACAAAATGTTTAGGACGGGGAATGGATAGGGAGCCTGAGCCCCTTCCTGTTGCATCTGAAAGCCCCTTCTCACTCTCCCTGAGCGTGTGGGCACCGCGTGAGGCTTGAGAAAGGCCAAGGGATAGTTGCTCAACAGGCACACAGCCTCCCTTCCAAGACCTAAAGGCTGGCATTTACCTTTTGCTGTCTGCCCAATCCAGGTAGGAGGGGACAGAGGGTCAGCTGAGTCGGTGCCTCTGAAAAGACTGGGGGGACAGAAGGTGGCCCTGGAGTGACGGGTCCGGGACTTAAGGCACTAGAAGGAAGGAGGGGTGGAGGAAGGGCTGGGTCGGCAGCAAAGTTCCGGAAGGGGCTGCCCCCAGGGCAGGCGGGGTGCCCGGGCTCCGGAGGTAGGAATGTGTCTCCCGGCCAGACAGCCCGGTGGCTGCCAACTAGAGGAGCGCCGCGCTCCTGGGCTGGAGGGAGGCCGTCTGGGTGGCAGCGTCCAGGTTTGGACGCCGTGCTGTGTGGTGGGGGTGCCTTCCTGGCCCCTCCTCTCTCTGGCCCTTGGTCGGGAGGTAGGCCCGGCTGGCCCACGGGGAGCACCAGCGAAGGACAGAGTTGGAGGCCCCGAGCCTGCTGCTCCGGGACAGCGTGGCCTGGAGGCCCGGCCCTACTTTCAACGACTTCCCTGCCCAGGAGCCGGGCCCCAGGAGGCGCTTCCTGCCGCCGCTGATGTGCGGTTGCGGGACTCTGTGAGCAGAGCCCGTCCCGAGGCTAACCCGCACAGGATCCGGTCGCAGAGCGAGCCTCGAGCCGCAGCGCCCGGATTTGAAGCCAATGCCCACAGCCCCGGGTTCCCGGAAAGACACGGGCTCCGCGCGGGGGCGGGGCCTCGGCCGCCCCGCCCAGCGGCCCCGCGGAGCACGCCGGGACGGGGCGCTGCCATGGCGACGGGAGCGGGCCGCCCCGCCTCCCCCGCGCCCTCCACCCCCCCCCCCCCCCCCGGCGCGGCCTCCGCGCCGCGAGGCTCCCGACCCCTCCCGGCGTCGCCGGCCCGCCGGCCGGGGCTTGTCAGGCCGGACGCCGCGGAGGAGGCCCCGGCGCGGCCAAGATGGTGGGCGCCGCGGGAGGGGAGCGGAGGGGAGCGGAGGGGAGCGGAGGGGAGGGCAGGAAGCGCGGGCGTTTGCCCTCTCGCCGCCCCCTCTCGAGGTTGAGGAGAGGAGAGGAAATGGCCCCGGAGGCGATAATCGAGCTGCCAGTGTGTCTGGCCTGACAGCTCCTACCTAAGCCTCCCTCCCCCCGTGCCCCCCCCCAGGCCTGCCCTGCCCCCAGAGGCGGGCCGAGCCGGGGCTGCCCGCGCTAGGATCCAGAATTTGCCACCCCCACCAAACGCCCCCTCAGCCTGTCCGAAAGAAGGCCCTTCCCCCAGCCTAGTGCGCCTCCACCTCCCGGGCAGGGGGCAGCGTTTGGTTCCCCAGGCCTGGGGGCCTGCGATGCCAGCTCTACCCGCCTACACCCCAGGCATCTGTTACTGGACAGCAAGAACCTGTTTCCCCTCAGCATGGCTGCCTTCGAAGCCGTCAAAGCGCCCGAGGCTCTGAGCAGCCCTGCCGGCCCTCCCTGGAGACCCAGCTAAGCTGACAACTCCCCGGGGAGCCCCTGAGCCCCTCTTACCCTGTGTTCTCCCAGCAACAATAGGGGACAAGAGTAGGATGGGCACTCACACTGACTGGGCCCGGCCAGTCGGGCCAGATGACTTATCTTCCCGAGTCCTGCATGTGAGTGACTCTGCCCAGGTTCCGTGGGCAAACAAGCCCAGAGCTGTTAAGGAGTGAAGTGGCAGAGCTGGGACTCAGCCAGGCTGTGACTCCGGACGCCTGGCCACACACAGTGGCACTCCCTGCTCCCTGGCCGCCTAGCCTGGGCTGGTCCAGCCGCCTATCTCTGGCCCAGAGCAATGGCCTGGCCTCCCGGTCCCTCCTCCTCCCCACTACCACAGGCCTGGCTTCCCTTCTGAGACGCCAATCTGCAGCCACACAAAGCCCTGTTTGTTTGCTTTCTCTGCTGCTCCCCCTGGATCCGATGTCTTTCTCTGCTACCTGCCGGCCTGGCTTCCTCTCCAAGCTGCCCTCCCAGCCAGCTGAAGGGAAGGGGGTGGGGGGGCGGCCATTCCAGCAAGCCCTGCCTCACAGCCACCCCAGCATTCCTGGAATCCACCTCCCCGGTGCCAGGGCACCCAGCTGGGGCAGCCTAACCCACAATGGTTTTGCAGCCCCCTTGCTGCCTCTCAGAATGTAGGGTGCCAGCTAGGTGCAACAGGAAAGATGCCTGCAGCCAGGGGCTGGGGCAGGGGGAGGGGAGCCCCGGAGGCCCAGCCAACCTCCTCTCTCCTTTTGTGAGCAAGGCTTGTTTTGTTCGTCAATCAGGAAGGCAGCCCCTGACTTCCCAGCAGCCCACGGGCTGCCAGGAGATAAGGAGAGGAATGGGGCCAGGAGGGCTGAATTGGAGGAGGCAGAGGGACACCCTGGTTTTACGGCCCTCCCCCACCCCTCACTCTTTCTGGGGGTTCCTGGGTATCCCAGGCTCTGGGATGAGGGCTTACAGGCTGCCCTGGGAGCCTTACGTGGTAGGTGCCCTCTCAGTGCCCACCCTGGGCAGGTACCTGAGCAGATCCCTCTGCGTGGTGGGCACCCCAGAGTGTGTAGCCTCGGGCACCCTCTGCAGTGTCTTGGGAAGCCTCATCAGCCTGAGCTGAAACAGGGCTTTCACAGGCAAAGAAAAATAAACACCCGCATTCCACACCACCTTCTCTACCTGCAGAGTGGGGGCTGCCCTCTCTCCCCGTTCAAATAAAGAAACCCAATACTGATACTGCACAAGATCTAACAATCTCTCCCGGTTCCCTCTACCCAGGCCTCTTTTATTGTACCCTGCCACACTGGGTGGCCCTGGGCAGGTCCTAACCTCCCCGGGCCTCCCTCTTCCCCTTCCTGTCCCCTCCGTGCAGAGTTTAACCCCTACAGCAACTCAGGATAAAGGCATGATTGTGCCCGCTTGACAAATGGCAGGAGGCTCCAAGAGAGAAAGCCACAGAGACAAACTGCCCCAGACAGGACTTAAGTTCATTTCTGTCTGACTCCAAGCCCTAAAAACTTCCCACCGGGTTGCAGTACCATTTCACAGCCAGCGATTCTCTGCCGACTGGATGAGTGGCCACCATGAGGAGGTGAACGAGGAGCAGGTTAGAGCCAGCAGATGCCGTCTCCAATCTCAGTGTCGCCACTTGGTTGCTGTGTGACCTCAAGCAGGTCACTTAACCTCACTGAGCTTCAGCTTCCTTGAGAATCCGTACAAGGCAGTGGCTAAGGCTTAGAGAGGACAGACCACCCAATGCCCACGAAAATTGCAGGCACTCTTTAAATGATGGCTTTTCTCTGTGATCCCTTTCAGCATCCAGAGAGACAGGCGTCCATTTCTTAGAGGAACCAGACCTCTCCCACCTCTGCTCTCACCCATCCGGCCCTGCTGCCGGTCGTCCCCCCAGGTCACTGTCTCTGGCCCTCTGGCTAAGGCCAAGGGCTTCCAGGCTGAGCTCCCCAGGCTCCCGTCCTGCCCAGGAGACCAGGGCCTCTCTGTTTAATTAGCCAGGGCGAGGGCCCCAGGGGACAATGTCACCCTAAGGGAACAAAGCCAGCTCCGTCCACATCCTGCTGGACTCAAGAAAAGAGAACCACTCAATTAAGTCTGATTTGCCAAAACGTCTGTTTTTAGTGCTATTTTGGGCCATGGTGGGGATTTTCTGTGCTTGTCTCAAAGGTATCCTAAACCAGATTCCTTCCTACCTCCCCCACCCCTACTGTGTTTGAAATGAAAATACGTTCTTCCTCCTCTCTCTTTCCTTTTTCCTGCCTCTCTTTCCCACCTATCAGAGGGATGCAAATGAGAGAGAGGGTGGAGGCTGGGCCTCCGCGGGAGGACAGCTCTCCCGCCCCCCCCCCCCCCCCCGCCCCACTAGGCCTGGGCAGGCCCCCTCGGCTCAGACCCCAAAGTACAGTGCACTGGAGTTGTGGTTCCCTCAAACCAGGCTGCTGAAGGTGAGAGTTCCTATGGGCCTTTATCTTCTCCCCGCCTCTGGAGGCCCCCCCCCCCCCCCCCCCGCGGCTTGATCATTTTCTGCTGTCTCCGCAGACACACTCGGGTTGTCTGCCTCTGAGCTTTTGCTTGGGCTGTGCCCTGTGCCTGCAAAGACTTCCCCCAAGGTCTACTCCTCCCTGCACTTTACCTTCTTAGCTTGCAGCACAATGACGATTAACCCCACATCTATGCAATCATGTCTTTAACGGCTGCCCATCTACCAGACTGGAAGCTTCCAAAGGACAGGGGCGGCATCTGCTCGGCCGGTACCGATTCTCCAGGGCAGGTGGTCAACCTCCCTTGGCACCAGTGACATTTTGGGCCAGATAATGTGTTGTGGGGGTTATTTCCGTGCACCCCAGCATGTTCATCAGGATCCCGAGCCTCTACCCACTGGACACCAGTACCTCCCCAGCTGAGACAACCAAAAATGTCTCCGGACATGGCCCACCTGTCTCCAGAGGGTCAAACTCACCCCCAATGGAGAACCACTGCTTTAAGCCTGGCACAGTGCCCTCCCAAAGTGAATGAACGCAGGACTCCTCCTCCCTCCCCCCAAGAGAACAGGTGGTTTTTATTTTCTCTTTACCTCTTACCATCATCTTCTACAGATTTAATTTGCCCTATCAGACCAGAAGCTTCCAGAAGACAGGGCCATGTGACCTCAGCTGTATAGCAGTGCTGACTGCCCATAACTATTCGCTGGAAGAATAACTCTCAAAGCCTCAGAGAGCAGCAGCCTGAGGCCTAGTTCTGGCTCCCCCTTCCTCTGTGCCCTGGATTACTGTGTGACTTTGCTACGCTAGCTAAACTTCTCTGGGCGTCCGTGTCTCTCCAGTCACTGTAACAATTCTTTGTCCCATGGGGCTCGTGGAAGCCCCCCAGAAGAATCTTTCAGGAGGGTTTCAATTCACATTTACGTAATTTTCTGAGAATTTTTCTTATTACAAATAGGTGACACGGATTCACCATTTTGCAATGGTGAAGTTAAGTGCTTTAGGGGCACCATCTCATTTAAAACTCTTCTTAAAAACAAAACTATGGAGTAGGTACTATTATTTTCAGTTCTTGATCAGGGAGGAAATCGAGGCTCAGAGCGCTGGAGGGAGCTGCTTAAGGACACCCAGATGTGGTCTGGCGGCCTCTGGCGCCTGAGGATGCCTCAGTCAGCAAACGCTGTTAGCTTCCATACTTGACCCTGAAATCTTTCTTAGTCTGCAGCCTGCCTTTCCCGGTGAAGAAGGCCCTTGCAGGGCCTCCCTACCCTTAGGCCTTACCCGCTGAGCTCCCCTGACAGAGAAAGAGCTCTGGGTCACCATGGAAGGGTCCAGCAAGGCCCAGAGGTGGCAAGCACTGATTCAAGCAGTCGGCCTGTCTCGGTGGGGCTGGGAGGGGCGCCTGCCACTCCCTTTCCTTTCCTTCCCTTCCAGGGTGTCATCCCTCCCAGGAAAGCCCTGGCTGGGACACACTTCCCTCAGCACAGAGTCCTTCTCTGAGATTCTTCAGGGCATGAAGCAAAACCAGTAAGGAGGATCCATTCTCTAGCACCTTCTCTGTACCAGGCGCTGGTGTCAGTCTTTTATGAGCATTAACTCATTAACTTGCCCAACGATCCTCTGGGCTAGGTGCTATCACTTTCTCCATCTCACAGGTGAGGCAACTGAGCAAAGGAAATCAGGAACTCGTCCAGGTTAGTAAGCGGCCGAGCCGGGATCTGAACCCAGGCGGCTAAGCTCCAGGTACCAGTGCTCAGCCACAATGCCACGGTTATCAGAGATGCCGCGGCTGTGTTCCCAGCCCCCTGCGGGGCCACAGGGCCTCCATCTGTGATTTGGGAAGGAGCGTGTGGTGACCCGGCCACATCCGCTGCCGCCGAAGTCACGAGGTGCCGGAGGCCTTCTTGGGGGTCCACCCCCCAGCACTGGGACAGAAGCTCTGGCCAGGAAACTCTCCTTCTCACCTGCCCCGCTTGGCTTTGGCCCGTGTGCCGGCCGGGAAGGCTTAGAGGTACAAAGCTGCCATCGATTCCATGTGCTAGGCCCCGTCAGCAAGAAGAGGAACGGCCACGTGTGGTGTGTGTGATCCGGAGGGGCCGCGGATGGTGCCCATTTGAAAGGTGGGGGTATGGAGCCTCAGAGAGGGCAGTCCGTAGCCGGACTGTACCCAGGCTGGCCTAACCCCAAGTCCAGAAACTCCTCGCTTCCCAGATCCTAAAACACCCCGACCCCGGCACCACAGTTAATGCGTGCAGAAGTGAATGCTCCCACCTCCGACGGGACAGGGAGGTGACAGGCCTTGAGCAGCAGTTGGAGCTAAACCTTTTCCTGATTCTGGACCGGTGCTTCTCCTCCCCCGTGGTGTTGCCCTGTGCACAGTCTCCAAGAAGGGGACTCGAGGAAAGGGGGCCCACGCTCCGCTCCAGTCTGCAGGTCCTCCCTCAAGACCCCCAGCCTGGGGCCTGTCCCTGTTCTGTCAGCTCTCTCCACTCAGTCCCCTACTTTCTTAGCCCTGAGCTGGTGACGCCCCCAATTTACAGCTGAGACCGAAGCCTAAGGGCGGAGGGGAGATGTCCCCACGACTCCTAACGGGTGGCTCGCAGTGTCCCCCCCCCCGACCCTGGCTCGCTGCCTCCGTTTCCCCACACAGGACTCGCTCCTGCCCCTCCATGGCACCCCAGGAGCCTGCTCCCGAGCCTGATCACTTCGTAGACAAAGTGGATGTTCACTGCCCACCTGGCCCTTGGACTTCGAGGGCCCGGAAGGCCAGACCACATGTGGGTTTGTCTCTGGGGCCCAGGGTGAGCATGGGGCTGAGGGCGAAAACCCGAGGGGGTGTCTGCTGAGGGAAGGAAGGAATGTTCAGTGTCAGAGCCCTAGTACTCCTGGGTATTTCCTTTCCTGATTCTCAGCATACTATTTAGCAAGAAGAGCATCTCCTTCCCTCCTCCCTCCGCGTTTCCCTCTCCACCTCCCTTCTCTCTTCTGCCTCACCTCCCTTTCGCTCCGTCCCTCCCTCCCTCCGTCCTACCACCACGCAGGCACTGTTCCCTTGGGTTCAAGAACCAGCAGAACAAAATCTCTCCTTTGCCAGCAGAGCCCCAGTCTTTGCCTCCAGCCCCTGGCACTCACCCTCCCTGTCCCCTCCCCTCCCGCCGTGTCACATTCCAATCTCGGATCCCCAGTGACCCACCCAGGCACAGGGCACAGCTCTGCCTCACACAGTCTCTTCAATCCCCGGGGAAACAGGATGAGCCAGTTTCTCCCCAGCCCCCTCGGGGAGCAGCCTGGGGGTGCTGGGCCCCTCTCTGGCCTCACTTGTCTCTCAGAAGTCGGCCAGAACAGAATCCTCTGAGCAGGGCCCTGAGAATCTGCAAAGATCCCCCCGGCGGGCAGCTGCCCGGGGATCTCAGGGGCCCGCACAGGGGCCCGCAGAAACCGTGTCGGGGCTCTCACCCGGCCCCGCGCACCTAGCCCTCCCTGCCAGGAAGCATTTTCAAGCGTCTCCCTAGTTCCAGGCCTCGCCCTTGGCACTGGGGCCAGGAGAGGAGGGAGGTGTGCTCTCGGGCCTAGATGCTCCAGCCTTGTGGGCAGGACAGACACTGACAGAATTACCGATAATGTCATGATAAACGCTATGGCTAGGCCGCGGGTATAGACAAAGGGAGATGACTCAGTCTGCCTCACAGGTCAGAGCAGGAGGACACAGGACGTCTGTTTTGGTCTTGGGAGGCCGGGAGGAAGGTGAAGGGCATCCTAGGTGGAAGCGGCAGGCACACGTACACACGGCCGAATGCTGGGGAGAAGGCTTCCGTGGGACCCAAGGGGAAAGCAGGGGCTTGAATGGGGCAGGGCAGGTGGAGGGCACCAGAAGGGGCCCCTGCCGTGGGGGAGGGACCACGGGCTGGACCTGTATTCAGAAGGTAGCAGGAGCCCCTGGAAGCATCTGCTATGGTTAAGAAAGATCACTCTGGTAGTGATCCCAAAAGATCGCTCTGGCCCACGCTGGGAGGGGGCAGGATGGAGGCAGGGAGGCCAGGGAGGCCCCAGTAACAGCCCAGCCTCTTCCGTCATCATTCTTTCTGAGGTAGTTCCTCCCCTCTTGGCCACGGGACACGCGCCACGTCCGTTCCAGCCTCCAAACACTTGCTGGAGTGTTCCCTCCACCAGGAATGCACCTCTTGTTCTTACTTGCCGGTGCTTGAAGCACCTGCTCCAAGCCCCCTCTTCCACGAAGCCCCTGCCTCTCGACTCTGGTCGAGACGGAATCCTAAAGCTCAAGTCATCTGTCCCACCCGTAATGGAAGGGAATTATACACAGTCTCCCTCTGCTCTTCTCCGCCTGGACGAGTCTTCCCAAAGATGCTGCCCTACACTCATGCCCTTATCATCTCCGTAACACCTACGTGGTGCCTTCACAGGGGTGACCTGTTTCCTGCCCGAAACCTGGCTCAAGCTCCCATGACAATGCTGGTTCCCTTGGGTATTATCTGGCTCTCAGTCACCCACTGGGCTGTGACCTTTCTGGAGGCAGGTGCACGAAGCACAGGAGCTCAGAAAATATGGGTCCTTGGAAAATACCTGTTCCCTTGGGGCCAATGAGCCCAGGTACCTCTCCCACAGAAACCCTGCCCAGCGTCCATTGCTCCACCCTGTCCCTCCCTGTGGAGTCACACATTCGAAAGTGGGGGGGGCGGCATTCACCTCACAGCCACAGGTGGCCATTAAAAGCAACAAGATGGGCTGCCTGGGTGGCTCAGTTGGTTGAGCGTCTGGGTCGTGGGATTGGGCTCCACACCCAGTGGGGGAATCTGAGGATTCTCCCTCTCCCTCTCCCCCTTCCCCTGCTTGCACGCTCTCTCTCAAATAAATAAGTAAAAGCAACACGATGCATGCATGGACTGCCATGGAAATAAACTAGTGCTAATAATGTTGATAGTGCCAACCGGCATTTAGCGGGACAAGTACTGTTCTAAGCTTTATGTGTTTACATGGAATAACTCATTAAACCTTCACTAGAGTCCTGTGAGGCCAGTACCCTCATTATGCCTCTGGGCAGACAGCACACAGAGACACAGAGAGGTAAGTAACCCATTCAGTGTGTGGCAGAGCCAGGAGCCCTGCCCTGGAGCACCTCACCCTGTGGCCTCCCCAAGACAAATGGAAAGGAGAAAAGAGTAAGAGCCCCCCCCCAAAAAAAAGAGTAAGAGCCTGAGATGTATTCTCATTTGGGGTAAAAGAAAACTAAGTATGGGCATATATGATATATATATATATATATGTAAGCAAGTAGCAAAACCGTCTAGGAGAATACATTCAAACTCTTAACTGGGGTTACCTGTGGGGGGGGGTTGAAGAAGACACTTTTACTTTTACTCTCTATACTTCCGGGTTATTTGCATTTTTCACAATAAGAATGAATCCATGTGTTACTTGAGTAATAAAAAAGAGAGAACTTGTCAGGGCCTCAATTAATGTTTGTGGAATGAATAGAAGCCAGATTCATTTTGTAGACTGTTTTTTTCAAACTCTGGGTATGACCCATTAGTGGATTGTGAAATCAATTTAGTGGGTTGCAACCAGTATTTTATTTTTTTTTAAGATTTTATTTATTTATTTGACAGAGACAGACACAACGAGAGAGGGAACACAAGCAGGGGGAGTGGGAGAGGGAGAAGCAGGCTTCCCGTGGAGCGGGGAGCCCAATGCGGCGCTCAATCCCAGGACCCTGGGATCATGACCTGAGCCCAAGGCAGACGCTTAAGGACTGAGCCACCCAGGCGCCCCCACAACCAGTATTTAAAAAAAAAAAAAAAACCAAATAGGCTAGAACAGAAAGTATCAGCTCAGCAGACAAAGTAGAGGAAAGAGTTATTTCACTAAACTTTTGTTTCAGTTTTATATAGTGGTGGTGAAGAGAATTGTGACCTAAAATGTATTTCTTACTACAGGTTTCTGGCAGAGTTTGAAAGCCATCGGTCTAGACTGGGGAGTCTAAAAGGAATGGGGTGGGGGGAGGGCGCCTGCAAGGGCCTCCTGGTCCAGGGGAAGAGAGATGGTGTTTCGGAGTGGGTGAGTTCCCTCCGTTTAGGAAGAAGCCAGAGGGGCCCCTGGCTCTTGGGATAAGTCCTATTCAGCTCACTCTAGAGTTGGCTTCTGGGGCCTGGGTCATCTCTTGATAACTCTGCTTCCTTCCAAACCTTTTTGCCTTTGAGAGCCTTCACCAGAGTTCTGGAATGGAGCCTCTCCCAGCCCAGAAGGTCTGTGCTCACTCTTCTGTGTCACCCAAAGCTCCTAGGGATGCTCCTGGGGTCCCATATACCCCCTCCGCTGTCAAAGGGTTGGGGTGAGAAACAAGATTCCTTTCCAGCTTCCATATCCCCAAAGCCACAACCCAGGGAAGCCTCTGGAAACACAGCTGTGTGGTCAATCGGGAGGGGCCTCCACGGAGTCCGCAGCGAGAGCTGCCCCCACCCTGGCTGAGCCTGACCTAGGCAGGGCAAGGTCTGTATGGAGGATGGGGTGGAGGAAGAGAAGCAGAGCCCCCAGCCTGGGGCTCCCACGGCGCCGGCGGCGCCTCCACTTCGGAGCTCGCCTAACCCACCCCCGCCTCCCCTCCCAGGGCAGCAGACAACTAAAAAAAGATAAAATAAAAAGAAGTAATTCCCCTGCTCTGACGTCAGCGCGAGGTTTTAACAGCCCGGCAGCGGCCTGAAACCGGATTGCAACCAGATGTAATGCCCTTGAATCCTCCACACACCGCTGCGTTGGAAAGAGAAATGAAGCGGGAGGGGGGTGGGGGGGGGCGGCACTTTGGGTGGGAGGGAGCCGTGCGGGTCCCGCGTGGGTTCTTGAATCAGAGCCTGCTGAAAGCATGGCAAAGGCGCTGCGGGAGGGAGTGCTGCGAGCGGGGAAGCTCAGGGCCCGGGTCCGCCATTCAGGCGCGCTGCCTCCCCTCCCCCAGCCCCCCAATAGCGCATTGTTACACTCGGTTTTGTCCATTCGGAGCCGAAACCCCAGCGCTCCCCCCCCCCCGCCCCACCGCCGCCCGATCGCGGGCTCCCATGAGGGCCCGGCTCGGGTCCGCACTCCGGCCCTCGGCGTGGATTTGAGGAGGACTAAGAGCCCCAAGAAGGGAAACGGGCTCGCTGGGAAGACGGGCGTCCCAGGAAGCTGGGGCCGCAGCGGCCTCGGGCCTGACTGATGTTTCGCTTCCCCTCCGCCCCTCCTCCGAGGTCCCCCGGCGCGACCGAGGCTCCAAATGTCACCCCCCGCGTCCTGACACCCCCTCGCCCCCGCCGCGCTCCGCGACGCCGCCCGACGCCCGGCCCCCGCGCCCTCCTCCCGGGACCCCTGCCTCCAAGGCGCGGGGGCCAGGGAGCTGGCCGGCTCGCCACGGTGCGGGGACTCGGGGCTCGCGTGTCCGGCGCCCCCGACCGTGACGTCACCCCCGAAGGGCCCGTGCGCCCGGGGCCTGGCCGCGTCGGAGCTGCCCGGGCCTCCGGGGCCGCTTCCTGCCGGGTCGCGGGGCCTGCGCACAGGCCCGGGCGCCGCTGCCCGCGTGGGGGGCACCGCAGAGAGCCCCGCGCGCCCCATCTCCCCACGCCGGGCCCTCACCGCCCCTGGCGCCCTGCCTCCCGCGCGGTGCCGCACGCCAGGCCCCGAGTCCTACTCGCACAAGTCGGCTCCCCGCCCCCCCACCCCGGGCGCACTCACAAAGCTCCCCTCCCGCCCAGGCGCCGGGCGAGTGCCCCCCGCGTCCCTACGCCCCGCGCGGCAGCACTCCGGGCCACCGCGAACGCACAGCCCCCGGGCCACACGGACCGTCGCCGCTCGCGCCCCCCAGACGGCCATCCGGTGACCTCGCGCACCCCCACACCACACAAAGCCGTGACCTCGCGGACCCCCAAATCCCCGGCCCGCGGCGCACTCGGCCCCCGAGCCCGCCTCCATTCCTCACCCTGCCTCGGATCCCGACGCCTCGCGCCGCCCCTGCCCCGGCAGCGCCCCCCGCGCCCCAGCGCTCGGTGCTCACCTCGGCGCCCGCGCTCACTCGGGGGCCCTGGGTCTGGCGCTGCGACTTCGCGGCCCGCAGGCCCGGGCGGCCATGGGGGTCAGGGCGCGGCGGCCCGGCCGGCCCGCGGCCAGGCAGGAAGGAGGGTGGGCCGCGGCGCCCCCTCCTCGCGCCGGCGCTCCGGCGGCGGGCAGGGCGGCCTGTTCGGCTCGCCTCTCGCCCTCGCCGCCGCCTCGCTCTCCGACTCGACTCTCCGAGCCCAGCCGCGGCGGGGGCGGCGCCCGGGGGCGCGGGGAGCCGGCGGCGCGGGGAGCGGGCCCTGGCCGCGCACCCGGCCGGGCCTGCCTGGTGTCCGCGGGTGCCGCGGGGAAATGCGATCCCCTCCGCACAGGAAGAGCCAACGGGCGGGCGGGCGGGCGACGCGCGGGGGGAGAAGGAGAGCGAGAGCGGGAGGAAAAAAGTTCCCGGGCGGCCTGGCTGCGCTCGCTCGAGGCCCCAGGCGCCAGGTGGGCCGTGCGCGCCCCGACAGCACCCCCTGGCGGCCCGCGCGCCCCACTGCGCGTCCCCCCGCCCGCCCGCCTGCCCCGAGGTGGCGGGGCGGGGCGGGGCGGGGCGGGGGGGCGCCTTGCGTGCGATCCAGGTGGAGCCCTCCCGGACTCGCACGCCCCGCCCGGGGCCGGGGGACGCGGTGGGACCCGGGGACTGGGTGGGGGCTGGAACCTCGGGCGGAGGATTTGGACTGGCATCCTGCCCTCAGATGCTTCCAGTCTCTGGCCTGGTTCCTAGGCCAGGCTCCCACGTTCACTCCACCATCAGCCGTCACTATTACCTCGTCTTTACGGTTTGGGAAACATTTTTTCAACTTCTAAACTCAATAGGCTGGACAGAAATTTCTCCACGTACTGGGTTCCCGGCACCTTGCTGGACGCTGGGGAATGAACAGAGACAAACGGTCTCTGCTGTCATGCTGACATCCTGTTGCGGACAGACAGACAGCAAACAAATGCTTACATACATAAAGAAGGTAATTTCAGGGAGTTAGGAGTTCTAGGAAGCAAATTAGCAGGTGAAGTGGCGGGTAGGGGCTATTTAGCTGGAAGTGAGAGAAGGAGGCCTATCTGAGCAGAGAACTGAATAGCAGGAAGGAAGCCTGCGGGGCGCAGAGCCCGGAGAAGAGCATTCCCAGCAGAAGGAACAGAAGTGCAGCGTGGAGAGGCCGTGAGACAGGGGAGAGCTTGGTGGATAAGGAGCCAGGCGAGGGCGCCTGGGTGGCTCAGTTGGTTAAGCGACTGCCTTCGGCTCAGGTCATGATCCTGGAGTCCCGGGATCGAGTCCCGCATCGGGCTCCCTGCTCGGCAGGGAGTCTGCTTCTCCCTCTGACCCTCTTCTCTCTCGTGCTATCTCTCATTCTCTCTCTCTCAAATAAATAAATAAAATCTTCAAAAAAAAAAAAAAAAAAAGAGCCAGGTGACCAGCCGACCAGCCGTAGGCACACTGAAGGCAGAACCGTAAGGGAAGACCTCCCTCTTCAAGGCTACAGAGGGCCTGGTGAGGAATTTGGATGCAAAGTTCTGGAGCTATGGGAAGGAAGCCATTGGCAGAGGGTACAAAAAGGAATATTGAATAAATGAGTGAGTGAATTAGTCTATGAACTTATAGGTTCCCTAAGCAATTGCTGCTCCAAGGCTTTGACTCACCAGGGCTCAGGCAGAAACCCACAGCCACCTGCTCTGGGAGCCTGCCCGCCCCCAGCCCCCCACCCTCTGGGGTCTGTTGGTCCTATGGAGGGGAGAGCGAAGCATCAGAGCTCCCAGGTGACCTGGGACTAGTGAGGTCTCCTATCAAACCTCAGCTTCGTCATTGGTAAAAGAGGGACTGGGGTAGGTAAGGTGCCCTTCCTCTGTACTAGACACTGTCCCTCTTTCTGTGGGTTGTCTCCCTTGATCCTGGCAGCTTCTCTGTGAGGCAGGCTCACAGAGGAAACTGAGGCACAGGGTGGTGAGGTCACCTGCCCAGGTTCTCAAGCTAAAGTGACAGAGCCCAGACCTGCAGCCCGGGCCCTTGACTGAGCTCAGCCACCTGTCTCCCACGGAGAATGGCAAATGGTGGGAGCAAGGCAGAGGCTGGGTCACAAGGTGAGCCGCGCTGTTTTAAGCTAGTTCTAAGCTAGTTCTAAGCACATGTTCTTGGGTGGTTGGCGGTGGGGAGACAGACCTGGTTTCTAAGTCTGCCTCATTTGCGCCAGCTTTGAGCAAACCTCTCAACTTGCTGGGTCTCTGTTTCCTCATCTGTAAAATGGGGATAACAGCGGTGCCGACTTCCTGGGGTTGTTGAGAGGATTGAGTTAAGTCAGGTGTGTGAAGCGTTTAGCCCCGAGCCTGGCATGCAGGGGACGCTGTTACTGTTTTAGGTCAAATACTAGCTGAATGGGAATGGCCCCTTTCATCCAGCCAGCGACTTCCTAGCCCCCACTATGTCCAGTCTCCTGCCCTCACGCAGCCTCAACCTACTTCTGGGAGAGCCGAGGGGAAGGCCTGACACCAGGAACCCCAGTGGGCTGCTAGAAGAGCAGGCCTCCCCGGGGAGAAGGAGATTGTGGCGGAGGGGGGGGGGTCCAACTACCAACCCCTGCCATTGTTGAGCACCCACAATAACAATAACAAATGTAAGTGCGGCAGATGACCACAACTTCAGTGGCTTAAAACAACACACATTTATTCTGTACAGTTCTAGAGGTCAGAAAAGCCTGAAATCAGTTCCTCAGGGCTCCAGGCGAGGTGCTGGCAGGGCTAGCTCCTTCTGGAGACTCTGGGGAAGAATCTGTTCCCTGCCTTTTCTAGCTTCTGGAGGCCACCTGCATTTCAGGGCTTGTGACAGCTTGGTGACCTCTAGAAGCTAGAAAACGCAAGAAGACCATAGATTCTGTTGTCCCACCTCCTACTTCCTCCCTTGACCTTCTCTGCCTCCTCTTATAGGGACCTATGTGATGACATTAGGGACACCGGGATAATCTGGGATAATCTCCCATCTCAAGACCCTTAATTTAATCACAGCTGCAAGGACACCTCTCCCCACCCGCACCCCCCACCTTTTTTTTTGTTTGTTTGCCATGCACAAGAACAGTCAGTTTCCAGGGCTTAAGACCTGGATTTCTTTGTGAACCATTATTCAACCTCACATTCCGTAGCTTCTCTGAATGCTCCCTCATTATAACACATTTTACGGATAAGAAAATCGAGGCTCAGAAGAGATGAAGTCACTTGTCCGAGGTTGTACAGCTGGTGAGTTTATTCACCTATTCCATGTGTATTTACTTGAGTGCCCACTGTGGTTCCGACATCAGGTAAGACTCTGGGTTGCAATGTAAAAGTTTCCTGGGAAGAGTGTGCTATGGAACACAGGCCTGGTCCTGTCGAGGAATTCAGGGAAGGCTTCCTGGAGGAGGTGACCTGTGAGCTGGGATCTGAAGAGTGATTTGCCCCGGGGCTGCTTTCGTCAGGGGAGGGCCTGGGGCTTCTCAGAAGAGAACCGGGAACTGATCAGGGGTCACTGTCAGCAAAGCCCAAGAGATTTCTGCTGAGAGCTTGCTTGTCATTCTTAGCCGGATGCCAGGAAGAGGGCCGGGAGGGAGGTGGCCCACTGTGCCACAGACCCCAGTAAAGACAGTGTTGGTACAAAAGTCTCAAACTTGCTGCTTGAACGTGGAATCCAGGGTGCTGGGTTTGCGTTGACTAGAGGGCAGAGCAAAGTGTTTGAAAATTTGGAGTTCAATACCTTTAAGGAATCTAAGTTCTCGCTGAACTGAAATACCTTTAAGGAATGTAAATTGTACCTATTGTTCTATGCCCACATTTAAATCACCCAGCTGACCCCCCCCCCCCCCAAAGCATTCGAGTTTGAGATATCCTCCCTCTCCCGAGGGCTTTTGAGACCCAGTTCTGCATCTGTGTGACCTTGACCTTGAGCTCCCCCTGGTTTTCTCTTAGGTTGAAAGGAGACAAAGACCTCTATTAGGGAGAGAGAGACCCTTGTGGGCTGGAGGACAGGGGAAGGGGAAGGATCTATCTCAAGATAGGATCGAGTTTCCTGAGAGAGTAGGCTTATCATCTGCTCACTCAATAGAATACGAAGGGAGCATTTCACTAAGCCTCCACCTGGTTGGGTAGGCATCCCCGTTCCAATAACCCCCTGGTTCACACCAGGAAACGGAGGCCACGGAGGTGAAGTACCTAGAGCCGGAAAGCGCAGGTGTGTCCATGTGCCCAGCCGGAGCTCCCCCACACTGCCAGCTTGCCTTCTCTGGGACCAAAGCTCCTGGGGTCTCCGGGCTGTTCTTCTGCAGCCCCTGCGGAGTGTGAAACGTGCAGCAGGCCTCCCGTTAGCGAGGACTCAGCCAGCACATACTGAGCCCTGTGCATTTTGGTCTGTGGGGTAGAGACTCACTATCCGCATTTTGCAGAGGAGAAAATAGAGGCTCAGAGAGGGGAGGAAATGTTCCCGGAGTTGGTCGGTTCAGTGTTTGTAGCTGGTAGTCCGGCCGGTTGCTTAGTCAGTAACCAGAGGAGCCAGATGGAGAAGCAGAGGGGAAGGCCCGTCCCAGCTCCATCATATCCACAGGGACAGTGCAGCGATGCCCACCTCAAGGGCTTATCGTGAGAAGTTTAAAAAAGCTGGGTGCTGTGAGCTCCACATGGCCACCGAGGCTCTCTTTCCACTCCCAGCCTCTGTGAAGTGGGCCCACCATGCTGCGCCACCCCTATCTGAAGGCAAAAGGGAACGGAGCCATTTATTTGCAAAGGTCTTGCCAGTGCTCAGAGCTCTTGAGAAGGAAGGCAGGCCAGGAAGAGAGATGGGCCCATCCATTTCAGAGAGGAAGGGGTCAATGCTGGGGGCCACATAGCAGTGAGAGACCCCTGGGCTTCTCGCAAGGCCTCTGACCTCCAACAGAAAGACCAGAAGGAGGAAGTACCAGCCATGCTTAGCTCCAGGTGAGTCTGAGCACTGTAGGGTCAGGAGGAATCTGTCCAGTCCCAGGATGTCCTTTAAAGGGTCCCAGAGTCAAATAGGCATCACTTGGATCCTCCATTCACTCGCTCGCTCATTCACTCTCACTCACTCACTCATTAATTAATTAATTCAATACACATTAGTTGAGTGAAAGCCCTGTTCTAGATTCCATCTCCAGGATAAGGCAATGCAACCCCCATACCCCCACCCCAACACCCATGGCTGCTGAGCAACACAGACATTGGACCTATTCTGGAGGCCTTGTTATCTCAAGAAAAAGGCCATTTTGACCACATATTCCCTTATTTGGGAACGCACGCTTCTTAATAATTGGAGGAAAAAAGTTTCATTTAAATTTTATTTTGAAAGAAATGAAATTAGGGACGCCCGGCTGGCTCAGTCGGAAGAGAGTTCGACTCTTGATCTCAGGGTCGTGAGTTCAAGCCCTGCATTGGGCTCCACGCTGAGTGTGGCGCCTACCTAAAAAAAAAAAAAAAAAAAAATCCTATCCTGAAACACTTCTTCACATTTGGGGTTTTCTTTGTTTAGATGGGGCCGACCCAGCCAGATGGAGCCTTGATTTGTCAGCCACAGTGCCTGGGACACTAGGAATTCTCCAGCACCCCCGTGACCAACTTTGTGAAATTCTACAGTTTGGGTTAAGATTTGAAGATTTCCTTCACCATCAACTTGCGTAAGTGAACCTGCCAGAAAAGATACTAGTGACAGGGGTGGGAGAGGAGCTGGTGCAAACGGGTGGGATGTTTGAATGGCGACTAAGTTTGTAAGTGGCCAGGACAGTAGCAAATCTGGTCACATTTTTAACAACCTTTACTTCCAATGCAGATAACAAATGCTCAGCTGCCCAGGACCCCCATCATCAGGATTAGCTGGATCCGTCTGGGATTTGTTGCATCCAGAATCCCATGAAGGAGGGATAAAATTCCATCTTGTCTCAGCCATTGTGGATCTCTTTCCAGAATCTTTGTCCTACCCAATACAACCTGTCTTTTGGTGGTAATAACACATCGATTTTGATTTTCCCATGGGGAACATTCTTTCCCACTTTCAGCCCATGTGGTTCAGCTTGGGCTGACCCTACCTCTGGGATACAGAGATGGTCCTATGACTCAGATTTACTAATCAAAGT
The DNA here is from genome assembly GCF_009762305.2 of Zalophus californianus. NCBI lineage: Eukaryota > Metazoa > Chordata > Mammalia > Carnivora > Otariidae > Zalophus > Zalophus californianus. The sequence goes on from NC_045610.1 coordinate 12,151,214, forward strand.
GCCCCATTTGCCTGGCCACAGTGATTGGTTCTGGAATGGCCACAGGACCCAAGCCCTCTGGGAGTTTTGCTGGAGCTGTTGAGCTTTGCAGGCCCCTCCAGGGGTTGTTAAGCTGATTGGCTGTGGGCCTGAGAATAAAGCCAATATGGAGAAAAGCTGTATGGAGACACACCTAGAGATACCATCTGGGCACCTGGATCCAGCTATGCCTGAAGCTCAGGAACTCCTCGACCTTTAGTTATACAACCAGTAAATTCACCTGTTTGTATAAATAAATCAGTTTGAGTTGATTTTCTGTCACTTGTCTCAAAGGGAACCGAAGCTGCTTTACCTGGAGAAGGAAAATGAGGAACGTGAGAATGGGAGCATGACCATTATCCGCAAAGATCTGAAGGCCTGCCCTGGCCTTGTAGACTGGCATACAGATCGTGTGGTTCCAGTGGGTAGGAGGACCTGGAGCAGGATGTTGACTCCATGAGGAAGAACTCTCCCACAGTTAGAGTTGTTCAACGAGGACCATGAGAGGACCACCTTGAGAGAGAGTAAGCTTCCTGTCTCTGGGGTTATGCAAACAGAAGCAGGATGTGATGAAGGGACTCAGGCTGGCTAAGACAGCAGTCCTGTAATTGAATATGACTCAGGACCTCAGACCAGCGTTAGCGGAGAGCTGGAGAATAACACTCACCCCCAGTTTTTCATTGTAAAGTATTTAAAATATTCAAGAAGGTAAAGGAGTAATTCAGTGATGGAATCCTGAGTCCCCTGAATCCATTCTTGTCAGCTCAAGAAATAGACCTTCGCCAATACAGCCGCGTTCCTGATCATAGACTCCCACCCCTGCTGCCCCCTTGCTGGTCTTTAAGCTTTTACTACACATGCACCATCCCAAGGGATATGTGGGTCACGGGTCTCTCTTAAATAGGAGGGTTGGAATTGCCATACTTTCGGGCCCTCCAGATTTTTTGTTATTGTCAGTGGTGAAAATAAAAGTGCTTAGCTACCCATAAAACATGTATTTTCCTTCTTCCTTTTTTTAATAATAGAAAAGTATTACAAAATCAGTCCCCAAACAGTGTTTCATCTTGTTTTTATAAAAGCAACTCCATTACCTCCTGTCTCCACCTCCGATGCCCCAGCCTCGCCCCCCTCCCTTGGTTCGGGTGTTCTGAGCTCCAGTCTGTTCCTCTGCACTGTGAGCCGTGGGGGTTGAGACTGAGAGAGGGCGTAGCAAGCCCTTTGCTCGTCCCCAGGCATGTAGTAAGTGCTCAGTTATAGCTCTAGAGTTATTACTTTTATGCAGGGAATGGCTTCCTGCCACCACCCCCACCCCCCCGCACTCCCTTCATGGAGAAACTGTCCCGCTCCTCTCTCTGCTCCCTCCCCACCCAGGTTGTCATGAAACCCTGACGGTTTTACCCTTTGGTCCTTCCCCAATGACAGCTTCTGTGACTGGTCTCTTGCCTTTGGTTTCAAGCCCCCACATCCATGCTCCTTGCGGTGGCCCCAACGATTGTTCCCTTCCAGTGTGTTACTCCCTGGTTTGCCCCATCCCCCAAAACGCACCCCAAGCCTGGCCTGGCCCTTACGTGTCCTTCCCTGCAGAATGACTTGCAGGTCCCTCAAATGCGTCATCCCTTAGTCCTCTGAGCATCCCCGCATGCTATTCTCTCTGCCTGAGGCACCTGTCTCTTTTGCTCTGTCTGGCTGCTCCCTCCACACCCTTGTAGGCTCAACTCAAGAGCGGACTCCTCCAGGGCGCCCTCCCAGAGCTCCCGGGGCAGATCGGGTCTGCTCCCTCGACCGTGAGCCTGGACACTACGGTCCCATAGCATTCTCGGTGACCAGCGTGCGTTACGAGTCTCTCATGCTCCAGGTGGAGAGTTTCTTGAGGGCAGGCGTGCTGTCCTCTTCAGGGCTTGGCGGATGGTTTTTGGCATAGCAGTGATTAAAAACAGTACCAGCCCTCTGCACCCACCAACTCATTTAAACCTCACACGAGCCCTGGAAGAGAAGTACCGGATCAGCCCATTTTGCAGGGGAGGAGGCTAGGCATGGGGAGGGTGTTACTGGTTGCCTGTGGCTGCCCCAGCGAGTCACTGCCAACCTGGTGGCTGAAAATGACACAGATTTGTTCTCTGACTGTCCTGGAGGTCAGGAGTCCAGCATCAGTAACTCCGGGCAGAACTGGTTCCTTCTGGAGGCTCCAGGGGAGAGCCCATGTCCTTGCCTTTCCAGATTCCGGGGGCTGCCTGCACTCCTCAGCCTGTGGCCCCTTCCTCTCATCACTGCTGCCTCTTGCTTCTGTTCCCCTCTCCTGCTCTTTGTCACGTCTCCCGCCTCTGTCTTCTACGACACTTGTGATGACCTTGAGCCCACCACATCAGCACTTCCTCTCCCATCTCAAGATCCTTGCCTTAACCACACCTGCAGAGTCCTTTTGCCATCTAAGGTCACAGGCACAGGGTCCGGGGATTGGGACGGTCTTTGGGGGCCATTATTCAGCTGACGCAGAAGTGCCCCCGAGTGGCAGGGCTAAGATGCAGACCCCAGAGTTCGGGCTCCAGTTCGGGGAGGTTCGCTGACTGGCTGACTGACCACACGAGGCATAGCATTCCCGGCAGAAGGAAGAGGGTGAGTCCTGGCCCAGGGACAGAGAAGGAGAGGTGGCGTGGGAGGGAAGTTCACACAGCCCTGCGGCCGGACGGGGAGGGCACGACTTACTTGGACCCTGATGAGGCCACCACCACAAGAGTCCCCAGAGGGCAGGGTACCGCTGTTCCTCCCACCTCCTCCCCATCTCCCCGCCGCCGGTGGTGGGCAGGGGCCAGACCAGGGTCCTTCCTGCAAGCAAATTCAGTGTCTAGAATGTGCCGGGCAGTGGGCCAAACTGTTCCCATCTCTCCTTTAATCTTTATTCATTTATTTTTCTATTTATCTATCTATTCGTTCATTTATTTATTGAGAGAGAGAGAGAGCGCAGGGGGAGGGCAAAGGGAGAGAGAGAATCTTAAGCAGGCTCCATGTCCAGCACTGAGCCCAGTGAGGTGCTTGATCTCATGACCCTGAGGTCATGACCTGAGCCGAAATCAGCGTGGGACGCTCAACCGACTGAGCCACCCAGGTGCTCCAACTCATTTAGTCTTTACAACCATAATCCCTCATATACCCATTCTATGGATGTGCAGAGTGAGGCTTACCAATGATGGCTGGGGGCGCCTGGGTGGCTCAGTCGTTAAGCGTCTGCCTTCGGCTCAGGTCAAGATCCCAGGGTCCTGGGATCGAGCCCCGCGTCGGGCGCCCTGCTCGGCGGGGAGCCTGCTTCTCCCTCTCCCACTCCCCCTGCTTGTGTTCCCTCTCCCGTTGTGTCTCTTTCTGTCAAATAAATAAATAAAATATTTTTAAAAAACCAATAATGGCTGGTATTTCTTGAGCATTGACTGTCGACCGTGGCCGTGGCCCTGCCCACGCCCTGTGCACTGTACTTCCCAGGTTCATGCTCAGCTGGTGCTCACAGCGGCCCTATAATGGAGGTACTGTGATCCCTGTGATCGTACAGAGAGGAAACTGAGTAATAGTACAGTGACTAATCACAGAACACTGAGGACGTTTCGGGGACGAGGCTGAGCTGGGCTCCAGAGCTGCAGTTTGGAGTGGAAATGGAGGGCCAGCAAGGTCTGGTCTGGGTAGACAGCCCCCAGGCCCCTCCCTCTCAGGCTTACAGAATAATTATGCTGCAGCCAAGAGGTATATGGGCTCCGTCCAGCTACCAGGCAGGGGTGGGAGAGAATGCTGGTCTTGGGCTGTGGGGTGGGGGCAAGAGGAATGTGGCCGGTGGGGGGGTAAGTAATGGGGGGATGGGGGTAGGAGGGAGTGGGGAGCGGGGGTACAGAGGGATGGGAAGTGGGCAGTGGGGCGGATGGAGGAGGGGGGTGGGGAAGGAGTGGGGAGTGAGGGCATAGAGGCAGGGAGAGGGGGAGAAGTAAGGTGGTGGGGAGTGGGGGAGGGAGGAAGGGGAGGAATTAGGAAGTGGGGAGTGGGGGATGGGGAGGGGGAGATGTGGGGAGGGAGTGGGAGGGACTCAGGGAGGTCCAGGAGGGTCGCCATAGTAACGGGAGCCCGCACTGCTCTGAGGCTGAGCTGCCCCTGGGGAAGGAGATAAAATGTTTTCTATCGATCTCTGTCGGGAAAGTCATCAGTGATAAGCTCCTCCAGCCAACAGAGGGCTGGAGGGGCCCGGCTGGTGGGAGTGTGCCTGGCAGTGCACACCCCTGTGCCCGTGGTACCCAGGGTGACCGCCAGGACTGGGGTCAGATCGGGAAGTGACAGCCCCGGCCAGGGTGGGGCTGGGCAGGGGACCACATTCATCTGCTTTGGCCTCCTGCCTTAGTCCCCCCTTCTGCTCAGTGGGGACAGTGACACCTGGGCTGTCTTCATCTCTCTCGGGGCTGGGATGAGTCAGGGATGGAGAGGCAGGAGGAGAGGCTGGGGATCTGGTTGGCGTGTTGAACACTGTGATGCTGTTCTCTGTCCTGAAGGTCCAGCCGCAGGGAGCTTGTCTTTTCTCTTCCAGGGAACTGGCGAGATCAGTCGGGTGTCCCCCTGGGGCATCGGCAGCCAAGGCTGGGGCCAGACTCAATGGCCTCTGGTGGGGACAGATACTCCAGCCGCCTATGCTGCCAGGGCCAGGCCCACGGTCCAGGGACTTACCGGACCAGGAGCAGCTTCAGCTCAGGATCCGTCTGCGTTGTGTATGTGTGTGCGTGTGTGCGCACGTGTGTGGGGGTCGTCGGGCCTCACTGTCCCATGTGCACAGGCATGCACGGGTCACCTGTCCCTATGGGGTCTCCACCAGTGTCCACCTATGTCTATCTGTGGGGTTTCTTCACTCCGCGGATGTTAGCGCCTGCCATGCCCAGGGGCTGGGCTGGGCAGAGGGACAACGGTGACCAATGCATACACAGGCTATGGATGATGATGTGGCACGGGTGGGGGGCGCATAGAAGGGGGCAGGAGAGTGGGGAAGCGGCTTCTTGGTTATGTAAGGGATGGCGGAGAGCGAAAGAAGGGCATGGCCCGGGGAAATAGCAAGTGCAAAGGCCCTGAGGCAGAGAGTGTGCCGGGACCATTAGCCCCTGTGGGGCTGGAGTGGGCGCGGGGGCTCTGACTCTGAATGAGGGGCGTGATCTCCCCGAGGCCCTCATAGCAGCAGAGGGGTGCTGTGCAGAGAACAGATGGGCCAGGGCAGCAGCAGGGAGGCCGGCGAGGCAGCCACCGCCTGAGTCCAGATGGGCCTCGACAGGGCCCGGTTGGGGCACGAGCCACGACCGTGTGAAAAGTTGCCAATCCCAAATATATTTTGAAGGTGAGATTGTCAGGATTTGCTGATGTGGGGAGCGAAAGAGGGGAGTCCTAGATGCCCCAGAGTTTTGGCCTCAGTAATGGGCCCTGCGCTGACCCGAGGCAACGGGCTCGTGGCTCTTTGTGGGGGTCTGATCGTTGCTCTGGGGCCCTGGTGCATGGGGGCGGGTGTGTGGGGCTGTGGCTGCGCACGTGGGCCGTGGGCCTGTGTGCATGTGCGCCTGCGTGTGCCCTCAGAGTGTGGGCGCGGGGGCTCAGCCTGACCCCGTTCTGACGGCACTGGCTCCCAGCCCCTTGCTCCTCCCGGCCTTCCTCACCCCTCCCGCTGGCTGGCCCGGATGCGTGGGCAGGTGGAGGCTCTCAGCCAAGCCAGCCCCTCTGTCTCCATCCCTGCTGTTCCTCTCCAGGGAGCAGACCGGAGGGAGAGGAAACACAGGAATGCAGGGGCCATGGCAGGCCCTTGAGAGACATTTATGGGTAAGAATGGGCCCTTTCGATCTACCTCCTCCCTGGGGACTGCCCGCTGGTAGCGTCTGTCTGTCGTGGAGGCCCTGAGAGGAGGCACCTGCCCAATAGCAGAGACATTGGTCCCCACCCTGCATGTGTCCTTCCGGAAGCCAGAGAGAATCCCACAGGCCCATTCAGCTCTCAGAAGTCATTCACCTTCCTTCTCCACTCCCCCAAATCCTGTCCATCCTCTAAGACCGGCTCAAACTCTGGCTTCAAGGAGTCTGCTGGGACACCAGGAAGGTGGGTACTTGGGTCAGCCAGAGGGTACTTAAGCCTGTGCGACCTGGGGCAAGTCACTTGGCCTCTCTGAGCTGACATTCTTCCCTGTACAACTTGGAGCTGATAGTGCCTGTTCCATGGGGTTTTTCAGTCTTTTTATTTTATTTTATTTTATTTTATTTTATTTTATTTTATTTATTTGACAGGGAGAGACACAGCAAGAGAGGGAACACAAGCAGGGGGAGTGGGAGAGGGAGAAGCAGGCTTCCCGCGGAGCAGGGAGCCCGATGTGGGGCTCGATCCCAGGACCCTGGGATCATGACCTGAGCCGAAGGAAGACACTTAATGACTGAGCCACCCAGGCGCCTCAGTTGTTCAGTCTTTATCTCTGTGAGCCCTAGTTTCCTACTCTGTCAAGGAAGGCTGAGGGAAGATAAAATGAGACACCGCGGAGACCCCCACTCAGTGCCTGGGCCACGGGACACCTGTCCCCGCATTCATTCCTTTCTCCTCCCCTGGAACCCAGTCCCGTCTCCCTGTCTCTCCACTCTGCTTCTCTGGAGCTTCTGCCCCCCCCCAATTCTAGGGAGCTCTCAGTAGGTTGTGACCACAGCCCACGAGGCGCATGGCGTCAGCACCAGACAGGGTCTCCAAAGGCTGTCGCTCTACATGGCCCCACTTGGTCACCCAGCCGGTCAAACCCAGAGCTGGCTCTAGGAGCTGGCCACAGAGTGTTGGGGGCTCCGGCTTGGACCCCATGGGGCTCACTGTGGCAGCCTGAAAACGGCCCCCCAAAGATACCTATATCCTAACCCCTGGAACTTGTGGCCCCAGAAAGGGTCTTTGCAGGTGTGACTGAGTTAAGGACCCTGAGATGGGGAGATTGTCCAGCATTATCTGCATGGACCCTAATGCCATCACAAGTGTCCTTCTAAGAGAGGTAGAGGGAGATGTGACATTCGCAGGGGAGGCGGTGACATGTGAGGTCACACACACGGCATGGGCCCCGAGCCAAGGGAGACCGCAGCCAGCAGAAACTGGCAGAGGGAAGGAATGAATTCTCCCCCCCGGAGCCTCCGGAGGGAGCGTGCCCTGCCCACACCTCCACGTCAGCCCACAGCTACTGCTTTCAGACATCTGGCCTCCAGAGCCGGCAGAATCAATGTGTGCGCTTTAAGCCACCAAATTTGTGGTGAGTGCTTACAGCGGCTCCAGGAAACTCATCCACGTACATTTTAGGATGTCCTGACGACCGCCCTGAACCCCCTCCCTGCCCACCGCTCACCCAGAGCTGGGACATGAGTGGGTAGGGCCGGTGGGTAGGTTTTCCCTCACGCCTGCAGGCCAGCAGCAGCCCAGGGGATGGTGGGGGGCAGGGCAGCTGGAGGGGAGGGAGGTGGCGGGGCTCCGGGAGTCCGGACCGCGTGGGTGTTCTGTGAGCTGCTAGTCCCTCAGCTCTGCTTGGGCTCCCTGGAGATACTGGGAGTAGTGGCTGCACTGGACCGCCCTGGCCTGGCTCCGTCCGATCTCTCCACAGCTCCTTTGTGGGTTGGAGTGGAGCTGAGATCTTCTCTGGAGAGGCCACAGGTTCCCTTTAGCCTCAGACCAGAAGGCACAGAAAGTCATTACCTATGGACGTAGATGCACGTGGGGAGCCTGGGGGGCAAAAGTCCACAACGCAGGTGGTGGCTGCTTGTGTGTCCACACGCATCTGTATGAGTATGTGGGGGTGGGGGTTGGTGCAGGTACACATGCCCAGACGCAGCCCTCCCTGCCTGGTAAGGAGCAGGTCTGTGTGCACGTGGTATAGACCCAGCTGAGAACCCAGGTGTTCCAGAAGCAGCCTGCTTCTGTATTTTCTTTAATCTTTTTTTTTTATTTTATTAAGATTTTTTTTTTTTATTTGAGAGAGAGAGAATGAGAGATAGAGAGCTCGAGAGGGAAGAGGGTCAGAGGGAGAAGCAGACTCCCCGCTGAGCAGGGAGCCCGATGTGGGACTCGATCCTGGGACTCCAGGATCATGACCTGAGCCGAAGGCAGTCGCTCAACCAACTGAGCCACCCAGGCGCCCTGTATTTTCTTTAAATCAACTGAAATCCTATTCTAAGCCCCCATCCTGCTGACTGGTGGAAATTTGCATCTCAGCCATTACTGGGACTCTTTTTCCCCCTCCAGAGTGATGCAAAAGTCCTGGGACCCTACAGTCTGGGTGCCACCTCTGGCAGGGCTATGGGTCAGCACAGGCCACCGACACTTCCCGGCTGGCAGAGAGACCAGTGAAACTCCCTTAGAAAGGAAATGCAAGGAGCCTGCTTGGAATTGGAGCGTGGGGTAGGGTTGGGTAAAAATAGAATAAAATCCAAATTAATATCTGGTATTCATCTAGAACCCTCGAGCTGCACTGCTCAGTATGGGCGTTGTCAACCACGTGTGGCTATTTGAATTTCAGTTAATTAAAATGAAACAAAAAATGTAACGTAGTTCCTCAGTCACGTAGCTATATATTCCGAATTTTCAGTAGCTCCGTGTGGCTATGATCACAGAAGTTTCTACCACTGACTTGAGTACTCCCCTTTCGAATGGAGTAATCCGCCCATCTTATACTAGGGCTAGGGCTAGACGGGCCACTCAGAGCGGCTGGAAACTTCGAGCTCCATCATGCATGCACCCATGGTGTCAGGGTTGGTGGCTTTAGTAAGCCCAGGGCTGCCTGGCAAAGTGAGCACTAATCAGTGCTCAGTGATGCCCTTGGGCCATCCTCTGCATTCCTGGGGGAAAGCTGGCTTCAGTCCTGTCTTTGTTTAGAGGTAGAGCCTCCTGAGCTTGGCTTGTCAAGGAGCTGTGTGGCTCTAAGCCCTGTCTCAGGCGTGATGCCTCACTGTTTTTGTGACTCAGTTTCCCCATTCATGAGATAGAGATTGTGACTGCCTCATAGGGCTGCCGTGTAATTTCTGTGACTTAATATTTGCAAAGTGCTCAGGACACCGCTGGGTGCACAGTATTGGCCAAGTCAGAGTGCGTCTGAGTGACCACTGGATGCCTGGGATCCTCTCCCAGAGGCACGGGCTGGGATTCACTTAGACTTAGACCCCCAGTCTTATTTGTGCTTCCAGCATTCACTTGACAAACACTCACTGAGCTTGCTTTTGGGGGCTGATAGGCTTGTATGATGCAAATCTGCAGCCTGTGGGGGCCACCCTGGGGGGAGGGAAAGCTGGTCGGAGAATAAAGTGAACCCAGAGGAAGGTTCCTGTTGATATCTGAGAGCTGGATCCAGCTGTTCCTAAAGCTAGTCACTTTCCCCTTATGTTTGCCAATAATTTTTTTCCTGTCATTTGCAACTCAAAGACGAGCGTGAGGTCATCCCATCTAACTCCTTGCTCCCTAATAACTGATCCTTCACAGCAACTCTGACAGCTTCTTCTTGAATGAGACTGCTCCCAGGGGGCATTTCACTACCTATCAAGCTCCGCAAGGGTAGTACCAATTCTGGCACTAGCGAGGGCTGATAGTGGATTGCTCCTGTCTGGAAAGCGTGTGTGTGAAAAGACAGAGGAGGGCTCAGATACAGTGTAGGGCAGTGGAAAGAAGACCCTTCACAGTCTGGCAAACCTGGGTTCAAGTTTTCGCTCTTGCCCTCTCTGATCCTCGGTTTCACCCCCTGCGAAATGGGTTCCCTGGCAGCATTCATCTGGTAGGACAGTGTGAGAATCGGGGGTGGGGGGTGGAATGTGCGTGAAGCCGCTGGGCAGACGTCTGAGCCTGGCACAGGCAGACACTCAGGAGTGGGAGCTGCGTCTTTTATGTGGATGACGACAGTGCGCGTTCTACGCATGTCTGCGAGGGTCTGCTCTGTGCGCATGCGGGGCTGGCACTAGGGGTCTGCGAGGAGGCCCGAGCTGCCCCTGCTCCGGAAGCATCCACCGCCGTGATGCCCACCCTTCCCCTGGCTGCCTGCGTGCAGCCCGAGATGCAGGAGCTGCTTGTTGTCATGGCGACGGAGGCCCATTGGCGTCCCGGGCCCGTCAGTCACCCAGGCCTGCTGCTGTGGGCGCGTGGGCACGAGGGTGTGGGAGGCAGGGTGCGCGTAATTCGTGTGCCTGTGTGAAGGGAATTTCTGAGTGTGCAAGGCTGCGTGCCTGTGTACATGGGTGTGTGAAGACAATTCCTGCCTGTGTGCGGCTGGGCGCATCTGCGTTGCGGGCGACTCTTCGTGTGGGTGGCATTTGAGTTGTGAGCAGTCTGTGTGTCTGCGGGGTGTGTCTCGGCGACGCTGGCTCCAAGGCAGGGTGGGCGGGAGGGTGGCTCGGGGTGGGGGGGGGGCTGTGGGCTCAGGTGTCCTCCGCTCTGACCGTGTGGCCCCGCTGGGTCCCTGCGCCTTTCTGAGCCTTGGGATCCTCCTCTGGTGGCACAGCAGGCTGTGAAGGGCAATCACACTTGGTATTTCACGTAATCCTCCTGAGTGCTCCACTAGCAAATGTGTTCATCCAACACATGTTGATTGAGGGCTGACGGTGCACCAGGCCCTGGGGTTACAGGGTGATCAGAGTTCCTTCCCTGAGGAATCTCCAGCTTGGCGGAAGATGGACAATACACAACGGAAGCAAAGAGAAACCCAGCGATGTTGGGTATTTGTTGTGAGCAAGAGCCAGATGAGGGCTCAGAGAGGTGGGGGTGAATTCTGAAGATGACGTGGCCAGGGAGATGACCTTTGAGCAGAGAGCTGATGGAAGGAGGGACAAAGGCATGGGAAGAGTGTTGCAAGCAGAGGGAATAGCAAGTGCAAAGGTCCTGAGGCAGGGCCGAGGTTCGGGTGTCTGGGAGAGTAGATGTGCTGGAACCACGTGGGCATGGGAAGAGGCTCAACATCGTTAGTCATCAGGGAAATCAAGTCGAAACCACTATGACATACCACCACAGCCCCACTAGGCTGGCTAAAATGTAAAAAATGGATAATACCAAGTACTGGTAAAGATACGGGACAATGGGAACTCTCAGACATTGCTGTGACCATGTGAAATAGCACAGTCACTTTGGGAAGCAGTCTGGCAGTTTCTTATGCAGTTAAATATTCACTTGCCATATGATGCAGCCTTTCCGCTCCTAGGTGTTTACCCAAGAGAAATGAAAACAGACATCCATGCATATGCTCATGGAGCTTTTATTCATAATTGCCCCAAACTGAAAACAACCGAAATGTGCATCGGCTGATGAGTGGAGAAGCAAAATGTGATATACTCATACCATGAAATATTATTTGGTAATAAAAAGGAATGAGCTCTTTGTGTAACTACGGGCACATGCAAAAACAGTGGCGAATCTCAGATGCGTTGTGCTGAGTGAAAGAACCCAGATCATAAGGCTACGTACTATAATTCCCTTTGTGTGACATTCTTGGAGCATCAGGATTACAGGGACAGAAAACTGATCAGCGGTTGCCAGGGGCTGGGGGTGGGGAAAAGGTTGACCGCGAGGGGGCATGAAGGAACTTTTTTGGGGGTGATGGGAGTGTTCAATGTCGTAATAGTGGCTGTGGTTACGTGGTTGTATACATTTGTCAAAACCCATTAAACAGTACGTTAAAAATTGGTGCCTGTAACTGGGCGTAAATTATACTTCACTGTGTCTGGCCACAAACCATGGTATCTGGCTCTGCTGTGCATAGAGTAGTTTCTCAATAAATATATTTTTAAAATATATTATTTATTTATTTGACAGAGAGAGCACAAGCGGGGGAGAGAGGGAGAAGCAGGCTCCCCGCTGAGCAGGGAGCCCAATGAGGGACTCCATCCCAGGACCCTGGGATCATGACCTGAGCCGAAGGCTGATGCTTAAAGGACTGAGCCACCCAAGAGCCCTCTCAAGAAATATTTGGTTGACTGATTTGGAAATGATTCCCTCCCAACAGCGAGGCTCCTTGCCCTTGACAGCCGAGGAAGGAGTGAAAAAGAACCTCGGGGGTTGCCGAGGAGGAGTGTGTGCGTGTGGGAGAGAGAGGGAGGGTTCCTGGCGGATCACTGCAGAATATGGCGATGGGTGGCCGTCAGAGCACCTGGTTCTCTCCCTGGCATTAGGCAAGATAGGACGCACTCCTTGCTTGCTTTGGTGTCAGCGGTGGTTGATGACTTGCTCTGGCCAATGAAATGTGAGCAAAAGTGAGGATGTCACTTTTAGGAATCAGCTTTGAGGGCTGGTGTGCAATTCTTCCTTTTTCCTTTGCCCTAACCTGCTGACCCCCTGGCAAGACTGAGTCTTGGTCAGCCTGGACCCCGGAGTGACTCTGACACGTGGTGTCTTCCCGCTCCTCTGGGTCAGGCATGGGGCATGAGTGAGACAATCCACTCTTTTCTCCCTTCCTGACTTTTTTTTTTTTAGAGCGGTTTTATTAATTTTTTCATTTGTAAATGATTTATTTATTAATCTGAAAAAGAGAGAGCATGAGCAGGAGAGGGGCAGAGGGAGAGGGAGAAAGAGACTCTCAAGCAGATTCCCTGCTAAGCTGAGCGTGGAACCCAATGCGCGATGCGGGAGGGGCTCAATCTCACGACCCTGAGATCACGATCTGAACCGAAACCTGGAATCAGACGCTTAACCGACTGCACCACCCAGGTGCTGCTAGAGCAGTTCTGGATTCACAGCAAAATTGAATGGAAAGTACAGAGACTTCCCAGGTAGCCCCCCCCCCCCCGCCCCCAGCATCCACATCCCTCACCACACGGCATGTGTTACAGCTGATGAACATGTATTCACACAGTGTTATCACCCGGAAGTCCCTACTTCACATTAGCGTTCACTCTTGGTGGTGCCCATTCTAAGGGTTTTGAGAAATGCAGAATGGCATGGATCCACTATGATAGAATAGTTTCACAGAAGAGTTTCACTGCCCTGAAAATCCTCCGTGCTCTGCCGATCATCCCTCCCTTCCCTCAAAGCCCTGGCAACCGCTGATCTTTTTACTGCTCCGTAGTTTTGTCTTTTCCAGAATGTCATGCAGTTGGAATCATAGAATATGTAGCCTTTCCAGATTGGCTTCTTTCACTTAGTGATCTGCATTTAACTTTTCCCCATGTCTTTTCATGGCTTGATAGCTCATTTCCATTTAGAGCTGAATCATATTCTACTGGATGCATGGACCACAGTTTGTTTATCTATTCACCTACTGAAGGACATCTTGGTTGCAATTATGAATAAAGCTCCTACAGCCATCTGTGTTCAGGTTTCTGGGTGGGCCTGTTTTCAAGTCATGTGGATAAATACCAAGAAACGTGATGGCTGGGTTGCACGGTGAGATTATGTTGTGTTTGGTTAAGAAACTGCCTGTCTTAGTCAGCTAGGGCCACCATAACGCAATACCACAGACTGGGTGGCTTATAAAACAGCAATTTATTTTTCTTTGTTTTTTAAGATGTTATTTATTTATTTGACAGAGAGAGACACAGCGAGAGAGGGAACGCAAGCAGGGGGAGTGGGAGAGGGAGAAGCAGGCTTCCCGCCGAGCAGGGAGCCCAACGCGGGGCTCGAGCCCAGGATCCTGGGATCATGACCTGAGCTGAAGGCAGATGCTTAACGACTGAGCCACCAGGTGCCCCCAGCAACTTATTGTTCAAAGTTCTGCAGGCACACCTTCTTCTTGGTGTGACTTAATATGGTAGGGGCGGGAAAGAGAGAGAGAGAGGGAGAGAGAGAAAGGGAGCACTATGTAGTGTCTCTCTCTTTTTTTTTTAAAGATTTTATTTATTTATTTGAGAGAGAGAGAGAATGAGAGAGAGCACGAGAGGAAAGAGGGTCAGAGGGACAAGCAGACTCCCCGCTGAGCAGGGAGCCCGATGCGGGACTCGATCCCGGGACTCCAGGATCATGACCTGAGCCGAAGGCAGTCGCTTAACCAACTGAGCCACCCAGGCGCCCTGTAGTGTCTCTTCTTAAAGGATATGAATCGGGGCCCTTTCCCTGATTACCTCATTTAATCTTAATTATCTCCATAAAGGCTCTATTTCCAAATATAGTCACATTGCGGGTCGGTGCTTCCATGTATGAATTTTGGGAGGACACAAATATCCAATCCATAACCCGCCAAACTCTTTCCAGAGTGGCTGTCCCGTGTTGCATTCCCACGGGCGGAGAATGACAGTTCCCACTGCCCCACCCCCTTGCCGGCATCTGGTGCCTGCGCTGTAGATTAGCTATTTGTTTGTCTGTTCATTTGTTTATTTAAAGATTTCATTTTTTAAAAAGATTTATTTATTTATTTGAGGAAGAGAGAGAGAGAGAGAGAGTGGTGGGAGGGGCAGAGAGGGAGAGACTCTGCAAGCAGACTCTCCGCTGAGCGTGGAGCCCGACGCCGGGACTGATCTCACGAGCCTGAGATCACGACCTGAGCGGAAATCAGGAGTTGGACGCCTAACAGCCTGAACCACCGAGGCGCCCCCAAGATTTCACTTTTTAAGTGATCTCTAGCCCCAACGTGGGGCTGGAACCTACAGCCCCCAGAACAAGAGTTATGCTCTCCACCGACGGAGCCAGCCAGCGCCCCCGTGCCGTGCATTTTAGCCATTCTAACGGGTGTGTTGTTTTAATTTGCATTCCCCTAATGATGTATGGTATGGAACATCTTTGCGCATGTTTATTTTCCATCTGTGTGCCTTTGGAGAGGTGTCTGTTCAGACCTCTTGACCATTGTTTTTTATTGTTGAGTGTTAAGAATTCCTTGTGTGTGTGTATATACCTTTTTTAAAGAGTTCCTTGTATATTTCTGATAATAGTCCTTTGTCAGATATTTGTGTTGTAAATATCTTCTCCCAGCCTGTGGCTTGTCTTCTCATTCCCTTGACCATGTCTTCTGTAGAGCAGAAAGGTTAAATTTTCACAAGGTCCAACCTATTGACTCTTTGCCTGATGGATCATGCTTCTAGTGTTGTACGTAAAAAGTCGTCGCTCCGTTGTTGTTCTTTTAAGGCTTAAAAACCGGTGATTTGTGGGAAATGCTTGCTAGTGCAGCATCACCTTGCCGGTCCCGACTAATGCAACAAAGAACAACAGAGTTGTTGCTTGGCCGGCAGAATCAGGCTGCAGGACTGAGCGTCCGGGAGAGCTGCTTGCTCTGCAAAGGTCTGGACGGTGGGGAATCGGGAGCTAGCCCCGTAGCCAAGTCAGGGCGCCAGAGCCTGTGAGGGTGTGGCACCAAAACAGCTCCCCAGCAGGGAGACACCCCTGTCTCACTTCCTCCCTCCTGGTCTTGTGTGTCAGTGCACTGAAAGGCCATCCTAGCTGCAAGGGATCCAGGAACATGGTTTCAGCTTTCCAGCCTCACCGTCCAGAGAGACGTGGGAGAAGGGGGTGGGCATGGGTACTAAGGGCCACCCGACCATGACCCACACAGTGGGGGGTGGGAAGGGGGGCACCACTGGAGAATGAGAAGAGGCAGAGAAAGAGGCTGGGGGCGAGGAGGCTCGGGGCGGGCAGAGGGGCAAAAAGAAGGGGGTGCCAAGGGGAAGGGAGAGGGAGAGAAGATTGGGGAGGGGACGCGAGATGGAGGAGAGGTTGGCTCTGCTTTGATCTCGGCTATAGTGAGTTGAATAGTCTCTGCCAAAATTCACAGCTACTGGGCCCCTCAGAATGTGACCTTATCGGGAGGTAAAGTCTTTGCAGATGCAATGAGTTAAGGATCTCAAGGCAACATCATTCTGGATTTAGCGTGGGCCCTAAATCCGGTGACTGGTGTCCTCAGAGGACAAGGAGAGGACACAGAGGCACACGGAAGGTGGCCATGTGAAGACGGGGGCAGAGATCGGAGGGATGCGTCCACAGGTCCAGGAATGGCGGGAGCCTGCAGGATGAGGTGAGGTAAGGAGGCACCCTCCCCTAGAGCCTCCGGAGGGAGCACAGCCCTGCAGACACCTTGAGTTCAGACTTCCCAGCTCCAGGAGTGCGAGAGAAAACATGGCTGCCGTTTGAAGCCCCCCAGCTGGCGTCACTTTGGGACAGAAGCACAGGGAATACAAACACTGGACCCCCAGCTTCCTTTCCCAGGAGGCTGGGAGGACGGGAGGGCAGGCCCCGGATGGCCTGGGGAAGGAGAAGGGGCGTGGAGGGGAGATTGTGAGCATCTGCCTGGGCCCTGGGGGTAGAGAGCCAGGGATCTCAGGACCCACCTGGGTGACTGGGTTTGAATGTGGGGCCAGGTCATCTTTCTCCCGGTGGCACCTCCAGCCTTGGCCCCTCCTGGGATTCTCCTAACCCAACATCTGTCAACCTGTGCAGGGGGGTGAGTTTGGACACCCATGAGGTGGGATCTGAGGTCTGCCATGAGCTGGGGGGTTTACGTGCAGGACCAATCCTGGGGATTGATGTGTCTGTCCTTAAGGGGTTGGCCTGGCCGGGGGTCTGCCCATCTTGGCTTCTCCTAACTTGCCGTGTGCAGGTAGACAAGTCACAGCCCTTCGGGCCACTGGGAAGACCCAGTATGATAAGGGCTGGACAGGCCTTTAGAAGCCCCGAGGGCGAGGCAGGGCTGAGGGACATGGTCACTGTCATTCCCGAGGGGAGGATGAGGGAAAACGTATGGCCAACATGGTGGAATGTAGGGGAAACTCGGGAATTCTTCCAGAATCCTGGCTTCCAAAGCCTGGCAATTTTTTTTTTTTTTTTTTAAGATTTTATTTATTTATTTGACACAGAGAGAGAGAGACAGCGAGAGAGGGAACACAAGCAGGGGGAGTGGGAGAGGGAGAAGCAGGCTTCCCGTGGAGCAGGGAGCCCGATGCGGGGCTCGATCCCAGGACCCCGGGATCATGACCTGAGCCGAAGGCAGACGCTTAACGACTGAGCCACCCAGGCGCCCAGGCTTTGGGAAAGCCTGGACATTCTTGTAAGGGAAGAGAACGCTTGCTTCCTCAGTCCCAGTTGGGGGTTAAGTAGGGTCACCACTTAATCCAGGGGTTGGCAAACTATGGCCTACCATCAGAATTCAGCCTGCCACCTCTTTTTGTGAATAGGGTTTTATTGGCACCAGCCACACTCACTCGTTTCCACATGATATGGTGGTCTTAGCACCATGATCACAGGCCCAGGGAGAGGAGGCTCAGCTGCTGTGCATAAACTGGGCTGTCCCACTCAGGCCTCTGGCTTCCTGTTAGTGACATCCATCGCTGGCTGTCAGTGCCGAGGCGGGGTGAGGAGGCTGCATGGGACCCACCGGTCAAAGGCACCGCGGGGCTCACCAGCCCTGCCCAGACTGCGACTGAGGCCTTGGGACCCGGGGGGTGGCCACATCCGGATAGAGGCCCCGGAAGCCCCATTAGGAGGAAGGAGACAGAAAATGGAACTTACCAGTGTCTGTGGGCCTGAGTGGCAGGGCCTGGGCACAGGTCTGGGTGAGGCCCTGGGGGTTTGGAGTCTCTGATGCCTCTCTCCGCACCCCCGGTGCCATGTTTGTCCTTGAAGTTCTGCCCACTTACCTGCAAAGAGGTCCCTAACCTTGTCCCCCACCCTGCTGCCATCACCATCCACACCCCCAGGATTGTGGTGTTTCTATCTTTCCCTAAAAATCCACACAACAGCCAAAGTGCTTGAGAATTCAAACAGGCCACATCATTCCCGTACTCAAAACCTCACACTGCCCACCCCATTTCCTATCATCCTTAAAATAAAATCCCCATCTCTCCTGTGGTCAGTAGAGACCTGCACGACCCAGCCCACTTACTCTCTCACCTCATTACCCCCTACAATCCCCCTTTCTTTACTACATTCATTGCTGGGTTGTTTTTTTTTTTTTTTTTTTTTTGAGATTTTATTTATTTGTGAGAGAGAGAGAGAGGACGAGCAGGGGGGAGGAGCAGAGGGAGAAGGGGAAGCAGGTCCTTTGCTGAGCAGGGAGCCTGACACAGGACTCGATCCCAGGACCCTGGGATCATGACCTGAGCCGAAGGCAGACGCTTAACCCACTGAGCCACCCAGGCGTCCCTCATTGCTGGTTCTGTAAGTTGCCAAGCTTGTTCCTGCCCCAGGCCATTTGCACAGATGGTTCCCTCTGCCTTCCTATATGCTGGCTCCTTCTCAGCCTTCACTTCTCAGCTCAGATGCCATCTCTTCAGAGTGATTTTCCTGACTAACTTTGCTAAAGCTCCTGGAATTCCTTTTTTTTTTTTTTATTTAAGGATTTTATTTATTTGGGGCACCCTAAACTTTAACTTTTATTTCAAAATTATGCATGCTTATAGTTTAGGGAGTACAATAGTTTTAAAGGTTTATTGGGAACAAGGGCAGTCTCCCTTCCCTTCCCCCAATTGCCTCCTTCCCCAGAGGAAGCCACTCCCAGCACTTTTTAGCAGGTTCTTTTGCTGTTTATCTCCATGCCTCCAAATAACCTGTTCATCTTGCGGCTTCTTGGCTTTTCAACCTTCTGTATTACCTATTGACTTCCCACCTCAGAAGATGAAGATATGGGGCTCTCCCTCCTCCCCATCGACACCCACATGGGCTCTCCTGACCCCCCACCTTCTATTAGAATGAGTCGTGACTTGGATCAAAGTGTCAGCCTGGGTGGGGGGCACCGCTTGCTTTGCCCTTCAAATTGCCCTTCAAGAAAAAGCGTCTTCCACCACAAGGAGCATGGTCCTGCTGTGGCGCCCCAAGGATGCAGGGCAGCACTGGGGCTGAAACAACGTTCTCCAGGAAAGCCCTTGGCCGGTTCCTGAGCATGGGGGGCGGGGGGGCGGGGGGGGTGGAATGCACCGAAGCCAGTTCTGCCCAACGTGGGGCTCCTGAAACGGGCAGTCTTTGCTCTGGAGCCCCTGATTGGGTTGGCCAAGACTTTTGCAGATTTGCATTGCAGTCCAGTGGCCTCCCTGCCCGGTTCTGCTTTCCTCCGTTTTATCTCTCCCAGGTGTGACTCACCAACACACTTCTGTGCTCACATCACCTCGGCGGCTGCCCCCTTGGAGAACCTGAGCCCACACAAGCCATAGTCGGCGTGGCTGTTATCATGCCCAAGGAAAGCCCACTCCCAGCCGAACCGTGCAGTCTACCCAGATGAAATGTGCTTTCCTGCACAGCACTTTGCTCTCTCCGGCAGCTAGAATGAAGCACTTTTGTTTTGTTTTGTGTTTCCTCATCATGAACTCAACCTCCAGCCTCTGCCATTTGTCTAAACCAACTTTCACTTCTTATATGTCATGGGTACCATCAGTTTTATTTCAAAGAAATCCCTCCAGAGTCGTCTGCCCTGCCCCGATCTGGTCTGGCCACCCTCTCTGTCTGATGCACAACTTTAGATAACCTTCAGGTCACTTCTTCTCTCTCTCACCAGGTGGTTTTCCTGTTTCCTGTATCCATGATTTCCTCTTTCTTGTTTTTTTTTTTCCCCTCTTATTTTGATAGAACATATCTTTCACCCGTCCCAAGAAAGAGCATGTGAGAAGTATATTTATTGAGATTTTTCATGTCTGAAAGTGCCTTTATTTTTTATTTATTTATATTTTTGGGGAGGGGCAGAGGGAGAGAGAGAGAGAGAGAGAATCTTAGGCAGGCTCCATGCCCAGCGCGGAGCCTGACGTGGGGCTCGATCTCACAACCCTGAGATCATGACCTGAGCTGAAATCAAGAGTCGGACGCTTAACCTACTGAGCCACCCAGATGCCCCGAAAGTGCCTTTAATCTATGTTGCTGGGGCGCCTGGGTGGCTCAGTCAGTTAGGCGTCTGCCTTCGGCTCAGGTCATGATCCCAGGGTCCTGGGATCGAGCCCTGCATCAGGCTCCCTGTTCTGCGGAGAGCGTGCTTCTCCCTCTCCTGCTTGCTGCTCCCCCTGCTTGTGCTTTCTATCTCCCTCTTTCTCTCTGTCAGATAAATAAGTACAATCAAAAACAATAATAATCTAAGTTGCTACTTGGTTTCTAGTTTAGCTGGGTTTAAAATCGGTGGTTGGAAGTAGTTCATCTTCAAGCACTGGGGCACTATTTCATCGCCCTTGGGTTTTCAGTGCTGCTCTTGAGAAGTCTGAAGTGAGTGTGATTTCTGATCCTTTGTATGTGGCCAGCTCCCCCTCTTTTTTTTTTTTTTAAAGATTTTATTTATTTATTTGAGAGAGCGAGGGAGAGAGAGTACAAGTGGGGAGAGAGAGGAAGCAGGGGAAGCAGGCTCCCCCATTGAGGCCGAGCTCGACCTTGGAATCTTTATGGGCCTTGCTCACTCAGCTCCCACAGTAGCCCCCTGGGCCCCCGTAACACAGTGCCACACACCGGGAGCTTCCGCAACAGACATTTATCTCTCACAGTTCTGAGCTCGGACTGAAGACTGAGATCAAGATATCGGCAGGGCTGGTTTCTCCTGCGGCTCCCCCCCCCCCCGCCCCCTTGCCTTGTAGAGAGCCAGCTTCTCTCTGTCTTCGCATGGTCCTCCCTCTGTCACGTTTGTGTCCAAATGTCCTCTCCTAAGGACGCCCGTCAGACTGGGTAGGAATGAACTCTAACGGGCTCCTTTTACCTGACTCACCTCTGTAAAGATGACCCCCAAATGCAGTCTTATTCTGAAGTACTGAGGTTTAGCACCTCAGCATTCCGGAGTGGGGTGGGCGCCACAACTTAGCCCAGAATACCTCCCAAGCTCCTGAACCCCAGAACTTGGCCCAGTTCCCACCACTTCGTGGAAACAGCTTCCCCCAGAGTCGCCAACCATCCGCTTGTTATCTGTCCCCTGGGAAGAGGCCGCTCTGTCTCCATCCAGCTGGGCCTTTCTGCAGCATATGATTCTTTAGCTCATATGCTTCTTCTTGAAATTCCATGCTCCCCCCCCGCCCCCACCTCAGGCTTTGGTTTTCTTTCTTGCCCTGTGTACTTTGGGCAACCCCCCGGCTCTTTCATCCTCCTTCAGCACTGCCAGGGCCTTGAGGCCCAGTGACCACCTGCATTGGGAAGACACGGGGGTGGGGGGAGGGGCAGGTGGGATGCTAGTTGAAAAGCTGGATTGACAGGTCTCATCAGAAACTGTCTAAACTGGAACCTGTGGGCATGGAGTCCAGGAAGTTTCTTCTTTAATCAGCTCCCTAAATGACTGTCTGGTGCACAGCACTGTAGCCTCCATTTCCTGCATGATCCGCGGGCGCCCGTCTAAGCCCTTGGCCAACGTTAGCTCGTGGGGTCCTCACAAGCCTGGGACAGGAGCTCCGACTGCCTCCACTTCCCAGGCGGGGAAGGAGTTTCGGAGAGATTAAGGCCTCACGGCTCATAAATAGCAGCGTTCAATGTTAACTCTACTGGAATTCCAAAAAAAAAAAAAAAAAAAGGCAGGGCTGAGATTTGAGCTCAGACCATGTGGTTTCAGAGCTCATGACGAATGTGCCCCTGTGAGTTGTCGCAAAGGTTTCAGAGCCACTGTCCTAGGTAATCTCTTCCATCCAGTGGTCTTATTCTCTAAGCAGGTTCTCCTGGGCTGCCGTCCTCTGCCCAGACCTTCCTGGATGTTTCATGGGCATCTCCGAGCCAACACATTCGGGACCTATTCATCTTCCTCCCAGAGTGCTCCTGCTTTGGTGCTCCCCACCCTGGTGGGTCCCGGGGTACGGTCACCCATCCTACAACTTGGCTGGCAGCCCGAGTCCTCTCTCTCTGTTGCCTCTCCCCGAGCTCTCCTCCCGGCCCTGGCCTCCGACAGACCTCACCTCTCCTGCGGTCCTGCCGCCCTCCCCTCAGGCTTGCGGTCCCTCACCCCTGCAGCCCCTGACCCTCTCCTACCTCCAAGCCCCAGCAGCTTCCCTGCCTAAGACCCACTGTGGCTGCCCACCGGTGTCCGACTCAACCCTAAACCCCTTTCTTGGCTCTTGCCCTTTGCTCTGCCCCTTTAAACTGCTGGAGGACAACCTGCAGCTTCAGGTCTCAAGGCCTTTGATGTCACCGTTTCCCTTGCTTGCTAGGCCCTTTCTGCCTTTATATTCTTTAAAAAATTTTTATTCAGGGGTGCCTGGGTGGCTCAGTCATTAAGCGTCTGCCTTCGGCTCAGGGAACGATCCCAGGGTCCTGGGATCGAGCCCAGCATCGGGCTCCCTGCTCAGCAGGGAGCCTGCTTCTCCCTCTCCCTCTGCTGCTCCCTCGCTCTTGCTCTCTCTCTCTGACAAATAAATAAATAAAATCTTAAAAAAAATACTTTTTTTCTGTGGTGTTTAGTATATTCACGATGTACAACCACCCCTATCTAGTTCGAGAACATTTTCATCACCCTTCAAAGAAAGTCCGTGCCTCCCCATGGCCCCTCCCATCCACATCCTGGGAACCACTAACCCACTTTCAGTCTCTACGCATTTGCCTGTTCTGGACATTTCACATAAATGGAATCATGCATTATGTGACTTTTTGTGTCTGCTTCTTCTGCTTAGGATGGTGTTTTTGTTTTTAAAGATTTATTTATTTATTTATTTGAGAGAGAGAGAGAGAGAGAGAGAGAGTGAGCAAGCATGCAGGGGGAGGGGCAGAGGGAGAGGGAGAGGGAGAAGCTCAAGCAGACTCCCCACTGAGCATGGAGCCTGATGTGGGCCTCGATCCCAGGACCCTGAGATCACGACCTGAGCTGAAACGAAGAGTCAGACACCCAGCCTACTGAACCACCCAGGCACCCCCACCCCCACCCTGCCCAGGACAGTGATTTTCAGGTTCATCCCTGTTGTAGTGCGTGTCAGTACTCGATTCCTCTTTATGGCTGAAGAATATCCCGCTTACGGATGCGCCACATTTCGTTTATCCATTCATCCACTGATGGACACTTGGGTTGTTGCAAACGGTGCTGCCAAGAACAGTCACGTATGTTTTTGTGTGGATACTAGTTTCAGTTCTCTTGAGTACACACTTAGGAGTCGAATTGCTGGATCACGTGGTAACGCCATCATTCAGGCCACTGTTGTCGGGGTCTTGGGATGGGGGCTTGTTCTAACCTGGTCTTGAGTTCAGAGACTTGAGTCCTTGGCCTGGTTGTGGGTGGCCAGGGACAAGTCCCCACCACCTCCAGGCTTGGCTTTCTCCCCTGTAACTGGGGATCCAAACTCCTGCTTCTGGTAGTTTCTGTGGATGCCCATGATAGCTTCCGAGGCCCGCCGTAACGAACCACCCCAGGCTGGGGCTTAGACCACAGAAGCGTCCGGTCTCACCGTTATGGTGGCCGGAAGTCCCATCAAGGGGCCGGCGGACTGGTTCCTTCTGAGGTTGTGAGGGAGGGGCCCGTTCCAGGCCTCTCCCCTTAGTTGGCTGTCTTCTCCCTGTGTTTCTTCATATTGTCTTCTGCCAGTGCATGTCCATCTCTGTGTCCAAATTTCTTTTTATAAGGACACCAGTCATATTGGAGTAGGGCCTGCCTTCATGACCTCATTATGACTAATGAAATTATGACTAATGACTTACCTTGATCACCTCTATAAAGAGACCCTGTCTCCGAATAAGGTCTCATTCTGAGGTGCTGGGGGTTAGGACTTCAACATATGAATTTTGGGGGGCATCATGCAACCCATAATGACCTCAAAAAATAACTATTTGCCCTCAGATCCTTGTCTTGGGGTCTACTTCTGGGACACCCCATTGGAGCCATAGCCCGGCTTTGCTCCCAGACTTGGAGAGACTCAAGTGAGCAAACGCAGTGTTTATGGATCATCTGCTGTCCCCAGGGCCTCAGACTTAGCACCTAACACAGCAGACAAAGCCCTTGACATTGTGAGGTTCATGGCCCAGGATGGAGGCGGGCTATGTGATTGTAGATAGCAAGAAGGCTCTGCAGAATATCAAGCAGGGAATTGGCAGAAGTGTGACTAGGGAGGCTGTTTTAGCCTGCGGAGGTCGGGGAAGGCCTTGCCGAGTAGGTGACATCTGAGTTGAGACCGGCGTGGTGAAGATTCTAGCCTTGGGAGGTGTTGGGGAAAGCGCATGCCCGCTAGAAGAAAGAGCCAAAGGGTGGTGTGCCTGCCCTTCACTTCTCACCCCCTAAAAATATCAGCACTTAAAACGAGGAGAGCAATGTTGGGGAGAAGAGCCAGGTTCAGGACCCTGGAGTGATGATGGAGGAAGCCCAGCCTAAGTGGAGATTCTTCTGGACTTCTGAGGGGCTGTCAGAGGGGAGAGGGGTAAGATGAACTCTATGAAGGTAGGAGGAGGAGAAAACAGGGGATGTTATCAGGAGAGAAGAGAAGAATTTTGTGAAGAAGACACGCAGAGAGTGAGCACCTCATCCCTGGAGGTATTTAAGCCCAGGCGGGATGATCTCTCGGCAGGATACTCTGGACGGAACTCAAGAGTTGGCGTTGGATGCTTGAGCACCGCGAAAATTCGGCTTCGCTGTCAGAAGCACCCAGGAGGGACCAGCCCTCTGATTTTCATCTGTGATAATACACTGGGCCTTCTCTCCTCTCCCTTTTATGAATTCAAAGAGGACAACTCTGCCCTTGGCTTTGAATCTCATGGCCCCCTGGACCAGTGCCCACGGCGCACGCAGTGCCTGTGGTGTCTTTGTCATCCACCAGGTGGCACTATTCGCCCGATGTTAGGGCCGAATTGCCAACCCTTTCCCGTTTTTTTGGAGCACTGGCAACAAACGGGGAGAGGCCAGGGTTTCAGTTCTCAGAAATGGCCCGAGCGTGGAAAATCCTGCAGACGCCAGCCATGCGCTCAGCTGGGGAGGACACAGCATGGCTTCGTGAGAAGGGTCAGAGCCCATCCGAAGGCCAGCGCCAGCTCTGCGAGCTTCCAGGGCGTGACATTGAGTCTGTTTCCTCCCCCATAAGTCAGGAACTGGTACCATCTTGAAATCCTGCCGTGAGGACTGGAATCAGTCCACAGTGCCTGGCCGGGAGCAGGCGGTCAATGAAACATGCCTGCGCTCCGAAAGGGGTAAGGTGTGCTCCCTGAGAATTCGCTGCTGCCCTTCCGAGTTCACCAGAGTCTACTTCTTACGTGTAAATGATTCCCGAGGGCCTCTGGGGGCCCCTTCTCTTATCTGAGTCCCTCAGTCCCATAGCGGGACCTTAGATTGCCTAAAATAAACAATATAAATTCCTTAAATTCCTCAAAGTGCTTACCGTTAGACCGTGGAGCCTTCCATACAGAGTTAGTTCTGTCATGGTGGTACATGCTGTTAGGAGGTTGCTGCAGATGCCCTCAGGATTTTTTTTTTTTTAATTTATTTATTTCAGAGAGAGAGAGAGAGAGAGAGAGAGCGCACGAGCGGGAGGGGCAGAAGGAGAGGGAGAGAGAATCCCAAGCAGACTCCTCGCCGAGCGCCCAGCCCGACGTGGGGCTCGATCTCACAACCCTGAGACCATGACCTGAGCCGAAACCAAGAGTCAGATACTTTACCGAATGCGCCACCCAGGTGTCCCCTCAGGATGTTTTAGGTTTTTTTTCCCTAAGCATGCACCTAAGCACACATTTCTTTTTTTTTTAATAATTTTATTGTTATGTTAATCACCATACATTACATCATTAGTTTTTGATGTAGTGTTCCACGATTCATTGTTTGTGCATAACACCCGGTGCTCCACGCAGAACGTGCCCTCTTTAATACCCATCACCAGGCTAACCCATCCCCCCACCCCCCTCCCCTCTAGAACCCTCAGTTTGTTTTTCAGAGTCCATCATCTCTCATGGTTCGTCTCCCCCTCCGACTTACTCCCCTTCATTCTTCCCCTCCTGCTATCTTCTTCTTCTTTTTTTTTCTTAACATATATTGCATTATTTGTTTCAGAAGTACAGACCCGTGATTCATCAGTCTTGTACAATTCACAGCGCTCACCATAGCACATACCCTCCCCAATGTCTATCACCCAGCCACCCCCTCCCTCGCACCCCCCACCACTCCAGCAACCTTCACTTTGTTTCCTGAGATTAAGAATTCCTCCTATCAGTGAGGTCATATGATACCTGTCTTTCTCTGATTGACTTATTTCACTCAGCAGAACACCCTCCAGTTCCATCCATGTCATTGCAAATGGCAAGATCTCATTCCTTTTGATGGCTGCATAATATTCCATTGTGTATATATACCACATCTTCTTTATCCATTCATCTGTTGATGGACATCTTGGCTCTTTCCACAGTTTGGCTATGGTGGACATTGCTGCTATACACATTGGGGTGCACGTACCCCTTCGGATCCCTACATTTGTATCTTTGGGGTAAATACCCAGTAGTGCAATTGCTGGATCGTATGGTAGCTCTATTTTCAACCTAAGCACACATTTCTATAAAAATGATTATTCCACGTGGGACGTGAAAACATACTGGTTAATTCACTCAGGCATCCAGGCATCCGTCCTGGGCCGGCCAGTGCTAGCCCTGGGGCTCAGCAGAAAACAAGGCGCTCACCATCCTGCCCTCGTGGAGCTCCCATTCTCTTCGGGAATGACGTACACTCGATGAAGAATAGCATGTGACGGCGGTTGGTAAAGCAGAATAAGGGGTGAGAGGGTGTGTTTGCTCCTAGTATAACACACTGCTCCAAGCCACAGAAATGTATCCTGTTGCAGGTCTGGAGGCCAGAAGTCCAAATCGCTGTCTCCAGGCCAAACAAGGAGCCGGCAGGGCTGTGCTCCCCCCTCCCCCCCCAGGCACTAGGGGAGAATCCGCCCCTCGCCTCTTCCAGCTTCTGGTGACCCCGGCCTTCCTTGGCCAGTGGCCGCATCACCCAAGCCAGTGTCTTCTCATCTCCCTCTGCCTCCCTCTTATAAGGACACACGTGGCTGCAATGAGGGCCCACCCCAATAATCCAGGACAACCTCCCCACACACCCGCAAAGCCTCCCTCCCTCCTTTTTTTGGCCATACCAGGTGACCTTCACACGTTCCCAGGATGAGGATGGGGACATCTTTTGAGGGCCATTCTTCAGCCTGTCTGGAGTGTCCAAGAGGGTGGAGGGGCTATTTCAGGAAGGGGGACATTGAGGCAGAGGCCCGAGAGAGATGGCAGGCGGCTGTGTGAGCTCGGCCTCAGCCTGACACAGATGACCAGCTCATACATTGTTCAGTCGCCCGGAGAGCGAACGGGACGCTGACAGATCTCGCTCTGAGGACAGACGTGTGTGCCGTGATGAGTGTCGAATACTGGCTCACGTCCCCCAAGCAAGGCAGGAACAGCAAGGATTTGGCGGCTGCTTCTGTTTTTCTGGCTAAAGCTGTGCATCCGACAGCTCGGGGAAGAAGCCGGTGTTGGCCAGTGAGCGGCTCCCGTCCTGGCTGTCTGCACCCCCGTGTTAATCCTACACGCTCACCAGTACGTAAGGACGCCCCCCAGTGGGCGGGGGCGCTGGGCGGGGAAGGAAGTGGGGCCGTGGTGTCGGCAGGGCCTGGCTTCTGTCCTCGCTGCGCGGCCCCTTCCCCTCGGGTCACCGAATGCCCACAACTTCCCAGGCGGGGCTCTCATGAAGCAGCAGAATCAGGAATCGGGCCGGGCCTGCCCGCATCCGGAGCGGCCCTCCCCGCGCACCTGCCCCCTGGCCTTTGCACTGCCTGGGGTTCTCTCAGCCGGTGAGAGGGGCAGGCTCGGATGCCAGGAGCTCTAAGGGGGCGGGGATGGGGGGAGGTCCCCACCCACATAAATGACTGCTCAGGCATCCTCGTTTTAGTGTCTGCTTCTGAGAGGACTCAGCCCGACACACCGCCGAGCCCCCGGGGCCGGACCCAGTGCCAGGCCCCTTGCATACGTGGTGTCATTTACTCCTCCCACGGTCCCTGAGGCATTCCCAGCCCCGTCCCCCAGTCCAGAACAGGTGTTGGCCACCTGTTCACACAGCTACAAAGCAGCAGGCTGGACCCCAAAAAGCTGCAAGGTGGCTCATGTCACCACCCCCCCCGGGCCGTGTCCTTAGTCCTTGCAGCGGATCTCCCCAAATGTGCTCAGGTTGCATGGGCTCAGCAGGACAAGTGCTCGGGGTGGGCTGGGCTGGACAGTGACCGTGGACCCTCCTGAGGGCCAGACCCAGCGGAGCGAGGTGCCCCAGGGCACAGAGGGGACAGGGAGCCACGCACTGTTCCGGGCCTGGGAGCCCGAGGCCGACTCTTTTCCCAGAAGTGGCTCTTCTTGACAGGCGCCGGGAACCAGGGGCAGCTCGAGCTATTCCACCCTGGAGGCCCCTTTTGAGGGCCAGCTGAGGCCCACCGTGCCTGTCCCCGGCACACAGTGCTTCAGCGGAGAGTGCTGGCCTCCGGCGCAGCTGGTATGCTGCTAAGTGCTTTCCCGAGGGCACCCCCCCCCCCCCCCCCCCCCCCCCCCCCCCCCCCCGCTCAGCCACGCTGGGGCCGCGGCAAGGCCAGACCCAAGGGCCCCTCCTGCGCGCCCCCCGCCCCCCGTGCTCTCTCCCGCAGTGCAGGCCGCCCGCCAATGTGAGCTGTGCAGTCACGGCTCCGGAGGGGTGAGGGCGGGGCGCGGGCAGGGGGGAGAGATCCGCCGTGGGACCCCTGATTCTCCCGTGTGCCGTGGGGGGGTGATTTTCACTGATGTAAGAGGACCCACTTGCAGAATTAGGTGTCTCTCTCTCTCTCTAAGAGTTTATTTATTTGAGAAAGAGAAAGAGAGGGAGACCGAGCACGAGCAGGGGGAGAGGCAGAGGGAGAGGGAGAAGTAGACTCTCTGTTGAGCAGGGAGCCTGATGCGGGGCTCGATCCCAGGACCCCGGGATCATGACCTGAGCTGGAGGCAGATGCTTAACCCACTGAGCCCCCCAGGCGCCCCTCGGCGTCTCTTTTTATATGTGTTAGGAAAAAAATATATGTATCTAGTATCAAAGGTGATCATATGGATGCAATAGCTAGGGAGGAGGCTCAATTTTAAGAAATGAATCAGATGAAAAGAGGATTACGTGACTACAGGACCATTTTCTCTGTGCTAGATCGGAAAAGATTAAGAAGTCTGATGATGCCCAGCGTCGGCGAGGATGCTGAGCCACGGGGACTCCCTTCTGCTCCTGGTGGGGGTGCACATTGGTGTAGCCACTTGGGAAGACAACTTGGCCTTATTTAGTAGAGTCAAAGATGTGCAGCTCAGCCTCAAGGAATGGACCTCAGAGCTGAGCTTCTGGAACTTTGATGTGCACACGGGTCACCTGGGGAATCTTATCAGGAGACAAAGTCGGCCTCAGGAGGTACCGTGAGCCCAGAGCCCATGGACTTCCGCGCGCGTGCTCTAGAATGTTCTCAGCTAGCGCCGTGGGTGATAACATGGGTTATAACAAGGCAAGCGGCAGTGTTGGGGGGCCTGGAGAGGGAAATCGTGGCAGAGCTTCC
This sequence comes from Zalophus californianus, assembly GCF_009762305.2. Lineage (NCBI taxonomy): Eukaryota > Metazoa > Chordata > Mammalia > Carnivora > Otariidae > Zalophus > Zalophus californianus. Next base: position 12,180,541 of record NC_045610.1, read on the forward strand.
CAACGGAATACCACACGGCCCAGAAGGGGGCCTGGACCTGCCCTGGGAGCTCTGCGGAGTCGGGACAGAGCCAGATTCGGGCCGGGTCTCCCACCCCAAGGCTGGAACTTTCCGAGTCCCTTGCTGGAGGGGAGGAAGGTGGAAAGCCCCGCCCTGCCAGCCAGGCTCCTGGTCACATTTGCATTTAGAACCTCACTGTGTGCTGTGGGCTAGTGTCCAGTTCCTGAGTGGAGAGAGCGTGTCGCTGCTGGTCGGAGGCTGACTGTGAGGTCTCCTAGGCCCCAGCCCAAGTGCTGAGAGAATCGTCCCTGAGGAACTCACGTGTGAATCCCAGCTCTGCTGTGTGACCATCTGCAAACCGCAGGATGTCTCTGAGCCTTAGTTACCTCATCTGTAAAATAGGATAATAGGAGCTCCTAACCTCAGAAGGGCTGAATGGTGACCATCCTCAGCAGGTCCCCGATTTCCCGCCCCCGCCCCAGCCACCCTGCCCTGCAGTGGGGCCTCCATGCCTTCTCTGGCCAAGTCTGGGGAGCACTAAAGGGCTTGGGCATTCCCTCCAGGTTCCTGGGATGCCTCGTCCTGACAACCCAGGCTCTGCATTGGCACAGCCCCAGTGCCTGGGGGCTCGTGGAGACGGCTCACCCCGGAAAGTAGATGGCCCTGAACTCTGGGCTTGGCCCAGGCATGGGCGGGTCAGGGTTCATCGGGGGCAGACGCCCCCTCTTCACTAGCTTGCCCTCTCCCTGCCACCCTTCTCTGGCCTCAGTCTGGGGCTCAGCCCTGGCCCTTGGCTTTGCCCACTTGCCCCCTTCCTGTGCCACCACCCTGTGTCTCTCTCACAGCCCCGCAGCCACAATGGGCTCCTCGAGATTCCTCAGAAGATCTTTGTTCCTGCCTCCAGGCCTCTGGGCCCACTCCTCCCCCATCTGAGATCTCTGCCCCACCATCTCTGCAAAGCTGGTTTTCCGGCCTGCAGGTCTCAGGGAGGAAGAGAGGTCGTGAGAGAGAGCGGGCATTCACACACCGAGGGGGAGGAGAAGGGGAGAGGACTGTGTATCTGAAAACCCAATACATGTGGAGAAGCAGGGGGCCATTGAGGCGCCAGAGAACGTGGGGTGAAGCTCTGGAGCCACTTTCAGATCCGTAGAAGGCAAGGGGCAGCTGCTTGGTCCTGTAGCCGTGGCAGGGCTGGGCTGAGCCTGGGCGTTGGGCCAGAGCGGCCAGAGGGGATGGTAGCTGCCGGCCAAGGTCTTCGGATCTGGAGCTGCTGCACCCGGGCAGGCCCAGGCTGGTCTGCAGGGAGAGGCCCGGGCTGGGGCGGGAGGTGTGGCTCCAGGCCAGCTCACTGGGGTCAGCCTTTCTGTGGCCTTAATTTCCAACATCTGTAAAATGGTCAGTTCTCTAAGGGTCCTTCTTCAGCCACAAAATAGATCCCCTGGTGTGATTTCTTGGAGGCAAGTTGAGCCTTGGGCCTGTGACTGCTCTGGTTGGGAAGACACAGGCTTCGTCCACCTCCTGCCCCAGGAGAGCCCAAAGTCCCGCATTTGGGGCCCTCAGACTCAGGCCGTGGTCTCTCCGGACCTCCTCGTGCTGACCGGGGCCATCTGTCCCGTCCTTTGGATTTCTTGCCATGCAGGAGTTAAGTCTTGGCGTGTTAGCATCGCTGGTCCGTGGGAGGCCACCTCTCATTTCATTTCATTGTGTGATGTGTCCCCTCGTCTCCCCAGCCCCCACTCCCGTTCCCCCCCAACCCAAGGCTCTCGCTTAAGAAAACTGATCTTTCATCTGTAGATGTATTTCTGTACCTGGAAAAATAGACCATTGGGTTTTCAAGCAGTGCTGGGTCAGGTCACATCTCATGCTGGTGCTTATCACTTTAACCGAGCACCATGATCTGTCCCCAGTGCTAGGAGTGCTCCTAGTTCACTGCTTTTCCGGGCCACAAACCGGCACATCCATTCCAAAGCAAAGGAATGTTATGGGCATCTAGGTGGGATCACCGAGTGGGGAGAAAGGCCACGTGCTTAATGAAGGGTGATGGTTCAGCCTATGGAATGAGGTGGATCGCACCTCCCAGCAAAGCAAAGGAGGGGCCCAGTACATTAAAGATCCAACTCTGTAAGGCACACTGCATATACTGTATATAAAAGGGGAAGCTAATAGGAGGAAATGTTGGTTGATAGCTTTGTGACCATGGGATGGGAAAATGAATCTCCAATGTCCCAAACATAAAGTGTGTTCTTATGCATGAGAGAGAGAGAGAGAGAGAGAGAGAACACATCTGTGCAAAGGAGAGAGCAGAGAATCTGACGACGTAAGAACGAAGGATTTCGGGCGCCTGGGTGGCTCAGTTGGTTAAGCAACTGCCTTCAGCTCAGGTCATGATCCTGGAGTCCCAGGATCGAGTCCCGCATCGGGCTCCCTGCTCAGCAGGGAGTCTGCTTCTCCCTCTGCCCCTCCCCCCTCTCATGTGCTCGCTCTCTCTCTCTCTCATTCTCTCTCTCAAATAAATAAAATCTTTAAAAAAAAAAAAGAACGAAGGATTTCTGCCTCATGAAGGACAATACATAAAAAAATTAACAGACAAATGATGGACTGGCAGAAAAAGAAAATTTTTTTTAAGTTTTATTTATTTAAGTGACCTCTACACCCAATGTGGGGCTCAAGCCCATGACCCTGAGATCAAAAGATGCATACTTCTGGGCGCCTGGGTGGCTCAGTTGGTTAAGCGACTGCCTTTGGCTCAGGTCATGATCCTGGAGTCCCGGGATCGAGTCCCACATCAGGCTCCCTGCTCGGCGGGGAGTCTGCTTCTCCCTCTGACTCTCTTCCCTCTTGTGCTCTCTAACTCTCATTCTATCTCTCTCAAATAAATAAATAAAATCTTTAAAAAAAACAAAACAAAACAACAACAAAAAAAACAAAAGATGCACACTTCTGACTGAGGCAGCCAGATGCCCCGAGAAAATATTTTTGGTAATTGAAAACAACAAGGACAAATGCTGTGGAAAGAAATTGAAGAAGACATAAATGGAAATCGGGTGTTAATGGGTTGGGAGGCTTAGTATTGTCAGGATGACAATCTACAGATTTGATGCAAACCCGATTCACATCCCAAAAGCCTTTCTTGCAGAAATGGAAAAGCCAGTCCTCAAAGCCATAGGGAGATGCAAGTGGAGCTGAATGGCCAAAAATAATCTTGGAAAAGGAGTGTAAAGTCAAAGGGCTCACACTTCTTGATTTTAAAACTGACAACAAAGCTACAGTAATCACCACAGTGTGGTATTGCCACAGGATAGTCATGTAGACCAACAGAATAGAATTGAGAGTCTGTGGCCAATTGATTTTTTTTAAAAAGATTTATTTATTTATTTTAGAGAGAGAGAGAGAGAGAGAGAGAGAGAGCAGTGGGGAGAGGGAGAGAGAGTCCTAGGCAGACTCCCCACTGAGCATGGAGCCCGCGGTGGGGCTCGATCTCACGACCCCAGGATCATGAACTGAGCCAAAACCAAGAGTCAGACACTCAACTGACTGCACCACCCACATGCCCCCAGTTGATTTTTGACAAAGTGACAAGACCACTCCATAGATGAAGGAACAGTTTCTTTAACAAATGGTGTGGGGACCACCGGATAGCCACATGCGAAAGAATGAAGATGGGCCCCTACCTCACACCATAGGCATAATCCAGCTTAAAACAGATAACAGATCTAAACCTAAAAGCTAAAACTATAAAACTCTTAGAGGAAAATATAGGAATAAATCTTCATGACCTTGGACTTGGCAAAGGATTCTTAGATATGACACCAAAAGCACAAGTAACAAAAGGACAAATAGACAAATTTAATTTCATCAAAATTAAAAGTTTTGTACATTGAAGAACAGTATCAAGAAAGTAAAAAGACAAAAAAAGAAAAGAAAATGAAAAGACAGCCTACATAATGGGAGAAAATATCTTAAAGTATATTTCTGATAAGGGCCTAGAATCTAGAATACATACAGAACTCCTACACCACATGAGCAAAAAGTCAATCCAATTTAACGATGGGCAAATGACCCCAAAGCAGATATACAAATAGACAACAAGCATATGAAAAGATGCTCAACATCATTATTCATTAAGGAAACACAAATCAGGGGCACCTGGGTGGCTCGGTTGGTAAGCGCTGTCTGCCTTCGGCTCAGGTCATGATCCCAGGGTCTTGGGATAGAGCCCCTCGTGGGCTGCCTGCTCCCTGCCCTGCTTTTCCCTCTCCCTCTGCCCCTCTGCCCACTTGTGCGCACTCTCTCTCTCTCAAATAAATAAATAAATAAAATAAAATAAAATCCAAAAAACAGTAAGACATGGGAAATAGTAAGTGTTGGTGAGGATGTGGAAAACCTGGAGCCCTCATACATGGCTGGTGGGGTTGTTGTAAAATGCTGTAGCCACTGGGGAAAAGCTTGGCCAGTTGGTGAGAAAGTTAAACATAGAATTACTATATGAATCAGCAATTCCACACCGAGATGTACGCTCCGAAGAACTGACAAGTACTCAAACAAATCCTTGTCTGTGAATATTCATAGAGCACAATTCACAATAACCAAAAGGTAAAGACAACCCATACGCCCATCAGTGGAATAATGGAGGCAGGAAATGTGGTGTGTATATACGATGAATATTATTCAACCATAAAAAGGAATGAGCACTGACTCATGCTACAATACGAATAAACCTCAAAAATGTTGTGCTAAGTGAAAGAAGCCAGGCATGAAAGACCTCACTTTCTGTGGTTCTATTTACAGAAAATATCCAGAAGAGGAGAATCCAGAGGGACAGAAAGCTGGTGGGTGGTTGCCAGGGGTCGGGGTAAGAAGGGAATGAGGACTGAAGTGAATGGGGTTTTCTTTTGGGGTGATGAAAGTATTTTGGAAGTAGATAGAGGTCGTAGTCCTACAGCACTGCGAAGGTACTAAATGCCACTGACTGTTACACTTTCAAATGGTTAATTTCATTGTACGTAAACTTCACAGCAAACCCTTCCAATAAGAAATCTGTATCCAGCACTTTCAAAGGACGCCTGCAAGCCAACAAGAAAAAAGCTGGAAACCCAACAGAAAAATGGGCAAGGTTCATAGACGGGAACTCAAACTGACCGATGAGGGTATGCGGAGGTGCTGGAGCTCATTAATAACCAGAGAAGGGCCAGCTAAGATGACAGTGGGGCCCTCCTTCCTCCCACCAGACTGGAGCGAGCAGGAGTGGATGACAGCCGTTCTTAGTGGGGGTGAGGGAAACGGGAGTCACCTTCCACGCCAGGCCCGGACTCGCCTCCCACCAGGCACTCCGCCGCCGCTGCTCGCCCCTGAACAGAGAGAGAGAGAGAGAGAGAGAGAGAGAGAGAGAAGCAACGATGAACAAATATAGACGTTGTCACTTCAGGTTTGCTTTTTTGTTTTTTCCTTCCATTTTTCTGTATTTTAGAAATTTCTAGAAGGAAAGATGGAAGGGAGGAAGGAATGAAGGAAAGGAGGGAGGGAGGGAGGGAGGAAAGACAATCTGCTCTCGGATTTCTTTGGCCACAGTGGGGATGGGAAGAGGCCCCGGGCACAGGAGGGCTCAGAGTTTCCCGGGAGGGGCCTGGGCCGGGATCAGGGCGGGGGGCGGGGGAGAACGAGGCAGTGGGGAGCCCAAGGGCACCACCCTGTTGGCAAAGACTGAGGCAGAGGCAGGAAGGCAGGGAAGCTGAGGCTTTCCAGAGAACAGCAACGGCCACACTGTCTCCAGCTTCTCGTGAACTGTCGTGGGACAGCCGTGGGGTGTCAGGGAGGCCCCAGGGGTCAGCAGGGTGAGGAGCGAGGTGGGGCGGGAGGGCGCTGCCTCTGGCCAAGCTCATTCCCACCATCCACGGATGCCTGCCTGGCAGGACTTCGCTGCAGGATAGCAAAGGGCTGCTTATTATTCTTTCCACTGTTCTGTATGTTAGAGATCTTTCTTAAAAAAAGGAAGAACAAAAAAGTCAGTAAGCCTTCCTGGCTTAGGATGGGTATTTGGAGGATTCTGAAACCTGGCTAGGATTCTGTGTGTGAATGTGTGAGTGTGCAAGGGGGTGTACGTTAGTGTCTCCCCAAGAATGGGTATAGGGATCATGACAGGGTTATCAGAGCCCAGACCCTAGGATTGGCCAGGGACCCTCCACACACCCCTCTGTCCCTTCCAGTTGCCCCAACAGGTCCCCATTTTGCAGAAGAAAAAAACTGAGGCTCAGGGAAGTGAAGTGACTTGTCTAAGGTCACACAGCCAGCCAGGGGTGGAGCTGGGATTTGAGTCCCGATCTGGGGGCTCTCCTGACCTGCACCACAAAGCTGCCGGAGGGCAGGTCCCATCTGCACGGCTTCCCCTACAGATCCCCAACAAGCAGCGCACAGCCTGCGTGGCCCAGCATGGCAGCCCAGCCCTGGGAGGTTCTGTCTGTTGGTCCCAAGACTGAACAAAGCAGGGGTCCTCCCTGACCTGACAGGAGGCAGGTCCTACGTGCGCGACTTGGGGAGCCTCCCGCTGCCCCAGAGAACAAGGTGACATAGCGCAGCTCATCAGTGGCAGGCCTGTGTAAGCCAGCTGGGTCTACCTCAGAGTTGACATTTCCCTGGCCAAGCTTTTCCTCTTAGAAAGAAAACACAGGATCTAGGGCAACTCCAGCAGCTGTGTTTAAATGCCAGAGTTCATTTGACCTTCAGAAGCAGAGAAAATTGTCATGTTTCTCACGAACCTTCCCATCTCTTCTCAAGGGAGCCCTGTTATTTACAAACCCAGCAATTCCACAATGATCATGACTGCCAGGCAGCACTGTGCAGGTTGGGCACTACCTAACTCTAGGGAGAATGCCAGTCTGTGTAAAAGTACCCTTTTGGTGTTGCACAGTGCCCAACCTGTGCAACAGTGCATGGTGGCCCTAAGCCTCCAAAAACATTTCCTCTAAGTAGACAGGTGAGTGGGTCCCCTGAAGCTTTGAGAGGGTGGGTGTGCTTACCTTCTTGTTGATATACATCCTATTAAGCAGGAGAAACTGACCAGTTCCACACAAGGGACCTGGAGGTGGATGGCTCACTGTCATCGATGAGCATTGTGCATGTCCTCAGCACAATATCTCACTTAGCTCCCCCTCCTCCCACTGCACTCTGATGTTCACATTCCAGACTTGGCTTGTGTTAAAAGTTTCTGCAGCAACCCTTCCCCTGTACGTGACTCTAAAATTCTTGAAGGGACTTTTGATTTACTTGGCCCCTGTGTCTCCCCGTCCCAGTCTCTGCCACCCCACTCTGCCACCACCATGGTCCCAGCTGCTCAGGCCCCGAACCCTGAGTCCTCCCTGAGTCCTCAGTGTCCCTCTCTGCCATGGTCCAGGTGCAGGAAGTCCCGTTGGCTGTGCCTCCAAGATGCACCTGGGTCCCCTCCTTTTTCACCAGCCTACCTCCCACCTCTCTGGGCCACCAGCATCCCTCACTGATGGGGCCTCCAGCCCCCTTCTGGCCTCCCTGCCTCATCCATGCCCCACTATGGACCCTCCTTCTCCTGTGGCAACTAGAGGGGCCTCTAAGAAATTAAATTGAGAGACACCAGACACCAAAGACCACCTACTGTGTGATTCTGCGCATGTGAAATGTCCAACAGAGGCAAGTCTGCAGAGACAGAGCAGGTTGCTGGTTGCCAGGGGCCGGGGCGAGAGAGGATGGGGAGGGACCGCCCAGTGGCTTCAGGGTTTCCTTTTGGGGGTGGGTGACAGCGTTGTGGAACCAGACAGAGGTAGAGATTGTACGACACCGGAAGTACCAAATGCCACTGCATCTGTATATCGAAAACGTGGCCGCAGTGAATTTTATGGTATGTGGATTCTACCACAGTAAAACCAAAATTAAATCAGCCCACTGATTAAAACCCTCACCCAGATGCCCTCACAATAACCCCGAATTCCTGAATCCAGCATCCCCTGCCCCCCAGCGGACTCCTCCTTTGCATATTCCCGGGCTCCCCCCTCTGACCTGGGCGTGGCAGGTCCCTCCCCTCCTCTCAGACCTTCTGGGGCTGCGTCTTCCCCACCTCTGAGCCTGCACCCCCGTCTCCTCCTCACACTGGCCTTCCTGGTCCACAGTCTACACTTCCCTTCGCCCCACTTCCCGGTCCTGGGCCCTGTTTTATTCGGAGCTCTCAACATCACTTTGAAAGGACCGTGTTATTTATAGCTTGACTTGCCAATTCTCTCTCTCCTGCTAGAGAGAGAGACTCATCCACGAGGGGCAGGGGATTTCTTTGCATCTCTGGTGCTGACTCCTGAGTGCCGGGGACCGAGTCGTCGCCTTTGTGGGCTAGCTGATGGGAACATGCCAGCCGCGTGCGCGGCTCCCTCCCAGGGGCCTCCGGCCGGCCCGTCAGCCCTCGTCTTCCTGGGGGCCTGCCAGAGCCCGGCGGCTTCCTCTCTGCCCTTCCGAATCCTTTCTTCTTCCAACGATTCAGCCCTTTGGGGTGAGCAGTGTTGGTTTCGGCCTCGCTGCGTTCCGCTTCCGAAAATCCCCTGGGCTTGCTCGCCCCTCCCTGCGTATACCTGCGCCCTTGAACTCGCGACTTCCTCCGGCTTCGGGGAGGGGCTGTGCAGAGCACTGGAACCGCACCCACGCCCGGCACAGGCCGAGGGCTAGGTGGTGGGGAAGGGAATGAGCACCGGGATTTGTTCTGAAATGTCCCTGCCTGCGTACCCAGGATGGTTCCCAAGTTGAAGGTCAGGAACGTCTGTACAGATGCTATGTCCCCCTCTATATGCCCTCAAGACTGGACCCAAAGTCACCTTCTCAGTGACGGGACCTCCTTACTTAGCACTGCACCCCCACATCTCCCTCGTGCCTCATTTTTTTCCAGAGCCCTCCTCACCATCTGATGCCCCGACGTTTTGGCCATTCATCTCTTTGGGGCGTGCCAGTCCCACGAAAGCAGGGACTCGGTGCCCCCACAGCCTAGAGCCCGGGGCAGCGCCAGTTCAATCCATCCGTGAAGGGGGTGGAGGATTTCCCAGTCTGTCACGGCCTTGTCTGAATTGTTGGGGTGATGCTCAGAAAAGGTCAGAGAACGGCCAGACGCCATCCACTGGCTCGTCCAGGGCGCAGTCCTGGCTGGGCCTCGACTGCCTTGTCCCTTGCCCAGGTACCTGCTCTGGCTTCCCGCTTCCAGACCTTCCTCAAGAGGGGCTGCCCAAACGCAGAAGTTGGGTGCTCCCACTCCTCAGCTTAATGCTGACTGGGGGCTTCTCAACCTCTGCACCATAGGCACTTGGGGTGGATAATCCTTTATTGTGGGGGCTGTTCTGAGCCTTGTAGGATGTTCAGCCGCATCCCTGACCGCAGCCAGCGGCACCACCCACCCGCCTTGTGACCACTTAGAATGTCTCCAGATGTTGCCAAACATCCCCTAGCGGGCAGAACCGCCCTCACTCGAGACATCACCCTTTCTCTTATGGATAATTTCAAGCAGATACAAAGCAGGGAGAGCAGTGTGAAGAACCGCCCCCCCAGCCCCCCGGAACCTGGCGGCTGTACAGTTATCAACCCCTGGTCAATCTTGTTTCCTCCCGGAACCTACCCAAAGCAAATCCCAGACATCATAGTATTTCATTTGTAATTATTTTAACATTTACCTCTAAAAGACAAAGGCTCAGGCCCCCTGGCTGCTTAAGTCGGTAGAGCATGTGACTCTTGATCTTGGGGTTGTGAGTTTGAGCCCCATGTTGGGTGCAGACTTACTTAAAATAAATAAATAAATAAATAAAAGACAAAGACTCTGCTTTTATCAAAATGACTACATACACGATTGCTGTCGTTGCTTGGTTTGTTTGGATTGGGGTCCAAATAAGGGCCAGCATTGTAATCAGTTGGTATCAGTGTGGTTTTTTTTTTTTTTTTTTTTAGAGAGCGGGGAAGTGGGGGGTGAGGGGAGGCTGTTGAGTGAGAGGGAGAGAGAGAATCCCAAGCACGCTCCACGTTCAGCGGGACTTGATCTCACGACCCAGAGGTCATAACCTGAGCGGAAATAAGAGTCAGATGCTTAACGGACTGAGCCACCCAGGCGCCCCTGGGTGCGTCTCTTCTAATCTATGGGCTCCTCATCCATCTCTTTTTGATCCATTGCAATTTATTTGTTGGAGAAACCAGCTATTGATCCCCCGGAGTCTCCATAGCCTGGATTTTTCCCGACTGCATGCCTGTGGTAGCGTTTGTATGTTCTTCTGTCTCTAGTCTTTCCTAAAATTTGATGCTTGGGTCTAGCGCTTGGGCAGATTGAGGTTGGATTGTTTTGGGTGAGAATGGTTCAGAGGCGATGCTGTGCTCCCCATCAGAAGATGGGCAGTGTCTGGTTTTCCCATCTGATGTTAGCAGCTGCCTGCCGTAATTCCTGGCTGCCCCGCACCTGCCTCGGCCTGCCCCTGGCTTGTTGCAGGACCATGACGCTGAGTTTGAGTTTGCACTCCCTGCTTTGGTGGGAGGCAACACAAACACAAGGGTGATCTGGGTGCCGTGAGATCAGAGAAGATGGGAGAGCTCATCTGGGCTGGGTGTCATCAGGGGGGACCTCTCAGAGCCAGTGACATCTTCCAGGACAGCCCTCTTCGGACACGTGGTCCATGGGCATGGGGGCCCACAACAGAGGTGTGCTTAAATGCTTTTGTCTCCCCAAGGCGGTCAGCCTAGAGCTGCGACTTATCATATGGGAGTGGTTTGGGAAGGTCAAAGGGAAGAGGAAGCCACTGTGGGAGTCGGTGACTCATAACACCGGCTACTGCGCGTTATGCTAAGCACTTTACATTGGTTATCTTATCACAACCACCCTATGAGGATGGAAATGTTATTGACATTTAACAGATAAGCAAACTGAGGCTTAGAGTGATCAGTGATTTACTCTAGTCACGTACGCGGTAGAGGCGTAATTCGAACCCAGTTCTGGGTGATTCTAAAGGTGATGCTCGTTAAGATAGAAAATGTAATTGTCAGTCAGTAAGAGATAGCTGACTGTAGTCCCTTAAACAGATTAGGGATTAATTTTCACATTAAAGATGACTGGAGGTAGGGTCGGGGGCTGGCTTGGCAGTGCCACGAAATCATCAGAGACCCAGGGTCCACCATCCTCAGTTTATGACTTCCATCTCCAAAGTCACCTCATGATCCAACATGGCTGCTGGAGCACCAGCCATCTCATCTGTTTATAGGCAAGAAGAAGAAGAAAGGAAAAGGAGCAAAAAGACCTGGCTCCTAGTTTAATTGGCTTTTTAAAGAGGGTCTTTCTTAGTCCCACTCAAAGGCTTCCAGATCATTGGCCACCCCAACCACGAAGGAGGCTGGGAAATACAGTCTTTTAGTTGGGCCACATTGCAGGGCAAAGACCAGAGCTCCATGAGTGAGGAAGAGGAAGATTATGTTACAGACCAGCCCCCCAACTCATTGCCCCCCAGAGGAGCCATTTTCCATGCCTTCCAGTCTCTCCAGAGACACGCGTATTCCAGGCCCTCTGATGGGAGTAACTCGAGGCTTTGAAAGTCAATCAACCACTCTTTTCTGGACTGCTTTGCTGGGGGACACAGGCACAGAGAGGCACATCCTGGGCCGCGTGCTGCAAAATGAAGTGTTACAGTCTTATTGCTCACCCTTGGCTGTGACTGTGGTCTCCTAAGGGGACCTGATGTATGTAGAACCTGCTATCTTGTTAATCATGCCAGTAGCTCATGCTCTTTGGCATCAGGCTGACTGGTTGGTGGTTTAGAGTGTGTGTGCTGGTGTCGGAGAGACCTGGCTTTGACCCTCGGCTCCACTTTTTACTGGTTGCGTGACCATGGGCAAATGCATAATTGTTCATGAATTTCCATCCCCTCACCTGTCAAATGGGCATCACAATACTTGCACACATGCATCCAGGGTTTACTTTGTGCCTGCCCTTCCGGATATTCCGCACCCACTAATATATCGAGCTTTCCCAGTGAGCCTATGAGATAGGTACTACTATCATTCCCATTGTATAGATGCAGGAACTGAGGCACAAGGCGTTTAAGTACAGCTAGGGAATGACCCAGCTGGGAAAGAGAGCTGATCTGGCCGGAACTCACATTCTGGACAGTACTGCAGGCAACTCTGTGAGCCTCAGTTTCCTTACGTGTAGAATAAAATGGGGGTGATAACAGTACTTCCTTGGGTTGACCTGAAGACCCAATAAGAGACCGATGTCTGTGATGTACTCAATTTAGTACCTGGTGCATAGTAGGTGCTGGGCACATGTTGGCTGATACCACCCTGTTCCCAGTGCCCTGGACTCCTCTCCTGGATTCCCACATTTGGCTAAACGTTGTCTGCCCGGCCCTTCATGGTTCCATTTCCTCCTCTGGCTATTTTTATTTCTATTTCCTTGGAATCCCTCTAGATTCAATATGTGAGCCTCGGTGGTTCTTTGCGTCTTGCATGGAAAGACCAGGGCTTTGGGGAGATGAGACAGCTTCCCAGATGGGAGTAACTGGGAATGCATGTTTATCCTGCGTTAAGCACGGATGGGAGAGTGACCTGTGGCCTCTCCTTCCATCTCCTGGGGACAGAGTCGAGCTTTGCCAGAGTGACCCAGCTGGTCTCCGCTGGGAGAGGCCGTCTGGACGGGGTGCGGCGTTTCTGCTGAAGGCTTGCGGGGAGGAAGCACCGGGACAGAGCGGCCGGCAGGTACGGGGCAACAGGCAAAGGAGCCGTGAACCCTCCTGCCATCTTATCCTCACAGAGCCTCAGGCCTGGAGAAGCCACAGAGCCCTGTGTTTTGTTCCACTCTGTCCCAGTGCCTTCCACGCAGTAGCTGCTCGGGCAATTGCACGAATGCAGGAGCTGACTCGGGAAGGGTGTCCTCTACCAGCCCGAGAGGATCGGATTCTGGTCTGTGCAGGAAGGAGCCATTGCAGGGTTTTGAGCAGGGGAGTCACCTGCTGTTGGGGTGGAGGCTGCCCTGCAAAGGGTGGAGGCAGGGAGGCCAGCCGTGGTGACTGTCCTGCTGGGAGCTGATGAGGCCCGAGCAGAGCTCTTTCAGAGGAACAATTATGGTTGTTGATGACTGATTCGTCGCGGCAGGGAGGGAGAGCGGAGGGAGGAGTCTGGGTGGTGCAGGGAGGGCCAGCCTCGGGGCCACGGACTAGGGGTGGAGGGGGCTGGGGGCGAGGTATCTGGAAGACCACCCCTCCCCTCCCGCCGTGAGGTGGGGAGGGGTTCAGCAGGTGGAAGGAATCTGAAGCCTGAAAGGGAAGTTTAACTGAGAAATAGAAAATTAGGAGTCATTCATGTGTAGTGCCTGGAAGAAAAAAAATCACGTAATTCTATTTTGCAGAAGCCGGCTGTAGCTATTTATGCATACACACGAGGCGGGGACCGCACTGGTGCTTAGAGAAAGAGCAGCTTTTGTCTGGAAAAACACTCTAAAGAGCTCTTGATTGGGTGAAAGGTCTTGGGCTTGCCTGGAAGCAAGCTCGCAGGGGAAGGGGTGCTCCATTTTCCCCAGAGATGGGGATTGGGGGTGCGTGAAAGCGCTGGAGGGCTGGGGCAGGACCTTAGGACAGGGGCAGGGGTTTCCTCCGGAGACAGGGCTGACACCCTTGAGAAGCAGAGATGGCCAACATTCCATTTTAAATGAGTGTGTCATGACCCTTTATCTTAGAACTCAACAATAGAAAGGCAAATCACCCAAATAAAAATGGGCAAAGGATCCGAACAGACATTTCTCCCAAGGAGACAGATGGCCAATCGCACAAGAAAAGACGCTCAACATCACTAACCGTCAGGGAAATGCAAATCAAAACCACCATGAGACACGGCTTCATATCTATGAGGATGGCTAGTATCAAAAAGACAGGAAAGAACAAGTGTTGTTGAGGCTCTGGAGAAGTTGGAGCGCCTATGAGCTCCTGGTGGGAGTGTGAAATGGCTCAGCCACTGTGGAAAACAGTCTGGAAGTTTCTCAAAAGGCTAAGTATAGAGTTATTCTATGACTCAACAATTTCACTGCTAGAGAACATCCAAGAGAAATGAAAAGTGAATCCATTAAAAAACAAAAACAACAGCAACCCGGCAGGCGACTGGCTGGCTCAGTCGGTAGAACATGTGACCTTTGATCTCAAGGTCGTGTGTTCAAGCCCCACATTGGGTGGGGAGCCTACTTAAAAAATATAAGTTTAAAAAGAAAAACCCGACCTGTACACGAAATGTCCACAGCAGCATTATTCACAACAGCCAAAATATGCAAACAACCCAAGTATCCATCAACAGACGAGCGGATGGACCAAATGGGCTATGACCAGATGATGGAATATCACTCAGTCATAGAAAGGCACGAGGTACTGATACGTGCTGCAACGTGGATGGACCCTGAAAACATTATGCTAAGTGAAAGAAGCCAGACACAAAAGGTCACACTAACTGCATGATTCTTCCAGAAGACGCAAATCCATGGAGACAGAAAGTAGGTTCGTAGTTGCCAGGGGCTGGGGTGGCAGGGTGCAGAGCAACACCTAATGGGTACAGGGGTTCTCTGTGGGGTGATGGAGATGTCCTGGAATTAGATCATGATGACGGTCACACGACATCGTGAATGTGACCAAAAACCACTGAGCGGTACACTTTAAAATGGTTAGAATAGCTCTTTGGGGAAGGCTCGGTGGCAGCTGTACGGCGGCGGGGGGGGGGGGAGGAGGTTGCCTTCTCCTGCCACCCTGCTGAGGAACGAGGAACCAGTCGGTCAGAAGGCCACTCCGCTTCTTAATATACCTGAAGGACAGTCATGGGACCCGAGGTGGTGGGTCACTGAATTAGAATGACTCTAAGTAGCCGCAAAGGAAAATCTTTGGAGAAGGTACGCGCTGACTTTATCAGAGGCTCCAAGGCAAAGAATCGCAACGTGAAGAAACCAGTTCGGATGCCTGCTGAGACTGTGAGAATCACTACAAGGAAAACTCCCAGTGCTGAATGTTCTAAGACTTGGGATCTTTGCCAGAAGAGGACCCACAAGGGACTCATGGATTGGCACCGTCCTTCTGTGGTTGCTCAGCAGATGACCCCCGCTCCGTAGTGAGCCAGCGGTCAAGGTCGACATCATCATCAGATGCTTCAAGCGACCTTTCTCAAACATTGATTACCAATTGTTAAAAAATAAAAGAAGATAAGATGGTTAAAATGATGAAATTTATCTCAATACAATTTTTTTTTTTTTTAAGTAGGCTCCATGTCCAACGTGGGGCTCAAGCTCATGACCCTGAGATCAAGAGTTGCATGCTCTATCGATTGAGCCAGCCAGGCGCCGCCCCCCCATTTTTTTTTAAGTATCTGGGAACTCTGTGTACTCCCTGCTCACTTTACCTAGAAAGCTAAAGAACTCTAAAGTGTATTAATTAGCAAAACAAAACACGAAAAACATGGAGTGGCCATGAGGAGATGAAATCCCTGACCCTGGGTCCTCCGGTGCCAACTGCAAGCTGCTGCTAGGCGTTGGGACCCCTTCCTGTGATTTCACCATTGTCCCTGCCAGCCTGCACCTCCCTGGCCCCTCCACAGTTCATCTCTTCCTCTTTCTGAATGACTGAGCTTCCCATGAGGTCAGCAGACGCCGCCCACAGAGAGCCGGTCAAAGGGCTTGTTGCCTTTGACCCTCATGACAAGCCCATGAGGAACTGGGGGCTCAAGGAGGTCGGGACATTTGCCCAGGATGCATTCGTGGGTAAGTGGCAGAGCCGGGATGGGACCTCAGGTGTTTCTGGTCCTAGTGTGTGCAGGAGAGTGGTGTCACTGTGGGGTCCCAGGCAACCTCTGTCAGCAATGCTCTGAGTCTGGAGACAACACATCCACGGCTCTGGAAACGCAGACGCGTGCTCACACATACTGAAACATGGACATATACTTCCCCCTACACAGATCACACATACACACACCCACTGGCGCCCAAACACAGGCAAACACACAGAGACACACTCCCCCCCCCACACTGAAACATTCACACACACACACTGTAAACTAGACACACACACTCACATGGATGCTGAAGCATGCTTGCACACACCTGGAAACACACACACTCAGAAACACAGATCCAGACACTAACACTCACACGCCCATGAGGGACTGGGTTCTGTAGCTAGCCTGTAATTTCAAAGTGCTGGTTATTGAAGTCTTGGGCTGAAGGAGGGGGAAACAGCCTGGCTCTGAGTTTTCCATGGTCCGTGGGTCACTTTGACCTGGCCAGGCCTCACCGGTAGGCACTTAGCCATCTGGTCCCTGAGCAGCCTGCTCCAGATGCTCACTGGGGGAGTACGGGTCAGGGAGGGGGCAACTCGGGGACCAGGGCAGAATGCTCCTGGGGGCTACTCCCCTTCACCTAGGGCCAACTCTCCTTGCAATTCATTAACCTCAAACTGTCCAAGTGCTTGCGGGTGGAGGTTAGGGCTCCTTACTGGATCCTGCTGGTCACTGCTAATGGTAAGAGCAGCCATTGTGGTGAGAGTGTAATAATAATGAACATTGACTAAATACTTTCTATGCCCTAAGCACTGTGTGGAGAGCATTATCACTTCTGATCCTCACAACAAGCCTATAAGATCAGTACCAGGACGGTACCATTATACTGATGAGGAAGCAAAGGCCTGCAGATGCCCCTAGGACCTGGCCACCCTGGTCCTCGAACCCAGATTCTATCAGTCAGCTCTCCCTATGATAATGCTGCATAACAAACCACCCCAGACTTGGGGGCTTACAGCAGGTGTTTATGCTCAAGAACAGGTCTGTGGGGTGAGGGTGGGTTGGCCGGTCTAGTCTGAATTTGGCTGGTGGCTCTGCTTCAGTCTGCGGTCAGCGGGGCCGAACTGAGTTCAGGTCTCCCCCATGTGTGTTGGTTCTGGGGCCCAGGCTAAAGGGGCAGCAGTTACCCAGGATGTGTGCTTCTCAGGGTAGCTCACCAGAGCACAAGAAATCGAAGCAAACCACACCAGCACATATGAGGCCTCTGCTTCTGTTATGCCCATTCTCATGCCAGCAACCAAAGCAGGTTACATAGGCCCAAAGTCAATGGCACAGGGCAGTCTGCTCTACCCACAATGGGAGGGGAGGAGAGGGGGGAACACTTGCTGAGCAACAATTCAATCTCTTGTTCAGGTTTAACCCAGACACCTGAGCTCACAACCAACGTGTGACGTTGCCTCCATCGGCGGAGAGCCTTGAACAGGATGGGATGTTAAGGGTCTGGCCTCCTGGGATGGAGGTCCTGGCCCCAACACTTCCTGACTGTCCCTCAAGCTTTCTGGGCCTCGTTTTTCTCATCTGTGAAATGAATTGTTTGCAGTATCAGTGGGATAAAGTATATCAAGTGCTTGGTACAAGGCCAGCACGTGGGAAGTCCTCAATACATAGTAGCTAATATGAATAGCTGTTTTCAACGGGAAGCCACAGCCCCTTTCTCGGAGCCATTTGCACATGTTTTGGGGGTGTTTCGGGTTGGGGATGTATTTCAAGGTGAGGGTCAGGGACACCCACACCACAAAACATGGTCCCACTCCAATGCTGAGCGTCCTTACCAGGAAAGGTAAAAGGTTCTAGCCCTGTCACTTCCTGTTGCAGATGGGGAGGCGGAGGCCCGGGGAGGGATGGAGGTTAGACCAGGAGGTGGCCGTGGGGTCCTCTATAAACACAGCTGGGGTGCCAGGACACAAGCCCTCGGGGACCAGGCAGCAGGGCCCGTTGGCCAGGGGCTGGGAGGACAGCTCACCTGCTGTCCCCCTGGGTACCGTGGAAGCCGGCTGCGCCTGAGCTGCCCTCCCGAGCTGGGCTGTGAAGCCCCAGGTTTATGAAAGCAAGAGCAACCCGCCAGAAGGCAATGGCAGACCAGTAATTCAGAAGAAAGAACACAGCTGAACCCCACACACCTCTGAGGAGGAGAGATTTGACGCTCGCGGGGATCAAAGCTCCTGCACCAGGATGGACAGCAGGACCTCACATCATACTCTGGAGGAGGAAGCAGCATTTTGGTGACGTTCCAGCCCCTTGAGGCACAGCCTGTGGGGGGTGGGAGGGGATTGTGGGTGACAAAACCTACTTGAGGGGCAGGCTGCAAAATCCCCTGTGCTCTCCCCAAATGTCAATGCTGTGAAAGACAGAGTAAGGAAAAACTTCCAGATTTAGGTCATTGTTTGAGGTTTTGGAGGAAAACATCTTAGTTCTTAGGAAATATCCCCTGAAGTATTTAGGGGCAAAGAGTCTGCAACTTACTTTCAAATGGTCGATAAAAAAAAAAAAAAAAAAAATTACAGGGGTGCCCGGGTGGTTAAGCATCTGCCTTCGGCTCAGGTCATGATCCTGGGGTCCTGGGATCGAGCCCCTCATCAGGCTCTTTGCTCTTCCCCCTGCTCCCGCTCTCTCGCTCTCTTGCTCTCTGTCAAATAAAGAAATAAAATCCTAAAAAAAAATAATTACATATAAACAGATAAAGCAAACACTGGGAAATGGTCATCGGTAAACCTAAGTGGAGCATATATGGGTTTATGGTACAATTCTTGCAAGTTTTTGGTGGGTTGGAAAATTCTGCAGGTAAAAAAAGTTTTTAGTCACGTAAAACTGACAACAGCCTGATTCATTTCATTAAGTAAGTTCAAGAGACGACTGAGTCAGGCTTATGAGTCTTCTTGAAAGAAGGCACAGGAAGTACATTGGTAAATAGGGCAAATAAAACACTATTCCAATCAAAAAGGAAAGCACACGGGAAAATGTCCAACATCACAAATAATGGGGTGGGGGGGGGGACGCCAAATTAAATAAAGTATAATTATTCAACTATTAAATTAATGTTAACCCTGTTTGGAATAATCATACTCCAGGTTGATGAGTCAGGGAAATGGGAACTTCACCCTTCTGCGGAGGCAAGAACCTTTGTTGATTTATTTTTTATTGACGTGTAGCTGACACACAGTGTCACATTAGTTTCGGAGGTACAACACAGCGATTGGACAAGTGTGTACATTGTGCTGTGCTCACCCCAAGTGTAGCTCTGATCGGTCACCCCATAGTGCTATGAAAATAACCTTGAGTATATGCCCCAGGCTGTGCCTTTTATCCCCGTGACTTATTTACTCCAGGGCTGGAAGCCTGGTCCTCCCTCTTCCCTTCACCCCTTTTGGCTCATCACCCCCCTTCTCCTCCTCCCCTCTGGCAACTATCAATTTGCTCTCTGTCTTTATGGATCTGTTTCTGTTTCCGGTTTTTGTTGGTTTGTTCCTCTGTTTTGTTTTTTAGAGTCCACCTATGAGTGAAATCATATGGTACTTGCCTTTCTTTGTCTCGCTCGGTTCCCTTAGCCCAATGCCTTCTAGGTCCATCCGTGGCATACCCCGCGGTGCGGAGGCAGAAACGTTCAGGGAGCAGTGTGGCTGTCTGGATCCTTTGCCTCTGGGGTCGATCCTAAGATGATCCTACACGAGACTGCACACATTAAGGTGACCCACGTGCCACAAGAGGCAATGTCTTTGCTGGGACCTCCAATCCTTAGTTCTGCGTGGGGAGAGGCAGAGGGAGAAGCAGACTCCCCGCTGAGCAGGGAGCCCGACATGAGACTCGATCCCTGGACCCCGGGATCATGACCCGAGCTGAAGGCAGACGCTTAACCGACTGAGCCACCCAGGCGTCCCCAGTCCTTAGTTCTGATTGCTTCTGGCCCTTGCTTCCCTGCCTCCTTCCTGGGCACAGCCCTGCTGTGCAGTTTTCACGGTATTGTAAAGAGCTGCTGAGATTCTGGTCACCTCTGAGTGTCTGGGGCAGGGACTGCTTGGTACTGCTCGGCCGGCAGCCCCATTAGCCCCTGCGGCACTCAGTGGGCTCAAGGCGCCGCCCCCACCCCACCAGTGTGGGAAATGGGAAATGCCATATTCTCCTAGAGTCCAGACAGACACTCGCCGCTCCCCGGCTGCTGTGGCTTGACCAGGGTTGGTCACCTGATCTAGTCTAGTAGTGCTCATACCCTCAGCTGCCCTTGCTGGTCCGTGGATGGACACCTGGCCCATGTGGAGCCAACTGGATCTCATGTCTGGGGGTTATTTATTATTATTATTATTATTTAAGATTTTATTTTTATTTTTTTAAAGATTTTATTTATTTATTCATGAGAGACAGAGGGAGAGAGAGAGAGAGAAGCAGAGGGAGAAGCAGGCTCCCAAGGAGCAGGGAGCCCGATGTGGGACTCGATCCCAGGACCCTGGGATCATGACCTGAGCCGAAGGCGGACGCTTAACCATCTGAGCCACCCAGGCGCCCTAAGATTTTATTTTTAAGCAATCTCTACATCCACCGTGGGGCTTGAATTTACGACCCGGAGATCAAGTCACATGCTCCACCGACTGAGCCAGCCAGGCGCACCTCATCTCTGGGGTTTCAAAAACAAACGTATTGTCTCATTTCCAAACATTGGGAGACGTTTTAGCCATCTTCTTGCTTGCTAGCTTAATCCCAGTGTTTAGAAGGATAAACTATGTGATCTCAATCCCTTGAAATCTTTTGAGATTTGCTTTACGCCCCAGCATATGGTCGATTTTGGCAAATGTCATCTTTGACCTTGGAAAGAATGTATGTTCTGCACTTTCTGGGTGGAGAGTTCTGAGGAGATCGTGGTAGAGATTTGGTTCATCATGTCATTCAAATCTCTGGCCCTACAGGGTTTTTCCTACCGTTTCCCTCAGTTACCAAGATAAACCTTTTAACCCCCACGAGATATTTTTATTCTTATAAACATCTAATACTCATTGGGATTTAACTTTTCCAGCGCTCTTCATTCCTTCCTGTGTTCCTGAGCTTCTGACTGGGGTCATTTTCCTCTTACCTGCTGGTGATGAGTTCTCTCAGCCTTTGTTTGTCTGAAAATATTGTTACTTTGTTTCCAGTTTTGAGGGATAACTTCGCTGGGCTAAAATTCAGTCTTGGCCTTCCTTCACTCATCGATTCCTTTGGTAAATTCGATGGGTGCCTGGCACAGGTGCCGGGTGTGTGCCAGGTGCCAGAGATGCGATGGTGGCCAAAGCAGGAAACGCCCTTGCTCTTTAAGAAGAGAAGGGAAGACTGTGTCAGACAGGGAACCGGAGGTGCAAAGGCCCTGTGGCTGGAAGCAATTGAGACGAGGTCAGTGTGGGTGGAGAACAGAGGGTAAGAGCTGGAATGGCAGGCTGCTCCTGGGCCATATGGGACCTCGTGGGGCCATGGTGAGGAAGAATGCTTTGCCTTCATCCTTATAGGAATTGTCAGGCATCTTGAAGCTTACCTGGACCTTGAAGGATGGAGGTGATGAAAAGAAGCAGAGAATGGAGCAGAAACATGATGTGTTTTGGAACATTGAATATTTGAGTAAGTGCTGAGCCTGCACTGGGCCACTTTTATGTCATTTCCCCCTTCCTAGGGAAGCGGGATTGCACAGCGGTAAAAGGCCATGCATGACTTTGGGCTGGCCAGCTTGAAGCACCTCGCTTACTCAGCTGTCTGACTATGGGCTGGTCCCTTCCACAGAAGTCAGTTCCCTCACCCGGGAAAGCAGAATAACACTTCCCACCTCACAGGGCACTTCGAGGGCTTATAAAGGGAACCGGTGCTGAGACCTGAGCCTCCAGCTTTGCAAGAGCCCACATAGCTTAGCGCTTTGTTTCTATGGGTAGAATTTTCTCTTCTGCTGAGCGACAGGGAGGGTAAATCACTTACCCCAGACCCCCAGCCAGAGAGTGGTGGGGTGAAGACTTCACGGCTCACGGGTTGCTTTGATTTCGTGTTCAAGGATCCTGTTCCCCTCCCCTTTCCTTAGGCAGGGTCACTGAGGCCCAGAGAGGTGGTTTGCCCATGGATACCCCAAATTTGGGAGTGGTAGAACAATTTATTCATCCATTCACTCACTCATTCATTCATTCATTCATTCATTCATTCCTTACTTATTGAGTGCCTCCTTTATGTCAGGCATGATCCAGGTGCCACAGAGAGAGTTGTGTATAAAGGGATAAAAAAGCCCCATCCTCAAGCTCACATTCTACCTGGGGGAGACTGACACCACACTGCATGAATAAATAAGCTAAATCAATTTGTTAGATGACTCTAAGGGCTGTGGAGGGGAATAAAGGGGGGAGGGGATGGGGAGTGGGGGTGGGGGGAGGTTGACGTGTTCCACAGGGCAGAAAGCTGATACTGGACCTGAAGGAGGTGAGGGAGGGAGCTGTGAGGACTTTGGAGGGAAGAGCATTCCAGGCAGCAGGCACAGCGTGCACAAAGGCCCTGAGGTGAGGGTGTGCCTGAAGTGTTCTGGGAACAGCAAAGAGGCCAGCAGGAAGGCAGGGGTTGGCTGCTCTGTGCACTGCGGAGGGCTCAGGGAGGTTGGCCAGTCCCCACTCCTTGCTGGAGTTGCTCGGTCCTTAAATGGCTGGATTCAGGTGAGTCTACCGCTGAGCCCTCTTGCCAGCAATGGGGAGGAGGGAGGCTCCTTCCTGAGTCTGGGGAGGAAGAGAGGGTTTACTCATGATCCACAGCACTGCCCTGCCCCAGCTCTCTCCCCAGCTCCTGCTGAACCTGCTTTTCTCCCATTCCTGGACCCTCCTTGGGCCAAGCGGGGGCAGTGGGGCCTGAATATAGGAGGGAGGCACTGGGCATTGGGCTGCAACCCCTCCTTACCCTCCTGGTTTTAAAAAAACTCCTGATAATGGGTTTCTGGTGACCCGCAGTGCAGGCTGCCCAGCCTCCCCCTGCTCCCTGCACACCGCCTCCCCCCGCCCGCCCCAGCCCCCCAAGCCCAAGCTGTCTCCTCACGCTGGCTTCTCACTCCCTCTCTTCCCAGGAACTCAGTGGGCCCCTGAGCTGGGCTGGCCCTAGACCCCAGCGTACCCATGAGTGTTATCAGTGTGATCGTAACTGCTGAGTCTCAGTTACATACAAGAGAGGGAGACAAACATTGATTGGGAACCCACTGGGTGCTGGGCACGTTTGTGCATATTGCTAACTCTAATCCTTATTTCAGCCTTGCTCAAGAGCTATTATTATACCTATTTTATGAACAGTAAATGGATTCAGAGTAGGGAAAGGTGTAGGTTTTACCCAAAGGCCCCCAATAAGCAGATGCTAATTTTTGTAATAAAAGCCCATTTTAGTGATTGCTGGGAGCCAGGTAGCCAGATCCAGTACCTGTGGAGGCTGGGGAAGAGGAAGCTGAAGGCAATGAAGAAATGGCTTTTAGTTTTGCCTTCCTGTCAAACTCCTGGCCAGAGAGGTCATTGGGAAACGTTTGCCCTGGAGCCACCTGGGAGATAGTCTGCGATAATGGCTTCCCATTATCTGAAGAATAATCAAGGGGAAAAGAGAGATAACCCCGAGGGTAGAAAGGAGCTCTATTTGTTAAAACTTCATGAAGGGTGGCGTTGGGTCTGTTTCATGAATAAAACACCCTGTCCAAGACTGGAGCAGGCTACCTCCCGAAGTGGTGAGCCTCCCATCACTTGAGGCATGTAAACAGAAAATGACTTGTCTACTTGCTAGGGATGCTGAAAAAGGAATATCCCAGCGTGAGAGGTTGGCCTGGATGATTTCTGCAAGCTCTCAGACCTGGGAGTTTTCAAACGGCCCTGGCAGAGACTTCTGCCGCAAACTATCTTGGGCAGGAGGCTTTTGATCTGAACCACTCCCATCACACTTGAAGCTGCAGTCTGGCTTCTCCATGTCTTTTCACAGAAAGGGGCAGGGGGTGGATTTGGGCTGGAGGAGTGGATTCCTCTAGTTGCATCAGCTCTGGTGTGACCTCTGACGTTTACCTTTCTTTGTTCCCAGATACACCAAACACACAACAAACTCATTTTTCTGGCTTAAAAAACAATGGGAGCAGCCAGGTAGGTCAGGAGAAAATTGGGGCTTCGGGAAGGTAGACATGGGGTGGGGGTAGGGGGGAGTGCCCTTTGGAGCACTCTGACTTGGGGTCCGGCAGTCCTTGCCTGGACACCCTGAGGAGGGGAGCATGTCTGACTCTTGGGCAACTGTAGGCAAACCAGCTTTTGAGCACCTATTGTGTACTCAGCCCTGTTGTGGCCAGTGGTAATTAACTTCCTGTGGGTCAGATCATGTGTACTGAGTTTTACCGATGTGTATTTCCCTTTTACTTTTTTTTTTTTTTAAGGTTTTATTTATTTGACAGAGCACAAGCAGGGAGAGCAGCAGGGGAGAGGGAGAAGCAGACTCCCCGCTGAGCAGGGAGATCAATGCGGGGCTCTGTCTGATCCCAGGACCTGAGCTGAAGGCAGATGCCTAGCCAACTGAGCCACCTAGGCGCCCCTTCCCTTTTACATTTGAGGACACTGAAATTTGCCTGTAGGTATAGACCTGGTGCATGCTCCAAAGCCAGTGTCCTTCCTCCGCCCTGTCTGGTTGGTGGGCCTGCCCCACGCTAGGGATGTTGTAAAGGTTGGGGCTGTCTGTAAAGCGGTCAGCGCAGGGACAGCGCAGGGACAGGCACACAGTGGCTGCTCAGCAGATGCTCAAGACCGTAGGTGCTCAGGGCTAAGCGCAGGAGAAGCGAGAAGCAGGCCACCTGAATCAGGAAGCAGCTGGCTTGGCAAAAGTCCCGCTTGGGCTCACAGCTGGCTGCGAGACTGCGAAAATCTGGGACTCTGAGTCTGTTTCCCCATATATATTAACACCTGGCTGCAAAAGGGGCTCTCTTGGACCTGACCATCTAAAATCCCACCTGCTTTCCTAAACTCCTTCCCTCCCACTCTGTCTCCTCCACCACTACTCCACAGATCATCAGCCTTTTCTGGATTCCTGAAGTACCCCTAATTCTGCCCTGTCTCCTGGCCTTTGCACACATGGTTTCTCTTCGGAATTGTCCTGCCCCTACACTTCACCTGTCTTGCACCTTCTTTTGTGTTCGGGCCTCCCGCAAGGGATCCTAAGGCACTTTGGCTTATTATCATCGGACCTCGCCCCCAGTTGCTTTCCATCACAGTACTTCTCCAGGTTATAATCCTTTATTCATGTTTTGTCTCTTCTATTAGGAGACAGTGAGGGCGGGGACCTGTGCTGTTCCCTACTGTACCCGCAGCACACAGACGAGTTCAGCAAGTACCCGGTGAGTGAACCAGAGAATGAATGAACAAAGGAGTGGAGGAGGTGTCTCCGGCCGAGCCAAAGAATAGGGAGGCCGTGGGGGCGGGGGCCCAGGGTCCCGGGGAGTAGCCTCTGCAGGAGACTACAGGGTGTGCTCGGCCTGCACCGCCTCTGGGCAAAAGCAAATCTCGGAGGGGGGCGGGGGACCCCGAGCCCGGGCCAAAGTCCAAGTCCGCAGGGGGCTGCGCAGGAAGCTACTTATACCTAGGACCCGCAGCCGCCGGCTCCGAGCCCCACCGCCAGCCAAGGACAGGGAGGCCAGGTCAGTTGGCGGGCAGGGTGTGGGAGCCGGGGACCGAAGGGTCCAGGGGAGAGCCGCCCCGGAACTGGCGGTCACCGCAGCGTACGACCCCGGGGCTACCAGCTCTCGGCTCCTCGAGATGCCGTCGCGAGTCCCAGGGGCAGTGGCGCCTCGCGGGGACGGGGAACTACATTTCCCAGAAGGCTGAGAGAACTTGGGGTCACAGGGAAAGCGCCCCGGGCGGCACAGCTTCCCGGTACGACAGGGTGCTTTTGGGGGGTGAGTCGGCGGCCGCGAGGCCCCGGTGGAAGCCCCCTAGAGGAGGCCCGGCTGAGGGGATGTGACGGCGGGGAGCAGAGCCGATGAGCAGCTCTGTGGCGGGGCCCGACTGCTGCGGAGGCCTCGGCAATGTTGACTTTAGGCAGGTACGGACCGGGCGGCGCGGCTGGGGAAGCAGAGAGAGGACTCGCGGGGCCGGGTGGGTCCTGCGGCCCGCAGTCCCGGCGGCCGTCGCCGCCGCCGCCAACGCCCACTGGGCGGGGCCCCTGTTGCCCAGGCAACGGGGGGCGGGGCGTGGTGGGGGCGGGGCTGCGCGTTCGAGGGCGTGGCGCGCGCGTGTGCGCGTGTAAGAGGGATTGCGTGTGTCGGAGAAAGAGTTCCTGAGTGTGTGTGTGTGTGTGTGTGTGTGTGTGTGTGTGTGTGTGTGTGTTTGCCTCTGGGATTGTGTGGTCAGAGTTGCTCCGAGAGTGTTTGTTCTGAGTGGGAGTGTGTCCTACTGGAACGGGGCGTTGGAGGCGTGTGAAGCAGGCCGACCAGGTGTGTTCGGGAGTGTGCGTGGTGGCAGCATGTGGATGCGTGGGAACTGGGAGGCCCCCCTGCCGCAGTTCCGTCCCCCTCCCCGGGCTTGAGGCCAGCTCTGCGGAGGAGGCGAGAGGAAGGTTTGCGCCCTCCCCCTGGCCTGAGCTGGCCGCAGAACATCACCTCCTTCTCGGGTGGATGGGTGGAAAGAGTTGACAGCCTGTAAGCATTGTGCCAGGACGGGGTGGGACGGGCCCCGCCGGCTGGAGAACCCGGCTACCTCGGGCGCCAGCCCCTTTACAAAGTCATAGGCCAGAGAGTTTGTCTTTTCCTGGTGTCTCTCCCCAGGTTCCCCCTCCCAATGGCTGTTCCTCTCCTGCATTCTCCCTTCTGTCAGAGCTTCCTTTTTTCCCACCTTTCCACCTTTTTCATCAGTCAGCCACTCTTCGTGGAGCCTGGGAGCTCCATCTCTGCCTGGGGCAGACTTTCTTTAATCTAGAGCATTTCCCCGCTTTATGCATTTACTAATAACAGCCAGTCTTTGAGACAATAAGCCTGGGAGCATAGAACATTCACTGAAGGGGATAAAACTGGCCAATGTTTTAGAGAGTAGTTGGTGGAGAGGTGGGATTGAAATCCCTGTATCTGTGAGGAGGTGACCCGCGATCTGAGACCCAGTGATAAGCTCTGGTCAGCAGGGACAGGGCAAAGGCCTTAAATGGGGGAGTATTTGTCCAAGGAACAAAGAGAAGGCTAGCATCTGACCCTGAGAGAGTGCAGGATGAGTTGACATTGGTAAGTGGGAAGCAGAAGAGAGGAAGAACAGCCTCCCTCATGAGGATGATGGTATCCCATGGAATCCTTAGAATCTTTTTTTTTTTTTTAAAGATTTTATTTATTTATTTGACAGAGAGAGACATAGCGAGAGCAGGAACACAAGCAGGGGGTGTGGGAGAGGGAGAGGGAGAAGCAGGCTTCCCGCTGAGGAGGGAGCCCGATGTGGGGCTCTATCCCAGGACCTTGGGATCATGACCTGAGCCGAAGGCAGATGCTTAATGACTGAGCCACCCAGGCGCCCGGAATCCTTAGAATCTTAAACTGCAAATGGCAATTAGAGAATCTCTGGGCCCACGTGGTCAGTGGTGGGACTTTTCCTGTTTTCTACCAGAGCAAATCTCGGATGAAAGGGCACTTGCAATGCCAAGGGTGCCCTTGGCATTGCCTGGCTTAGGGGGTGGATGCTTCCTGGACGAATGACTCCGTGGGGAAGGGTAGGTCACCATTAACTTGAGGTGGGATGTCTTTGAGCCAGAGGCCACAATGCAAGGGGGGCAGTGGCCCAGCACAGGCCCAGTGGAGTTTTAGGGTGCTGCCGGGTCATCTGAGCAAGGCCCGTTTTTCTAGACCTGGCAGCAGGAGTAAGAATCAGCCATGGGGAGGGGAAGGTTAACTGGGTGTGTGGGGGATGGGCTTTTCTGCTCTCTTCCTTACTCCAGAGTCTGAGGGGGCTATGGAGTTGGAGAGAACTGGGAGCACTTCTGGGGACAGGTCAGGGTGACCCTAGTTGACTAAGATTCAGGTTGTTCCACTGCTGCCTTTGTTGGCACAGCTAAGCTTCCTGTTAGCAGAGGATTTTTTCTTAACAACAACAACAACAACAACAACACAACATTAGTTATGTATTTGTCTTGTGATCATTCTCCTCCTTCTTCAATCAAAATCTCTGCTTTTTAAAAGAAGCCCGTCAGTCCCTGGCCCAAGTGAGCACCAAGGTTTCTTTTTACCCTATGGGTATCTGAGCTGCAGGATCTCAGCCTGCGAGTCCAGCACCATCTGATAGGAATGCAATGTGTCCCATTTATCATTTAAACTTTTCTAGTAGCCGCATTTTAAAAAGTAAAAAGAAATCGGTGACATTCCTTTTTTTTTTTTTTAAGACTTATTTATTTGTGGGGCGCCTGGGTGGCTCAGTCGGTTAAGCGACTGCCTTCGGCTCGGGTCATGATCCCGGAGTCCCGGAATCGAGTCCCACATCGGGCTCCCTGCTCAGCAGGGAGTCTGCTTCTCCCTCTGACCCTTCCCCCTTTCATGTGCTCTCTCTCTCTCTCTCTCTCATTCTCGCTCTCTCAAATAAATAAATAAATAAAATCTTAAAAAAAAAAAAAAAGACTTATTTATTTGTTCCAGAGAGCGAGCGAGCACAGGAGTGGGGGGACAGGGGTAGAGGGAGAGAGAATCTCCGGCAGACTCCCCACTGAGCACGGAGCCCCACTCGGGGCTCGATCCCATGACCTTGAGATCAGGACCTGAGCTGAAACCAATAGTCGGACGCTCAACCGACTGCCACCCAGGCGCCCTGGCATTACTTTTTTTTTTTTTAAAGATTATTTATTTATTTATTTATTTGAGAGAATGAGATAGAGAGAGAGCATGAGAAGGGAGAGGGTCAGAGGGAGAAGCAGATTCCCTGCTGAGCAGGGAGCCCGATGCGGGACTCGATCCTGGGACTCCAGGATCATGACCTGAGCCGAAGGCAGTCGCTTAACCAACTGAGCCACCCAGGCGCCCCCTGGCATTACTTTTAAGACTATTCCGAACAGTGCAGCCCTTGGGTACAATGCCCTTAACCAGCCATTTTCTGTGTCTGTTCCAGCTGATATGGAATTTTGGTTTTGTTTTTGATTAAAAAAAAAATTAACCCTTTGGGTTGAGGAGTGTACCTGCTATGGCCTCGCTGACAATGGCCCTTTGTAGCCCTTTGCCCTCCACACCCTGGGATTCCAGAGCCTCGCTCCTCAGCCTCCCAGTGGCATGAAGCAAGCTGGCTGGTGGGTGGATGGCAGCAGGGACTGCCAGTTTGCTGACCATGGTCAGGGGTGCCTCCAGGACTCAGAAGATGGCTCCAGTGGGGCCTAGGGGTGCTGGCTTCTTGGAGAACCCAGTCTGCCAGGGCATAGTCATGTGGGCCCCTTTCATGCCCTTTTCATATGGACTCACCTGCTCTCATGAGCAGATGGGTGGTTTCACTTAGTGTAGGTGTCAAGAGGTGCCCTTCAGTTTCCTGATCTGTAAATCAGGGAGAGTAAGTGGGGCTTATAAGGAAGACCAGGATGAAATAAGGGTGTAGAGGAGCTTTACAAGTTGTCAAGGGTAGCCCACCGAAGGGTGGTCTTCAGAAGGCAAAAGCCTCTGTGTTCAGGAAGCTTCAAGGCCATGATGGGGGACAGGCCTCTTGATTTTTTGTGCTACGGGAGCCTGACTAAACCCTTGGAGGCAGAATCCCGGTGGCAGATGCAGGAGGTCTTGACTGCCTTGTGCGGGAAGATGTTTGCCTGCTATACAAATTGTTTTGAAAAATCTTTGGTTACTATTACTTTGTTAGAATAAGTATCAGTCCATTTGATTGGATGACTGATTTTGGGAAGTTCTCAAGGACCTAATTTTTATTGTCAGTATTTTGGGTCAGTCAGGGCAGCAGGGTAGGGGCTTTCCTCTGCCCCTCATTGTAACCTTGGGCAAGTCACTGAACCTCCTAGAACCTCAGTTTCTTCTGCTTCTGTTGAGACGATCACGTGGCTTTTCCTTATTTGGCTGTTAATGTGGTGAATTACATTGATGTTTTGATTACCGAACCAGCCTTGCATTCCTGGGACGACGCAGGATCCTGAGGTGGTATCCTTTGTATATATTGCTAGATTTGCTTTGCTTTTGTTGCTGTTGAGGATTTGGATGGCTGTGCTCATGAGGATAGGGTTTGTAGTTTTCTTGACCTGTCATTTTCTGGTTTTGGTATTAAGGTAATGCTGGCCTCTTTGTGTGAATTACAAAGTCGTCTCTCCTGTTCTGTATTCTAGGAGAGATTGTGTGGAATTGGTGTCATTTCTTCCTTAAATGTTGGTAGAGTTCATCCAGTGAAATCTTCAGGGCCTGGAGCTTTCTGCTCTGGAAGATTTTTAACTGTGAACTCATTTAAAAAAAAATAGATATAGGATTATATGTTGAAGGAATTTTGTTAGCTTATGTCTTTCCATGATTGGACCATTTCATCTGAGTTGTTGGCTTGTGGTCATAAGCCCCTTTATTACCCCTGTAATGTTTGTGAGGTCAGTGGGGAGATACTGGCAATTTGTGTCTTCTTTTTCCCTTGGTCAGTGTGACTAGAGGTTTATCTCTTTTATTTTTTTCCCAAAGAACATGTTTTGGATTTGATTTTTCTCCCCACTCTGGTTTTCTGCTTTCAGTTTGATTGATTTTTGCTTTTATTTTTTCCTTCTGCTTCCTTTGGGCTTAATTTACTTCTCTTTCCCTAATTTCTTTCTTTCTTTCTTTTTTTTTTTTTAAGATTTTATTTATTTATTTGACAGAGAGAGACAACAGCGAGAGAGGGAACACAAGCAAGGGGAGTGGGAGAGGGAGAAGCAGGCTCTCCGTGGAGCAGGGAGCCCGCTGCGGGGCTTGATCTCGACCCTGGGATCATGACCTGAGCCGAAGGCAGACACCCAACGACTGAGCCCCCCAGGTGCCTCTCTTTCCCTAATTTCTGAAGGCAGATGCTTAACCAGCTGAGCCACCCAAGCACCCCCTCTTTCCCCAATTTCTTAAGGGCAAAGCTTATATTACTGTTTGGAGCCTTTTCTTTTTCATTAATATAGCTCTTACCGCTTAGTCCCGCATCCCACAATTTCTGATATGTTGTATTTTCATTTTCATTCAGTTCAAGATACGTTAAAATTTCCCTTCAGACTTCCCCTTTGACCCATGGGTCATTTGGAAGTGTGTTCTTTAGCAGGTATCTTTCTGTTATTGATGTCTAGTTTAATTCTCTTATGATCTGAGAACATATTTCATGCGTTCTGATTCTTTTACATTTAAGATTTGTTTGGGGCACCTGGGTGGCTCAGCCAGTTGAGCGTCTGACTTTTGATCTCAGCTCAGGTCTGCATCTCAGGTCTTGGTCTCCGGGTTGTGAGTTCAGGTGTGGAGCCTACTTAAAAAACAAAAAATTTGTTTTATGGTCTGGACTGTGGTCTGTCTTGGTGGATATGTGCACCTGGGAAGAATGTGTCATTTGCTGTTATCGTAGGACGTTCTATGAACGTCAGTCAGGCCAAGTGCTTGGTGGTGGTGTTCAGGTCATCTCCGTTCTTACTGATTTTCTGCCTACCTACTCTGTCAGTTCTGAGAGACGAGTGTGGAGGTCCCCAGCTGTCGTCATGGATTTGTCTGTTTCACCTTTTAGTTCTGTTGGGTTTTTCTTCATGTGTTGGCCTCAGTTTTTTAATCTGAAAGATGAGCATGCCCCATGGTGCTGTTGTGTGGACTGAATAACACCGTAATCCTAGCTAACATTTATCAAACGTTGCTAGGTGCCAGACACTGTGCTAAGCGTTTTCCTTGCATGATCTCATTTAATCCACCTGACAATCCAGTGAAGGAGATGCCACTATCATTCAAAGCCTTGGGAGTGTACGTTGACTTGCCCAAGCTTACACGGGGGGGGGGGGGGGGTTTGTCAAGCCTGACCAGGCTGGGGTGTATCGTGTCTCAGGACTGCGTTCTGCCCTGCCTCATTAAAGCCAGGGCTTGGTGTCCGGTAACTTCCCAGGGAAGGTCAGCTGGCTTACTGTTATTGCTTTTAATATATAACATGTAATTAAATAAATGTACGCAGTAGCATCACCCTAGTGGGGTGTGTCCTGGGCCCTCGAGGGTGAGTGTAAAGAAAAGGGGTCTGCAGCTCACCATCACACAGAGGAAGTGAGAGAGGGGACCCAAGGCGGAAGAGATGGGGACCTTGAGAAGCACGGGACCTGCCTGTGGACGCCCCTCCCAGGAAAGGGGCTCACTCTGGCCCTACTGATTAGGGTGCACAAGCTGCCAGAGGCTTTTTGCACCTGGTCCAGGACGTGCTCGTTGAGTGAAGAGTGAATGAACGTCTTCCCCTTTCCTGAAAGGAGTTCTAGATTTGGGGAATTAGAGCAGCTACTGGCCATTTCTTTTTATTGTGGGACGTAGGAATGCTTC
Source organism: Zalophus californianus (assembly GCF_009762305.2). NCBI lineage: Eukaryota > Metazoa > Chordata > Mammalia > Carnivora > Otariidae > Zalophus > Zalophus californianus. The sequence goes on from NC_045610.1 coordinate 12,212,783, forward strand.
AAAGCAGTGTTTTTCCAGATTTGCCTGTGGCTGACCACCATCGCGCTGTGACATTCCCACAACGCTCCTGTCTTGAGATGGTTTCGAGGGCTTGCGTGCCCTCAGGTTCCAGCATGCGGGCTACAGTCCTTGGATCAGTGTCCTCTTGCCTTTCCCTTAGGATGCCTGTATTCCCAGAGCGCCCCTCTAGAAAGAGCTGAGATGCCTGTCCACGCTAGTTGGCTTTAAGCAAACAGAGGGAGGGGGCGGAAGAGCCTCAGGCCTGGAAGCACCCTGTGCACTTGTACTTTCATGCCTGTTCTCCCCTCCGTCCAGAATGTCCCCTGGGGGGCGGGGGGAGGGGTGCAGTCTCATCACCCTCGCTTCATCAAAAGGAAACCCTGGGCTGAGCCTGGTCACGGCAGGCCTGCCTGTGGTCCTCCCGGGAAGGTGGGAGTGATCCGACCCCAGCTCAGATTGTGAGCTGCCCAGAGACCTTCTTCTGAGCCAGATGCCCCCCCACCCCCACTCCCATGCAGAGTAGAAAAAATGAAGTTGGGGACCTGCCTTAGCCTAAAACTCTGAGGAAAAAGACTCTGGCACATTCATTCTTGTGTCTGTGTCCTGTGTCAGACACCGAGCTCTACCTAAAAGTTGCTCAATCAGTATTGCCTGAATCAGCTGAGAACGCCAAGGGCACTTGGGGGTCCCCTGGGAAAGGTGGAAGAGGCTGCGGGTCCAAAGACATATTTTGCAGTGATGGAGGGTGGCGCCGGAGGACCCCAGCCCCTCTGGCCCCCACCTGGTTCCTCCTGCCCTTTGCCGTATGTGATGTGTGGATCCCACTTGGCGATCGATGTGACTTTGACTCTCTGGGCCCCTACTGTTTGTTTGGATGTCACAATGTGACCCTGGGTGCTGTTGACCCGCAGCAAATCATCCCCTGAAGTGTCCTCAAAGCCTGCAGTAAAGTAAATTGCTATGAGCCGCTTCCTCACCAACCCGTAGCGTTTCTGTGGCCGAGTCCATTCATCGGTGACCTGAGTGGAATTATTCCTGGTTTCGGTAGGTAGCGCCTGTCCTCTTTTCAAACACAGAACTCTGCCATCTGTGACCTTGGAGCGGGATTCCGTTCTTAGAATGACCTGGGAGAGAAAGCCAGGACTTCTGCTGCTTTAATAAGGTTGGGGGTGGTTGGGGGGGGGAGCGGGGGAGGACGCTCCCCTTAGTCAAGGCAGCCCACTGGTGTGCAGGTGTGACTGACGGACCCAGGATCCGGGGCCCTCCTGATCTGCTCAAGGGGGACCTGGGTCTTTTGTTCTTTTCGGCTGATCCACTTTCAGGAGGGAGGTCTGCCCTTTCAGGTGAGTTTTGGGAGGTGACAGGAAAGGACGGTCAGGTCTCTGGAGGAATACCACTGTGGACCATTAGTCATTCTTTCCTGCCAAGCAGGCCCTTCTCCTGGCAACGCAGATCCCCCACTCTCAAGGTGACCCGGGTGACTGGATACTTTCCTCCCACCAAGACAGTTTGACCCGAGGGCACTGGGACCTGGTGGGGGCTGAGGTTCCAGTTTTAACCATCTCAGTCCTAATTGGGAGACTCTGCTGGATGAGCCTTGGCTGCCCGCTTTGGCAGCCCCAGTTTCTGGCAGGAATCGGGAAGGGCTGGGCTGGCCGTGGCCTGCCTCTGCCCCCCACCCCTGCCTGTGATCTGGGGGTTTCTCTGAGCCTTTGGCTTTCCTTTTTTTTTTTTAAGATTTTTATTTATTTATTTGACAGAGAGAGAGACAGCGAGAGAGGGAACACAAGCAGGGGGAGTGGGAGAGGGAGAGGCAGGCTCCCTGCCGAGCAGGGAGCCCGATGCGGGGCTCGATCCCAGGACTCTGGAATCATGACCTGAGCCGAAGGCAGACGCTTAACGACTGAGCCACCCAGGCGCCCCAGCCTTTGGCTTTCTTATCTGCAAAGTAGGCATAGCCATAGTGCTTGCCAAGATGGGGTATGTGAACCTGAAATAAAGGCTCTTTGATCTTGTGATCTGCACTGGGAAGTTTCCTGCAGGTGGGTCTTAGTCCTCAGACCCACCCCTCCTCCCCTAGAGTGTCACCTCCCTAGTGGATTGCTCAGAATGACTTTGAGTTGAATCCTTAACAACACCTGCAGCATTTCCAGAGGATATTGCTTCCCCCCAAGGCCGGTGGGGAAATAGGGGACACAGTTCCCAGTTCCCAGTGCTGAGGCTCTGGGGAGGTGTCATTTACATACAGTGAAACTCAGAGACCTTTGTGTCCAGTTGGAAGGTCTAACGTGCAAGCTCCTGGCTAGCCAGGCTCCAACTGAGATGGGGAATACTTCCATCGCCCCCGAAAATTCCCTGTGCTCCTCCCGGCCAGTGCCCCACCTTACTTCCCATCCAGGTACCCACGCCTTCTTAGGAATGCCCTGAACCGTCCCCAGGCCTGGGTTGCCAGCCGCGACCCTCTGGCCATCACCTGCACCCTTTCTCACACTTTACCCCCTTTCCTCCGGCTTGGTCCCGCCAGTGTAGGGTCAGCCTGTGAGATAGGAGGCATAACATTGAGGGCACGCCGGTTTCACCTGGGATTTGGGATTTCCTGTCCTCGGGAAGGTGTGTATCCCCTGAGGCAAAAGTGATGGAGACCTGGGGATCCTGAGACAGGGCAGGCCGTGTGGGCATGGAGGGGGGCCTTGAGAATCAGGCCCACAGATAACTCTGTTTGCCTATGGGTAAGATGAGGATGCTGATGACCATGGGAGGATAGGGCCGGTGGGAGGCTCTTGAGTGTGTGTGGGGGGAGGATTCCGTGCTCCAGGCGTACTGGCCCTGTGCTCCACTACCTGATGATCCAGAGGGCAAGGCTGGGTCTCAGAGGGCCTTTTGTGGGCAGCTTCTGGTGGACGGTTGGTGAGGATGCCTGGTTTGTGGAGTTGCTGAAGGGGGCAGGGAGGATCTGGAGGGGATGATGGGTAGTGGAATTCGGGGGCGGGGCAGGGCTTCAGGACTGCTAGTACCCCCCTGGTGCTCCACCCCCTTCTCCTTCCACGCAGCTTTACACCCTGGGGACTGACCTGCCTTGAAGAGATCCCAGCCCCGGGGTTTCTAAGAACCTGCGAGAGCCCTGTCCCGTCCCCAGTCTGGCCGTCCTACCTCCCGTCAGCGCTTGTGAACACTACTTGATTTCTCAGCCTAAAAGGTGCCATAAAAATATTGATGGAGTACAGCGCCTGGGCAGCTAGTGAATCTGTTGCCTCAGAAGCGGAGGGATCTGCTGGCCACTCACTGCTGGCCGCCCACCTGCAGAATCTCCACGGCGGCCGCTTGGGCAATTTCCTGCCTCCAGTTTGAAGCCAGAAGGGAGGGGATCAGAGTCCCAGCAGCACGGCTGGCTGAGCTGGAGGGCCCTTCAGAGGTGTACCTTTAGCCTCTGCTTTTTACTGATGATGAAACAAGGGCCACTGTCCACTCCGCAAACATTTACTCTTTGTGCCAGGTGGAAGACGCAAAGATGGAGGGAAAAAATGGCCCCTAGCCTGGAGGGATGAGTATGAGACAGGGACAGAGAACCAAATAATCGTAATAGGGTGTGCACTAAGGACACAAAAGAGAGTGCCGTGGGTGATGGTAGAGGAGATTCTCCCACTGGGTCTTGAGGGGTGAATAGGAGTTTGTCTGGAGGTGTCAGAGGGATAGAGAGTATTTCAGACATGGGCAGAGCCATCGTAGCAGGGTCTAGAGCATGTTTGGTGTGAGTGGTAGGGTGGGGCAGGAAGGATGGCCGGTAAGGTGGGTACAGGTGAGTTCATCGCCTGTCAGTGAGTGCTGGGGTGGGTGGGCCCTGGGCCGGCGGGGAGGCCTGGGGTCCAGAGTGTGGCAGGAAGTGAGGCATGGGAGGCTGGCTGGGGCTAGAGCGCCTGGGCAGTGGGAACAATGGGGTCAACAGACAGATTGGACTCCTGGATGAGAAGGGTGAAGGGTCAATGGCAGGCAAGCTTTGACTGGGTGTTGAGGGTTGAGATGGGGACTGGGGAGCAGGGGCAGTGAGGCAGGCACCACTCTGGAAGTGGCCGAGCAGGACCAGAGCAGCAGTCTGGTGGCTCCCCAAGTCGGCTCTCCTTGCACCCCTCCCGGGGGCTCCTGTTGCAACAGCCCCATTGCAGCCTCTCAATGGGGCCTTGCAATCGGGTGCTTAATAAACGTTTCTTTTCTTTTTAAAGATTTTATTTATTTATTTGACAGAGAGAGAGACAGTGAGAGAGGGAACACAAGCAGGGAGAGTAGAGAGGGAGAAGCAGGCTTCCCGTCAAGCAGGGAGCCCGATGCGGGGCTCGATCCCAGAACCCTGGGATCATGACCTGAGCCGAAGGCAGACGCTTAACGACTGAGCCACCCAGGCGCCCCTAAACGTTTCTTTTCAAACAGAAGATAGAACGTCCTTTGGTTCAGTCCCAGGCTCTCGAGTCTTTGGGGCTGAGGTGTGTGCTCGTCTCCCTCCAGGGTGGACAGCCTGTTTTGAAGCCTGTTCCAGCTGTTTGGTCCTTTGTGAGTGGCCTCACTTCTCTGGGTGTGTTCTCCAGGGCAACTTGGAATTTCCTGTCACAGCCCCAGGCTTTGTGAGGTGCCCGTCCCGAGAGCTGCCGAGCCTCCACTGCGCTGCCTGATGCACGGGGGACCTGGGGGGGGGGTGGTATCTGATCTGGGACCTGAAGACGAGGAGGCTGGAAGGCAGGGTGTGGGGTTGCCTGCCTGGTGGGTGTTGGCAGCGCCCACTGGGTGCCCAGAGGCTGCGGTCAGCGTGGGGCAAAGCTGTGCTTTCAGTGTCACTCTTCCCTGTTTGCTGAGTGGTTGGCCCCCTTTGTCATTTGTTTATTAATAATGCACTCGGGGTGCTCATGTGGCCATTCTGTCCCTCAGCCATTTCATCCACATGTTCACGTAGCAGTGCCTTTGTTGGCTCATTCGTTCTTAGCTCTGCCCTTGGCCCCTCAGAGGTGAAGGTTGCCCTTGACCGGGACAGGAGGCCCACACATGCAAAGGACACGCCGGGCCACATCTTGCGTGCTCCGTGACTTTCCAGAGTCTTCCCACCATCTCTACAAGCAGGATGTCTCAATGCTGCCCCTGGGGGACATTGGGGCCATGTGTGGAGACATTTTTGGTGCCGCTGGCCCCGAGTGGGTGGCGGCCAGGGGTGCAGGGGACGGTGCCGCCACAGGGAGCGCTCCAGCGCCAAGTGTGGACCGTGGAGGGCAGGAAACCGTGCTGTCGATGCGGCAAGGAGCATGAATCCGGTAGGTTGCTAGCCAGTCTCTTTTTTAAATACACACAGAAAGAACATTTAGTACAATGTGGCTATGTGTTATTTTCCAAAAATGTATATATGTGTATATGCTGCGGGAAGTCTGCCGCTTGCTCTGTTCGTTTGACATTTTTTTAAAGACTATCACAAGTTGACACATATGGCTAGTTTGTTTAAATTCTGTAGCTTAGCTGCTTTAGGAATGGGCTCTCTTCTGTGTAGCCTAGCCATTCTTCCATGCCTCTTTTTCTTTGCCAGCACAGGAGCTTTGCACGCTCAGGTGAGTTTCTCTGGGACAGGCGCTTGGGAGTGAAATTACTGACAAGTACGAGCACGCGTTTCAGTTCACACCCTCCCCAGCCCTCAAGCCTGGGTTGGCGAGGGGAGCCACAGCACTGCTGTTTTAGTTTGCATTTACCTGATTACTAGTGAGGTTGAGCGTGTCTCCCCACGAATGCCAGCCCCTTGGGTTTGCTCCGGGGCCTCCGGAGCCCTCTGCATGCACGGTCCCAGTCACAGCACCTGGTGACCCAGACCTTGGTCCCGGTGGGGTCACTTCCCCGTCAGGGTGCTGGCCGCTCGTGACTTCCTCACCCAGCATCCCCGCACGCTGTTCCCCTGCCACTAGCCCGGCCATTCTCGGACAGGGCTCGACGTGGCTGATTGGGTTTCGGCTTTTTATCTTCAGTTTTATGGTTACACTGTAGTAACCTTTGCTGGACTTGCTTGTGCCCGAGCCTCCCGGCATGTTCCCAGAGGGAAACTTTGTTTCTGAGTTCTGGGGGCTTGGCACTCCATGTCCCCACGGCTTGCAGGGGGGCCGTCAGGGGGACTGGGCGTGTCTCCCGCTGACGCTGGCTCTGTCCCTGCAGGCAGACCTCTGCGTTATGACCCGGCTGCTGGGCTACGTGGACCCCTCGGATCCCTGCTTCGTGGCTGCCATCCTCACCATCGCTTTCAATCCGCTCTTCTGGAATGTGGTAAGTGCCCTAGCATGACCCTGTCTGGGTTGGACGGACAGACGGATGGCTCTTCCCTCCCCGTGTCAATCTCTGGCCAGTGTGGAATCGTCCTTACTGTTTCCCCTGCGAGGTCAGAGCCCAGTTAGGGGATGCTGGCCAGGGAAGCCCCTCATTCTGGGGATCCCACCACATGCTGGCCGCGACAGTCCTGGACTGCAGGGCTGTCCTGTGATGTGGCTGCGAACGTGCGCCCGAAGGTCTCAGTCTCCGAGAGGTGGAAGTAGATGGCCTCGGCTTAGGGGCCCCTTCCCTTCTGTGCCACGTTGCACAGTCCGGCGGCGGCTTCCTTGTGAACCCCCGCCCCCTGCCATGTGCTCTAGAAACATGGTGAGTTTTTCCTGAACGAGGCTCCCAGCGAAGCGGTTTGCACAGGGCTGGGCAAGTGTGCCGGGGAGCAAGAACGAGCTAGCAGGAAGGGAACACAGGAGCAGGCAGAACAGCACCCAGCTTTTCTGTGGGTATGGGGTTACTCAGGACCAAGAGCTGGGGGGGGGCAGGCTGTGTGGGAAGGGGGCCCTGAGCCCTATGGGGAAGGTGTGGGAATGGCCGACGGGCCCTCCTCCTACCCTGTCTCTCTGTGACCCCAGGATGTGGGGGGAGCTCTTGGGGTTTCTGCAGGGATGGAAGGGAGTGGCAGTGCTGTCCCCAGGGCTGCTTCCCGAGGCTCCTGCCCTGTGCCTGTGCTTGGGTTTGCTGATGCAGAGCCGCGGGCGTCCTGTGATCACCCTTGAGGGTAGCCTGAGGAAGGCCAACCTCAGCTTTAGCAACACACACTGTTCCAGACTGTTTTCATTTCGGGTGACCACTTGGTCCCAGGGGCGGAACACGACATGTTCTTCCTCTGGTTTATGAGTTAAGAGTCTTTTCTCTATCTGGGGAGATGGTGGTGGGTGGGCGTGGGGGTGGGGGTGGGCCTGCGCATCTCGAAGAGGCCGCATTCCGAATGTGCCACCACTCCTGTCCTGAACACGCAGGACCCACCCCGAGATGGTTGGTACCGGCCTCCGGCTGGAGGGGACCAGAAGAGAGGGAGGAGCTCTGAGGGCTTCTTTGTCTAAAACCCTTCTTGAGGGCGCCTGGGTGGCTCAGTTGGTTAAGCGACTGCCTCGGCTCAGGTCATGATCCTGGAGTCCCGGGATCGAGTCCCGCATCGGGCTCCCTGCTCGGCGGGGAGTCTGCTTCTCCCTCTGACCCTCCCCCCTCTCATGTGCGCTCTCTCTCAAATAAATAAAATCTTAAAATAAATAAATAAATAAATAAAACCCTTCTTGAAGCCTCCTGGGACCCCCGCCTTAGTCCACACAGGAACCCCAACAGCCCCCCACCCCCCTGTCTGACCTGCCCCTGACCTGGCAGAAGCCTCCCAGCAAGAGCTGGTGTCCCGCAGGGCCTGCCCGCCTCCCTGTCCCTTTCTACTCTCCATTCCTTCTCCCCCATCCCCGCTCCCCAGCCCCCACCCTTGCTCCTGCGGCCTGAGACCACGGGGGGGGGGGGGGGGGGGGGGCAGTAAGACGGGTATGTGGCAGGCGGGAAAATTTGCCCCCATGGAACCTGGGACAGCAAAAAAGGGGAGCTTTGCAGGTGTTAGGGTTCTCAGGATGGGGAGATTGTCCTGGATTATTGGGGTGGGCCCTCAGCGCAGTCACGTGTCCTCATAAGAGGGAGGCAGAGGGACGTGAGAAGACACTGGCTTGGAAGACGGGGATGATGCGGCCGCCGGCCAAGGAAGGCCGGGGTCACCAGAAGCTGGAAGAGGTGAGGGACGGATTCCCCCCTAGCGCCTGGGGGTGGGGGGGGAGGGGGGAAGCGCGGCCCTGCCGGCTCCTTGATTTGGCCTAGAGACACTGATTTTGGGCTTCAGGCCATTAGAACTGGGGGAGCAGAAATTCCGTTGTTCTAAACCACCTAGTCTGTGGAAATTGGCTACAGCAGCCACAGAGACCGGGTGCAGGGTCTCCGAGAGGCTGTTAATCCATGCTGGAATGGCTGGCCGTCTGCTGGGAGTGTGCAGTGCTCCCCGCAGTCCACGGTCCATGCCCTGTGGGCCTGGCTGGTCTCCCAGCGCTGGGGGCTCGCCTTGCCGAGTGCACGGCAGGTCCCGGGGACACTTCTTCGTGCACAAGCCCCTTCTGTTATTTCCTGCAGGCCCTTCCAATGGTGTGTCCAAGTTCATTTTGTTTGTTTTAAGGTTTTATTTATTTATTTGAGAGAGAGAGAGAGAGAGAGAGAGCATGAGCTCACAAGCAGGGGGGCAGGCAGAGGGAGAGGGAGAAGCAGACTCCCCCCTGAGCAGGGAGCCCGATGCTTGATCCCAGGACCCAGGGATCATGACCTGAGCCAAAGGCAGATGCTTAACTGACGGAGCCACCCAGGTGCCCCTGCAAGTTCATGCTGAAGTCGTGCCATCGCCCACAGCCACGGGGTCAAGGTGTTTAAGATTTGGGAGACGGGCAACTCATAATCTGTGCATCTGTCGTGAGGTTTTTTTCTTTTGTTATAGTGTTTGATTTGCTTTGCTTTTGAAAAAGTTATTCACTGGAACAGTCTGTGATCATCCGTGGGAGAGAGAGCTCTTCAGCGGGTTCAGAATGGCAGCCCTTAGGGCAACCTCTGTGGTTTAGGGGGCTGCTGCTGGCCAGACGGTGGGTGGTGGAACAGGAAAAACTGGTCTGGGTGGGCCTGCCCCCCCTCCCCCCACTCTGTGCGGGGGACAAGATCCTAGCCCGGGAGCAGTAAGGGAGGGGGCACCTGTGAAAGTGCTTGCTGAGCATTGATTCAATGGTCGTGAGAGCTGATACTTGGCAGGACATGCCATGCTTGGGCATTGTGCTGAGTGTTTCACACAGCATTTTAGTTGATGGGTGGGGCGAAGGCTGTTACTGACCCCTTTGGAAACAGGGCCCCTGAAGAGGTTCACTCATGATGGCCTACCACATGCCAGGTACCGGGGGCACAGTGCTTGGGTTCCAAAGGAGCTGATGTCCTAGGAAGGGGACACTGTGAATAAACACACATTCCACCATCGCACGGGATGAGGTTGGGGGGCGGTGAAGCTGGGAAGGGGGGGAGCAGCTGCTCAGGGCAGGGGTGACCTCTGAGCAGAAACCTGCCTCCACGTGGGAGGGAGCCCTCGGGTATCTGGAGAAGAGGAAGCGACAAGTGCAAAATTCTGGGTGATTTCAAGGAAGGGCCGTTGGCTGGAATCAGACGGAGCTAGAAGGGAGGGCGGCAGGTCAGAGATGGGGCTGGAGTAACAGTACTGACCTTGTAGGCTGTGGGGAGCGCGGGGGGGCGGGTTTCTGAGGGGAGAGCCATGGAATGAGTGGCCTGATCTGACTCAGGTCCAGGCTGCCGTGGGCTGATGAGAGCAGACAAGGGGTGAGGGTGGGGCTGGAGGCTGTCACAGTGCTGGAGGCCCAATGGTGGCTTGGACCAGAGTGGCACCAGCGGAAGTAGAAGAAGTGGTCAGAGTCTGGGCACAGTTTGAAAGCCGGAAGAGTCAACAGGATTTACCATAGTTTGGTGGGGAAGTGTTGGAGAGAGGAGGCATGGCCAGCTCCAAATGGGACCTCAGTGACTTATAAGAAACATGGATTTGGGGCGCCTGGGTGGCTCAGTTGTTAAGCGTCTGCCTTCGGCTCAGGTCATGATCCCAGGGTCCTGGGATGGAGCCCCGCATCGGGCTCCCTGCTCGGCGGGAAGCCTGCTTCTCCCTCTCCCACTCCCCCTGCTTGTGTTCCCTCTCTGGCTGTGTCTCTGTCAAATAAATAAATAAAATCTTTTTTTTTTAAAGATTTTATTTATTTATTTGAGAGAGAGAGAATGAGAGATAGAGAGCACGAGAGGGAAGAGGGTCAGAGGGAGAAGCCGACTCCCTGCTGAGCAGGGAGCCCGATGCGGGACTCGATCCCGGGACTCCAGGATCATGACCTGAGCCGAAGGCAGTCGCTTAACCAACTGAGCCACCCAGGCGCCCTAAATAAATAAAATCTTAAAAAAAAAAAAGAAATACAGATTTGGTCTTCAGTCTGGCACACAGCTCCTTCTTAGGTGTTGAGTGCCGGCAGGGTGTCTCTTGTTATGTTAATGAGGTGACTTTCGACCCCTTCCCCACCTAAGGATGGGGGCAGGACATGTTGCCAGAGGAACCAACCACGTGATGGGGAGGGGAGAGGAGCTGAACGTTAAGTTCAGAAGCCAAGGGCCAACGATTTAATCAGTCACCTCTGTAATGCAGCCTCCTTAAACCCCACAAGGATGGGGTTCGGAGATGGCGCGCCTGGGTGACTCAGTAGGATGGGCGTCTGCCTTCGGCTCAGGTCATGATCTCAGGGTCCTGGGATCAAGCCCCGCAGCGGGCTCCCTGCTTGGTGGGGAGTCTGCTTCTCCCTCTGCCCTTCCCCCTGCTTGGGCGCACACTCTTTCTCTCTCTCTCTCTCTCTCTCTCAGTCGAAAATAAATAAATAAAGTCTTTAAAAATAAAAAAAAAGTATGGGGTTTGGAGAACTTCTGGGTTGGGGGACACATGGAGATGTGGAGAGGGCGTGCCCAGAGAGCACGGGCACTCTCACCCCTTCCCCGTCCCTTACCCTGTTCATCTTTTCAACTGGGTGATGATTCCTAGCCTTTAAGATCCTTTGTCATAAGCTGGTAATCAAGCAAGTAAGCAGGTTCCCTGAGTTCTGTGAGTTGGGCAGATAGAGTCAGAATTGAGTTGAATTGTGGGACACCCAGCGGGTGTCAGAGAATTGGCTGGGTGTGTGACAAAATCCACATGTCAGAATTGGGTGCAGAATTGTAGAGGGTGTGGCCACGTGGGACAACGTAGGGGCTGAGGGAACAGAGCTCCGTTCTGCGAGCATCTGGGAGATTCCGGGTGGAGACCTTGCCAGTCTGGAATTGAGGGGGGCGCGATGGCTGGGGTTGGTGATGATGTGTGAGGCCATGGAGAGTGGCCCAGGCTGAGTCTGGCCTTGGACCAGCACCTTCTGATTGCTCCAGGGCCCACTGTCTGCTTCCCCGGGGCTGTAGCTCTTTGAAGAAGCTACAGTGTTGGCTGGAGGGGCCTGCCGCCCTGTCAGAGCCAACATGTGGGTGTGTGTTACCCCCTCCCCATCAGCACCCGGGCCCCGCCTCTCTCTTCTTCCTTCCCCCTCTGTCCCCAAAGCCGGTTTTGATCCCCTCCATTCTGTTAGAATCCTAGAGCTTCAGAGAGCTTTGTTGCCTTCTGCTGCCCTCTTGTCGGATCTTTGGGGAAACTGGTGACCCTCACAGTTTCTTGTAACCCTGTTCTCCTTGGGCCTCACCCTGGTCTTCTGGCTTGGTTTGCTGCTCCTTGTGAACAGCTTTTCCTCATTCATTCGTTCACTCACTCATTCATTCATTCAACAAAGGTTCATCGAGGGCGCCTGGGTGATGCTGTCGGTTAAGCGTCCGACTCTCTCTCTCTCTCTTTTTTTTAAGATTGTATTTATTTATTTGAGAGACAGGGTAAGTGAGAGAGGGAACACATGAGCAGGGGCAGAGGGAGAGGGAGGAGCAGGTTCCCTGCTGATGCGGGGCTCGAAATCCCAGGACTCTGAGATCATGACCCAGGCCAAAGGCAGCCGCTTAACCAACCGAGCCACCCAGGCACCCCTAAGTGTCCGACTCTTGATTTCGGCTCAGGTCATGGGGTCCTGAGATCAAGCCCCATGTCGGGCTCCGCGCTGAGCGTGGAGCCTGCTTAAGTCTCTCTCCTTCTCCTTCTGTGCTCCGCCCGTCTCCCCCCCACCTTCACACTCTCTAAAAACAAAACAAACAAAACAACGAATGCTTGTTGGTCGAGAACACTCTGTGTGCCAGGCACTGTGTGAGCCCACAGGAGCCAGGGAATAAAGCTGCGTGGTCTCCTTGTTAGAGATCACAAATAGGTTTGTAATTAAAGTGGTGAAAAGGTCAGTCGCTACCCCGAGGGACAAATTGGGGATTTTCCCTTTGTCATCCTGTCTCAGTCTCAGGCCCAGAATCTTCTCAGGGTGCTAGGGCCTCGGGTCCAGGTCCCCACCTGGGCATGTCCAGGCCCCCAAGGGAGCTTGCTGTTTGAGCCCTGGCCAAGACGGGGGTGTGGGCTGTGTGCTCCCCTTCCAGGGGCCCGGGGCAGAGATCCAGGGGCCAGCCCTTACTCTTCCCTCTCACCAACCCCCAGGCCCTGTCCTCACCAGTCCACCTGCTCAGTGGCGGGGCGGGGTGGGCACCTGCTCACCTGGTCAGCACTGCAGCCTTCTAGCCAGGCCCCCAGCACTCCCTGCACCTGTCCACTCATCCACACGGTGCGCTCACTCCTTCACACGTGACCGCGGGCCAGGGCCAGACCGTCCAGTGTCCCAGCACACTCTCGGTTGCTTAAAGGCGCCCAAGCCTTCCAGCAGAAGGTGTGAGCCCTTTCCCCGGCCCCTGAGGCCCCTCTGCCGGGCATCCTGTTGCCTGCAAGCTCCGGGTCCTGGTCCCTGCCTTTCCCTTCCCCCTTGCCGAGGGTGTCCTACGTACCCGTGCCGCCTCTTCCAGGCAGTCACCCCTGCTCCTCACAACCCCCCTTCCCAGCCCACTGTCCAGGCCCAGGTCGCCAGCGTTGGCATTGTTGACATTTCGGGCCATCCTGTTCACTGCAGGGTGTTTAACTATGTCACCTGCCTCTACCCACCAGGTGTCCAGTCTCAAAGGTCTCCAGATGTTGCCAGGACCCCTGAGGGGCACAGTTGCCCTGGTTGGTCTGAGCGAGGCAGCCCTTTGTGCCCACTGCATGTGTCCCGTGTTCCCTTTGGCGTCACTGCTTGCCCCTTGGCCTTCCCCTTAGCTCGGGTGTTCCAAGCGAGCCCCTGCCTTGTGCCCCTGTACCCCCAACCCTGGCCCGTGCCGGGCACTGTGTGTTGTTAGGAAGGGCAGAGCCTCTGCCTCACCCCTCCTTGGTCATGCCCTGTGCCCCGTGTCTACTGGGTTCTCAACAGTTGGCCTCTTCCGCAGTTTTCTGGGGTGGTATCCGTGGAGGGGCCCATCTCCATCTGTGCCACTGGCGTGTGCATACTCTGACTCTGCAAAGGAAGGGAGCCACGGGGAGGTGAAGCCTAGCGGGCCCAGCTATTTGTGGCAGCCCAGTAAAGATAAGATAGACGCGGCCCTGCGCCATTCCAGCTCTGGGCACGCCCTCCAGTGTCAGGATCACAGTGAGCCCTCGCCAGGCTATTATGATGTAGCCTTGAGCTCTCCTGTTGTTTATGGAAGAAAATTGGCCTGCTTTGGTGTCTTAACTATTATTGAAGGCAAATTGCTTGTTAGGACGTCAAAGCTGATTGAGACTATCAGCGCGTTTGGACACCCTGCTAAGCTGGATGCGTTTATGGACAGTGACCATATTGTTAATCGTCACGTGGGGCCCCCCCTTGGGAGAGCGAAGGGCTGCTTCTCATGATCCAGCCGGGATGGCAGCTGTCTGCGGGGACAGTCCCGGCCAGCAGGTTTCTTCTGCGTGGAGTGTGCTTCTGAGTTGTGCGTTCTTGCCCCAGCTCCCTGCTCCCCCCAGCCCCCCCCCCAGGGTGCCTGCTCTCTCACACCCTTACCGGCTTGCGTGGTGTCTTCTACCTGAGACTCATCCTTCCAGACTGTGCGTACAGCGGCCCCCACCGCCCCCAGCCCTCCATGACCCACTGCCCCACGCTGTGTCCCAGCCTCAGACTCTTCTCTCCGAGGGTGGGATCTACAGCTGGTGTCCGGGCAGCCCACATCTGCAGCAGGATGGCCAACCTGCTTCTTGGCCGGGGCTTTTGGGGTTAGTCCTGCATCCCCAGAGCCGCTCGTTCCTGGGTTGGTCACCCTATCGGTGGGGAGACACAGCCTCCCAGAGGGTGAGCTGGGAGGAGGCAGCTCTTTCCATCCATGAAGAAGGGGCACTCGCTGCCTGGCTTGGGGGGCCGGTCCCTCAGCAGAGGGATCTTTCGCCGGCTGAGTGCCTGAGGGCCCTGGGCTTTGGTGGGAGCCAGGAAGGCAGGACAGTAGATGGCGCTGTGGGTAAGACCAGGACCGCCAGGGGCAGGTGAGCTGACACCTTTACTGTGCACTTGCGGTGCGGCCCCATTTTCTGGTTTCAGATCCCCAGCCAGCAATCCGTTGGCTAATTTCAGGTGCCCCAGAGGACCCCCCCCCCCGCCGCCCCAGGTGCCAGGAAGCTGACCCTGCAGGTGTTATTGGGCTGAAGCAAGGGAACCAGCCTGGCACTTGGGAGGGAGTCCCGGGTCCCATTCCCTGTGTTCACACTCCCTCTGGGCCTTGGTTTCTCCATCTGTGAGGTGAGGACACCCATCGAGCTGTGAAACACAGGGACCCACTCACTTTGCCACGCGCTGCCCTGGGATGGTGGCCCTTTGCTGGGTCCAGGGGAAGAGGACGGCCCTTGCCCTCCTGGCACTGGTGCTTGGGCCTCCAAGGTAAGGTTGGGTCTCACGAGTGCAATGTGCAAGTCGGGGCTTGACTAACAATAAAGCTTGCAAGTAGAGGACACGTCCAGAAGACAGGAGACAAGAGAGGGGCTGTGAGTCTTCTAGGCTTGCAAGGCTGCACAGGGCCTGCTGAGGTATGGCCGGGCTTTCTGGAGGAGCAGCAGGGGGCAGGATGGGGGGCAAGAGTCGAGAAGGCCAAAGATAGGGGAGGTGTGTGGAGAGAAGGTGGACTGGTGGGCCTGAGGCCCCGGAGGGAGGGCCCTGAACATTGGCCTGCACCCGATTGTCTGCTACAAGCTGGTGGTGTGTGTGTGTGAGCATGGAAGTGTATGGCTGCACGTGAGATTGTGCGAGTGTACCTGAGCATGCACCTGTGTGTGTGTGTGTGTGAGCATGGAAATGTATGGCTGCACATGCGAGTGTGCGAGTGTACCCGAGCACGCACGTGTGTGTGAGCATGGAAGTGTATGGCTGCATGTGAGAGTGTGCGAGTGTACCCGAGCACGCACGTGTGTGTGTGAGAGCATGGAAGTGTATGGGTGCACATGGGAGTGTACCCGAGCACACGTGTGTGTGAGCATGGAATGTGTGTGAGCATGGAAGTGTATGGCTGCACGTGAGAGTGTGCAAGTGTACCCGAGCATGCACGTGGGTGTGTGTGTGTGAGAGCATGGAAGTGTATGGCTGCACGTGAGAGTGTGCGAGTGTACCTGAGCATGCACGTGGGTGTGTGTGTGTGAGAGCATGGAAATGTATGGCTGCACATGCGAGTGTGCGAGTGTACCCGAGCACGCACGTGTGTGTGAGCATGGAAATGTATGGCTGCATGTGAGAGTGTGCGAGTGTACCCGAGCACGCACGTGTGTGTGTGAGAGCATGGAAGTGTATGGGTGCACATGGGAGTGTACCCGAGCACACGTGTGTGTGAGCATGGAATGTGTGTGAGCATGGAAGTGTATGGCTGCACGTGAGAGTGTGCAAGTGTACCCGAGCATGCACGTGGGTGTGTGTGTGTGAGAGCATGGAAGTGTATGGCTGCATGTGAGAGTGTGCGAGTGTACCCGAGCACGCACGTGTGTGTGTGAGAGCATGGAAGTGTATGGCTGCACGTGAGAGTGTGCGAGTGTACCCGAGCACGCACGTGTGTGTGTGAGAGCATGGAAGTGTATGGGTGCACATGGGAGTGTGGGAGTGTACCCGAGCACGCACGTGTGTGTGAGCATGGAAGTGTATGGCTGCACGTGAGAGTGTGCGAGTGTACCTGAGCATGCACCTGTGTGTGTGTGTGTGTGTGAGCATGGAAATGTATGGCTGCACATGCGAGTGTGCGAGTGTACCCGAGCACGCACGTGTGTGTGAGCATGGAAATGTATGGCTGCATGTGAGAGTGTGCGAGTGTACCCGAGCACGCACGTGTGTGTGAGAGCATGGAAGTGTATGGGTGCACATGGGAGTGTACCCGAGCACACGTGTGTGTGAGCATGGAATGTGTGTGAGCATGGAAGTGTATGGCTGCATGTGAGAGTGTGCGAGTGTACCCGAGCACGCACGTGTGTGTGAGCATGGAAATGTATGGCTGCATGTGAGAGTGTGCGAGTGTACCCGAGCACGCACGTGTGTGTGAGCATGGAAATGTATGGCTGCATGTGAGAGTGTGCGAGTGTACCCGAGCACGCACGTGTGTGTGTGAGAGCATGGAAGTGTATGGGTGCACATGGGAGTGTACCCGAGCACGCACGTGTGTGTGTGAGAGCATGGAAGTGTATGGGTGCACATGGGAGTGTACCCGAGCACACACACGTGTGTGTGTGTGTGTGTGTGTGTGTGTGTGGTTCAGACAGGCTGGGCAATTGGGACGGGCGTGAACCCAAACCGTCTGAGACCCTGGCTCCCATCTGGCTTAAGAAATCTGGCTCCCAGGTCATGGCCATGGACCCACTGGGCTCTGAGGCGGTGTTTCTGGTTGAGAAAACATCCTCCTCTGCCGGGGGTGCATCTTGCCACTGCGGGAATGCTGAGCTGGGCTTGCTGGTATAGCTTGGGGCACGAGCAGGGTTTTTCACTGAGCGGGCGGGCTGGTGGGCTGGGCATGACTGAGACCTTGGTTCCTAGAGCCAAGAGAGCACAGAACCCTGGCTGGCCAGCCACTTAACGTGTCTCTAACGACTGATGTCACCTAGGACACCATAGCCCTCCCTCGGCCCCAGGCTTCCTCCCTGTCCCGGCCCAAGTGGTGCTCAGAGCCGGATTCGACAGAACTAATGGCATGTCTGCTCTCAGCTTCCCGGCTGGGGACAGTCAGCTCCTTGTTACCAGGGACCCACACTTGCTCCTCTGGTATTTCCATGTCGGCTCAAGGGCCAGATGCTCCGTGTGTGTGTGTGTGTGTGTGTGTGTGTGTGTGCTTTTCTGAGCCAGGGAGTACTCGTGCGTTTTTAGCTGGAAGCAGCTCTCGTTGTCCTGCAGCCCCATCGCTATCCGAATGGAGAGCTATACTGGCCAGCGCGTCGCTCCGTGGGGCTGTGGCACTGGCCTGGCGGGGGGAGCATCGTGCCATCAGCCGGGGCTAACTTTAGACTCTCCGTGTCTGAGCACCGTGGTGATTGAGTGTCCACGGCGCCTCGAACTGGGTCAGCTCACAGTCTTTGCCAGGAGCCCTCGGAGTGACACAGTTAAGAATAAAAGGGCGGGAAGCAGAAGGAGACTGTCTCCCACCAGAAGCCCAGGCCAAACCGTGACGTCATCCTTCCGCTCAGCATCCTGACTTTCTGGAGATGCGATTTGAGTTTTCTTAGAAAGTCTGAGCTGGGTGGGGGTGAGGCGCGGTGGTGATGGTGGGGGGGTGTCCAAGCACTTCTTCCTGTGATGATTTATTTTTGGTTCTGGCCTCTGTGGCCTCGTGAGGACATCAGGTACCGTCAGCACGTGTGGGATTGAAATGCACATGTTGGAAAGGGCTCCTGGCTGAGTGGTTTGGTGAAGGTGACCTCTTGGGATCCTTCCCGCATGGAGGGGGCCAGGGCGGAGTTTTGTTACCCCAGGTTTTCATGGGGATTCTGAGCAGATCAGGTCCTCCTACGTCAACCTTTCCGTAGACCCTGCTGGCCTTCGGGTTAGATGTGTGGCTTGGGGCTCATTCATCACCTGGACCCAACCACCTGCTTCCATAGGGTCTGTCTCCTTGTGACTCCCTCCCCTCCGCCATTCTGCAGACCAGATCTCTTGCCTCCTTGTATCTTCTTGGTGTGTTCCCTCTTGCCGGAGGGGCCTCCCTTCCTCTCCTGTTTCCTCCACAAGCCTGTGCTTGTTCTTTAGCCAGCCTGCCCTGAGCCCTACGCCCAAGCGGACATGGGCCAGCATCCCCCGCGTGCCTCCCCGACTGTGCAGCATTGCTAACCCACAGCTCCGTGGACCCTGTTCATGTTTCGCCTCCTCCCTCAGACTGAGTGCTCCCGGAAGCTAAGGATGGGACCTCGCCCAGTGTTCGAAGGGGTGGATGGAAAGGTGTCCTTCCTTCATTGGGGGCGAGCCTGAGTAGCCTGGGGAGCGGTGGGCCAGGCAAGGTCGCCCCTTCCTTTCTCCGTCTGCGAGAACGAAGCCAGGTCCTCCCGCAGACCCCCAGTGCTGCCGTGAGGGCGCTGTCAGGGATTAACGAGTCGCCGCCGGGAGTGTTTAGCAGCCTGGGAGTCCGCCTGGTTGTGTTGTTGGCTTTGCCCCATTCCTGGGTCTGCTTTTGAGGCCAGCTGAGATTCCATGGACAATTTCCAGGGCTTGAGGTTTTGTCTCACTTTACCTCTCACTTGCTCTGTGACCTGAGCCAGTCCCTTCCCTTTCCTAGCTCTCACTTGCCTCATCGGAGGTCTGTCGGGGCGCCTTTGCCCGATTTCCTCACTGTGTGGCAGCGAGGCTGTTGGAGAGGGAATGGGTGCAAAAGGGTTTGGAAGCGTGAAGTGCCCAGTGTCATCTTTGGCTCGAGGGAGGAGCAGCTGCGGGAGCCGTCTGGTTACAGGCACGTCCAGAAGAGCTCTTGCATCAGTGGAAACTCCTAGAGCCTTTATCCTCCCTGCCACCTCCCTAAGCTTTAGGCCAAGTGTTTTCACTTGTTCCAGAATCTCCTGCCCCTGAAATTTCCATGGCCCCCAGATACATCTTGAAGAGTAGTTGCTGTAGCTGGCGACCCCTCACTTGTCCCCAAGAGTCAGGAATGAGCCAGGGAGAGACTTTGACTCAGGAGATGATGGGCGCGCATGGGGTCGGCCAATGCCGTGCTTAGGGGCATGCATCACCAGGCGGTATTTTCAGGCTCTCCAGTGTCATCGGGCACCGTGCCAGGTTCTGGAGTTCTGGTCCACCAGTTGCCCAAGAGGCAGCCCCCTTCTTTTGCCACCTTTGTCTCCGATTCCTGCCCTCCTCGTTCCCTGCCTTGGAGAAGTCATACTCAGGAGGGCCAAGGTGGGGGATGGTCACCTGGAGGTCCTGGGTGGAGAGGAGTGGGGAATCCAGGCCACGTGATAGAAAATGGGGAATTGGGGGGAGTCTGCGGCGGGGGGGGGGAGGTAGAGCCTATACAGATTTCCCCAGGGTAGCTTCCAAAGTCAAGTGCTTACTGTCCAGGGCTCCGGCCCAGCCTCGGAGGCCAGCCCCTGTACTTGGGTATAAGGTTCTGCTAACACACCTCTGCTGCTTTCACTTTGTCCGATGCCCCTGCTCCTGGGTGGGCCCACTCGTGCTGTCTGGGTGTGTAGTGCAGTGGGGGAGGGTGTGCAGAGAGGCCCCGGCCCCTGAGGAGCCCAGCCTGCCCTCTCTGCCACTGCAGCGTGACATTTGAATTGACCCCAACTGGTCACGAGATGGCACACATAGCAGGTGCGACGTTCTCTAGCCTTCCAGGGCTGTGCTCGTGGGCAGAGGGGCCTGCGCTGAGGACAGTGTGGATGCCAGCCCTTTGGCTTCGTGACTGCCTGGGTTTATCCGTCTTCAGGGCTCTCCTGTGGCTTAGATGGGGATACGGCATGGACGGTGGGTGGTGTGCCCCGGGCACGTGAGAGGCGGCAGCCCTTTGCCTTGAGCCCCCATCCGTCCACCCACGCAGTGGGTGGCACTGGCAGGACATCGCAGGAATAGCAGGCATGAAGCAGCTTTGTAAGCAATAAAGCCAAGCATGACATGAGTGGAAGGAGTTGTGTGATTTATAATAAACGTGTATTTTGTCTTCAATCTATTCCTGGCACAGGCTTCCTAAAACCCTTGGAATTTCCTAAGTGATGAGAGCCAGAAAAGTGTCTTTTGTTATTTTGTTATGTTAACAAATGACTTTTGGGAAGCCTCTAAGTCACCTAAGTCTGGGTGCCAAGGGAGCCAACCTCGTGTAGACAGTTGGAACTTTCAGTCCCATCCCCGCACCTTCCCCCAGCCTGGGCAGCTCCAGAGGCTGGATGCCACCAGCACCGTGACTTGTGACCAGCAGCCGATTCCCAAGGGCCCCTTCAGAGTTCTATGTGTCTAGCACAGGCTAGGGGAGTGGGTGGGTGTCTTGGGAGGTGCAGTTCCAGGGTCCGATTTGTGCTGACGACCCCAGGATCCCCCCTAGGAAGTGCTGTCCCGGTAAAGGCAGCTCGGGCTGTGCGGTGGCTGGGCTCACTGCTGAGGAAGGGCACGCGTCTGAGCCTGAGTTATGTTCCCCATGAAGGGACCCTCTTGCTGCCTCAGCTAGTGGAGCATGGAGCCCCCTCCCCACTTGTGCCCCGCAGGGGGTGGAGGCGACCTTGGCAAGCACCTGGGAGCCCTTCCGGGTGCGCCCCATCTCCTGGCAGGATGGGAGGCTGAGTCCACCCCTGGTCCTGTGCCCTCAGCTTCCCCCTGTTACTGCAAGAAACACCGCTCGGCTGTCCTTTTACAAGCATCAGAGGCCTTGTTCAGTGAAGAACATTGGAGAAGGGGGTGCTCAGGGAAAGGGGTGATGGTGGTGCTGTCCCACAGAGACTCCTCTGTTACCTGTTCTGTAGACTCTCTCTTGTGTAGGTAGGAATCTGGGACACGGTCACAGATGAAGTGGCTGGGTGGGGGCAGCCTGCCCCAGTCGCCAGCTGGTTGGGTGCGGAGGCATGGCTCCGTATCTCCCCACCAGTCTTTGAGGGTAGGGACCAAGGGCTGGTGGCCTGCAGTGAAGGGGCAGAGCAGCCCTAGGTAGGAGCAGTGCTGTCCGTGGAGGGCACCACCCCAGATTCTTCGGAAGCAGCTGCTGAGGACCAGAGAGGTTGTTTGACCTGCCCCAGTCACACAGCTGTGGGAGCAGAACTGGGCCTGGCGGCCGGAGCTTCTGCTCCTGAGCATTACCCCGCTCCCCCATCCCATCCCTGCAGGGCCTGTGTGGTGCAAACACAGCCCTAAGTGGCAGCCTGGCCTGGATGAGGCAGAACACTGGGGGCCCACTGGCGGAAAGAGGCTCTTGAAACGCGCACTGGGGCTCTTGCCCTGGGGCCCTCTCCCCCTGGAGCTGGGGGTGCACGAGTGTGTCCTGCCCTGACTGCCCAGCAGCTTGGCTTCCTGGCTGGTGTGCATCCTGCCTGTGTCAATATTATGACTGCACATGGACTTCCTGGGGGCTGGGCTGCAAGTAGGTGGTCACGAAGGCCAGTGACCTGGAAAGGATGCCTCTGCTGGGGTAGGGCAGGCACAGGTGTCCTCATGACCCGTCCTTGGCCTGCTTGGCCTCAGGAGCCCAGTGTAGCCATGTGCGCCTGAGCCCCCAAGTCCCCCTGCCCCATCTTGCTGGGCCGGGCTTCTCAGCATTTGAACCTGTCTCGCTGATGATACCTCTCAGCCGAGGGACCTGGGCAAGATTTTGGGCCTCTCTGAGCCTCAGTTTGGTCATCTGTAAAAAAAGCACGGTAGTCAGGGCCTGAAGGGTTGGAAAAATTTGGTGACTGGGCTGCATGCTGGTCCTGCCAATCACGTGATATGACTGGGGGCTGGAGGAAGGGGCAGGGAAAGAGACGGGAAAGGTTGCACATGGCTGCACATGGCCTCACATTGCTCATGGCCGCTGGGTCATGCCCAGCGGGTGCCCGGCGGGACCCAGGTGTCAGGGCCCAGGGAGATGGCCGGTGACAGGGCCGATCCAGAGCGGGGGAGGGAGCACAAGGGTGGTTTCAGTGGAAGAGAGGGTAGGAGGAAAGCGGGCCATCCCTCATCAGAAGTTCAGGAAGGTCGGGGGTGGTAGTGGGAGTTGAGGCTGGGTGGGTGGTCTCGGGGGCCTTCTGGGGAGTTTGCTCCTGCTGCTGGGGTGGCAGGGAGCCAGCGGAGGCAGTGGCTCCGACTGGACCTGTGGGCACATCAGACAGCCCAGCCCAGCTCCTGTGTTGTTCCCTGGCTGTGTGTGGCTTTGTGCCAGGGCCCACGTGGTCACAAGGCCTGCGCCTGGGGTCTCTGCACAGCGGTCCCCCTCCCAGTGCTCAGACCTGCTTCGGGCAAGTGCAGTGTGGTCGAGAGCAGGCCCATGGGGCTGCCTAGACCCGCCTCTGCTCCTCAGTTTCCTTGGCTTTTGTTTGGGGGTGAAAGTGGATCACGTGTGCCAAGGGTAGGGTGCCAAGGGTAGGGCGGGGCTAAGGGCTGTCACTCAGGGCTTGCCCCACCCAGGCAGAGCCAGGCCATGTGATCAGGGTGGGATGTTGGAGCCTTTCCCTGTGGCATCCAGTGCCTGCTTGCTGGCCTCCGTCAGATACCTGCTGGTCACCCGTTTGGACCTGGGGCGGTGGTGTGGGGGGCATTGCGCAGGGATCCCGCCCCAGCCCTGGCCACCTGGGAGCCTCTGGCCCAGTCCAGCCATGTCTTTGTGGTCATTGGCCAAGAGGCCGGGTCTTGGCGGGCCTGGTGAGACCTCATGTGGGTCAAGAGTGGCAGGTGGGGCTCAGAGGCTCTGATCATCCAGGAGGGCCCCTTGGGCCCCGGGAGAGCGTGGGTGACGGAGCCTTGCCGTGTGGCTCTAGTCCAGCCTGACCAACTGGCAGCCGGGGCAGGCCATGTCATCCGCTCTGAGCCTCAGTTTCCCTATGCAGAAACCGGGGAAAGTGGAGTGTATAATGGTCTTTTCTGTTTCTGTGTATTTGAGGCTGTTCTGAGGCTCCAGCCTGTGCCCTGGGTTTCCTGAGAATCCCAGCCGTGACTTGCTGACAGCCCCGGATGTTCACCCCGATCCAGAGCTCCAAATATGCTACCCTACTGCCTCCCCGTCACCAGGATGGCCCGTCCACCCTTCATACCTGTGAGACCGTGGGACTGTTGTGTGAAGGCTCTGGGAGGTATTAGAGATGAACAGGAAGCCAGCTCTAGGGCCTGATAATGAACCCGTGGTCTGCTGTGCTCTGCTGGAGCATCCCTGTCACAGGACCGGAACGGGCTGTGAGCCACCTGAGACTCCGGGCAGTGCCTTACCCGTGGTCAGGGCCTTCAGGGCTTCTGGGCCAGCCCCCGGCTCTCTTCCTTCAGGCCTGCCTGTGTGCACCTGCAGCCTGGTCCAGGCACCTCCTGTCTGTCTGCTGCGTGCATTTTTGTAAGCCCTCCATGTCTTTTTCATAATGAAGCATGGGGTAAAGAGACAAAGGCAGTGGAGCCCAGTGGAGGGCAGCTGGGCTTGGCGCTCGGTCCGAGGTGTGGGCTCCCGGGAGGGGAAGCCACAGGAGGACCCATGCGTCCCCATGTGGCCTGGGCTGGGCAGGACGACAGGCCTCACAGAGGCCGGGAATCAGAGGGGGTTGGTGAGTGCCAAAGGCTCTGGGGGAAACCAGGGGTGCAGTGAGGTGGAGGACGGGATGAGGGGCAGCTATCTGACAAGGACCGAATCCTCTGGGGGCCCCAGTGGCAGCTCACCGATTCAAGAGAGATTCGAGGCAGAGAGACAAGTTATAACTGCCATGGGGCCCTGGGGACCTGCTGGGACCCGGAGCTTCCTGGCATCTTTACAGCATCCTGCTTCCTGCTGCAGACACAGAGCCTTGCTTTCCTTTTCCCCGTGAGAGGTGGCAGCCCACGGCCCCTGGGGACCTCAGTGGTCTACAGAGAGGCCCTGGCTGCCCCCATTAACAACAACACCAAGGGGCCTTCCCTGCAAATGAAGGGCGTTTCAGCTCTCTTCTTCATTCTTGTGCTTTGAGTGCTCATGAGGCCTCTGGAAGGAAGGAGGAGGCTTCGGCCAGCCCGCAGGAAGGAGGAATCCGGCGGAATCCACTGGAACTGACCCGGAATGGATCCGGCCGTGGCTGGCACCCCCGGCCAGGCCGTGCTCTCGGAACTCTCCTGTCTGGGCGATGGGGCTGCCGTGGCTGGCCGCTCCGAGGGCCAGATGCCTGTGTTGTTGAATTGAAACCCACGTGGCCCCATGTCTGGGGGATTCTCCCTACCCGCCTCTCACTCCCCTTGTCATTTCCCTGCCCCTCTGCCTGGGCAGGCCGTGTGATGTGATGCCCTGTGCCCTGTCTTCTCTCCGACAAGGAGCGTGGTGTTTGCTCGGGGCTGAGCCCCGGTTCCCCTGCAAAGTGGTGGCACTTGGAGGCCTCATCTGTGAAATGAGTAAAGCACCTGGATGCTAGAGGTCTGCCACCAGACGGGGCTGCATTCCAGGTGTCTCTGCGGTCGCTTATAGACACTCCACCCAGAGCATGTTTTCAGAGAGCCCAAGGCAGCAGAACACCCTTGCTTCAGCCATGGAGAACAAACATTTCTGGAGGGCAGCTCAAGGTCCCGGGGTCGTCATGACAGGCACTGGTGGTCAGCATGGACGGGCCACCCTCAGGGCTGATGCCACCAAATCAGCCCTCAGAGAAGCCAGGAACGCGCTCTGAATGGAACCCCAGTACGGGTCCTGCAGGGGCCAAAGGAAAGGGGAGATTCACACACTCAGTTCTAAAAGAATGTCTCCTCCTCCTAAGCAGGGAGACAGAGCCCCCACCCTCGTTTGTGATGCATGCCTAGACGATTGTGGTTCTGGAAAGTTCTTCCTCACTTGTCAGAAGAAGAAACTGTCCTGGGTGGAGGGTACTTGTCCAAAAGTGTGCCAACGGCCATTGACGAAAGGGTGCCTGGGCCTGGGTCAGGGCTGGGCTGTCATGGAGCTGGACGAGGTGGGGCCTTGCTGAGCTGCTGAATGGGCTTCCTGTGGGGGCAGAAGCGAGTGTGCAACAGCTCTGACCTCCAGCACATGTCCAGCCCATCTGCCTCTGCACTTGCATGTTCTGCTTTCTCTTTCTAGATGTCACCTTTCATCTTGGGGGGCTGGTGGGGGTGTACTCATTATGGGTCCTAGCTCTACTACTTAACCAGCGGGCCTCAGTTTCCTCCTCTGTGAAATGGGCATAATGCCTATGGGGTCCCTGTGAGAAGTCAGTGACTTGGTCCCCAGGCAGGGTTTGGAACGGTGCCCATTAGTACTCATGCAGACGTGTGCTGTGACCACTTTTAAGTCCCATCCCCAGAGGGCATAGAGGCCATGCACGGTCTGTAAATGTTGGTTGAATAAATGCATAGATATATGCCCCCCTTTCCACTGTGGGTTCTTTTAAAACATCTGCTGACACTGCCCTGGTCGATAGTGATACAGTCCTGCAGTGCAAGGGCTGCATTTGCTGGGGCCCAGCTGGAGGCTAGCTCCCCCCAGCCCTGCTGGCAGAGCGCCCCACCTGCCAGGATGTGCCCCTGCACAGTTAGCCATACTCAAGGTGCCATATTTATGCCTCTGAAGCCCATAACAGTTAGTTCAAAAGCAGGATGCGGGAGGAACGTAAATACCCGGAATGTTGACATCTGTCGGGGCCCTCATCGACCATCACGTGCTTTGCCTGTTTTCTGGAGGACGGAGGCCTGATCTCGCCGCATAGCTGATGGCAGAGGTGGAGGGGTCCAGGTCTCCTGATGCTCTGTCCTTATACTGAAGGCTGAACCTGAGTCATGGCTTCGAGAGAAACAGATAGGAGAGAAGAGGGAGATGCTGAAGGCCTCTGGGCTTGCTGTGGCTGGCAGGATCCTGCTACGAGGCCCCTTGGCTTGGCCTCTCAGCTTGAAGGTTTTAACGCCCCCTCCGTGAGGAGCCTCCGACCATCCAGCCTGGAGTCGCCCCCACCCCCTGGTGGAGTGTGTGCTGTGTGAAAGGGACAGAGGGAGGAAGAACCAATTCTCCCAAATGGCAGCCCATCCCCTGCTGTGGCTAGCATATGACATCTTTCAAGACAGGCAAAAGAAATAAAGGGGAACCGATAGTTATGCACAGAAGAAGTATCTAGATTTTGCTAGACTTTCCAAATAGATGCACAGAGCTGGAGGGATTCATGGGGCCTCACTTTGCTGAGTAGCTGACAGTGACAGATGCTATAGACAGCCCAGGAGGAGGCCACACAAGACGAGCTGAGGAGGGGCAGGGCCCTTCCTGTATCTGGAAGCATCCATGGGCTTAAAAAAAGATGCACTATTAAGGGGGCTCCGGAGGGTGCATGATTTCATCTGAGGCGTCCCTCTGACAGGAAGCCCAGATGGCAGCTGGGAGTGATGGTATCCTGTGCTCATCAGCCTTCTCTCTCTCTCCCTCTGATCCTCATGGCCTCCAGGGATAATTACAGGGATAATTATGAGCGAGAAAATGGAAAGTGCAGGCGCCTCCTGCATTCCAGAAGCCGGGCGCTGTCAGCCCCGCTGGAGCCCTGGGGGGCCCCCTCCCACCCGGGCTGCCAGGTGGTGGACAGAAAGAATTGGCAGGGTCTCCCTCTGCAGGGGCTGCCGGGGCCCGGGCCCTTGTTCTCCAGCTGCAGATCTGAGCCGTGGCCTGTGTGGGGGCTGGCTGCTGGGTCCCTGAGAGCCTGGTCTGGGGGCCCTGGCGAGGGGACCTCCCAGACTTTCTAGTCCCCAGCCCCCCATGCGCCTTCACATCTCGATGGAGCCCTGCATGCTGGCTACTTTGAACAATGGGTTGAGACTGGGGCTTCTGGAGGTGGTGAGTGGAGGAGCGGGACCCTGAGGCCTCCCAGGTGAGGGACCCTCGCATTGTCCCAGGTGCGTGGCGGGCCCGACCGTTCTCCAGGCTGGGCCTGGCCGGAGCAGTGTGTTCGGAAGACACTGTTCCCTGAGCGCGGATTTGACACCTTCCATGGTCGGCACTGACACAGCCACCCCTCTCCTGGGGAGCTTGGAAAGTCAGGTGTGAGATCCAGTGGCCTAATTTTAGACCTTGGGTCTCCATGTCAAAACAGCAGCAGGATAATTAAAAAAAAAAAAAAAAAAAAACCAACCCGAAAGAAAAGAACAATGACCGGCCGGGTTTGACCCCTTGTTAATTGTGAAGCAAGCCCATTTCCATTAGGATGGGAGCCCTCGGCCAGTAGCCGTGCATCCCTCCTGCCTGGGGGGGCCTCGGTGGCACCCAGACCCTTCAGCTGCGTGGGCATGGGTGGCTTCACGGCTGAGCCGCAGATGAGGGGTACGCAGGCAGTGACCCCCCACCCCGGGGCAGAGCTCAGACGGGGGTGCGGGAAGGGACCCTGCCCTTCGTTGTTAGACAGTGAGTGGTGGCCTTTATCCAGTACCTCCTGGGAGCAGTAGGTTTGACATCAGAAAACTTTGCAGTGTTTCGTGAAACTTGAAATGCCCTAAGGTTTGTTGTTACCCCCCCCTTTTTTTTTAAATCATGCATATGCTCTTTCTCAAGTCACCCATAGGTTCCCCTTCCCTGCTCACTAGCACAGATGGGCTCATGGAACTGTGGCATGAGGACGCGGGGCCCAGAGCTAGGATACGGGCCCCCTTGCCTCTGGTGGTGGCCCCAGATGCTACAGTGTTCCAGTATTTTTGACCCCTGACCCCTTGTCAGCTGCCGTGTCTCACTGCCCCCCGCCGCCCCGTGCTTGTCCGTCTCCCGCCTGGATCTGCCACTTCCCTGCTGTTTGGGGCAGCCCCGCAGTCAGGCTGGTTAGAATCTTGTGTAAAGTAAAAGCCTGTCAACCCCGAGCCGGGAGTAAATACTCCGCCCCACTGCCCCCCCCTCCCCCAGCCGATGGTTTGGATGGGTGACAGCCCTGGGAGCAGACACCTGTGAAAACCTTCATCACCTTGGTTGGCCTTGAAGATCAGCCATCTGGGGTCCCTACCTGGGGTCCCTGCCTTACTTGATGTAGCCATCTTCCCCTCACCCCTGGGGACATGTGAGTTTGTTGTGTTTAGCATCTCTGCAGTTATGATATTTACAGTTTTGAGTGTAGGTGATTCAGGCGCGAGATAACATTTCCAAACAGTGCCAAAAAGCATGGGGTGAAAATGTCTCCCTTGGACTCCTTTCCCCTGCACCCGCTCCTGAGGCCTTCTCCTCACGGAGGCGGTATCTTCCCTACACGGATGGCCAGCCCTGTATGCCCTACTTCTTGTCATTCCTAGAAGCGCAGCATGCTGATCTTAGAACAGTAATGGGGATAAGGTGCATGAGTGTTTGCTCAGACTAGACCCTGTTCTAACCAACCCTTCAGGTAGCTCTTGGTGGGCTTTGGAGATGTTCCCTTCCCGGGCCATAGATCTACTTTATTCTTTTCAACTGCTACGTAGTATCCCATTGTATGTGGCTGTCCGGTCATTTATTCATCTCACCCATGGACATTTAGTTTGCTGCAGACTTTGACCGCCATAAACAGTGCTACCGGAAACATGTCCCGGAAACATTCTTATCCTGCTCATTTGCACACGTGGGCAAATCCGTGTCGGATCCGCTTCTGGATCTCGAATCACTGGGTCAGAGAATCAGTGTGGTCCTGACTGTGCTGGAGATCCGCCCAAGACCTCGTGTCCGATAGCAGACCCCGGCCCCCCATCCCCGGGTGGCTGGTGCGCATGACCCTTGACCCCTGGGGGCCACAGGAGACCCTGAGCCCTGTCCCGGCTGTGCATCTGCAGAACCCTCTGGGGCCCCTGTTGAAGCTCAGTCTGGTAAGTGGCACAGGAAAGCTGTAGGAGATCATCCCCAGAGAGACCATGCTGTGCACAGAGTTGTGCTGTTCTGTCTTGCCGTCCCTTTGGGTGACAGAGAGCCACAAATGTCCCCATCCTCGAAGGTCACGGGAAATGTTCCTGCGGGGTAGGTGATTAGCACAGAACACAGTATTTTGAACCCAGGCTGTACCCAGCGAGAAGAGAGCGTCCTCATGCTCAGTGCTCTGTCAAGAGACCGTTTCGGGGACAGTCACACCACTCTGCGAAGGGGATTGGGTTTCCTCAGGACGCTGCTGCTTTCTGTTCCTCCCTGCTGTCGGGTGGGGTTAGCTCACCCCTATGAGCTCGCACTGTCCCCCACCCCACCCTGTTCACAGCCTCTGGGAGGGGGTGTGGGCATGGCTTGGGTGTGTGCGGGCTCCAGCATGGCTGGGTGGCAGGGACAAGGGCCTCCCTCCTTCCCGGTTGCTGGGAGGGAAAGCTGACCAGTGCTCATATCCAGCAGACTAGAACTGCTTTTGCCCCAAAGAATGGACAAATTGTCTCAGCTGCGCCTGTGACAAACAGACCATGGGTCCAGGAGGTGGCCACCTCAGAGGGGCTGGCCAGAGGTGCACGGGAGCTCCCTGTCCTGACTTTGTGACTTATCTAGGAATCTAAAAGGATTGCAGAATAAGATGCTATTTAAAAATGCCATGGCTGTTTGTCACTGCAAAGGGTCAGTCCCATTGCCAGTCAGTAAGCCTTGGGGACAAATGTCACTGAGCCCGGGCCTGTGCCACCTCTGCATTCCACTGCCTGACATGGACTCTGGGACACATCTGGACGCAGACCATGGAGCCTCTGGTCACCGGAGGGTAGGGCTGGGATGATCCCCAGTCCTGCTCAATGCCTCTTGGAATCCCACTCCTGCCCCCCGACCCCAGCCCCTGGGGCTCCTCCGTCCCGGGCACCGGCGGCCCCTGCAGAAGGCCTGGCGTTTGTGCAGCTCGGCCAACTCCTGCGTCTTCTGACTGTGGACTGTGGGCCCCGATCTACCTCACAGGGTTCTTATGAGGACGGGGGAGGTCGGGGGCACCCTCTGTGCCCATCTCCCTTTGGGTTTCGTTGCTTAGGCTCTTGCGTTGGTGCTCCTGATCCCACAACAGTCTGGATCGGCAAATATCCATCTTTCTCTTGGCCTCTTTGTTCTGCCTTCTCCACACCCCCAACCCTGCCCCCCTCCAGTTTCCTTGGTCACCGCGTTTGGAATTCTATCCTTCCGAGCTCGGTCACCGACTAGCGTGACTGGGATTTGCCCTGCCCCTCCCTAGTACCTCCGGCTTCTGAGGACAGAATGCCATATTTTCCTGCCCGGAGGAACCTTCTCTCTTGTGTTCCGTGTGGGTCTCGGTTTTGTGTTTCAGGCCTTGGCACGGAGGTCGGCCTGCCGGAGAGCCTTCCTCGACACCACTGCCCCAAGGTGTTCTTTCTGCCAGCCCCCATTCTTTGCTGATCGCATCTCTGGCACGTCCGCCCCACACTGGAGGCCTCCCCAGGGCCGTTCGCCTTGGTGCCCAGTGCCTGGCACCGGGAGATGCTCCGGGGCTGCCCCAGGAACAGGCACCCGCAGGCGTGAAGGTTAAGGCTGGCCTTTGCTTGCCGGTGAGTCTGGCCAGCTCTGTAAATACTTCCCTTGGCATCGGCAGGTGCGAGATAGCATAGTGGTGCTCCTCGCCTGCTGAATTGTTTTCTGCTGAATTCATTATCCTGAGTCTCTGCAGACGCTGCTTCTATCAACAGCGGAGCTGCTAATAGGGAACATTAGGTGCCGCCCGAGGAGGGGCCGTGCTTTGCTGTGAGGCCTGCTCGGAGCCAGAGAGCGGCGTCCAGCTCGGGCCCTTGAGAGGGGCACATGCTTCCCGAGCCTCTTCAACCCGATCACCCCGCCTCGCCCTGCAGGCCACCGAGACTCGTGTGGGCCCAGCCCCCCCGCCACCTCATTTCTGTCCTTTAAAAGGAGAGCGAAGAGAAACTGAGCCTGGTGGACAGAGGCCCGGGTCAGCGTGCAGCAAATGAAGGAATCCTAAACTTAGCTTTGATGCCAGCTGTGAGGATAATGGGATGGCCTTCGTCGGCACAGAAGCTCGGCAATTATCGGGAGCTAATTGGGGTTTTGTGGCCTGCTTCCAGATTGTGCACACTCTCAGGCCACCGAGGGCCACCCTGCCCCTTTGATCAGAGGCCAGTTGAGCCTTCCCCCTCTGAACAGTGGTCACTCCTCCCTCTCATGCCCGCCACCGGGGGTACAACTGTAACTGCTGCCCCTACCCCACCCCCAGGAGGAGAGTGACGTTCCTCTGGGGTTGGATGCAGGTTGGCTTTGGAGCCTCTTTGTGCTGCGTGCATGAGCCTGGGGGGCTGGACGGGGTGTGTGTGTGTGTGTGTGTGTGTGTGTGTGTGTGTGTGTGTGTGTGTCAAGGCTGCTTCTCATGTCTTTTTTCTCTGCGCCTTTAGCAGATTCAGCAAACGTTAGAAGTGCTCTGGCTTGTTTAAATCCTATTATGCCCAGCACCCCCTGGCCTTGGCCAAGTGAGGCTGCCACCAGCTTGAAGCCTGCTTCTGCAGGTGTCTTGGAGAAGGTCTTGCTGCGCCTGGGAGGGAGCCCAGGCTGTTTGGAGGTGCACCTGCTGGGTTCGGGACTGCTGAGCCAGTGCCGGGTGCTGGTGGTAGTGGTGGTGTCCGGCTCGTTCTTGCCCCCACCTTGGCTGTGGCACACGTTTTTCTCCCCCAGTGCGGTCATTTCCTTTCTTCCCCCACAACTGGGCCACTGCAAATGCAGGAGTGACACTAGGCCTGGGCACTTAGCATGTGGGGGATTCAGCCAGTGTCCACACACAGGGCCCCTGGGAGGTTTGGACGGGAAAAAGGCATGGCCCCCTTTGCCAGTGTTTAGAGGATGCTTGAGGAGGGAAGGTGGGTAGAGATTTCAGGGCCCAGAAGATGCTACACTGTGAGCAAGGCACAGGCCTTCGAGAAAGGACAGAGCAGAGCAGGCCGAAGGCATAGACCCCCTGAAGGAAGGGAGGCTTTATCAGGAAGAGACAGGCAGGAGAGGGTTAGGGTTCTCGG
Source organism: Zalophus californianus (assembly GCF_009762305.2). Taxonomy (NCBI): domain Eukaryota; kingdom Metazoa; phylum Chordata; class Mammalia; order Carnivora; family Otariidae; genus Zalophus; species Zalophus californianus. The sequence continues at coordinate 12,244,642 of NC_045610.1, forward strand.
GCAGAGGGGACCTGTTGGTTTAAAATTGGCAAATTTTAAATGCATACAACAGTGAAGAGAATAAACCTCCCAACACTGTCACCTAGATTCTAGAACATCTTGCCATCTTTGCTGAAGTCCTGAATGCGGTCACATGTGCCCCCTCAACCCTTCGGGGTAGCGTCTCCGAAACAAAGAACATTTCCTACCTTAGCACAACTTCATTATCATAAGAGAGAACATTTTGAGCAAGTTTGGAAGCAGGCAGGAGTGGGGTTTGCTCTGGAATGGAGTGAGTGAATGAGTCATTGGATGTGCCCAGCCGCTAGGCCTTGCTGTCAAGAGTCTGGTCAAGGATCTGAGACCAAGACCCAGGACGCAGGACAAATGGGGCTGCTCCCCAGGCCACTGGGAATGGCTCCTGGGGACTGGACCCACCAGGGACCGGGTCACAAGAGGAGGGTCTTCAGCTTGGCTCAACAGCACAGGTGTGATGTTGGCAGGCCAAGGGCAGGGACAGCGCTTCTGGGTGGCCAGAGTGGTATGAGAAAGTCATAGAATCCAGGTGGAATGCATGTGCTGGGGACACGTGCAGGTGCATCGCTTCTCGGGGTGACCCGGGACACCAGGACTGTGCAGGGCTTTACAGGTGGCCTGCTTGCATCTGACCTTTTGAGGGTCACCTGCGTGGGCGGGTGAGGTCTCTCAAAATGTGGATTGAGCCGTAGCCTCATGGCCGGCATGCTGGCTGAGGTCCCGTCCGGCCTGCCCAGCGTGCCCGGGAGAGGTCAGGTTTTCCAGGGGTATGGGACGGGCGGGGAGCGGGGGACGTGTAGGCCAGATAGCCGCACTGTGCAAGCTGAGGACACCGAGTGGCCCTTCGGAGCGGGGGAGTGGGAAACTGCCCGTGGGGTTAATGAGGGCCTGGGGTCAGGAAGGAGTGGCATGGGAGTGGCCACCCAGCCCCCTTCAGTTGCAGCGTGGTAGCTCGAGCTGCCCGTTCGTGCCCCAGTGTCACGTGGCGGGGAGTTCCGGGCCCGGCGGGAGAATGCTCTCGGCACCCACGCCCACTGGCCAGAGTGAGGGAAGCAGCCCCACGCTGCCGTCGTTCACGGACCTGCGGGATGTTGCAGCTGGTGGGGATGTTAGAGTCTAACCCCCTGTCCCCTTTACACGCGGCGAAACTGAGGTCGGCCACTTGTCGAGGCTGGGCGTCGCAGTGCCAGGCGCCTGGTGGAGGGCCACCGCGCCAAGTTCAGTAGCGGGAAGTAACGCTCACACAGTCACGTGTGATTCCAAGGAAATCCAAGGAGGGATTATGACTTGTGGAGTTAATGACACTTGTAGAAAAACAAGAGCTGCCCCGGGTGGTTACGGGAGAGCTTTCTGGCAGTGAAAATAGTTTCAGGATTGAGTCAGTAACCGAGTGGGTGTGGGAGGCCCCTCAGAATGTCGTGCAACAGCATAGCCCTTCTCGGCAGTGCCCGGGGAGACAGTTCAAATGCAGACTGTGACTCAGCCGGCCTGAGGCGGGGCCTCAGAATCTGCATTTCTTTCTTTTCTTTTCTTTTTTAAGATTTTATTTATTTGAGAGAAAGAGAGTGAGCGAGAGAGGAAGAACAGAAGTGGGGTGAGGGGCAAAGGGAGGAGCAGACTCCCTGCTGAGCAGGGAGCCCGATGCGGGACTTGATCCCGATCCCGATCCCAGGACCCTGGGATCATAACCTTAGCTGCAGGCAGATGCTTCACCGACTGAGCCACCCAGGCGCCCCGAGAGTCTGCATTTCTAACAGGTTCCCAAGTGATGCCCGCACTGCTGGTCTGGGTTTGAGGGACTGGATCGGAGGTGCCGAGCCCAGCCTCCAAGGGAAGGCAGCTGGAGAGGAGCAGAAGTGCATGTCCAAACCCCTTCTGGCCTCAGGATGCTCCAGACAAGGTGGCATCTCCGAGGAATGGAGGCAGCACCCCCCGTCACCCTGTAGTGTGTGGTGCTGGCGGCCTCGGGCCCTGCTCCCCTTCCCTGGATGGCTGCACACGGGCTGGGCCTCAGCTCAGCCTTGGTTCCCGCTCACGGTCCCAGCCACCTCGAGGGCCTGCTGAGTGGTGGACCAGCCTCAGAAGCCCGAGAGATGCCACGCATGGCAGGATTGGGGTGTGTCCTGGCGAAAGGTTCACACAGTGCCCTTGCCTTCCTTCTATGAAAGACAATCCCACCAAAACATGAAGCCCCTGTCCTTGACCTGTTGTGTCCTTGTTGCAGTCCAGCCCGTTTTCCAGAAGGCTGACGATTGCCCTGAGGTAGGTCGGCCCTTTGCAGCTCTGGGCGCCCTGAAAGGCGGGTGGCGTTAGCCAGGTAGGTCACTGGAGGTGCGCCGGGGTGAGGCCCGGAGAGGTGATCTGGGACGGGGGTGAGGCGAGCGCCCTCAGCTGGGGTCACCTGAGCAGCCCAGGCTCTGCTGGCTGTGTCACGCCAGTCCACGGACATTGGGCCCCTGTTCCTGGATTAACTTCAAGGGAGCTCCATTAGGCAAACCACTTTCCTCAGCTCCGTGCTGGCCTTAAAGAATAACAAGATTAGCTGCACCTTTCTGGCGCAGACACTCTTATTCTAATATTCACTAATGGGGCTTCACTGGCCCTGGAGAACCTTCCTGAAGGCAGCGCGGGGTGGGGGGCTACCTGGGTGCTGGGCGCCCGTCTGGGTGGTCTTAGAGCCGTGGCTCGCAGCCCACTCCTCTTCGGGCAAGGGGCTCCGAAGACGTCCTTCTGTGCTTGCAGACCAAGCCGGTGGCCTTGGGCACCATCCTTGCCCCGTCGCTGTGTGCTTTTGGGCAGGTCACGGCCCCTCTCTGAACCTGAGTCCTCACCTGGAAAACGGACACGTTCACAGTTACGTCTGGAGGCCTTGAGAAACATGTGCTGGATGCTGCTTTTCCTGGGGCTGACTTTTCCAGACCAGTGAGGGGCCTCCTGCCCGATGCCACCTCTGTCCTGCTCACTGGAGCTGGGGGACCAGGCCCCTGGGGAGGCAAGCCTGCCCGCACCCTGCTGCTGCAGCCTTTTGCTGTGCGGCTTTCAAGTCTCAGCTCAGATTCTCTTCCATGAAGGGCTCTCTGCCCCCTCAGCCCCCCAGGCCTTGGCTCCTCGCTCTCTTGTGCCCCTGCTCTGCATCCTGGCTACCACCCCCCACGTTTATGGGCTTGACCCTGTACCTGCGCCTGGACCTTGGGCTGTGTGGTGTGGGAAGCGCTCTCCTGAGTGGCGGGGTGTGTGTGTGTGTGTGTGTGTGTGTGTGTGTGTGTGTGTGTGTGTGTGTGTGTGTGTGTGTGTGTGTGTGTGTGTGTGTGTGTGTGTGTGTGTGTGTGTGTGTGTGTGTTTTCCCTGTCATCCTGTGCCTGGTCTGTCAGTTTTTCCTGCCGCCCTCCTGGGGGCTCACGCCGCAGTGGTGGGGGGCACAAGCCCCGAGGGTCTCAGCTCCCCTGGGCTCTGACCCTTGAACTTCCCTCCAGGCCAGCGGGCCACAGGAGCAATGAACACAAAGGCACGTGCCCGCCAAGCCCTCGAAACACCTGTCTACGGCAGCTTTATTTACAGTAGCACAGTCCCGTGACATCCAAGTGTCCCTTAACTGGGGAGAGGATAAACCAACCGTGGTCTGTCCACCTGGCAGCCCTGGAGAGGTGTCCCCTACTGATGCACACGGCCCCCCAGGGACTGGTTGAAAAGGCTCCTGCTGAAGGGGGTGGGGGCCACAGATTGCAGGATGCCACGTGTAGGACAAGGGGGCAGAAAACAGGTCAGGGGTTGTTGGGGCGGGGCTGGGGGAGGAGCCTGGCTCGAAGGCCACTGGGAACTTTCCAGGGTGACCGAAGTGTCCTCTCTCTTCATTTGGCTGTGTCTGCCTGACTGGGTATGTTTGTCCCAACTCAGAACTCTGCCTTCAAAAGGGTACATTTCTATCGGATGTGAATTGTATGTTTTCCTCTATACGTCGGACCTCAGAAACATCTCTCTTCTAAAATAAACTAGTCGTATTTTGGAAAAAAAGAGGAAAAAAAGCTGGCTGACTGTAGCTGCTAATATTATAGCGATGGTGACAGTGATGGGGATGTTGTGTCTCGCACCTGGCCCCCCCTGAGATGCCCGGGAAAGGCCCGAGCGGCTGATTGAAACCCTGTGTATCCAGACAACCACTCTGGCCTCGAACCAAACACTTTCGAATTTCCTTTCTGAGTCGGGCTGAAGTCTATGTAAATATTGACCAAAGAGGGCAGACTAGATTTTGCACTATATTTGGTTAATAGTTGAAAAGCCACTCACTCCTGGCTATTTTTCCAGTGGCTTTGTACAGGTGGGCCTTGTTTTATTTAAAATACATTTTTAAAAAGATCCTATAAAGCTCCGTGTAAATCAAACATTGTACGTGCGGTAGGAAAGCCCACGTATTCAGACGAATCTCACAGCGAATCTTGTGATAAGACAATTACCTCTACCTACCCTTTTAAGTGTATGTATTAAGTACAACTTAAAAGTAGATACTTGGTCTGCTTAAGTGAGGACTGTGTTATGGAGAGACATCGTGCCACCTTTGCCCTGGCCTGGGGTGACCCTCTTCTTATGACAGGCCACATGGTGTGTCAGGTGAGTGACAAGAGTTCAGGGGCTGTCTTCTGGGGAACTGGGTGTCCTCCCTGCTTCCTGTTGAGGTGAGAACAGGTGGCACCCCTTTAGCATCCTCTGTCAGGGACAGGGAGAGCAGATCAGGCAGGATGGGCTTACCCTATGGGTCCCTACAGCCAAGCTGTCCCCTCCGAAAGGCATTTGTCCCCTGAGCGTTCCCTGGCTCTCTGCCTGGACCCCCTGCAGTTGCTGGTGGGGCGCCAGGGTGAGGTCCCACTCCCGTAGGGGCAGAGCCTCTGGGTCCTGGAGCCAACGGTGGTCCAGGCTTTCCTTCCCTTCCTCCCACGTGCCCCTTTTCCCAAGACGAATTATCAGGGACAGGAGAGGTGGCTATGAGGCAGAAGGTGGTGAGTTGTACAAACCGGGGTCTTACTGGGGGGCAGGGCAGGGGGAGGGCGCTGTAGCTCCTGGCACGTGGGGTGGCTTGTGGCTCCCATGTGCGGCTGGATGTGGTTGAGGGCAAGTGTGTTGGGTTAGGCCGTGTCCCTCTCTGGCCAGATGACTTCTGCCTTTGGCCATGGTCACCCTGTGCGCATGGGGTCTGGGGACCTACGGGGGTGGGGTCTGCCCCCCTGGGGGTGTCAGCAGCGGGGCTAGGGGAAGCAGGGGACCCAGGGCCCAGGAAAAGGATATTTTCAGAAAAATATTTTTTCTACATATCTTTTCTCTCTCTCTCTCTCTCTCTCTCTCTTTTTTTTAGGGGTGGGAAGGGGCAGAGGGAGAGGGAGAGAGAATCTCAAGCAGGCTCCACACCCAGAGGAGAGTCTGACCTGGGGCTCGATCTCACGACCCTGAGATCATGACCTGAGCCAAAATCAAGAGTTGGATGCTTAACCGACTGAGCCACCCAGGTGCCCCCCCTTCCCTTTATTTTCCCTAGTGTTAAGATGCACATAACATAAAGCTTACCATTTTAGCCACTTTTAAGTGTACAGTTCATGGTATTAAAAACATTCACGTTGGGGCTCCTGGGTGGCTCAGTTGGTGGGGCGACTGCCTTCGGCTCAGGTCGTGATCCTGGAGTCCCGGGGTCGAGTCCCGCATCGGGCTCCCTGCTCAGCGGGGAGTCTGCTTCTCCCTCTGACCCTCCCCCCCTCTCATGCTCTCTCTCTCTCATTCTCTCCCTCAAATAAATAAATAAAATCTTTTAAAAAACAAAACAAAACATTCATGTTGTTGTGCAGCAAGCACCATCGTCCATCCCCAGAGCTCTTCATCCCGTGACACTGAGACTCTGTCCCCATTCAGCGCTAACTCCCCATTCCCCTGCCGCCAGCCCTCGGCGACCACCCTTTTGCTGTCTCTGAATTTGATGACCCTGGGTATCTGAGATAAGTGGGATCATGTGGTATTTGTCTTTACGTGTCTGGCTTAGTCACGTAGCATAATGTCCTCAAGCATGTTCATCCACGTGGTAGCGTGGGTGAGAATTGCCTTCCTTGAGGATGAATCTGTTCCATTGTATGGACGTACCACATTTGCTCACCTGCTCACCTGCTCATTGGTCACCGTTGAGTTGCTTCCATGCGTTAGCTATTGTGAATAAGGTTACTATGAACATGGGTGACCAGATGGCTCTTCGAGGCCCTGCTTTAGAATTCCCTTGGGTGTATCCCTAGAAATGGAATTGCTGGGAATTCTGTTTTTAATTCGTAAAGGAAACACTCGAGTGGTTTCCATAGCACCTGCACCAATTTACATTCCAGCCAAAGGTGCACAAGGCTTCCGGTTTGTCCACATCCTCGTCAATACTAGTTGCTCTCGGATTTTTGATAGTCGCTGTCCTCATGGAGGAGGTGGTATCTCTTTGCGGTTTCGATTTCCTAATGATAAGGGATGTTGAGCATCTTTCCATGTGCTTTTGGGCCATTCTTTGGAGAAAGGTCTCTTCAAGTCCTTGCCCATTACGGAACCAAGTTGTCTGTTTGTTGTTGCTCCTTCCTTCTTTCAGGGGCAACAGTGGCCCAACGTCAGGATGTGGCCATCGTTGTAAATAGGCACTTCGAGACCTTGGTTTGGCCAGACCCAGGAAAAGTAGCCAAATAGAGTGTCCCTGTCCAGCCCTGAGCCACCCCCAGTTCTCTCTGTGGGCATCCCTGGCTGTGAAGGGCCTTGGAGGCTGGTCTCACCTGTGGCGTCAGAGTACCCACTCCCGGCCTGCAAGGGCCTGGTTTTAGCACTGCGAAGGGTGGATTGCCCACGGGTTTAGGGGTGCGGGTCTTGTGCTTCCCCCTCACGGGCAGAGAGACCATCAACACCGTGAATGAGCGCAGCTCCCAGGAGGAGCTGATCCTGCCCCATGCAGCCAGTACAGGGGCTGAGCTTTCCCCCCCGCTGCCCTCCACCCCCGGCCTGGGAATAGGCATCCATCTGTGCACCCCTCATAGGACTGCTGTGTGGACTCAGTGGCAGGAGACAAGAAAGCAAGCCTCAGCCACCTTCATGAGCGCTCGCCCCACAGAGGGAGACTGTGTTGTAGAGGCCACGGTCATGTGCGGAGAGAGGCTTCCAGGAACCACAGTCACTCACCGGGCCGGACCCGTCCCAAGGTCCCACAGAGCTCCAGGGAAGGGTGGGGTGGCCCTTGCCCCAGGAACCTCACCCACGGAGTTCCGTGTAGCAACTTTTTTTCTTTTACGAATCACGCTTTCATGTTGTATCTAAGAAATGATTGCATAACTCAAGGTCATAAAGATTTTCTACTATGTTTTCCTCTAAACGTGTTATAGCTTTGGGTTTTATGTCTAGATTTATAATCCATTTTGAGGTCATTTTTGTATATGGTCTGAGTTACCATATACAGGGTATATATACAGTTCACTCTCAAGTGTGACCTCCAGTGCCACTTGAAAAACTTTCTTTTTTCCACTGACTTGCCTTTGCACTTGGTCACAAATCAATTGGTCTTCATTGTGTGGGTTTATTTCTGGACTCTCTTCTGTTCCAGGGATCTGTTTGTCTGTTCTTACCACTAGCACCAGGCTGTCTTGGTTACTGTTGCCTTAGAATACAACTGGAAATCTGATCGTGTTAGTCCAACTTTATCCTTTTTTAGAGTTGTCTTGGCTATTCTAGGCAGTTCTATATGATTTAGAATCAGGCTGTCAATTTGCAACAAGAGGGTTGTTGGGATTTTGGGTCCGGGGGTGTGGGTAGCGTTGAACCTATAGACCAATCGAGAGACTTGACATCTTAATAATACTGAGCCTCTGGACCTGGGGCCACAGTATCTCTCTTCATTTATTTATGCCCTGAATTCTCACAGCAACGTCTTAACCACGTTCAGTCTGCCAGCCTTGCAACCATTTGTAGAGCCGTCAGATTTTCCACACGCGTGATCATGGGTCTGCCGGGAAGGATGTTTTACTCCTTCCTTTCTGATTTTGAAATTTCCTTTCCTGATCTGATTGAACGGGCTAGAACTGTCAGCACAGCGTTGAGTAGGTGGTGAAAGCAGACCCCACCGTCTTGTTCCTGATCAAAGGGGCCTGCTTTCAGCGTGGGGTTAGCTGCAGGCTTTCCGAAGATGCTCGTTGTCAGGACGTTGTCAGGACGAGGGAGCCCTTGTGTCCCTGGTGTGCTGAGTTTCTGTCGGGAATGTATGTTGGGTTTTTGTGTCTGTTAAGGTGGTCATTGTGTTTTTCTTATGTATTTTGTTTGTATGGTGAATTCCATTGATTGGTTTTCTTTCTTTTTTTTTTTTTAAATTTATTTAGTTGAGAGAGAGAAAGAGAGAGAGCACAAGCAGGGGGGAGGGTCAGAGGCAGAGGGAGAAGCAGACTCCCCGCTGAGCAGAGGCCCCGATGCAGGGACTCCATCCCAGGTCCCCAGGATCATGACCTGAGCTAAAGGCAGCTGCTTAACCGACTGAGCCATCCAGGCGCCCCCTTACTGACTGGTTTTCAACTGTTAAATCAACTTTTCATGCCTGGGATAAACCCCACTTGCTCATGGTGTGTTATTCTTTCAATCTCTCATGAGATTCCATTTGCTAATTTACTAACATTTTGTCTAGAATTTTTGCATCTCTGTTCAGAAGGGATACTTGTCCCTAGTTTTCTAGGGATGTCTTTGATTTTGGTATCAGGTAAGGCTGGCCTCATTGAATGAATTGGGAATTGTTCTCTCCTTTCAATTTTGGGGAAGAGTCTTTACATAATTCGTCTTATTTCTTCCTTAAATATTTGGTAGAAGTCTCCAGGGAAGCCATTCGGACCTGGAGTTTTCTTCATTCTTAAAGCTCTACTTTAAGGTATTTGGAAGGATACGGGGCTAGTCAGGTTATGTACTTTTTTCCCTTGAGTGAGCATTGTAATTTGTGTTTTTCAAGGATATATCCATTTTCTTCTAGGCTGTCAGACTTATTGGTGTAAAGCTGTTCACATGTTCTCTTATTTCCCTTTTAACTTATTTTATTATTTCTGCATACTCTGTAGTGATATCATCTTTGTCATTGTTGATATTGAGAATCTGTGTCTTTTTTTTCTTGATCAGTCTGGAGTGACATTTTATCCCTCTTCGCAGGGAACCAGTGCTTGGTTTCATTGACTTGTCTCTAGTGTTTTTCTAATTTCGATTTCATTCATTTCCACTGCAAACTAATGCTGACATGGGGTCCCATTTTCTCTCCTGTATCTAGCTTCTTTTCTTTCTTTCTTTTTTTAAAGATTTTATTTATTTGACACAGAGAGAGAGAGACAGCGAGAGAGGGAACACAAGCAGGGGGAGTGGAAGAGGGAGAAGCAGGCATCTAGTTTCTTAAGGTGGTTGAGACCAATGATTTTCAGACCTTTCTTCTCTTGCTTTTTTTTTCTTTTTTAGATTTATGTATTTATTAGAGAGAGACAGAGAGTGAGTGAGGGAGGGGCAGAGGGAGAGGGAGAGAATCTCAAGCACACTCCCCTCTGAGCGGGGAGCCCAACATGGGGCTTGATCTCACAACCTTGAGACTGTGACCTCAACCGAAATCAAGAGTCAGGCATTTAATTGACCGAGCCACCCAGGCGCCCCTCCTCCCTTTTCTAATGGGGGTGTTCAGCGCTATAAATTTGCCCCATGTCCAGCTTTAGTGCTGTCCCACAGGTTTTGATATATTGGGTTTTCATTTTCACTCAATGAAAAATCTTTCTAATTTCCCTTTTGATTTCTTACTTTTGCCATGTGTTTTTGTTTTTGTTTTTTTTTTTTTGAAATGTGTTACTTAGTTTCCAAACATTTGGGGATTTTTTTTTCAGAGATCTTTGTGTAATTAATTTCTAATTAATTCCATGTGGTCATAGAAGGTCATAGAACATACTTTGTGTAATTTGAATCCCCTTGAACTTACTGTGATTTGTTTTATTTTCCAGAATATGGTCTATTTTATGTGCACATTTTTTGTTGTCTGCTGCTGTTGGGTGAGGGATTTATAAAATAGGCTGAGTTGGTTGATAATATTCAAATCTCTGTCTTTACTTGTTCTATCAATATTGAGACAGAGGTATTGAAATACCTGAGTGTAATTGAAGGTTTATCTATTTCTTCTTGCAGCTTTATCAGTTTTTAACTTCACGTGAGCTCTGAGATTGGGTGCATGGATGTTTACGATTGTTATGTCCTCTTGGTTCATTCTGAAGAAATCTTTTATCCTGGTGACAATGTTTGCCCTGAAACTTACTTTGTCTGATATTAATATAATATGCTGGCTTCCTTTTTTAAAAAATCTTTATTTTTAAATATTTATTTATTTATTTATTTATTTTTAAAGATTTTATTTATTTATTCATGAGAGACAGAGAGAGAAAGAGAGAGAGAGAGAGAGAGAGGCAGAGGGAGAAGCAGGCTCCCAAGGAGCAGGGAGCCCGATGCGGGACTCGATCCCAGGACCCTGGGATCATGACCTGAGCCGAAGGCAGACGCTTAACCATCTGAGCCACCCAGGCGCCCTAAATATTTATTTTTAAAATGAGTATATTTTTAAAATTCCAGTAAAATTAACACATTGCGATGGGCACTGAGTAATGTACAGAACTGTTGAACCTCTGTATTATACACTTGAAACTAATATAAGACTCCAGCTTTCTTTTGACCCCTGTTAGCCTGTTGTCTCTTGTACCATCCTTTTACTTTTAACCAATCTGTATCCTATTAAGTAAAGTGTATTTCTTTGTAACCAGCATATGGTTAGATCTTGCCTTTTTTTTTTTTTTTTTTTTAACCCAATCCAACAATCTGTCTTTTAATTGTGATGTTTAGGCCATTAACATTTAGTGTGATTATTGACGTGGTTAAGTTTAAATCAGTGTCCTTCATTCCTTCATGTCTGGTGTCTGGAAAACTATTTGTCTGTTTTTGGTTGTTTCAGGTGAGAGGCTAACTCCATCCATCTTGGCTGGAAATTGAAAGGACAGCCCATGTTTAATACTCAGTCCATGTTCATTTGTCCCTGATGGTCGCAAAAGTATCTTTTTACAATTGGTGTGTTTGAATCGGGATCCAGATAAGAGATACGTTGCATGTGGTTGCATTCTTAAGTCCCTTTTAATCAGAGTAGTGTCCCATCCCTTCATTCCATGCCATTTATGTATTCAAGAAACTGAGTCATTTGTCCAGTGGAATTTTCTGGGTTTGGGTGATTATATATTTGTGATACTTTTTAACATATTCCTCTGTTCTGGTATATTTCCTGTAAACTGATAGATACAGAGAATGTTCATAGAATGTGCTGCATGTTCAGTTGAAATACATGAACTTGCCAATATTTGAGTATTTGCCCTAAGTGGCAGTTTCCTGCTGTTGAACCTCGTGCTTCCTGTTGCATCACTTCAGGAAGCCCCACTTTGAGTGACAGAAATTGGCCACTGGATTCCGGAGTTCAGCCTGACCCTCCATTGTCAAGTTCCCCACCTGTTCCCTGCTGGTTTTGGTCACTGATGCATGTGGCCTAGATCTGTATCTCATTTAGGAGTTGCGAAATGGTGATGTTTTCATTCTATCACTCTTCTTCCATATATCAGCTGTGATTCTTCTGTAAGTAGGAACTTTTCCTCGTTAGTGATTTGGTAACTCTGAGATACAGTTCATTTAGCAATGGCAGGATGAATGCTTAATTTTTCCCCTTTTAAAAACCAATTTTCAGAATACGGTGTCAGTATCCCAGCAACCTCCAAAGAGATTGATGATTTGTGTGTGTATATGTATGCTGTTTGTGTGTATGTGCATATATTTGACGTATTTCAATGTGTTGTCATTGCTTTTGTTGCTCAGCACCTGTTTTTAGCCAGCTGGGGACACTTGAAGTTTTCGTCACTATTCTGACATTTCCACATGCATCTTTGACAGCTTCTGTTCCCAGATTCAATGTCTTGTATGTTTCCTATTCTAGACCTGGAATTGGCCTTTGAACCAAGTAGCTCTGGAGACTTTTAGTTGAAAGTGACACTTAAGAGATCACGATCTGGTTGCTAGAGGTGCTCATTGCAACTGGAGAGGCCTCTTTTGTGGATCAGGCTAGGAAAAATGAATTTTTTAGAAAGAAAGAAATCATAAGTTCATACTGATATTTCCATTCTGAAAGTTCTTCTTTCACTTTATTATATTTATTTATTTTTTACATTTTTTTTTTTTTTTTAGAGGGGAGGCAGGGTGGGGCAGAGGGCGAGGGAGAGAGAATCTTAAGAAGACTCCGCACCCAGCTCAGAGCCCAATGTGGGGCTTCATCTCACAACCCTGAGGTCATGATCTGAGCCGAAATCAAGAGTCAGATGCTTAACTGACTGAGCCACCCAGGCACTCCAGTTTTTGCTTAACTTTAAAGATTTTATTTTTGTATCTCTTCTCTTATATGGGAAGTGTGGCTTCTAAATACATTAACGTACTTTATATATAGTCAAAATAACAATACCGGCATTATTACTAACAATATGCTTGCAGTTATTGTATTACTAACAATATGGGATGCAGTTTAGATCTAATTTCTTTCTAGGTTTGCTTTTTTGTTTTTTTGTTTTTGTTTTTTTTATCCTCAGGTTATATTATTGCATGAGGGAGGATTGGTCAAAATACTATGTTTAAAATTACTTGAAAACAATTTCATATATGGTTAAGTTCCTTTATTTGGTTTTTGGGTTTTTAGTGATTTTTAGTGTTTTTATAAAACAGTAAATGGTCTCACAGTCAACATTATCAAACAAAAGACATTCATAAATGTCTGGCATCTTTTCCCCCCTGCTGCTCCAGCCCTCACCTACAGATACTAGTTTTTATTAGTCTTTGGTCTCTCCTTCTGTTATTTCTTTCGTTTTTGAAAACATAAGCAGGTGTCGGTGCCCCCCTTTTTTACATAATAGGTAGGGCGCGTGTTCTCTTGCACTTGCCTTTTTTCACTTAATGGCATATTCTGGAGCTCATACCATAGCAGTACCACAGTTTTTTTCCCCTGTCCCCTGCTGATGGAGGCTGTGGTGGGTGCCCAGGTTAAAGGATATCATAGGTGGTGCTGAAGCCACAGTGTGAACCCAGAGCCTGTGTCCCTGACATCTCCTGGGACTCATTCCCTATGGCTCTTTCTCCTGCCCTGCATCTGGAAACAGTGAGAGCATGGCCTGCCCCCCATCTCCTCTTCCTGCTCTATTGCAGTTGGCCATTGCAGATGGGGGCAGGTGGGCTCAAGGCAGCCGAAGAAGCAGGAATGCCAAGTGCAGGCAGGAGACTCTCTGTGCACCATGGCCCCCTCGGGTGTGACGTGAGGTCATGCTGCTGGGCTGGAATCTTGCAGGTTGCCTGGGGGTGGGCGGCTGGTGTCAGGTGAACAACAGGCTTTGTGCCCCAGCTCCCAAAGTATGACTTGGGGACCCTCTCCCAGGCAATCAAGTCCAGAGGTGAATTCACTGCAAGCGGGACATCTTGGATGTACCTTGAAATTGATTTATTCACTGGACAAGCTGGTAGGAAGTGTCCAGTGAGCAGGTAATGACGGAGTGAGGTTGTGGGCAGCACTGAAGGGGCATGGAGCTGTGGAAGCCATTGGACACGGCCCTGTGCGGCTGGCTGGTTCTGTGTCATGAAAGGGTGGCTGGCCCAGCCTCAGGGCGCCAGGGGCTGAGAGGGCACTCTGGGCGGATCAGGACAGGTCTCACAAAGGAGCCGGGGCCATATGCACCCGAAGGACAGGGCAGAGCTGGGTGTCAGGGAAGGGCAGGTGGGAGCCAGCCTGCATACTTGCTCGGTGGCCCAGGGCTCTCTGGGGGAGGCAGTCTGGCTGGCTGAGCAGAGACATACACCTTGCCTTCCTCCAGGGCCTTTGGACCCCTCCCTTCTTCATGGAAGCCCAGTCAGTGGCTTCCTGCTCCTCTTGGCTCCTCCAAGCCCTTACTCACTTCTAAATGGAACCACCTGGGTGGGCCCCACTGAGTCTCCCTGTAGGGCGGGCAGAAGCAGAGGAGAGAAGTTCAGAGAAGGTACTCACTGGTTCTGTTGAGTTGGAGGCCTCTGAGCTTTCGTACGTTCATTCGAACATTCACTCATTCATGAAGCCCAGTGTTCTCTGAGATCGTCTTTCTTTGCTGGACACAAAGCTAGGTACACATAGAGGGAGATGCCATGTGAAGGGTGAAGCCAGGCCCAGAATCCATCAATGAGTGTGTGACAGGAGTTCAGAGGAGTGGAAAGGTTCTGGTTGTGGCTGGGATGATCTCGGACATAGGGGGGTGAGTAGTGGGTAGAATCAGTGGGGGGTGCTGGTGGGGCCCAGTTGCAGGCAAGACGAGCTTGAGGTACCAGCAAGAAGGCAGAGAGGTAACAGAGGCACCTGGGTGTGTCTGGGTGGGGAAGTGGACCATGTAATCTAAATGAAAGGAGAAAGGGGCTATATTGGTGGCTCTCATTGTGGAGCCTGTGAACCCCTTGGAAAAACTCATGGAAACTCTGGCTCCTTCTCAGCAAAAGTTAAAAAGGCATTTGCTGTATCATTTGCTTCAGCTTTGGGATGTTGCCTGAGCCCTGAAGTGTGCCTCTGGTCCCCAGGTGGAGAGGCCTAGACTAGATGCTGGGGCCTGACTCTGGCTATCGGAGACCCCCGTGGCTGCAGTCGGGCTCTGATGGGTTTCACTAGTGAAGCATGCAGAGAGCGAGACGGGGAGCCTCACTGAGCACTGACAGCTTGCCAGGGCAGAGAGGGACTGCCAGGTGAGTGGGCCTGGTGCCCAGTGTGACACAGGGTCTGTACATCTTCTCCCAGGGACGCTGGTCCACAACAGACTTTCTCCATCTGCGTTGCCTGGGCCTTCTCTATGCCTTTCAACTCCAACCCACTTGTCTACACCAAAACGAAAACAAACAGCATTGCTACCATCTGAAAGTTTGCCACACTCTAGGCGTGAGCTCTGAGCATTTTGTGTGCATGAACTCACTTCATCCTTACAGCAGTGCTATGAGATAGTGTTTACTAGCTCCATTTTACAGGTCAGGAAACTGAGGCAGAGAGAGGCACGTGAGCTGCCCTAGCTCGAGTTTGAACCCAGAACCCGATGCTCTTCACCAGCGTACCATCGTGCTGGCCACCAGGGTGGGTACCCAACAGTTAGTCGTTTAGTGAACGTGAAAGAGCCTCTGTCTCATTTCAAATGGGGTATTTCAAAAATCCACCCTTGGTGACCCTCTTTCTGAGGACATGGAGGAAATTTGAGAGACAAAGAGGAGTGTGTGTCCAGAAAAGGTCCTCATCAAGTTGGAGAGATGGCTCTTGAGGCCCCTGCCTGGACTCTGGTAGTCTCCTCCCCCACGGCCTTTGCTTTTGTCTTGCGGACACCCGGAGGGAGGGGGCTGGTGCTGGTGCTTTCAGTGACTGAGGCATCCTGGGCTTTAATTACTGTTATTAAATTACACATTTTACATGAGAACAAGCACCACTGTTATGAATGATTTTGTATGGTTTTCTCCCCATTTTCTTTTCAAAACATTCTCCTGTCTGACACAATATCTGGCCTATAGTAGATCCCCCAGGAAATGTTGGATGAATAGGTAGGTGGTTGGGTGAATGGGTGAACGAGTGGATAGATGGGGTGGAGAGGTGGGTGGATGGGTGGGTGGGTGGATGCATAGGTGGTTGGATGTGTGGCTGGTGGGTGAATGGGTGGATGAGCAGGTGGGTGGATGATGGGTAGGTGGATGGATGGATGGGTGGGTGGTGGATGGGTGGATGGTGGGTAGGTGGTTGGATGTGTGGATAGGTGGGTAGATTGAGCGGAAAGATATTTCTCATAGCCTTCCAGAGCCGAAGACTTTTCCGTGGTCTATCTGAAAAGACATCCCAGATATCCATCTCTCTATCACTTATGGCCACAGCCACATGCCTCCCATTTTCTCAGTTGCTGTCACCCACACTCACTGTGTTCCTAGTGAGCTACTCAGACAGTCACTAGGTGCTTGGCAAGTCCTGGCTCTCCCTGGTTCTAACAGGTGCCGCCGGCTTGCCAGCATCCCTGAGTAAGGATCTCCCAAGGACACCCTTATTCTTCTCCGGCCCTGGGCTGAGCACATCACGTAGATATCATATAATCTCACAACTCTCTGTGCTAGGTGTTACTCGTATTTCAAGCAGAGGAAGTGGCTCAAGGGCACATAGTCTGTAAAGACTAGGGGCCAGGATTCAAGCCTGGGCCTGTGGAGCCCATGGCTGTCAGGCCTGCTGAGCCTGGCAACGACCTTGATGGTTTCCACACAGGCGTTCCAGGTCGAGAGTCACCGACGTTACTAGTTACACCTTCCCGCCTCTGGTCCCTGGGCCTTAAGCCCAGCAGGACTTGGGTCTGAGTGGCAGGGACATGCTGCTGTGTGATGCTGTGGCTGTTTTGGGGACTTGCTGAAGGCACATTTCTCCTTCCCTGTGGACGCCGACGAGGCTTCCCTTTGCAGCTAGTGGGGCCGTCCAGCTCAGGGGCCCACGGTGTTCGGGGCTTACATGCTGGAGGCCTGGAGTTTGAAGCACTGCGGTGTGCCCGCTGGAGGCTATGTGAGCAGTCCTGACCTGCCCCTGGTGTAACTCTGCTCACACACACGCCCTGGCTGTCGGGAGCCCTCAGCTCACATGCATGCAGCCTGCTATCACGGGGACCCCTGCCACTGCCCCTTCTGCCAGGAGGCGGGCTCTGTAGCCGTGGGCTGCCAGGCAGGGTGGCGGGCCCACTGTGGCCTCATTGTCCAGATCCCCCCTCACACTGGATGCCAGGGTTTGGTTTTTAAAGATTTTATTCATTTATTTGACAGAGAGAGAGACAGCGAGAGAGGGAACACAAGCAGGGGGAGTGGGAGAGGGAGAAGCGGGCTTCCCGCTGAGCAGGGAGCCCGATGCGGGGCTCGATCCCAGGACCCGGGGATCATGACCCGAGCCGAAGGCAGACGCTTAACGACCGAGCCACCCAGGCGCCCCTGGATGCCAGGGTTTTAATGTGAAAACTCTCAGTGTTGAATTGTTGGGTCAGATATTTTTCAAGGGCCGTGAGTTTGACCAAAGCACTGCTTGGGCTCCCAGTTATGACCTCTGTCTGAGCAAAAGGGTGCAGTCCCAAGGGGAACCGAGAATAGAGCTCTGGAAAGTGCCAGAAAGAAGCGTACACCCTGTTGGGAGCTGTGGGTGCTTCCCTCTGGGGACAGACTGTGGAGCCACCTCCTTTAGGGTCAGACCCAGCACCTTCAGCATGATCAAGCGGGACCCAGAAGTAAAGAAGATGCAGAGCCTGCTCTGGGCACCAGGGACCCAAGGGAGAGACATTCTCCTCCACCCAGACAAGGCTGTAGGGCCGGCACGTTTTTGTCCCTATCAGCCCTGGTCTTACCCCCATACCGGGATGTGGAAAAGGGCTTTACTGCCTTAGTTTTCGGATTTTTACAGCCGAGTCAGCTGAGGTGGAACACAATGAAGTCATGTGCCTCCAGATGTACCGCTGGCTGCTGGTGGGTCAGGGATTGTGAATTGTGCCCCTGGGTCCCTGGATGCCCATCTATGCCTGCTCCACCAGCCGCCAGCCTGTCTCCTTTGCCCGAGCACAGAGCCTATGGGAGAGATTTGCAAAAAAAAAAAAAAAAAAAAGAAAGAAAAAAAAGAAAAAGAAAGAAAGAGAAGAAAATGAATCAGCGTTATGGAAGAAGAGACCTCCCCGTTACAGAGCTGAGCTGGGTGACCCTTGCTTGGCCACGGGTATGGGAGAGGCATGGTTGCCACATGTGGCAAACACAAATACGGAGCCCCGGTTCAGTGTGGGTTTGATGCAGATTGCAACATTTGGGACCACTTATACTAAAATGTATTTGTTATTGATGTGAAATTCAGGTTTACCTTGGGGGGGGGGCCCTGGATTTATGGGGCGGCCTCGGGGGGAGCGGAAGTCGGGCATGCGGTAGGGGAGGGCTGGGAATGCCCATCTCCATCTTGGGGATTCTGGGAATCTAGAAGGCGAGCAAAGCCAGGAGTGGCGACAGTGGGCTGTTTGGTCATTCTGCCTCCCACGCCTATGCCCGTACAGCCCGCGGGACAGTCACCTGCGTCATCCCACAGCTCGGCCCCTGGCGTCTAGCCCCCTGCGGGTGAGCTCTGCGGCCCGCTTCCGGCCCCTTAATTGGATGAAGTGTGCAGCTGGGCGCCTGAGGAAGGGGAGTTGGGGCTGCCTGGCAGGGAGGAAAATTAACCTTGGACTCAGCAAGGCCATTGGCTGCTGATTTATTGATTGCCTTGAAATAACAGCCCAATCTAATACAGGCTGACCGAAAGTCAGATAGATAGCAGTTACTCATAGGATTCCTTGTTTCCTCTTTCCCACACGGCCCATTCCCGGGCTCTGCCACCTTTTGTTATGAGATTACTCAGAAAGTACATTTGTCACCTCCCCCCCCCCGCCCCACCGTTCTCCAGGTGAAGGGACAGGGGTGTGGGGGGCCAGCTGGGAGGTCGGGGGTGGCAGAGTGGTCCCCAAAGGGCTGGAGCATGGGCCCCCTTCCTGGCCACCCAGGAGTGCACTGTGGCTACAGAAGTGGCGTGTCGGCTCTGGGCTGGGGTCTGCTGTGTATCCTTGGACACATCGGTCAGCCCCATGGACACAGGGCACAGGCCCCTCCTTTAGAGGGATGGGCTCAGGACTCCGGGGTGTCGCGTGTGGAGAGTCTGCCAGGGTACATGGCATTGGCAGCCATTCTGGCCCTAGAGCTCAGGTACAACAAGGATTGGATTTAAAAATCAGCTTTCTCGAGGTAAAGTGTACATACACTATAACGCACACATTTCAAGTGTACAGTTTGAGTGGCGACCAAGGTGTCTGCCCGTGTAGCCAACGCTCTGATCAAGGTATAGAGCATTTCCTTCCCACAACGTCCTCCCATGCTCCCCTCCTATTCAGCTCCCCTCCCTGCTACAGCCCCCAGCCCCTGCCCTGGCAGGCAGCCGATGCGCTGACCTCTGTCACTCTAGTGGGTTCTGCCCCGGCTAGAACTTCATGTAAATGGAATGAGGCGGAAGGCGCTCTTTTGCATCGGGCTCCTTTTGCTCAGCTATGGTCCATGACAGTTGTTCTGCAGGGTGGGACACATTTTGTCTCTGCGTCCCGGACGGTGGGGGGCGGGCTTCTGAGAGGCAGAGCCGTCCTCAGGAGCACCGAATGCTACCTGCTCTCACATCCACCTCGTTGGACAGCTGGACAAACAGCTCCAGAGAGAGAGAAAAACTGGCCTCCTCAAGCGTGGCGCATACACCGGGCAGGCCCGGGTCCAGCGTCTAGTGCTCTCAGTGACCCCCCCTCTATGCTTCCTGGACCGGGCCTGCTGGGACGGTCCCAAGCCCCTCGGGTGGAAGTAGGTGACACCTTATGTCCTTTCTAACCGATTTCAATGTCCTTTTGAAAGCATTATCCCATCAGCTGGGAGGGAAAAAAAATCAGTCGTCTTTAAAGCTCTATCTTAAAATCACCTACAAGGAACCAGGTGTGCTAAAGAGAGCTTATTTGAAAAACAACCGGCTCATTGGAAGGGTGGAGAGAGGGGCCTTCCCTGGACAGGGAGCACTGGATCTGGAGCCCAAAGTTCATCTTTCTCCTCCTCTTGCTGGCTGTGTGACCCCACCAGTCATTCTGAAAAGACTTGTGTTTACCCCTTCGTCTGGACCCCTTGGTCGACTGCTTTGGAGGGTGACCGTGGCTTCCCTGGGGACCTCTAGTGCAGGCCACACAATCTGACTACCCCAGACACCCTCCTGATTTAGGATCAGGCACACAGATGGAAAATCTACTCCATGTCTTATCTTGGTAGACTCTGAGGTCCCCGAGGGCAAGCCTGCTGGTTTACTGACTTTTTGAGCCTCCTACACACGTTAGTTGGTGGAGTTGGCTTGGCTGAATCCTACAAGCAAACAACATGGTTCAGCTACATAAAAAGCTTTTGTGCAGGGAGGGACATTAGAAAGAAAGTGAAGGCTATCCACAGAATGGGAGAAAATATTTGTGAATCAGATATCTGATAAAGATCTAGCATCTAGAATATGTAAAGAACTCGTACAGCTCATTAACAAAAAGATAATCAACCTAATAAAAAGAATGGCAAAGGATTCAAACAGACTCTTCTCCAAAGAAGACATACAAATGGACAGTAGGTGCGTGAAAAGATGTTTCATGTCACCCATTAGTTTGTGGGGACTCCAAATGAGGTGACTTGCCACATGTCATCCACTAGAATGGCTACAGTTTTGTTTTGTTTTTAATGGAAAATTCCAAGTGTTGGCGAGCATGTGGAGAAATCGGAACCACTTACACACTGCTGGCTGGCGTGAAAAACGGTGCAGCCACTGTGGAGAACGGTCTGGAAGTTCCTCAATAAGTTAAAAATGGATTTACCCTATGAGCCAGTAATTCCACTCCTGGATATACACCGAAGAGAAGTGAAAACCCATGTCCACACAGATTTAGACACGGGTGTTCATAGCAGTGTGATCCATAGTAGCCAAAGGACAGAAATAACCCGAATGTCCATCACCTGCCGAATGGGAAAATAAAATGGTCTCTGCACACGATGGGATATCGTTCGGTCATAAAATCACATGCGACAACGTGGATGAACCTCAAAAATATTATGCTAAGTGAAAGAAGCCAGCGATAGAAGGTCACAAGGTTCTGTTTGTACCCCTTCTGGAAGAGGGCAGTCCATAGACAGGGAAAGTAGATTAGAGGTTGCCAGGGGCTGGAGAGGGGAAGGCGGAGTGACAGCTAATGGGTACAGGGTTCCGGTGGGGGGTGATGGAAGTGTTCTGGAATTAGACCCTGCTGATGGTTGCGCAACGCAAAAACACTTTGACTTTTATCCCTAAACGTTTTTCGAAAATCTCGAATTGGCCTGGCCATGAGAAGCGTGCAGTCTGTGGCCCTGCCTCCCACCAGGCCACCTGCAGGCCACTGGGTGGAGCATTCGGAGCCCCTTGAATGCTCAACCCTCCCTTTCTGAGTGAGGCCTGAGCTTCCCACGGGGTCAGCAGAGGCCACCTGCCTGGAGCCGGACAAAGGACTTGTTTACCTTCCGGGAGAATTGAGCAGTGGGTCGTATCAATCGCAGATCTGCAATTGAGGGGAAGGCCCAGGAACCACCGCACTCACTCACCTCCTTCCCGTAAACTCCAGCCTGTACCCTCTACCACCCAGGGAATCTGGGCACAGGCACGGGAGCCGCCTCCTCCAGGGAGAGAGTCAGAGAGTCGATGGCCTTGAGCCAAATCACAGGTGGACCTGGAGCTGCCAGTCACTCTGTCACTGCTGAAGTGCTGGGAAGCGCAGGTTCGCTGGGCAAGTGGAGATGGGCAGCAGGTAGACTAATGGCTGGGGCCGGAGTGGAGATACTGGCCCCAGTGGCCCCCGGGACTTCGTCGTCCTGCCGTAATTCCAGGACCATAGAAGGCCGGTTGGGGCCTTGGAGACCCTCCGTATATTACACACAGACACATACATTCATGTTCAGGGCCCAGGTGGGTGTCCTGCTCACATGACCAGAGGGCGGCCACTTTGACTCCCAGCTGCCTCCCCTCCAGCACGCCCGGCTGTGTATTTGCCTTTTTGCACCGCCCCCCAGCCTCCGCCAGCAGGTGCAGCGGAACCCCAGCATGGCGGTCGTGCGCGTCAGGAAGCTGGGCTGGTGGAGACAAACAGAGCCGTCTGTTCACTATGCTCCGCTGTGAGCTGTTGAAGGTTGAAAGTCTAGATATGATTGGGGTGAAAAACGGAAATAAGGATTCTGTGGCTAAAATTAAAAACTTGGAAGTCTGTGCCTGGGCAGCAGGGGGGTGCTGGGGAAGCAGGGGTGAGGGTGCGGGTTGCCCCCTTCTTGGCCTCCCCCCTCCCCCGGGAGTAAGAGCGCCCTGCAGGCGGGATGTAGGCCCTGGGTCTGTGCTCTCCCCTTGGCAGCCCGTCTTCTCCAGCAGCTTCTCCTCCTCTGCCTCCTCGGGGTCCGGCGTGGCCGCTGGGGACACTTCCGGCGGGACGTGCTTCCAGAAGGACCTCGCGGTCCACGCAGACAGGACTAGAGGTGCGGAAATCCCTGCGGGGCTGGACCGAGATCCACACACAGCTGCTCCGTCTGACTCTCCCTGCCTGGAATGGGGACCTGCCCCCCCACTTCCACGTCGCCCCTGGATTCTCCCCAGCGAACATCTTATGTTGCCTTATTCTCTCTTCCGTGCTGTTTAGGTTGCGAGATGGGAACAGAAAACCCGAAAGCTGAGCAGGGCCTTCCGATCCCCCTACCTGGCCTGCTACTCCCTGGGCGCTGTCATTTTGCTCCTGAACGTTCTGCGCTCCCACTGGTAAGCACCCCCCGGGCTGCCTGGCCGGATCAAGTCTGTGTTCATCGTAGGCATCCGCGGTGTCCGAAGGGGTGGCCGCTGTTGCCAGTATTAGGTGGTCCAGCAAGACGCGGGGAGCCCTGGGTCTGCACCCAGGGAAGTCTGCTCTCCGAGGCTTCATGCCATGGCGAGTCACCCTTCCCTCTCTGGGCCATCAGACTCCTGTTGGCAGGGGAATCCTCGTGGCCCCAGGAGGGGGACTGTGCCTCGTGCTCGGGGTCCAGGCGTGGAGGAGCGGGGTGGACAAGGCCAGCTGGTCCCCAGGCTCAAGTGTGTAGACAAAACTGCTGCGGGAGTGCCCTCCGGGAAGGGCCGGAACAGGAGACAGGTGACGCTTGGGGCCTGGGCCTCACCCAGGCTTGGGCTGGTGCCAGCAAGCTGCTCAGCTCAACTCTGGACTTGACATGTTGTTACCTTCCTGCCGTCCAAGAAAGCGGAGAGAGCAGGCGAACTCCTAGATGATGAAGTGCCGCGCTTGGGCCAGCGGCGCGCACTCGTGCTCAGACGGGAGGCGCAGTGCCCTGCAGGCTGTGTGGCCCAGCCTGGCCTGGCCGTCCCTGAGCCTCGGGTCCTACCTCGGTTCTGTGGGCGGCTCGCTAGCTCGTGGACTGAGCATGGCTCACGCGGTGCTTTAGAAAACAGACGAGGCCCAGGAGAGTCCCCATCCCTGACTTGTCACGACGGATGAGGCGCTCTGGTGGCCCCGGCCCCCACCTGGGAGTGGTCATCGGGGAGCCAGGTGGCAGCTGGTCTCCATGTTCCCCTGTGGGCCCTGGGGTGGGCGGGTGAGGGCTGTGCTGGGTGCTCCGTCCCTCGCACGTGGGAAGCGGCCTCTGTCGATGCCAAGGGCAGGGGCGTGCATGTTGCCTGGGCCTTCGCACTCTCACCCCGCGAGAGCCAGGGCCCCGGCCTTCCGTCTCTGTGCCCGGGACATCTTTGCCCCACACCCCTGCGGGCTTGGCCTTCCCGGGAGTGAGGAGAGGGAGTGTGGCCAGGAGGGGCCCCGCCAAGGCCAGCCCCCCCCATGGACATTGCTTCTTGGCCTTTCAGGCGGCCTGCCTGTTGTCTCCTTACAGTGACAGGCCCAGCCGTGTCAGGCGGCTCTGGGTCACCTCCTCCCAGGCCCCTGGCAGGGCCCCTGCCCGGACTCTCTCTCTCTCTCTCTCTCTCGCCTCACCTCTGGCCGGGTCTGGCCTCTCCTCCCACGTTAGCCGTCGGCGTCCGCGGCACCTCCCAGAGCCCCCCTGACCGCACGGTGGGTGCAGAAGCCCCAGGGTGACCCCCCCACCCCCCACCCCGCTCCAGCCCAGCTCCCGCAGAGCCCCGAGGCCGTTCGTTGGTACAATGTAAGACCCACGTGACAGTGAGCCCCAGGAGGGTCAGGCTTTGCCTCTCCTGTGAGCCAGTCGATCACCAGGGCCAAATGCAGACATCAGTGAACACTCGGGCTAAATGCAGAGAGGACGGCGGTGGCTGCCCTGGATGCTGGGGGCGAGAGGGGCTGGCCCACACAGGCCTGTGCCTGTCCTGCCCACCGAGGCCCGCCGGGCCCGCCGTGGCCTCCCAGCCTCAGGGTCCTCAGCTGCTCAGCAGAAAAAGCCCCTCCTGGCAGGGCCGGCACAGGGGGGCTCTCGGCGCCGCCCTCCCGCCCTGGGCCTGGTCTGCCCCCACCCCTGGGACCTCGGTTCCCCGTTTCTTGGTGTCTCCTGGGAGGCTATCTGCACTTCAGCCCCGTACACACTTCCGTCCCTTTTGTGAGCAGGGCACGGGGCGGGGCTCTCTTAGCAGAACTGGGCGGAGGCCATCTCCGAGCAGGGGACCTGGGTCCGTCCCAGTCTTGTCACGTGTGCGACTCACGTGTGCGACTCACGTGTGCATGCACCGCTCTCGTCTCCTTTTGTTTCTGGACCCTGCCACTCTTGGCCCTGACCAAAGGGCTCCTATGAAGTGGGGAGGCTGCCTCCTTCCCTTGCTCACGCACCCCAGTGATCCTTCGGTGTCCCCAGCCTGGCGGGGCCCGGGCTGGACGGGGGTGGCCTGTGGGGTCAGGCCCCCCCTGCGATCTGGTAGGAAAGAAGGCGCCGCGGGCCTCTCAGAGCCGGGACAGTGAGTTCACGGACCAGGTCGGGTTTTCAGCTTGTAGGGCGCTACTCTGCCCTCCCGAGCGAACCGCCCTCACCGTGCGGCTGAGAGAAACCATCCCCTCGGGCTCCCGCGTGGAGGGGTGCCGAAGCTGAGGGAAGGGACAGGGAGGCACAAGGGTGTGGAGGAAGGGACCCTCCTGGCAGCCAGGCCCTTCGTGGCTGCTCTGGCTAAGAGGCCCACATCCCGGCTTGGCTGCTGGGCACCTTTGGGCCCCCTGTGCTGCGCACTAGCCTTCCAACCCCAACCCGTGGGGTCCCTCCCTCAATGACTCTGAAAACTCAGCTGGCCCGGAGACCCCGCCGGCCTCCTTCCCTCTTCCCCAGCCCCCGCCCTGGCCTGCAGCCCAGCCCTGTTAGCTCCCTTCCAGCTCAACGGATTCTTTTCCCTTTGTTTTCTTCCCTAAGGAGCCTGTGCCCACACGGCCTGCAGACACTCTCCCCCTGTGGAGTGAATGAATGAATGAATGAATGAATGAATGAATTCCTTACCCTTTCTGTTCTGTCTCCCAGCTGGGTGTTGAACTCCTCACGGGTTGGCAAACTGTACCCCCAAGGCCCAACGCTGCTAGCCACCTGCCTTTTTATGTCTCATGAGCTACGCTAGAATCTCGTATAAGTGGAATTACACGGTCTTTGTTCTTTTGCGTCTGGCTTATTTCATTTAGCATAATGTTGTCAGGGCTCATCCCTGTTGGAGCGCGTGTCAGAACTTGCTTCATAATGCTAAGTGAAGTAAGCTAGACAGAAGGACTAATCCTGTATGATGCCACTTATATGTGGGATCTAAAAAAAATCCAACTAATAGAAACAGAGAGTAGATTTGTGGTTGCCAGGGCCTGCGGGTGGGGGGGGCGGGGGGTGGTGCGGGAAACAGGGAGATGTTGGTCCAAGGGCACAAACTTCCAGTTAGAAGGTGAATAAGTTCTGGGGAATCTAATGCACAGCTTGGGGATAGTTAATCCTGTCTTGTATACTTGAAAGTTGCTGAGAGAGGAGAGCTTAGAATTTCTCACCACACGCACACACACACACGTTGAGTGTGTGAGGTGATGCACGCTAGCCAACCTTATTGTAATCATTTTATAATATATACGTACATCAAGTCATCACCGTGTATGCCTTAAACTCACCCAGAGTTCTACGTCAATTATATCTCTATAAAATGGGTAAAAAATAAAAGCACTTTGAATTTTTTTTTGTAAAGCTTGTCCTTCTGTAATTCTGCATGTAACTGGGGAACTGCCGTACTGTTTCCCACAGCCACTGTACCATTTTACCTTCCCACCCAGTGCCCGCAACCTCCTGTTTCTCCACATCCTTGCCAGGGCCTGCTGTTACTATTTTTTTTTTTTTTTTGGAGGGTGTGGGGGGTGCAGAGTGAGAAGGAGAGAGAGAATCCCAAGCCGGCTCCACGCTCAGCGCGGAGCTCGATGAGGGGCTCCATCCCACGGCCCTGAGTTCATGACCTGAGCCGAAATCAAGAGTCAGACCCTCAACCGACTGAGCCACCCAGGCTCATGTTATTATTTTTTGATAATGGCCATCCTCAAGGGTGTGAACTGTTTTGATTTGCGTTCCCCTGAGCACTTTTTTTCATGTGCTTATTGGCCATCTATCTTCCTTTGAGAAATGTCTATTCAAGTCCTTTGCTCATTTTTCATCAGGTTGTTTGTCATCGTTGAGTTGTGCAAATGGTTACGTTTTTAAATGGTTCTGTGAGCCTCTACATGATACCCCGGGTTTTGCCTCTCAGCCTTCAAAGCTGAAAATATTTATTTTCTGGCCTTTGGAGAAATAGTTTGTCAACCCCTGGGCTAGTCGGTGACTGAGGTCCCTTCTAGCTCATCTAGAAGCATAATTTTATGATCTTTCATATCGGGTGTCAGCAAACTTTTTCTGTAAGGGCCAGATAGCATTTCTGACTGTGAGGGCCACGTAATCTCTGTTGTGACTCCCAGAGACAGCACGTCAGTGTGTAAAGAAATGCGCGTGCCTGAGTTCCAATGAAACGGAATTTACTAGAACAGTCGGCAGGGCCAGATTTGGCCACAGGCTGTGGTTTGCCGGCCCCTAGGCTCCATGAAAGGAAAGTCGTCCCATGGCTGCCTTTGGATATCCAGGTCCCCCTGGTGGATGCCGTCCGGGACCCTGGGAGGGAGTGTGAGTCAGAGCAGCCTGGGGAAGGGGCAGGTGCCCCGGGCAGCCTCAGCTCTGCTCCCGACGGGCGGTCCTGGAGCAGGTGACTTGGGCTCTCTTGGTCTCCTGCCTGAAATGGAGCAGGGGTCCCTGGTCCTCTCCAGAAGGGGTCGTCCATCCTCAACTGACCAGCTCCTCACCGAGTGTGTGGCCATGCAGGGGATCCCGGGCTGAGCAGACGTGGCCCTGCCTCGGGCGACATTTTATAGCAACCTGGATGGGGCAGTGACGTGGTCACACCTCCATGCTCCCCTGGGGGACCAGTAGCAAGTGGGTAAAAGAGGGGCCCCTCTGCCTGGATTAGGCACTTCTCCTGCACAGGATGCCGGCAAGAGGCAAAACGCCAGAGGGCCCCGAGTCCCTGGTTCCCTGACAGGGGAGCTCCCTGGTTCACTCTTGTATCCGGGGCCTGGGGAGAGCTGGGAAGGAGACCCGCATGCCCAGCTTCTTATAGGTGATAGCTCCTCAGCTCGTCCTCCTCCCCGGCTTGCCGCTCTTGGTGTTGTCCTGGCCCGGTGTCTGCCTTCCGGCCCATGACTTTTCTCCTGGTGGGACCAGCCACCCCAGGAAGTTTCTGGGACGAGAGGGAAGATGCTCACAGGCAGGACTGCTTTCTCTGCTCACCTTTCGGATCAGCAGGCACTCCCCCCGCCTTCTCCCACTTGTCCATCCCTCTGCCGCAGGGAGTGATGGCGGGTGGGTGGGGCTTCTAGAAGGGCTTGTGAGAATCCCGGCAAGACCAATCAATTTTGCCAGACTAGCTGGCAAGACCTACTGCCTGTAGCCTTCTGCCTCCTCCCCCCGCCTCATATTTTCCCCGGTCCTTTCTCATACATGCCTTCATTTGATTCCTAGAGGTGTGTTTTCTTTTTCTTTTGTGGTAAAATATACATAACAGGAAATTCACCATTTAGCCATTTCTCTGAAATGGGTCAGTGACATTTAGAACGCTTGTAAGCAGCCCCTTGTGTCTAATTCCAGAACT
Source organism: Zalophus californianus (assembly GCF_009762305.2). Classification (NCBI taxonomy): domain Eukaryota; kingdom Metazoa; phylum Chordata; class Mammalia; order Carnivora; family Otariidae; genus Zalophus; species Zalophus californianus. The sequence goes on from NC_045610.1 coordinate 12,272,468, forward strand.
TTTCTACCCCAGAGGAAAACCCTGTATCCATTAAGCACATGCTGCCCCCGCCCCCGTCCCCGGGCACTGGAAAATCCGAATTTGCTTTCTGTCCCTCTGGATTTGCCTGGTCTGGACATTTCCAGTGTGTCTGTTCTCTCTCTCTGTAAGCCACAACCTCCATGGCGGTGGGGGGGCAGCAGTTGGGGTGGTGGGCGGAGAACGCACACGTGCCCGTGCAGACAATTGAATGGAGCGCAGATCACGTGCCTGTTCAAGCCCTGGGCAGGGGTGTCAGGAGAGCGCTGGGCAGCAGGTCTGCCAGGCATGAAGCCAGGGGCCCACGGTCGCGGCCGGTACAAAGGGGCAGGGGCAGGGCCAGGCATCCGTGTCAGCTGGTCTGCACCAGCCAGGCAACCAGAGGTGGTCTGGGGGCTGCCGACAGGATGCGTAGCCTCCTTTTCTAGAGGCCATCAGCACACACCTGTTTGCTCTGGCTGTGGAGCATGGACAGGGAGGTATGAGGGGTCCCGGGCGGGGGGGGGACATCTGTTGAAGCCCCCTCCCTGATTGCTGCATCCGCTGCAAAGCCAGTCTCCTGGGGTGGGGGTGGGGGAGCCTGGTGGCCTGGAGCCAGCAACGGCACAGCATGGACAGCCAGGCAGAGCCCCGGCCCCCCCCATCTTTCCGTGGGGGGGAGATCGGCCTCAGGACACATGTACGGAGATGCACAGGGCACTGGGGAGCCTCTGCTGTATTGGTCAGTGACTCAGTGGAGCTGTGTTCCAGCGCACTGCAGCAGTGCCCGGGGTCGTGTGGAAACGGGGGGCATGCAGGTATGGGGGCGGGCACACAGGGGCAGGTAGCCTCCACGCACAGGCTGGGGTACACCTTCAGCAGAAACGGGGCTGTGGCCGCAGCAAGGGGGGCAAATCTTCTGCCCCTCCGGGTACTAGTTGCCTGGGCGCAGGCGCCCTCCGTGCGTGGACCCGCCCCATGGCTGGGGCATCCGCACATGTGGCTCTCTGTCCCGGTGGCATCTGTGTGCCAGTCATTGCTGTATCCAGGGCCCCGCGGGGACTGTCACAGGATGAGGTCAGGACAGGCCTTGATGGCCCAGTGGCCGCACCAAGGAGCCAGCAAACCAGGCGGATCACTGCCGAGGAGGGCTGTCGGAAGGGGCGGTGAGAGCCCGGCCCGAAAACAGGGTGGGGGTGGGCTCCCCCAGGCTCGAGGAATGTGGGAGGCCTCTGATCCTCGTTTGCTGTAGGCCCTTCGCTCCTAGTGTCTGCAGCGCTCCGAGGCATGTGGCTCAGCGTGGGGCTCGGCTTCCAGGCCAGCAGGAGAAAGGCTCTCTGACTTCTCTCTGACCTCCAGACCCTCTTTGGAAGGTTCCTCCAGTCCATCCCCACCTGGCCACCGTAAATCTCCTTTTCAATGAGCTGTAATTACATCTGGAAATGCCCTCACCTGTGTTTGCAGGGCAGCCCACACCCAGGGGGAGGGATTCTGCGGACCTGGGCTCTGGAGCCCCACGGAGGGCTGCCTGCCCCATGGTGGGAGGGAGTTCCAGGCGGAGGGAGCAGGAAGCACGGGTGGGGTCAGCCTTAACTCTGCAGGTCCTGCGGGCATGGGGGCTTTGCCTTGGGGAAGGGACGGACCCTCTCTCGGGCTGTGATGGGTTTTGGAAACACTTCGAAAAGGTGATGCGTTCATTCAGTGTACAGCATCCTAACCCTAAATTCTCATTAGGTGACGATTTTGTAGGGGGTTACATAGGTGAATATTTTTGTTTTCCGTTTTAGGACATATAGGTGTATTTTAACGTGGATTAGGAAAAAATAAGTCAGCCCACTGGAGGCCCCATAGTTTTGCCTCGTTGGGTTGAACCATGAGGCATGAGCTAACCTAAGCCTGAGAGGTAGAATCAAGTGAGTTGCTGCTCAGGTTCGCCTGGACAACCTGGTAAGGACGCCCTTGAAGGACTGAGGTTTGTCAGTGCCGGTCCGTTGCAGACAGACACGGGAACAGGCCTGTCGTGGGGCTGTGGGCGCCACGCGTGGCCGAGCCGGGTGCCTGGCGTGTGGCTGTCACATCCTCCCCTTCCCTTCACCCTGGGTTCCCGGATTTCAGGGGAGCAGAGCGCAGACAGCCTCAAGTCACACTGGTGACCGAAAGCTCAATCCCAGTTTTAAAAATAGAACTTGAGACAAATGGATGAGTCTCTCCACGCCCACCCCCAGTGCGGAATATTTCCAAAGGAAATTGCCTCCTATTACTTCATTCTATTACAGAGAGCGTGTCTCATAGAGCCACTCATCCCTCCATTAATTTTCCGTGGGGAATGGACTGTGCCTTCCTGGCTTTAATGGAGGAGCTAGAACACCACAGATCACCTGATTGGGGCCGGGCCCTGCCATTCCAGGAACCCTGACGCCTGTGGGGCCAGACGGTGCACAGGGCGTTGGAACAGAACCCCCGGGAAGGGCATGGCCTGCCTTCTCTGCTGACCCCAGACAGCAGCCCCATCGGGCTTTGTGGCCAGTGGGAAAGTGCTTCCCCTCGGCCCCTCCCTTCCTCTCCTCCCATTGGCGAAGGAATAGAAAAGGAGCCACAGGTGGATGGAGGCCCGGGTCGAGTCTGGGGCCGTCCCCCACACTTCAGGGCTTTCTCCTCGCCATCAGTGGCCCTAGATCTGCCTTTTCTTAGGATTCTCCATCTGCTTCCAACCAGATGGCTTTCACTGCAAGGCTGTTCCCCAGGGAAGCTACTTCCGGCACGCCAGAGGTCAGAGCGAGACCTTTCCCATTTTCATCTGCCGCCATGCCGTGTGCACTCAGGGTCAGGCGACTTGAGTGCTTCTTGGATGATGCGAGAGAATCCTGGCAGAGGAGCGTGCCACTCAGGCCGGCTTCTCTGGGACCCTGGATCTGGTCCCATCGGGGCTGTGGCTGGGCTCGGCGCCCCAGCCCTGGGCGCTGGACGCTCTCCCGCTCTGCGCCCCCGCAGCAGTGACTTCCCACTCAGCGTGCACGCGCGTGTGCACACACGCACACACGCACACACGTTTGGGGGCCAAACGACCCCAGGGCGAGGGCTCTGCTGCAGGCTACTTGCACCCCGGGCTCCTGTGCTGGGCTCTGTCCCCAGCCTCTGCCGGGGCTGTGCCTCTTTCTGGAATTCTCTCCCTGCGCAGCCCCTTCTCCTGGGGAACGTCTTCATCAGATCGCAGCTTAAGCCTGGCCGTGGCCTTCTGGGCCCCCTGTCCCGTGTGGTCATCGTGTGGCCCGTGGTGTCACCCTGCCTGCACACCTCTGTCCTTCCCGCTGTGCGCAAGCCCCACAGGCAGAGCCGGACGTGTTTCGTGCTTACCGGAGTGGGCACAGCCATTGGCCACGGCTCTGCACAGGGCCACGTGGGGTTACTGTCACTGTCACACAGAGGCAGAAACCAAGGCTCCGGGCACCCATGTCTGTCTGAACATTGATGCTGCTCTTCTGCCAGGAGCCCTTTCAGTGGGCCGCCATGAGGGGCCCCCCAGAGCACTCGAGGCAGATGGGTATGCTGTGCTGGCCAGAGGCTGCCCACCGTGCCTCATTTCCCTAGATTTGGGGGCCAGGGGTCAGCCCAGGCAGGGAGGAGCAGGTGCCAGGGCTATGTTGAGGGAGGTAGAGCCCAAGAGCCAGGCAGGGGGCGGGTACCCCAGTGCACAAGAGCACAGAGGCCTGAGCATCACCTCCGCCCACCCCCCCATACGCATTCTTTCTCTGCTGGGTGGTCCCTCGTGCCGCGGTTGCCAAGGAGCCAGGGGCCCGCAGGTGAGCCCCGCTCTGGGTGGGGCAGCCGGCCTTGCCAGGGCCTGCACCCTACTACAGACAGTAGAGGTGGGGAGGGTGCCCCGGCCGAGTGCTGAAGCTGCCTGCTCTGGGGCCTGAGCTGCTGGGTCAGCACGGTTGAAGGTGTGCCTGGGTCACAGGGCTGCCCCATGCGTGAGGGCCGGTGGTTAACCAGAAAGTCAGGTGAGGGCATAGAGGGGTGGGGCATGGGTGTGCGTGTGGGCAGGTACAACGGCAGGGTGTGCATGACCCTGAGCCCATCCCAGCAGCTCAGCCTGGATCTGCAGGGTGGCCCTGAGCCCGGGCCGCAGGAAAGCTGAAGGAGGTCAGTGGTGGGTGGAGAGCTGGGGGTGTGGGCAGCATGACCGGTGGCTGGGTGTACCTTGACATATGTGCCGCTCCTGGACAGGTCACCATGCTGGCCTCTGCCCACAGGCCGAGGGTAAGGCAGTGGATGGGGGGGTGCTGCTTTTCCTGCAGTTGATGAATATGTACTATAACCCATCCTGACTGGTGTGTGCCAGATACCCGGGAGATACCTGAGGAAAGGAGAAGCAGCCTCTGTTCTCCTAGAGCTAAAAGTAGTTGGAGAAGAACATTCTGGGGAGGTGGTTTTTAGCTTAACATTAGGATAGCTTTACAACAATTTGAATTTGCCAGTGGAATGAATGAGTGAGGATGGTGAATTTGTTCTGCTTGAAAGAGCCTTGCGAATAGAGGTACTTTGTGATGGATGGATGGATACATGGGTGGATGGACGGATGGAAGGACGGATGGAGGGTAGACTCATGGATGGGTAGGTGGATGGATAGAGGCTAGACAGACAGATGGCTGAGTGGGTGGGTAGGTAGACAGTGAGCTGCCCTGCTAAGACGTACCTGGTACAGAGTGAGTGCAAGCACTTGTCCTGTACGAGACAGCAGAGCTCCATGTCTCTTCTGAGTGTTACAATCGTGGGGAAATGGGAAGTGTAGGTTAGTGGTACACACATGCACTTGCTCCCACACACATCCTTTCCTTTGAGCGTGTCCCTCCCAGCAGTACCAGCTCTCCACTAGCGAGGCAGAGCCCGAACATGCTCCTGTGCGTTACCACGAGCCCAGCCACTCTGCCCCGCCAGCAGCATGCCTTCCCGTCTTCAGTAGCCACCCGGAGAACCTGAACCTCCAAACCCACGAGCATGCTCACCCTGCTTTTGTCACTTGCTGGTTGACAAGGCCTTCGATGGCTAGGCCCCAAAAGGAGCTTGCTGGGGCCATTTGGGAGGTTGGGGAAGACATAGGGAGCCTCTGTGGGGCCACCTAGGATGTGGCCAGCCCAGCGCAGGGACTATGGAGGCCGTGGAAGGGGCGAGCATGCCCCAGGCTTCCAGGGGGCACTGCATCTGCCAGGGGCCTGGAATGCCACCAGCACGTGCAGCATATGCCAAGTGCAGGGGCACACGGGCGCAGCCAGGGGCACGCATCTGTTCCTTTTGGAGCCACATTTTCCTGTGAAGTCTCGGTTGCTAACTGGACAGGAATCAGAGTTTGCAAACTGGTGGCCCCCTGGGCTGGATCTGGCTCACGGCCACGCGGAGTCTAACGTGGTTGTCCTTCTTGCCTATTTGTAATCATTAGGGGATTTTAAATACAAGTCCTGATGTCTGGCTTCTCGAAAACCAAAAACGTTAGCAGGGCCCAGGCCCCTCTCGCGGTCACTTCCCTGGTGGCAGTGGGGGGGGTGCTGGCACTGCAGGGCAGCCCCCCTTGGGCAGGGCCGTGCCCTCCAGGTCCCCTGCACCCCACCGGCAGCCGACTTTGCTCGTTGGCATCACCTGCCTGGCCCCAGCAGACACTGAGTTTGAGACCCCTGGACGGGCTGTTCTGGGGTCCCCCGGGGGACAGAGGGTGGGAAGGGGGAGGGTAGGGCAGCCCCTGTCCATGGCAATGATCATCTGACCTCCCGCCTGCCCCCCCCCCCCCCCCCCAGCTTCACACAGGCCATGCTGAGCCAGCCCAAGATGGAGAGCCTGGATAACCCCACGGCCTACCGCATGGGCCTCGCGCTCCTGGGAGTGGGCAGCACGTTTGTGCTCTCCAGCTTCTTTGCACTGGGCTTCACCGGGACCTTCCTAGGTAAGACCTCAAGGGCTGGGGGCCATGAGCAGATGCACTCTGGGTCCAGGCGGGAGCAGGCGCTGCCTGCCTGCCGTGCCATCTGCGACATCTTCGTGGGGAGCACTGGGGGACCCGGCTGGCTCGTTGCTCTGCCCCTAAGTCTGAGGCTCTGGGCACTTTCGTCCTCCAGGCCTCTGCCTGTCCGTGGTTAGCCTGGGAAGCCTGGGAGGTCCTAACTGTGTCTCATCCAGCTGGTTGGCTGCCGGGCCAGGTGGGATTGCCATTTGCTGCCCTTGGGCCGCAAGCCAGGGCTGGTGCGGGGCTGGTGCGGGGCTGGTGCGGGTCTGGATCGGGTGGGGGCGTGGGGGGACGATGCTGTCCCTGCTCTGCGTTCCCCACTGCCTATGGCTCAGGGGCTTTTGGGCGCAGGTCCTCATGACATCAGCAACTTCTAGCAACTAGGAAGCCCAAGAAGGAGCGCAGCTGGGGGAGGCTACAAGAGCAAGGCAGTCTTGGGGACAGGGACAGAACGGAGGAGGCAGCCCACAGAAGGAGCCCAGCAGGCAGGTTATGTGGGAGGTGCCCACGTCTCTGATGGGCTGGATCAGGGGCTCCCGCTCTCAGCCCCCAGCCAGCTTCGCAGACCTGGCCTCAGTTTCCTCCAGCGCCCAGGGCAGTCTCTGGGGCCCTCCCCATCTGCCTGGGGGCCTCTCTGTCCACAGTCGCTTGGGGCCTGGGGTACTGCAGGCTGCAGAGGGGAGCCAGGAGCTCAGAAGGCGCTGTGTTCACAGGCAGAGGACACGCGTGGGAGCAGCGCGTGCAGGGGGGCCTGAGCTGCGCCCGTCACCCACCTGCAGCAGCGGGGCCCCCAGGCGGCTTATGCCTCGTGCTCAGGCCGGAGCTTTAGGATGCCCAAGGCTCAGAGAGGGGCAGCGGGCGGGAAGGTGGGAAGAGACGTTGGGAGCTCCTGGGTCTGCCAGGTGGGAGCAGGGCACTGGGGTGGGCCCGGGAGCAAAGAGCAAGCTCCAGGGCAGGATGGTGGGCAGGTGGGCCGGTGTGCTGGGGGCCGGTCCGGCCAGGGCTGGAGGTCCGGTGGGGGCCACATCACACATGTCCCTGAAGAACATGCAGGGGCCTGAGGCCTCACTCCTGGGGAGGTGCGGGCCATAGGAGGGCTTGGAAAGATGTCCCAGCAACGAGGAGGTTGCACTAGTGGGGTCGTGAGGGAGGGGCGGGGATGAGGGCGGATCAGGTGTCTGTCGCGCAGAGCCGGGGGCCCAGGGACACAGAGGGAGGAGGGGCACTGTCCTGTCCTCCTCGGGTCCTCTGAAGACCAGGGTGAGTAGCCCAGCAGCCCTCAGGCGCGGCATAGATGTGGGCAGAGAACTGGGAAGGGGCCGCTGTGGGAGGTCAGGGCCATGGCGGGGAGCCAGTCAGGGTGGGCAGCTGGTGGGAAGAAACCAGAAAAATCCCAGGCACCACAGCCTAGCACCCCGCAGGAGAAGTGGCTGACAAAGGCCGCGGGGCTCTGGATGTAGGGCACGGCGGCCGCGCCCCTCCTGTGAGTCAGCCCCAAAGTGGGTTTCTGTGCCATCCGCCTCCAGGCCCACAGCCCCTTTCCTGCCTCCTGGGAAGAAAGCCTTCCGCAGCACCCCCAGCGGCTCCTGTACCCTCCGCACCCTTTGTCCCCAGACAACGGACTCCTCCCGCCCATGGCTGCCCTACTTCTGCCTCGGATGAAGCTCTGAGGCATTTCTGGGGAGAGGAGGCTGGGAGGATGCACCGGTGCCCTTCAGTGAGCAGCATGGAGCCCGTGGCCATGCGGGCCGCCTGGGGGCCCGTGCCACATTTCAGAGGGCTGGATGACGGGCCTGTCTGAGGTCGGCCGTCTCAACAGTCACACTCTCCACTGTGACCAGCTGCTCGGGGCTGGTCGCGGGGCCGGGGCTGTAATCCCAGGGCTGACCTCTTGGGTGGTGGGCGGTCCAGGGTGGAGGAGCAGAACAGGCGCCCTCGTTTCCCCCCAGGGGTTGGCAGGGGGAGGTGCTCACCCAGGCCACATGTTGGGTGAGAAGGAAGGATCTGGGGGCAGAAATAGTGGGGAGCAGACAGGCCTGCTTTCTTTCTTTTTTTTTTTTTTTTTTTTAAGATTTTATTTATTTGACAGAGAGAGACACAGCGAGAGAGGGAACACAAGCAGGGGGAGTGGGAGAGGGAGAAGCAGGCTTCCCGCGGAGCAGGGAGCCCGATGTGGGGCTCGATCCCAGGACGCTGGGATCATGACCTGAGCCAAAGGCAGATGCTTAACGACTGAGCCACGCAGGCGCGCCAACAGGCCTGCTTCCAATAGTGGAAGGGTCTCTTTCAGGAGGTGACGTGAGCTAAGGGAGAAACGCCAAAGGAGGAAAGCTGCTGGCTGGAGGGAAAGCAGGGACAAACGTCCTGAGCAGAGGGAACAGCATGTGCAAAGGCAGAGGAGAGGAGCAGATGGTGGGTGGGAAGGCCCTCTGAGGCGTCTGCATGCCTATGGCTTGAGTGGGCCCAGCGCCTGGCGTGTCCCTTGACGTGGTAAAACCAGCTCCGTGGCCGGCCTGGAGCCTCCTGGACGGCAGATCTCGTGGTTCTCCCCCGGCCCCCACCCACCGGGGGGCCTCCCTTAGGAACCGTTTGGCCAGGCTGTGAGCCTCCGGTCCTCTCTCTCCTCGTCCACAGGCGATTACTTTGGGATCCTCAAGGAGGCAAGGGTGACCACATTCCCATTCAACGTCCTGGACAACCCCATGTACTGGGGCAGCACGGCCAATTACCTGGGCTGGGCCGTCATGTGAGTATTGGGCCTGTCCCTTGGGCTGCCGCCTGGGGAGGCGAGGGCAGCCTTCTGTCATCTGCGGGGCCGAGGCGTTCCTGGGGACTTTGTTCTCTGGGGAGACAAGGCACATCCTAGAACAGGGTGTTAGCGAACTTCCTCTTGAAGGGCCGGAGAGGCGAGGCTCACAGGCTGCAGGCGGAGGTCTGCAGCTCCCGAGCAGCCGTGAGACAGTGGGTAAAGGAGAGGCTGTGGCCAGAGCTGGCACCGCATCATTCATGGACGCAGAAATTTGAATTTCATATACTTTGCATGTGTCATGTCATACTCTATTCTTTTTTTTTTTTTTTTTTTAAACCACTTAAAAATGTAAAAACCATTCTTGGCCTACAGACCGTAAGCTGCCAGTCATATACTAGAACGCGAGGGCTGGTAGGCCCCCAGCGCCTCTAGGGCTCACACTGTCCAGAGACCTCGGGCGAGGAGCCGGCCTCGGGAACGCTGTGGGCTCTGGGGTTCAAGCCATGCGCCCCTCCAGAGCACTTCCTGTTTGTCCATTTTGCATGTTAGGGCTCCTTCCATCGGAAGTTTTTCTGTAGGAAGTGTTCTGCTTTTATTGAATACTTGAAACCACGTGCCTAGGGTGTTACAGGTGCTCCCAGACTCCAGGAAGGTTATAGGACATAAAGGAATGAATCTCTAATGGTGGAATGTCAGGAACGAGCTGTTTCGGAAACCCCCACCTTTTGAGGCAGCCCAGGTCGGACCACTGGGCTTTGAGGGCAAGGAGCTAGAGGGGGATCTGTGGGTCTGGCCGGGCCCTCTCCCCCGCCCAAGTCCCACTTGCAGACCAGACAGTCCCCTCGCCTGGACTTGGGCAGTGGGATCCCAGGGGGAAGGTTCCATGCCCCGAGATTGACCCACTCCACAGAGCATCTCCCAGGGCCCACCCTGCAGCTTCTGGATTCTTCCTGCTGAACTCCTTTCCCCACCCCTGCCAGCACACCCATTGTTCTCTCTCATTCCCACCCCCATTTGGTCTTCCCAAACCCAACTGGAGTGTCCCCTCCTCCAGGAAGCCCTCCCTGACCCTTGGCTCCCCATCCCCCATACACAGGTGCCTCCTCTGTGCTCAGAGTGAGATGTCACCTCCGCCTCGGAGCTGTCAGGCCATGGCTTGCAGGAACATGAGACCCTAGGGAGGCCTGGGCTCCCAGAGGCCCCCTAAGGAGGCCATCAGCCACATGGTGATGAGAGAGGGCCTCCTCTGTGGCTCAGGACGCGGCCCGGCGCTGAGAGCTTATTAGAGATGGGCCGTTACCTGGGCTGCAAGACGCTGTCTTCCACCAGGGGCCCTGCGGATGGGGCTTCCCGGAGCAACCGGGTGTGCTGGAGCCCTGGCGGGCCTGGGCAGCAGGATTCCTGGGGGCACGAGGCACCGGGGCCTCCTGCTCCATCCAGGTCTCACCTTCCCAGCTCCCCAGCCCCAGTGGGACACCCCGTCCCCCAGGGTGCGCAGCCGGTTCCCTAGGACCAGCCCTGACGCCACCTCGGGCTCAGGGCCAGGCATGTGGGTCTCCCCATCCGCAGGAGATGATCCTTTCCACACCGGGTTGTTAGCATGTCAAGGGCAGGAGTGGGATAGCCCTTGGAAGGGGCGGAGGTTTCATGTGCATGGAATGGAGAGGGGGTGCCAGCTTGCCTCCCGGGCCAGGGCCCGGTGTGGGGGCGTCCCAGCGGTCAGTCTTAGCGACACTGTGGCTACAGAGCCCTGGCCCCATCCTCCTGAGCTGGCTGCCGGCAGATGTGGTGGTCCAGCCTGCTGCCTGCCTCCTCCCCAGCTCCTGGGGTGCCTGACTCGTGAGTGGGGACGCTCTGCTCACTCTAGAAAACCAAACCAGGGTCAGTGAGGAAAGCTCCAGGAGGGCAGATTTTACTTCAGCCCCAGAAGGGTCTCTGCTGGGTGCTGGCGTCTCCGCCTGGCCGTGGCGAGGGGCAGACAGCCCGCGCTGCCCCCAGAGGATGATTCGAACAGAGTCCACAGAATGGGGGAGGGGCCTTCGCTCTCCCTGCTGGGGTGCGCAAACGAAGGGACAGTGTGAGGTCCTGGGCGAAGGAGCGTGGACAGGGCAGAGGGTCCCCTCACGGTGCACACATGTCCTGGGGCCCCCAGCCTGAGGCTCCTGGATGCTGTGTGTCCCCCGTCTCTCCTCCCGGCCATCTAGATGCTGCAGCCCAGCCCCTGTGGAGCCTCGGGGATCCGAGGGGACTAAAAAACGTGGGACCAGCTGGACAGCAGGTGCCCCCAGGCTCTTCCAGCAGGTAGCCCACGAAGGGCCCACTGGACACTCCACATGCCTCTGGGGGCACTGGACCCATTTCGAGAAAACAGCCTGAGGACACTGTAGGTGGAGGGCAGGTCCCCTGGAACATCCTCCTTGTGCAGAAAAAGATCCGCTTGGCCACTCGGGCGATTCTGAGAGGCCATTCTTTCCTTCCTGATTCATCCCCGCTGTGTCCTGAGCTGGGGGGCCGGGCACATGGGAAAGGGAGTGTGGGCCCCCCTTTGAGGACTGAGCCAGCCCGGAGAGGTGGTCAGCGAGCAGCCAGCAGGTCAGGACCCGGACGGCGGGGGCCCTGGTCTGAGAGAGAAGGCTGGGCTCGGGACCTGAGAGCATCTTCCCCACAGGCACGCCAGCCCCACCGGCCTGCTGCTGACCGCGGTTGTGGCCCTCGTCTACATGGTCGCCATCCTGTACGAGGAGTGAGTAGACATCTGTCACACCCGAGGAGCGTGCCCGCCGAGCTGGGCCGGGCTGCCCGTCACCACCCGAGCGGCCCACGGGAAGCTTCGAGCCGGCCCACTGGGCCCTGGGGGGCCAGGCAGCTGGTGCTGAGGGAGCCCGGGCCTCCTGCCCCCACTGCGGACACCCCCTCCGTCCATGCTCCGGCAGCGGAGCAGGCCTGGGGTGGTGGCATCACCCCCGAGACCTGCTGACTGGAGCCTCTCTCCCTGTCCGCAGGCCCTTCACCACACAGATCTACCAGCAGCAAGCCTCCCCGTCCCACAAGAGGAGCTGACCGGGCCTTTGGCCATGTCGCGGAGCGTCTGCCACCTCCGGCCTGCCCCGAGTGCCAAGCCCTACAGCGGGGAGACGGGCCCCAGCCGCCGCTCGGTGTTGGTGCCCGGCGAGGGCCACTCCAGTGCCTTGGAAACCTCTGCCTTGGGGGCCCTGGACATGCTGTCGTCTGGCCACTGAGCCCCCCTGCCCTGCAGCCCCCAGTACATCCTAACTCACCAATAAAGGCACCCTGACGCCAGCATCCTCTCTGGCTCTCTGTCTGGCCGGCGGGGGCAAGGGGAGGGAGTTTGTGGCTGCGGGGAGTAGGGCATTCCCCTGAGGGCTCCAGGCCAGGCTGGTGTGGCCCTCCTTCTCACTGAAGCCTGTCAGCCCTGAGCTGGGCACCACCATCCACACGTGGCAGGGAAGGGACTTGCCTGGATGTTTGGGCTTCCTGTGCTGCCAGCCTCACCCCTGCCCCAGTACCCCCTCTTCTGTCCCTTTCCTTTGGGGAGCCAGCCCAGGCTCAGGGTAGGGGTATCATCATACCACCCAGTGGCCCAGCACCCCCACATGCCAAGGAGCTCCCAGCCTCTGTGAGCTGCCATCCGGGTAAATGATCAGAGAGTGAAAAATATGCCGAAAATTTAAAAGCCACATGAAAGTACCTGGTAGGGGTGGGAGCCCCATTAGCCATGGTGGTCGGGGACCCTCTGAGGAGGTGACATTTGAGCTGAGACCCAAATGAGATCTCAGAGGGAGCAAACTGGAGGATTCCAGGCAGTTGGAATAGCAAATGCAAAGTCCCTGTGCTGAGAACAAGCATGGGTGCCCAAAGCCGCAGGCTTCTGAGGGCCCAAGCGAGGAAGGAGCATCACCGGCTGGTGCCCCCTGGGGCATGACCGCATTTGCAGAAAGCTGGGCCGTGACACTCATGCTCTCTGAACCCCAGGCCACCAGGTCCAGCCTAGAGAAGCTGGCCCTGGAGACAGATCATCTTTGTGGAGTGATCTGAGTGTTATCAGAAAAGTCCAAACGTGGTCACATGGCAATCCCCTTGGGCCTATGAGGGGCCTGCATCTAGATGGGAATGTGCGCGGCCCTGAAGGCCGCCATGAGGTGGGCTTGGGAAGGCGCTGTGGCTGAGGAAAGAGTGAGGGCTCGTGTACCTCCCCAGATTTGCTAGCAATGCTTGACCTGCGGAGGGAGGGGAAGAGCTGGGCCCGGCTGGACTGCGGACATGTGGTGGTGTGCACGACGACCACGTGGGCCGGGGTCGCCCCTGTTTGCCACTGAGGCTGGGTGACTTGTCCTGGAGGCACAGGTCTGCCCCACCCCAAGCTCATGCTCCCTCTCTCCCACTGAGGGGGTTGGAATTGAAGAGAACTGGGGGCCCCCAGGGCCATGGGGTGGGGCTTCCTGGGTGGGACCAGAGGACCTGGGCCCTGCACCCAAGTCTCCCCCCAGACCCTGGGGCTGAACTTGGCATCTCTGGTTGACGCTGACATTTCTCTCCTAATTCTTCGCGGGCCTCAAATCGCCGGGAGGAACAGGCCCCGTAATCATCTGGGGCCTGTTGGTCAAGCCTGACTGCAGAGCCGAGTGCATAGGGCCTGGCCCTCCTCCAGGCCCCAACCTTCCCCTCGCCACACTGGGAGAGCGGCGTGAGCCCAGACTCCACCTGTGCACACAGCTCTCAGAGCCCCCGTCCCCCACCCTGTAAAAGGGCCGTGATATTCACGCCTGCCTTATGTATGCAGCCGGAGTCCAGGCGGTGCAGGCTGGGCCTCCCTCGTCACTCGGGGAGCTCCTTGAGCCCTTTTCTTGAATTTCTGGAATCCAGAGTCTTCTCCGGCCTTGACGGGCCACAAGAGGCATCTAGTCTGATCTTACCCAGTGCTTCAATCCCTGCGTCTGCTTGCACATCCCTAGGAACAGGGAGCTCGCTCCTTCACAAGGACTTCTGCACACATAGCGTTTGAGGCTACGCTGCTATCCTTCTGAAGGCTTTGTCAGGGCAGGATGGACAAGCTCCAGGCAGCCCAACCCATGGGTCCACATGGCGGTTTGGGGAATGAATGACACCTACACTCGGGACTTAACTTGGCTGACTTGGGAGGACATGTCTTATCAACGGACATGCCCAGAAGCTGCCAGGAATTGTGATTCAGAATGCAGGCTGGGCTCAGGACCAGCCACGGGCGCTCACCAGCTAGAGGGGGCCGGGGCCATGATGTCAGCGCCAATCTTGACCTTCTGACCTGGGGTGGGGGAGGGAGCCTCTGATTCCAGGCTAGGTCCCAGTTCACTGATCTCCCGAGGGAGAGCTGGGTTCAAATCCTTGGCCCTGCCACCCTTGGGCCTCTGCTCATCACGGTGGCCCTCCCGGGACCGGAGGCCACCTTCACTCCGACCCTCTAGCATGGGCCATCAGGAAGGAGCCAGGAGCCATCCTATTTCAGAGCCCAGCTGCCCATACTGTGCCTTCATGGGAGGCAGAGGGAGGGCCCCTCATCCGGGGATGATGCAGGCCCAGGCCATGACCAGCTTCTGCTCACATCCTTGTCTGGTCCCTTTCTGCAGTGAACGCCCCGCACCACTGTCCACAGCGGCCCTGTCTGCAGGGCACCCAGCTTGGTTCTTTCTCATCTCGGACAGGGAGGGCAGGGGAGAGCAGCCTCAGCAGGGTCAAGAGGGGTGGGGGGGACCCTCAGCAGGGTCAAGAGGGGTGGGGGGGACCCAGCCCAGCTGGTCTGTCACACAATGATACCCAGAATCAGAGCCGAGTGGTGAGCCCTTGGGTGCTCATCAAGTGATGTGAGTCTCTGAAACACCTCATCAATGGTAGACCCGAGGCTTGGGGACAGATGTGGAGGGGCAGGGAGATCTGAGGGGTGCGCTCTGAGAAACGGGGCACGGATGTCCCACAGTTGGGCCAGAGCTATAGGAGGGTCACAGTAGGTGGGTAAGAGCCAGGACTGCCGGCCCCCTGGGTTCAAGCCCCAGCCCTGCCGCTACTACCTGTGGACCCTGTCCAAGTCATGCCCCTGCCTCAGTTTCTCCATCTGTAAAATACCGAGAGAAATAGTTCCTACCCCTCAAGGTTGCCAGAAGGAAGGACCTAGAACAGTGCTTGGCACAAATAAAGCCTCCCCCGATGTCCCCTGCAGAGGGTGTACGATTCTGCGGGAATCCCTGTCATTGAGGGGCCGGATAAGATGGCCTCTGAGAGCCCGAGGTGCTGTGCCAACATCCGGGGGCTGCAGGTTGGTGCCCCTGACACTGCCCTGAGCACCCAGGCCTGTGCGGATAGGTGGGTGGCACCAGCTACCGGCTCCCTGGCTTTCTCCCAAACCCGACGCAGCCAGAGCAAAACCCTGCACGGCCTCGCTTGTTGCCGTGGGGAGCGCTGGCTTTTCCCTGGCTCCAGGCCCTTGAGCCCATCAGCCCCATCCGGGGTACTGATCAGCCTGCTGCCTCCTCTCTTCGCTCCCGCACCCCCCAGCCCCACCTCCAGGGCTGTGAGCCCAGAGGTCATTTACTATTGCTATTGTTACCACGTCCTGCCCCTTACGCTGCTTGTACTTTCTCATCCCCGATCAGAACCAGAACCGCTATTTTCCAGAAGAGGCACCCGAGACCCAGGGAAGGCAAGAGACTGCTTTAACCCCGGGGCTTTGAGGCCCAGCGCCCCCCTCCCTCTCCGCCCCCCCCGTTGCAAAATGAGAATGTTGGCCCAAGCGACTCTCAAGGCACAAAACGCTGTGGGGCAGGGAGGAGGGCACGTTGGCCCAGGCTTGAGCAAGGAAGGGCAAGTCTCTGGTCCTTCGGGTGCCACACAGGAAAAGGATGGGGACAGCCCCTGCCGGCTTCAGAGAGCATCCCTGGCTGGGCGAAAGGGGACGCCAAGGCCTACCGTAGAGCGCGGGGCGGGGGACGGCTCCTGCTGGGTCTCGGCCTGGAGCCCCAAGACCCGCGCCCCGCCCCTCGCCAGACCCCAACCTGGAGGCTCGCCCCGCACTCCAGCCCCGAGAGCGGTGCCCGCGGCTTCCCCGCGCCGCCGGCGGGGCCTCTGCTGCCCTCTGGCGGCCGGAGCGCGCGGCGCCGCCCTCGGCGCTAACACTGTCGCCGGGGACCAGGCACGCGCCCGCGGACGGCAAACAGGGCTGCCGCGGGGGCTCGCTCTCGGGACCGAGGAGAGAAGGGACGTACGCCAGGCTCGGTGCGCGGTGCCGAGCACTGGTAAGCAGCTGCGATTACGCTGCTGCTGGGCCGGGATTGCTGTTCTTATTCTCTGGGTAAACTGAGGCCCAAAGGAAGTGAGTGTGAGCGTGAGAGTGCGTGTGTGTGGGGTCCTTGCCCCAGGGCACAGAGGGTCAGAGGCACAGGCGGGACTACAAACCCGACGCCCTTGCGGCCGCCGAGCCCCGTGCCGTGAAGAACGGGGTCCGCGCGCCCCTAGCCCCAGCGGGCCCCGGGACTCAGTTGCTCCCCGCGCGCGGCGGGCAGAAGCAGCAGCGGCGGGCGGAGGTCGCGGGAGGGGGCGGCGGGGGCCCGCTGGGCGTGACGCACGGAGGCTGGGAGGGCGCGGGGCGGGGCGGCCGCGCAGGCTGCATATAAGGGCGGCCTCCGGGCGCCGAAAACCGGAGCGAGCGACTTTGTCCGAGAGTCGGAGCGGAGCTCGAGCCAGAGCCCTGCCCCAGCCGCAGCCGCAGCCGCAGCCGCAGCCGCAGCCGCAGCCGCAGCCGCAGCCCGAACGAGCGGACCCGCCTAGCCGCGCAGTCCCGCGCCAGCCCCGCACCAGCCCCGCGCCAGCCCCGCGCCAGCCCCGCGCCCCCGGCTGCCCTCCGCGCTTCTCTCGGCTCGGCGCCCGCCCCTGCGGCCCCTCCGCCCAATGAAACTGGCCGCGATGATCAAGAAGATGTGCCCGAGCGACTCGGAGCTGAGTATCCCGGCCAAGAACTGCTACCGCATGGTCATCCTCGGCTCGTCCAAGGTGGGCAAGACGGCCATCGTGTCGCGCTTCCTCACGGGCCGCTTCGAGGACGCCTACACGCCCACCATCGAGGACTTCCACCGCAAGTTCTACTCCATCCGCGGCGAGGTCTACCAGCTCGACATCCTCGACACGTCCGGCAACCACCCGTTCCCCGCCATGCGGCGCCTCTCCATCCTCACTGGTGAGCGGCAGGCCGGGCCCGGCGGCGGGCGGGGGGCGGGGAGGGAGCTGCGCCACCGGGAGGGCGGCGACCCCCGGTCCCAACGCCGCGCGCCACGGGGCGCGGGGAGAGTTCGGGGCGTCCCCCGCGCGCGGCGGCTGGAGCCCCGACGCCTGGCGGCGGGGCGCCCACTCCCCCGTCGGCCCCGCTTCGGCTGCCCCCTTGGCCGCCGCCCTCCCCGGCTCCTTTAACGCCCCCTCTGCCCCCTGTAGGAGACGTTTTCATCCTGGTGTTCAGCCTGGACAACCGCGACTCCTTCGAGGAGGTGCAGAGGCTCAAGCAGCAGATCCTGGACACCAAGTCTTGCCTCAAGAACAAAACCAAGGAGAACGTGGACGTGCCGCTGGTCATCTGCGGCAACAAGGGGGACCGGGACTTCTACCGCGAGGTGGAGCAGCGCGAGATCGAGCGGCTGGTGGGCGACGACCCCCAGCGCTGCGCCTACTTCGAGATCTCGGCCAAGAAGAACAGCAGCCTGGACCAGATGTTCCGGGCGCTCTTCGCCATGGCCAAGCTGCCCAGCGAGATGAGCCCGGACCTGCACCGCAAGGTGTCCGTGCAGTACTGCGACGTGCTGCACAAGAAGGCGCTGCGGAACAAGAAGCTGCTGCGAGCCGGCAGCGGCGGCGGGGACCCCGGCGACGCCTTCGGCATCGTGGCGCCCTTCGCGCGCCGGCCCAGCGTGCACAGCGACCTCATGTACATCCGCGAGAAGGCCAGCGGCGGCGGCCAGGCCAAGGACAAGGAGCGCTGCGTCATCAGCTAGGAGCCCCCACCCCCCCCACCCCCCCACCCCCCCGCGCGCCGGCGACAGAACCTAAGGAGGACCTTTTTGTTGAAAAGTCACGTCTGACGTCCGGGCCGGCTCCGGGCCGCGTGCGCGCGGACTGGCGTCTTCCTTCCCCGCGACCCGCGCCCGCGCGCACCCGGGAGGCACAAACGACGAAGGGACAGTCATCTGCTCTGGAAGGAAAGAGAACTGGCTCAGACCGGGACTACCCCCCACCCCCACCTCCCGTCCCCCATGGGCCCTGCCACCCCCACGGGTTGGGGGCACAGGCCCCGGCAGAAGGGGAATTTGTCTTGTTTCTGACAAAGACAAGAATGGGGGGGGGTGTATGTGTGTGTGTAAGTTAATCAGCCTCCGTTAGGCTTTGGGAAACCTGTCCTGCCCCCTGGAGGGTCAAGACGGGCAAATGGGGCATTAACTTGTCTGTGATTCTGGGTTGCCATGACAGCAAACGAAAGCCTCTGCCCTCCCGATACTAAAGGGGTGTGGGTCAGATCATAGCCAAGTGACTTGTTTACATGTGTGTGTGAAATTGCACAAAGGAAAACAAAACACACAACTTGCACTTTAATAGTAGTTCTGAGGTCATCATGGACATGAACAAACTCTTACCCAGCTGTTCCTACTGTGTGTGAAACAGTCTTTATAAAGTTATTGTTACTGTTTTTTTATAATACAAAATAAAATAATTTAAAACGGAAAGTCATATGGTTGCTTTGCTTTTAGAAATGGCTGGAAGGCCAAAGGGTCAGAAGGGAAGGGTGGGGTTTACTTCTGGGGTATTACTCACCCTCCCCAGACTGGCAGATGACCCCGGCATTCTGAAAAAAAAGCTGCAGATTTTTGGACCAAAGCCCTTCTTCTATTTGGGGACAGCTCTTCAGAAAGCCAGGACTAGAAAGGGGTCCCGGTCTTTCCTGGAGCTGCATCTTTCCGGCCACAAAGGGCCTCGGGGCTGTGCTCAGACTCACTCCAGGCGGAGGGCAGCGAAAGGGCCCCAACCCTGCGACTCACAGTCCGCTCGAGGTGTCACTAGGACCCTGCTGTCACAAGGGAAATGGAGCCTTGACTGACGAATCTGGTGTCGGCTCAAAATCACCTGGCCTCCTGTGCCCTCCAGCCTCGGGAAGCACTTGCTGCCCTGGGGGTAGGTCCGGCACCTTCTGTGCCTCAGTGTCTCCTTCTCTTCGGTGGTTGAGGGCCTGACTCGGGACCCAGCTCTCTCTGCCACTTGTAACTGAAAGCTCGGGGCAAGTGACACCTGCCAAGCCCCCCCCAATTCTTCACCCACGAAAGAGAGAGCACCCTCTGCGTGGGGGTGCTGTGAGGAGTGAAAAGTACTTAGCGCAAGTGCCCGCCAGCCAGGAATCCAACTAACTGGTGGCTTCGAGAGGGTGCTCGGCCCTGGGAGGGGCACCCAGTGTTGTCTCAGGGAGGGAATTCCACTCTGCTCTGTGAGGGCTGCTCCCTAGGGACTGAACTCACCTCCGGGCCCAAGGGGCCACAGGTGGGCAGGATGACCCACCAGGCCAACCGGGTCCTTGGGGATAGAAGTCGCTCCTTAGGGCAGTTATTCTGTTTTTTTATGGGGGCAGGACGGGTTTCCCAAAGCCTGTTTTTTTTACGCTGGTTTTACAGCATGCGCGCGCGCGTGTGTGTGTGTGTGTGTGTACGCGCGTGTGCTGAGGGGGAGGTGGTGCACGGTGGAGGCTCTCACAGTTTGTTCTGTCTCCTCTAAGAAAACAACATCTTTCTCTCAACTATGCAAGAGGGGCCTCCTATGATGAATTTCTCAGCACAAAACCCAAGAGGTCCTGAGAGCAGAGTACAAGTTCTTTTAATTATACTCTTAAAAAATGTTACAAGTCCAAACCCTGGAATACAGGGCAGGTTCTGTCTCCCTCTGCCCCAGGAAGAGGTCCTGTGCATTTCAGCCTTGCAGAAGGGCCCCGGTGGTCTTGATCTCTATGTGCTTTGTGTTTCGTGAAGTTTGGTCAGAGCCTTAAAACCGGCCCCCACAAGACTCTGAAATGTCAAGCACATAACTGATTCAGTTTATTAACAGTCCCAGGGTGGACTGGTCTACCAGGTGGCTGCCCACTTCAGCTCAGAGCCCGCTCTTCTGTCCAAAGCCACTGGAACCGGATGTCCCCCCTTCACACGTCCCCAGCTCCCCCTGCACCAGTCCTCTTCTGACTGCAGGTCAGCACACATGGAACGCCTGCGAAAAACACCTTCGACCAGTCTTGCTGCCAACGAGGTCAATCGGCAGGCATCTGTTAAGCCGCAGCGCAGGTTATGTGCCCATTTCTAAATCTAAACAACACGTGGTTACTTCTCAGCTCCTCGTGAAGAGGCAAGGGAAAGAGCTCGCCTCCAGCTGCTGTGCAGCGAGTGTTCACGGCTGGCTCTTTAGTGAGGCGGCCAGGGGGAAACTCATTTTTTAAAGCAGGAAAACACGTGGAGACAATGTTGCCCTCCAGCCCGGAGCTCCCTGGGAAGCAGGGCAGGGTGCCAGGGCTCTGGTCATCCTCCAGCATTAGATGGCTGGCCCAGCGGATGGAAGGAGGCAGGAGGCAAAGGGAGCAAGAAGTAACAAGAACGCGTAGGAGGCAGAGAACACGGAGAACAGGGGCCACCTGGCCGCCTGCGGGGTTCTGGGCTGATACCCCCAAAGCCACGGTTACATTCACTGGCTCAAACATAAAAAGGAAACAAAGTATTGAGGGGGGGCGGGGCGCGGGGAGGGAGGAAGCCACCCTGCCAATATTGTTTTCAAAACAATATGGGTCCTCAAGGTTTTCTTTTACCATTTGAAATACACACCACAGGAGTGCAGCCCCGGGTGGTCCAGTGAATTCTATGCAAATGTCTCATAACACCGCTGTCAACAGAACAGTGTGTACCTGATAGCACTGAGCATGCCCAGGGGTGGGAGCGCACGGAGAGGGGGGAGGGCAGGGAGCAAAGAGGAGTCGTCCCCTTTCCTCCTGTGCTCTGCCCAAGGACCCTGAATACACAGCAGATGGCCCCCTCCCCAGAAGCAGGGGCAGCATTGCTTGCCCCCTCCCCAGCCTCCAGGAACATTCTTCCTTCCACAGGGAGGCACCGCGGTTACTATGCATCTAGACATATGGATACATCCTCTACAAGGAGGCCCCAACCAAGCCAAGCCTCTGTAGCGCTGGCTCCCCACACAGTCAATGCCAAGTCTGGCCACTGAAGCAGCTCCAGCAGTGCCCCCCCCCTCAGTTACAGAGTTTGCAGCTGGAGTCCGAGGTGGTATGTGTGGGGCCGGGGGGGGGGGGGGGTCAGGGAGGCCGTGTGCACTTCCTGTTCTGTCTCGGGCATCCCTGGAAGCCGGCCTCCACTACTCCTTGGGGATCTCAAACATGCAGAGGCTCTTGTACTTTTGCAGAAGCTCGTTCTTGGTCCTGACTTGCTCCCGAAGGCTGTGCAGCTGTCGCTCCTGCTGCTCAGGGCTCAGGTGGGTGCCCGGCATGGTGCTCACGACCTTCCGCAGCTCTTGGAACTTGGTTTTGAGGGCGTTCAGGTCCTGGTGGATGTCTGGGCTGTCCTTGTCCATACTGCAGGGGCAGAGGGTGGGCGTTAGTTAGCGTTCACGGCTTCCCTCGTCTGTACTCCCACAGAACTCGCTCTCTTACTACCTTACCTTTCAGCATGTCCCCTTACGAGGCCGGGCGCCCCCAGGGCACCCCCGCCCAGCACTGACACTGCAGCCTCCGTCAGCCTGCCCGCGCCATTTGGGGCCGAAACCCCACTAGCTCAGAGGACAGGGACTGCGTCTGCCTTGTTCGGAGCCGCAGCCCCGGGCCCTGGGCACTGTGGGCACTCAAGTCCCCTTTGTTGCCAGAACAAATGCTTGGCAAATAAGTTCGTAAGTGTTTGCTGAATGAACGAACACACCATTACCACCGTGAGGTGACGAATGGCCGGCAAAACTGGTCCAAATCCTACATTTCTTCTAATTGGAGACATTTCCAGGCCAATCAGGAAACTTTATCAGCTAGCAAGAGCTAAGTTTAGCTGATGTTTTGATGCGTGAACCTGTTAATGCAAGCACTAATTTCCAAAGAGCTAATCATAAATTTTAAATTAGTTACAAGCTACTGGAAAATTTTCAGCAGGTACGAACTCTCCCCTACCAGTCCTGTAAATTCCTTGCCTTCAGGTCAGGCTTCTTTTAAAGGCAGGATCATTCACTTCATCCCACTGCTGGCTATTATTAGCTGCCCAGAGATCCATGCTCCCCTGGCACTGCTCAGTTAGAAATGAGAACAAAACCTTCACCTAAGATCAAAGAAACAGCTTGCCAGTTGCTCCCATACATTTTTTAAAAGTTAGCAAGTGGATGAGCTTTTGAAAACAAACAGTTGGGACTAAAACTAAAAGCCAATTCAAGTAGGCTGTTCTAAAAGTCACCCATTGAGGTGTGTGTGTGTGTGTGGGGGGGGAACTGTCAATGATCATTTATTTTTTTAAAATAAACGTCCATTCTTGACGGGAAATTTCAACCCAGATGGTGCTAATTCATGTTTATTGTTCATCGTTTCTCTGCTTACGCAGACAGAATATCCATCTTCCCTGGCAATCCATTGGTTACGCTCACACCTGGCAAATGAGATGGGCCCTGTTCCCTATTTATCATAGCGCTAACTGAGAGGCAAGATCTGGAGAATCACTCATTCTAGGGAATGTTAACCAGCCAAACATTTCTTGTTGTTATTTGATGCCCTCACTTTAAATATACAATCCATGGTATACCTTATCCCGGTTTCTAGAGAGGAGTAATTGGTATTTATGAGAACTGTAAATTCTTTAGAAGGAAGCAAATAGGGGCCATCTTTTATTTTAATGATTTTAGATCTCAGCTCCAATCTACAGCTCTGGATGGAAACCATCTGGATTTCTGAAACCATTATACTTGGATGCCATATGTGTTAACACATGGTACAAATACAAGTCCCCGGGGAGTTCTGAAATTACAATATAGTTTTAAGAACATGGATTCACATCACCAATCTGAAAGGACACAGTAAAAGCAAATGAAAATACATGAGAGAAGAATTTGGAAGGCAGGAATGATCATCCAGTTCTGGAAGCAAACATGACCTGGCCCCAAAGAAGATTGAATTCTGAAGGAAAAAGGGGGCCATGCTTAGGATGCTCACTTCTAAAAGCCCCCAAATCTCAAGGGTTGTCCATTCTTCCCCGGGGAACTTTCGGTAAAGGGGCCACATAAAAGCTTGCCTGGAGGGAAGCTACGGGGAAAGGGGGCCACGTCCCCCACAGCAAAGGCCCCCTTGGCAAGCCGCTCAGCCTGCCCTAGTTGGTGAAGATAAATAACTGGAACTCCCGGAGCGAGGAAAACACTGTATTCAGGAACTGGCTCGAACCAGGCGGGAACCTGCTAGGCTGGGATGACTGTGAAATACTCAAGCCAAAAGAAACGAGCCAGGCCCAAATACCGCGTGAATAAAAGCAGAAAGCTCCAAACGGGCCTGCCTTTGTGTTCAATGTTAGTCATCAGCCAACTTTAGAAGGGAAAAAAAAAAAAAAAAAAAAAAAAGGAGACTAGGCCAAGGTCGAGAGGCACGAAAATCGTACAAACAAGGGCCAGGTTAGGGCACTTCGGTCCTGCTTATAGTAGTTTCAAAAAGATGGACAAAAATATTACTGCTCTGGCTCGACTGACAGGCCACTTCTCCATCTTCTGTGCACATCCTGGCTGATACTCAGCATTCCGTGGACACAGACATTTGGTGTTACTGTTACCAGACCTGGGGCAAACATCACAGGCTTCTTAGGCGGGCGGGTTTAAGAGCGATGCCTGGTTCAGGTGCTAACTAAGGCACAGCTTCAGTTTTTACTACCGGTGCCTTGGGGCTCGAAGATGCCAACTGGCCTCAACTGGGCAAATGTGTCCACCGGTAACTTAGAAGCAAAAGGAACCCACCAGATTCCTGAAGCCAACTTCCTCCCAAACCCGAGACCACGCAATAGCAGGACTGTTTCCCATTTCTTCCTCCTCAGAATTTCCGTGACCCTCGGTCCCATGCCCCCACTGTCCTAGCTGACCCTCGTTGGGACCACTCCTTCCCCCACTCTCCTCCTTCCACGCTAACTTCAGTGGCCGGCATCTTTCTAAATTAGTGGTAGGGGTGAGGTGGGGGGCTGTTGCTTTTCCTGTCACCATAATAGGTGCCTGAGGGAAAAACATTTAAAAATAACAGACACCAAGGCTTAGAAAAGCAAGGTCCCTCTAATCCACGTCCCAAGAGACACCTCTGTTAACATGTGGTATATATTGCTTCACACCACTTCGAAATACACGGTTACAAACACACAGGTCCTTTTTTGTTATTTGATTTGACAAAAATGTGACCATTCTTGCTTTTTTCACTTACGTTGCACCTTGGATGTCTTTCCAGGTGAACACACATACAGTGATACAGCTAAATTATTTGGCTATTGATGGGTATTTGGAGATTTGCAACCTACCACTTGTAATCGGAATGGCAATGAACATTTTGTACCTATATCCGTAAGTACTTGTGCAAGTATTTTGGTAAGATGATTTCTCAGAAGTGAATTTCTAGGTTGAAGGTTATGTACATTCAAATTTTTGACAGCCTGCCAAAATGCCCTCCAAAAGCCTGTACTGGGGCCGCGGACGCGCTTGTCCCTCACGCCCTCGACAGCACGGGCCACTCTGGCACCCATCAGACAAGCTAGCAGCCTTGTGCATTTCTCCGCTCCAGTTCCGCCAGCATCTGAGACGGCCTCCGGAGAGGGGCTTTGAGCCTCGGGCCCTTGCTTTTATCTGCTCACAGGGTTACAAGTGAAAGACATTCCTTTTAGGGAGGGGCAACCAAAGGTTCTTCTGCTAAAAGAAGTTTGAAAAAAATACTGCTCTGCACAACCAGCCCAGAACATGTTCATCCACTTCTACTTCTTCAGAGGTCAACAACCCCCCAGCCTACCCTCCTTCCTGAATTTCAGGACCCAAGTGCCAACTGTTCCCACGTTATCTCCTCCCTGTAGCCTGGGGAGACCTGCCGACGTCCACGGTGGACTGCCTGCCTCCGCAGCATGCCACAGTTCGGACGGAGGGCGCTCCCATTCTCATGACTGAGCTGAGCTGTAACCCTGCGCCCCCAAAGATGCGTCCGTGTGCCCCGTTCCCTTGTGCCTGATGAGCACCCAGCCGCTGGTCCTGCCTCCTCCTCCCACTGGCCCCGATTTCCAGAGCCTTCCAGAGCCGGGTCCTCTCCTCCTCTGGACACCCTCTGCTCCGCCTACCTTTACAAAACCCAAGTCTGAGCTCCCAAACTCCCAGACAACACCTGCCAGGCCAATTCACACTTGAAGGGGGCCCCTCAGGGCCAGCCACCAGCAGCCTGTGACCCTTCTAGAGTCCACTTCCCACTCTTGCCCAGACTCCACTTAAATGCTGCACTGTGGCACTTCTCATGCTGCACTAAGTAACCGCTGAGCCGTGCGCCTGCTTTTGGGGAGCCTGTGTTCCAGCAGGTGCTCGATAAGTTCTGCCGAATGAGCAGAGATGAAGTGGCAGAGGAGGGAACAGGCTTGTAAGCTGGCCCAGAAATAATGCTTCCAACCAGTCTATAAATATTCCCTGTCTGGGCGCTCATCCTTTTCACTGGGATGCGGTTGAAGGAGAAGCCAAGGGCAGGGAGGACTACAGTCAAATGAGGGCAGACAAGCCCCACAGAGCCAGGCGGGTTCTTTCACAGACTTCTCCTCTGATGTGGGGGCCGCTGCCTGCTCCCCCCGAGGACAGGCCTCAGCTGCCATGGAGGGCTGGTCAGATTAAAATAGATGTGGTGTAGGAAGAAGCAGGTCAGTAATACCCTGTTCCCACGCAAGTGGTCTCGCCTGGGCTCTCAGGTCTTGCTGACCTGCCTGGACAAGAAAGGGACTTGCTGTCAAGTGTTACGGTACCGGCTCGAGAGGTAAAGGACACCGCCGTGTACTCATCACTTGAACAACCTCTGCAGTGTCAGAGATGGCTCCCCTTTACCTACCCAGCAACCTAGAACCTTTGGAGGAACTAAAAAAGTTAACCAAAAACAAAATAAACAAACAAAAAAACCATCTACGTACCCATGCTGACAGAATACTTTTACTGAGTGAGCCACAACCAGCAGGCAAGGCAGTGACAATGGCAACTCAGAACTCCTAGGCTGGGACGCCTAGTTCCAGACTCAGATTAGATTTGGCAACTTGGAGGGGGAAAGAAACAACTCAACTCTCTCTCGTCCAACAGGCCTCATTTCGTCCCTTTGTTCTACCCGTGATTTCTATACGTAACAGGAGAGGCCTCGAAGAGTTGGGAACTCTTCACGTTTCTTACACGCATAAAAATGACATTTTTCTTTCCCCTTTTCCTCATTCTTTAAATTAACACAAATACGTTGTTTGGATCATTCCTTCAACTAAGGGCCAGACAGCAGGAGGGAAGTGTGGTGGAGCTTCTCTCCAGCGCCAGGCAAGTTGCACCCTAGCCAGGACGACAAGAACCAGGAGCTCTCCTGGTGCGGGAGGTGGCCTCTGAGCAGGTCCACAAGCGTATGTGGCATTCCCCTGGGCCAAGACAGGGTGGAGGACGCATGCACCCTGGAGGACTCCTTGCACCCAAAGGGCACTGGCATCCAAATGACTCGCTCCGGGCTTTCTGTGGTGTGGTCCAGGCAGGCCTTTGAAGGTGGTCTGCACAGATCCCAGAATGCAGGGCTACCAGTGGGGAAGGATGCAATGGGAAGAATAGGGAGCCCTAGAGATTTTTGAGCAGAGAAAAATGCAACTGCTAACATGCACAGAATGAATTAGAGAGACGACAGGATAAAGGCAAAGAAACTATTTAAGAAGTGACTATAAGATTCCACAAGGAGGTTAGAAGACCTGGACCATGAGTGTTACCGACAGGCTTGGAAGTAAACGGGCAGATTAAAGCCTAAATGTTCCACTAACCCAATCTCAGCATCTCCGCACCTCCTAGCATCTCAGCCAGGCTACAGAAAACAGGCTGGGAGAGGTTAAGGTGCTACGGATAAATGCTGCCAAGAAGGAAGGCAGAGGGAAGACCAGCCTGGACAGATCATGAACTGTGCCAGGAAGATTTCCCAGTTTGGTGCTGGAGAAGAACAGAGTGTCCAGAAGTAGACGAGAAAACATACGGGAACTGCACGTATATAGTGAAGGCGGTGGCTCCAGCAGAGAAAACAATGAATGAAGTAGTAAGAGCGGGATGATAAGGCTCATGGAGGAAAAGTGGAGGTGCCCCCTTCCTCCTTCCATCAAAATACATTCCAGAAGCATCACAGAATTGAAAGTTAAAGGGGCACCTGGGTGGCTTAGTCAGTTAAGCATCAGACTCCTGATTTCGGCTCAGGTCATCATTTCGGGGTCCTGGGATCGAGCCCTGAGTCAGACGCCACGCTCAGCATGGAGCCTGCTTAGGATTCTCTCTCTCCCTCTGTCCCTCTGCCTTCACGGGCTCTCTCTCAAAAAAAACAGATAAATTTTAAGGGAAAAAAAAAAAAAAAAGAATTGGAAGTGAAAAATGAAACTATAAAAGTCCTAGGAAAAAGAGGTTGATGTTTGTCATTTTATTAGAGTGGCAAGGCCTTGCTAATAACTAGGACCGAAATCCAGAAGCCATTAAGGAAAAGCATAACAAATCTGCCTGCATAAAATGATATGCTTCCAAATGACAAAAACAAACAAAAGCACCCAGGAACAAAGTCAAAAGAAAAGCCACAACTTGGGGGAAATATTTATAATACACTAGCCCGGCAAAGGCACACTTTCCTTACTGTGCAAGGAGTTCATTAAAAGAGGGACGACCATGGGGCGCCTGGGTGGCTCAGTCGTTAAGCGTCTGCCTTCGGCTCAGGTCATGATCCCGGGGTCCTGGGATCGAGCCCCGCATCGGGCTCCCTGCTCGGCGGGAAGCCTGCTTCTCCCTCTCCCACTCCGCCTGCTTGTGTTCCCTCTCTCACTGTGTCTCTCTCTGTCAAATAAATAAATAAAATCTTTAAAAAAAAAAAAAAAGAGGGACGACCTTATAGAAAATGGGCAGTTTACAGGGGAAAAATAGAAATGACATAAGAAGATGCGTATGAGAAGATGCTTTACCTGATAAAACGAGACACAGATCAATACAGCACATCATTTCTGACCTATCAGATTAGCCTCAGTTACAAAGTTTAAAGGTGATGGCAGGGGTACGGGGAAACAGACGCAAACACACAGCTGCTAGCATACACTAGTGCATTCTTACTGATTTGCTAACAGCGAGACTGAAATTTTAAATTCACATATCCCTTTGCTAGAAATTTACTCAGAGTTTACAAGATGCCATTTACAAACAGGGTCACCGCAGCGCTGACTGCAGTGGCAAAATGCTAGAAACACTGCAAGTGTCCTTGAGCAGGGAAGTGTTGAAAGATGTGATGGCATAATCATGAAATGGAGTATGACGCAGTTTGGGGACAAGGGAGGGAGCTGAGAGGAGTGGAGGGAGAGGCTCACTTGCCACTGGGTATCTTTGGGGGCTCTTTGAATACATCTACAACTGAAATTTTTCATTTTATTTATATATTTTTTTACAACTGCAATTATTTTTCTTAAAGATTTTATTTATTTATTTATTTGAGAAGGCACAGGCAGGGGAAGCAGCAGGCAGAGGCAGAGGGAGAAGCAGGCGCCCCGCGGAGCAGGGAGCCCTGAGATGTGGGGCTCGATCCCAGGACCCTGGGATCATGACCTGACCCGAAGGCAGACACTTAACCGACTGAGCCACCCAGGCGCCCCAACAATTTTTAAAAAATATTTTCTGGATGGCAGATTTCTGGGTCATTTTGGGTTAATCAAAGCAGTCCAGGCCACAGGATTGTGTTCTGGAGAAAGCTAAAGCGATGCAGCACTCTACATTTAGCAACAGCTATGAAAATGAAAAATCCTGTACCCTCCACCCCAGCAATTCCACTGCTGAGGGTTTACCTCATCACAAACGTACTCAAATACAAGGATGCTTACCCCAGCACTGCTGGAAATAGCAAAAATTAGAACAGCATGTAAACGTCCACAGACAGAAGACTGGTTACATAACCCATGGTGCGGCCACCTTACTGAGGAAGACCTTCGTGTGTGAGAATGGGAAGGGGTCCAAAACAGACTCATAAGTGAAAAAAAAAAAAAAAAAACCCAAACTACAGTATCATCTCAAATTCTATAAATTTTTTAAAAGACATGCTTACCTAGCTCCTGGAAGGATACTTAAAACAGTAATAGCAGTTAGAATTGGTGAGGGAACTTCACTTTACAGGATTCTGAAGTTACAACTGTTACTTTTTTTTTTTTTAATAAAATTTTTCTACAAACCTAATGATGCAGTAGTCTGAATTCTTTATGAGAACAAGAAAGGCTACACTCCCTTCAGCTTCTTTCTTATTCATCCCCTGGGCAAGGAGTAAACAGATAATAAAAGGGCACCTGGGGAAGCTACAGGAGAGGAAGCGATCAAGGGCCTGCATGAGCCAGCAGGTCCTGGCCCTCATTCCCTCGGGCCAGGCCGGCCTGCCGGGACAGCGTCCTCACTGGTTTCCCCACCTGTGGGCAGAGATGCTACCACCAATCTCAAGCACGAACCTGACTGAGGCCCAGTGGCTGGAAGGTCTCACTAGCTCCCCACTCCTCAGAAGCCAGAATCTCGCTCCCTGTGGGGGATGTGCTGTCCTCTGTATGCTGGCTCTCTTGCCAGTTCTCCCTTACTACCTTGCACTTACGCCCCAGCCCCCACCAACCTTCGAGCTGGCGGCACGAGTTTGATGCTGTTTCTTGGCATCATGTCCTTGCCCATGCTCTTCCTACACCACTCCTCCTGCCATTTGGCATCAACCCTTAACAAGCCTTCTGACTCCTCCAGGCTTCCCCGGGGCCCCCTCTCTCGTCGCCATTCCTACCCCAGTCTGTCTCCTTCCCTCGGTAGCCTATAAACCCAAATACATACCTACACATATTTGAAAATCACATCCTAGCTTTTTTTCATGGTGATAGCATCTTTCCTTCCCTGGGTGACAGATTCCTCCGAGCTTGCGAGGGTTTTTCTTTCACATGCTTAGTGACCCTGGCTGCCCAGTCATATAGTTAAGAGTAAAATACTATTTGGATTATGTGCGTAATTCACTGCTTTCACCATACTAAATGAAAGAAAAAGATGTGATCCCCTGATAAAGGAAATGTTCATTATTTTGACTTGGATCAGATGTGGAGGAGGTAGCCGAATGCCAATAGAAAACGTAAATACTTTATATTCTGTTAGTAAAAAGCAAGGTATAAATAAAGAATGGAGAATATTAAAAAAAAACTGTAAAACACGAAAAGGCTTAGTGGAAACTTTTTTTTTTTTTTTTGGTGAAGATTTTATTATTTGAGAGAGAGAGAGAGGAGGAGGAGTGGCAGAGGGAGAGGGGGAGAGAATCCCAAGCAGACCCTGCTCTCAGTGCGGAGCCCGATCTCATGACCCTGAGATCATGACCTGAGCCGAAACCAAGAGTCACATGCTTAACTGGCTGAGCCACCCAGGTGCCCCCAACCCCCCTTAACGGAAACTCTTAATGATGCTTCTTTACTTTCTTAGGATGAACTAAGTTCTTTCTTGGGGAGCCCCCAGTGTCTTCTCTTTTGAGCTCATCACACACCCCAGAGAAGGTATCTCTGTCTCCTTGGCTGCCAGTCTCGAAGCCAGGTTGGGGAAGAAGGCTAGGGTTGGGTCTCGGCATTCAGTTTGTGAAGTTTCTCTTAATCCCTCTTTGTGAAGTTTCTCTTAATCCCTCTTTCCAGTATGGCTCCCTTTCTCCAATTCCTGCCATGTGCCTGGTGTTCTCCAGTCCAGAAACTCTCTTGACTTATCTTTAAAAATAAATCTTGGGAGAATAATCCTTTAATTGTCTGCCAAGATGGAAGAATAGTCACCCATCTGCTTGGAGTGGGGGAGAGGACTATGGGATCTGATTCTTAAACAGACTAAGTAATCCTCTTATTCTAGTCCCCCTCACCTCTATTTCCAGAAGTCCCTGGCACTGTCAATTGCTGAGATTTGAGGGGAAGCCATGGTCAAAGGCAGCTGCTTCTGGATGCTTCTTCGGGCTGGGAGATGGATTCGCCTTTGGCCATCTGCTTTGTGACAATTATCTCCTCTCCTTTCTGGTTTTATGCTTTAAAAAAACACTCTTCACTGTCCTTTCAGAGGGCAGAGAAATAAACACATGTGATCAACCCACCACCTTTCACAGAAGGCTGCTCTTGAGAATACCCTACAGCAATCTTATGATTTAAATACTGTTATTCCATTTCACAATTGAAAAGAGACTCAGAGAAGCTAGGTCGTTTGACCAAGATCACTTAACCCATACACTATAAAGCTGTAATTTGAACCCGCTCTTTGAGGTCCACTGCTGTTATTCACGTATTAGAAATAAGAAATTAAGGCCTAGAAAGCTTACATAATTTACTAAGATTACAAGGCAAGCAAGTATCAGTATGTGGATTTGAAACCAGGACTACCTGACTTCAAAGCCCATGTTCTTTGTAGTGTACCTTACTGCTCCATGTTTAAGGCCAGCCCAACCCAGCTGCTCTACTGGGGTGAAAGAATATACTCTCAGGGGGTCCAGGAACTGTCTCTGAGACTGTGTACATTTTATGTTTTCATTTTTCTGTATTTTTAAAACCAGTATATTCGGGTTAATTTGGATAACCCATTTATAATCCAGCACGGCCCTGGGATTTTGGGGTCTGCATTTGTGTTTGTTTGCTATCTCACTGCTGCCTAGAAGTGTTACTTGATGATCACAGGATAATGAGAACAGAACAGAGTCTGCCTTACCCTATAAACAGTATGTTCCCACCAAGTGAAGCCAAATGAAGGCAGGGTCTAATGTGAGAACAAAGGCTTCGCAGTTGTTTAAAAAGTGGTGGAAGCATGAGGTCATCCCACAGCAAGTGAATCTAGTCTGGCTAAACTCAAAAGAAGCTGGGCCACTAACAAAGACTTTCATGTTGTGGGTAGCAAGTTCATTTCAGCAAAACACCCAAGAGCACATTAATGCTCAGCTGAATGTTACTGCAAGAGTGAGTTCAATTTACTTTGTTTTGGTTTTTAACGGTTGAACAAGTTATAAGCCTAGTTTACCCCTGTAGATGTGGATATAAATAACATAACCGCACAAATGATTGACGCAAACATGGGGATCAAGGAGACTTTTGGTTGTACTATTTTTTCTTTTTCTTTTACAGGGTCAGTTTGAAAACTCAGGCTCGTCAAGAAGATTGGCCAAAAGAATGACAAATCCATCCGCCTGGGGGGCTCAGTGTGTTGAGTGCATGGGACTCTTGATTTCGGCTCAGGTCGTGATCTCAGGGTCATGGGATCCAGCCCCGCCACAAGCTCTGTGCTCAGCAGGGAGTCGGCTTCAGATTCTCTCTCCCTCTGCCCCTCCCTCCTGCTCCCAGCACCGCGCTCTCTCAAATGAATAAGTAAATCTTTTTAAAAAGAATGAGAAATCACCCTGTTTGGTACTGCCCAAGAACATGCTACTGCAGGGCAACTTGTATCTTTGTTTCTTTTAATATTTCCTACCATCAATCCTCCAATCTCTTTGAATTATGGGTTATTCCCAAACCTGTCTTTTTTCCCTTCAAACTGGTGAGCGATGTGGGGTTGAGAGGTTGGCCCTTTTTACTGTGTACATCCCACAGCACTTAGCAGTGTGCCACACAGGGAAGATGATCCATATCTGTGGGATATGTGGAAAAGACAGAATCCAAGTGTTACTCCTCTATGACAGGTGAGAAAACTGAGGCTCAGAGACGCTTGACTTGCTCCCGATCACTAAGATGCAAACTTGAGTAGTCTGACTGCAGAGCCTGTGCGGTCGGTCTCTACTCTGCCTCCATTTTTAAGAATATGGCCTGGCCACCATGAGGTCTGGCACTTCTCTCAGGGCTCAAACGTTTGCTGAACTCACGGTGCGACTAGGTGTGGTCTTGGGAAAGGCCTCCTCCCCCTGGTCTGTTTCCCCATCGGTAAAACGGGGGTGTACCCGACAGCACTTAGGCCTTTGCAGCTCTGAAACAGACGAGAAGCGGGAGGGCGTGTCGTGGCTGGTCCTCTCTTGGGCTCTTACCATTTGATGATGTTGTGAACCAAAGGTAAAAAGGAGTAATTCTCCTCCTCCTTCACGCCGGCGGGTGACTGAGGCCTCGGCGCCGGCGACTGCTGCGGCTGAGGCGCGGCGACCGGAGGCGGCGGCTGCGAAGGCGGAAGCGGCTTCGTCTCGGGCAGCGGCGGCTCGGCCGGCGGCGGTAACGCATCTTCGGCCTGTCGCCCGGCGGCCACCCCGGCGGAGGCCATGGCGCTCGGGAACGTGCCGGTAAGTCAGCGGGACCCCAGCGCTCAGCTTCTCAAAAGCGTCGCCGACCCCATACGTCACCACTGTGCGCCGGCGGGGCGGCGAGCCCTGGAGAAAGGTTGTGCGCGTGCGTACTGGGATATGGGGCGGGGCAACGGGGCGGGGCAATTACACAGGGGCGTGGTTGCTGTTACTAGGCAACGGGCGATTGACGGATTTGGTTGTAAATCGAGGCAGCTACATTATTAAATAGTCAGAAATAGATTCATTGCAGAAACAACATTTTATTCTGATTCACACGACGAAGAGGGTCCAAAAGTAACTAATACAGGAAGGCTGAGATACATAAGGTTCCGCATGGCTCCGCCCTCGGAGGCTTCCCAAAGAACCACCTTGAACCACATGCAGAGTCAACAACTTACCCAGTACTTGCTTTGTGTAAAGCACTGGGCTCCACGGGCATTAAGAATCCAGAGATGGAGGACCTACAGCTCCTCCACCATGCAGCTGCCTCCAGGAGGATAGGCAGCAAACCCTGAGCCAGTCTTAGTGTGTGAGACCTTGTTAGCCCAGCGAGTGCAGAGACAAAGAAATTGAGTCTCTAAAAGCGCCGCATGTAGATGGGAGGGACTAATAATTCGACATTTAATATGCATCTTCTGGATGACAGGTGCACTGTTAAATGTGGGGGTAGGCGGTGGGAAGGCCGTCCTGACTTCAATATTAGGCAGAAGGGGATTGACTAGTTCGAGGAATAGATATATCCTACAGGAAAGTCAACGGTCAGGTACTCTCCATATCTGCCGGCCAGTTCCTTGAGCACCTTGGTCTCAGTTTCCTTAACTGTAAAATCTTTAGTCCAGGGTCATGGCAGAGCCTAAACTGCTTTCTAACTTCAGATACGTGACTGACCTCCAAAGCTCTGGTTTGCCCCTGGGATCCTAGGCCAAAAACCTGGTGGTTTTGTAATTATATTTCTCAAAACAAGTGTGATATGGGAGTTGTATAATCAAATTCTGGGCAATGCGACACCCATCCTAAGCTTAGCTAGTGAGTGGGAGAGGACATGAGCTAGGAATGTCCCAGCCTTCCAAAGTCTACCATCAAGGGTCTCAAAGAGAAGCAAGGAGGCCCGTATTCAGGTAGCAAGATGAGCCTGAGCACAGAGGAGCAAGGTGGCTGATCGCAAGGAAAGCATCGATGCTACTATTTTCAGATACATCAGGAGAGGTTTATGGAGGCAGACCCTAGGGAAGCCAGACTGTAGAAGGAGGTAGGAAGTTGGAGACTATGCTAGTAGAGGCTCTTTAGTGATGGGCTTTAACACAGCCTGCTTCAGCAGGAACTGCCCAGAGCACCCCCGGGGGTGGGGGAGTGCGAGGGGAGGGAGAGGCTGCAGGGTTTTCTTCTTGTTACCCATGGACCTCTCCACTTCAGGGAAGAGTTTTAAGAGTCCTGGTAGAGAGCAGAGGAGAAAGGCCTGTTGGGATCAGACCAGGGATGCTTGAAGAGGTTATCCCCTTGGAGCCATCTGGGGAAATATTGATGGTGCAAGAATTAATAGTAATCACCACAACCGCTGTGGAATAAAAGTAGGTACCAGGAAGAGTCACAATCGTTATCACATTTAATCCACAAAAGAGCTCTAGAAGGCAGATGCTAGTATCTTCATTTCTTGGATGAGGAAACCGAGGCTTATGCTGGTTAAGGTACTGGCCCCAGGGTCACACAGCTTGCCTGATGCCAAATCTACGGTCTTGACCAACACCTAGGAGACCTCGGGTGTCTGCTGGTTCTGTAACTTTATGATTCAAAATGTTAAAGGGAGGTTTTTATTCAGAATTCGAAAAGCAATCTGACACTCATCAATAATATCCCCATGGCAATTACCCATCATCTTTTCCCTCCCGGTGTGTTTTATAACTTAATTACAAGTCTCAGCGTTATCGATGGCAGAATAATGAGGACATCTCTTTTTAAAAAATGAAAACGCACTTCAGGTATAAATAGCTGTGGCTTAAGAAAACAAATCGAAAGTGTAGGAAGCATGAACAAGTAGGTGCATTGACAGTTGGCCCTAAAAGTAGTTAATACGTTTAGTGGCACAGAGTGAAGCTGACTTCATAACATTGCAGGCAGATGTCAGAAAAATCTGCCTGTGCTGGATTCATTCAAGCTGAAATTGCCCCAACAAGAGTGTGCTTGGTTGTAACTGCTCTGTTCAGAGTCCAAAAAGGCAGATGCTCCACTGATAGATAAGGACTGTATTTTGTGAGGGACGTCACCAAGTTAAGCCACTGGGTCATTGCTTTCCTGCGCAGATTTACACTGTTTCTGGAAGTTCAGCCAGCCCACCTGCCTCCAGGCCCAGCTCAACCTCACTTTGTGCAGCCATGCAACCTCCTAGGAAGACTGAACGGTTATGCTATTTTCAATTTTGTAGTAGCCACGTTAAAACAAAAACAAAAACAAAAAGAGGCAGGTGAAATGAATTTCAATAATATATTTTATTTCACTCAATATCTCCAGAATATGATCATTTCAACTTGTGATCAATATTAAAAAGTATTAGAGGTGTTTTACTGTTTTTCATCCTGTTTTTGAAATCCACTATGCATTTTACACTGAGAATGGCCACATTTCAAGTGCTCATCGCCATATGTGGACAGCAGCTGCAGAACTGGATGGTGCAGACCAAGAGATCAATACGTATCAACCTAGACGGCTCATAATCATATAATCATAACGGTGGGAGGAAAACAGCAAGTTGTCCAAAGGAAACAGAGTGTATTACTCTTTATAAATGTTTGAAATGTGAAAACGAACACTATGTATTGTCCATAAATACTAGACACATAAGTAAAAGTGGTTTAAAAAAATTTTTTAAGATTTTATTTTATTTTTATTTTTTTAAAAGATTTTGTTTATTTATTTGACAGAGAGGGACACAGCGAGAGAGGGAACACAAGCAGGGGGAGCGGGAGAGGGAGAAGCAGGCTTCCCGCAGAGCAGGGAGCCCGATGCGGGGCTCGATCCCAGGACCCTGGGATCATGACCTGAGCCGAAGGCAGACGCCCAACGACTGAGCCACCCAGGCGCCCCGTCCGAGAGAGAGAGAGAGAGAGAGAGAGAGAGAGAGCGAGAGAGAGCGAGAGAGAGAGAGCTGACAAGCAGGGGGAGCTGCAGAAGTAGAGGGAGAAGCAGGCTCCCTGCTCGACGTGGGGCTCCATCCCAGGACCCCGGGATCATGACCTGAGCCGAAGGTCATAACAGACTGAGGCACCCAGGTACCCCTGTAAAAGTATTTTAAAAGGAGCTAAAGACTATACGTCACGTGCATGGGATGGGGGATGGGCATGTA
Source organism: Zalophus californianus (assembly GCF_009762305.2). Taxonomy (NCBI): domain Eukaryota; kingdom Metazoa; phylum Chordata; class Mammalia; order Carnivora; family Otariidae; genus Zalophus; species Zalophus californianus. The sequence goes on from NC_045610.1 coordinate 12,309,081, forward strand.
ACAGTTACTTTCTCTGTAGTGTTATATTTCTTTTATATAAGAGGATTTAAAGTGAATAGAAGTATGAACAATTGCCAAATATAGGAGTGGGCACATGGGAGTTTGGTATATTAGAATCCCAGCTCTGCTTCTTTCTGGCTGTGTGAACTTGGACAAGTCATGTCACTTCCCCGGGCCTCAGTTTCCTTATCTGCAAAATGGAATCATAACAGGACCTACTTAATAGGGCTAGTATAAGGGTTACTGGAATGAATGTATGTAAAGAGCTGTTTGAAGTGGCACATAGTAAGCTATTAAGTTTTAGCTAGAACTGCTACTGCTTTTTAAATTTTTCAAAAAAAAAAACCCTTATCATTATTTCTTATAATAATCACCACAAACTGCTACCACAAGAAAAAATACAAAAACCAGGCTGCATCCAAGAAGGGCACTTTGAGATGCTCTAAGTGGACCTACGCCACAAATACCTATGAATGTCCTTGTGATACGTTCCTTCTACGTGAAGTCCGAAAATAGTCATTCCTTTGTCAGACAGACATCATGGGAATTGTTAAACCGATCATGCCATTGAATGATTGAGGGCTTTTTCATCAAAGCTGTATTCTTACATCTGATTCATCCTATTCTCTCATTGCCTGGAGCCTTGGGCAGGTTGGAAAAGCTACATGATACTTTGAATTTGTGAGTTAAAAAAAAAAAAAAACAGGCAGCAAAATCATTGCTCAGGCCAAATGTAGTGTAGCATACAGAGAGAGGGAAGAGACTCCTTCAAGCCACAATTCACTGCTTCAAAGGCAGGACAAAAGCCCTTTCCTCGGGTCGTCCTGCAGATGGCCTTTCTTCCCTCTCTGCATGGAATGTGATTCTTTGTGTTCCTTCCAACCACGCTCTCCTTTACTCGGAGACACTCCATGATGCTCAGTTTCTCAAATCACTTATGGTAGTGGTTTCATTTCTTGGAAGCACTCATTTGGGGGCATTTCCACACACCAACCTGACTGTATCTCGTTCAGACTCAGAATTTTCTCTGTAAGACATTCCCTTTAGTCTTTATTCCTTCTTCTTAGTTTTCGTCAGACTGCCACCAGCTTTTGACAGAATAAAAATGAGAGGCAATCCATTCCCAGAACCCGTTTTTGTTTAAAATGGTCATTACTGTTCTGATACCCTATTCTTTCCAATCTCTTCGCTAAGTCATTCTCTGATTATTTGTTAGCCAAAGGGGTTTTTGTTTTTTTGGTTTGTTTTCTTTTTCCCCCATCAGCCAACTGCTTCTGCATAGCCTCAACTTTAACCCCCTCTGTTAATCTTTTTTTTTTTTTTTTTTTAATGTCCTTTTTCTCATGATGGCCTTTCTGGTTTTTCCTCACCCTTCTTTCTTTTTTCTTTTTTTCCTAGAAGTTACTTTGTTTCCCTCATTGGATTTTTTTTTTTTTTTAAGATTTTATTTATTTATTTGAGAGAAAGAATGAGAGAGAGAGAGAGCACATGAGAGGGGAGAGGGTCAGAGGGAGAAGCAGACTCCCTGCCGAGCAGGGAGCCCGATGCGGGACTCGATCCCAGGACTCCAGGATCATGACCTGAGCCGAAGGCAGTGGCTTAACCAACTGAGCCACCCAGGCGCCCTTCCCTCATTGGATTTGCTGTCAGTCTTTTGCCTCTTGGTTACTAACCCCAGTTGCAAAAGTATAGTTACAAATTATCCTGCAGCTGGAATGCTGAGGAGGATAAGATGTGTGGCTGGTCTTCATAGTCTGGCCCCGTGGCTGGGCTTCCAGACCTCCTGGCAGGGGAGGAGATAGTCTGTAACTACAGACATTTGGAACACCCTCAAACTACAGACTGCAACAAGTTCCAAGCTGAAAAATGCTTCGAAGAAGCATCGAGAGGGAACAGGATTCGTCCCCTTGTCCTTCATCCTCTACTTACAACGTGACTTTGAAAATGTGGTTCTGTGAGCCGTGGACATTTCCTGCCAGGTCTTTGGCTCAAGCAAACTGTGCAATCCTGGGAGTTGTCAGGAAACAGCCGTGGCCTGTCCACGTGCTATGTTTTGGGCACCAGCTTTGTGCCGAGGGCTGTGCCAGGATGCATGAGACAGACGGGAGGCAAGAGAAGGCTCCAGGCCAAACCGCAGGGGAACAGTCGTGTCAGCTCAGAGCTAGAAGGGTCCCGGGGCTTGTCTCCCGTGATCCCCTTGTTTTGCAGATGAGGAAGCAGGAGCCTGGGGAGACAGGGTGACTCCCTTCAGGCCGTGCAGCCAGTTGGTGGAAGAACCGGGACACAGACACGGGAATAAGTGTGTGATACTGACATTAGGAAGAAACCGGGAAGCGGAGGACAGATGTAACGTTGGAATTTCCAGCCTATTTATGCTAGAAACTCCCCAGCATCTTAACTGGCATTAAGTCTGCAGAAAATACATAGTTATTGTTGTTCCAGCTATGGACAAATCCAGGGCTGGTAGTAAGAAGAGGGCTCGATTGTAGCTCCCGAGCAGCCAGGAACAAGCACACAAGGGTGTCGCGCCTCTGGCAAGCCATTGCTGGTTTGCGTAAGTCTTGATTTTCCAGGTGGCCTTGGTGACAGTTGGCAAGGGGGCCTGCTTACGTAACCGCCTGACTAGGGATTGCAGCAACCGCAGGGAGAGAAGCAAGTGTGGGAAGAGCCAGCCCCAATCCAGGGAGCCAAGGAGCTTCCTATAGGTGAAGTTCACTGGTGGCTTATGAAAAGTTTCTTGGCCGCCAAGCGTGTGAGCAAGCCAGCAGTGGTCTGAGTGCTCCCAGGAGGCAGCAATATCCTCCAGGTCAGCCCCGGGACCGCGTGCTGGAGCCACGCTAGCTTCCTGGCTCAGAGCTTGGTTTTCTTGTAGCGTGATTCAGTGCAGAAGGCATAAAGGTGCAAAATTAATTTATGGAGCAGCAAGAGGAGGGCCAGGGGGCCACGCAGCGATCATCAGTAACAGGGAAGCCCCTCGCCTCGTAGTCTCAGGCTGCTCACGAGGGCAGATCTGGGGAAGAGGCCAAAACCCACCTCTGCCAAGTTCTAGCTCCGTGAGCTCGGGCGAGTAATTCACCCACCTTGTCCTTGGGCGTCTCCGTGGTAAGATGTCCCCGCCTGGGCATCCAGGGATGAGAGACCACTCTTGTCCGGTGTCAGGTACTGTGCCTGGAGCTCCGGGGGCTCCGGGGAACTGAGTCCAAGGTGGGATTCCCATCCATTTCTTCAGGCGGCTTCCTGCTCGTTCCTCTTGTGTCTGTGGTTTCCACATCTCGGGAGTTGTCTACGCACAGCTCTGAATCAGCCAGGAGTACAGGAAAAGAAAATTGGAAATCAGAGCAGATCAAAGTCTTGTTGGCATGTCTTTCCCCCCCCCCCCCCCGCACCTTCGAATTTCAGCCCTGTTTTGATGACCTGCAGGCTCAAGCATTGTTATCGGTCTAACACTGCCCTGATGATGAGGTTAGGTGTTCCTCAATATTGACTGATGCCCTGCCCTGTGCCAGGCCATTGATTAGGTGCTATGAGGAGGTGAGGGCTGCAAGGAGTGGTGTGGGCCTCGGGAAGCTTTTAATCATGTGGGAGAAACAATATTGCACAAGCGACAGGCTCTCTGGCGTTAGCCAAGAATGCATTTCCCGACGGAGACGTTTGCTTACCTTCTTTCAGCTCCTCTGATGGGCAGATGCCACCGAGCCTCTTCTGAATGATGTGCTCCAGGGTCGGGGAAGACAAATGTGCACAGAAAACACTCTTAAAATGGCCTTTGTGGGAATATAGACAGGAAGACAACTGCAGATTGTTTTCTAAGGAAAAGGGAGTCCACACCAGATGGCAGGATGCAGCTCAAGCAGATTTGGGGATTGGCACAGCTCATTTTGAGAAACTAAAAGCACATGGGTGACAAAAGGAAATCTTCCAAAAGCTAAAGTTGAAATCCCAACTGGTTCAGCCTGCCCGCCCCCCCACACCCACCCCAGATCTAAACTTCTAAAAAGCAAATCAAATTGGAATGAGAAAACCTGTAAGTGAAGGAAGCTATCTCAGAGTGGTAAAGAAATCTGTGAGAAAAACTAGTAAAACCAGAGAGGAGAGCACATCCTTCAGGATGCCACTTCTTCCCTCCCCCAAATTCCTGCTGGACACTCGGCACACAAGGGCTCTCTCCCTTTTCAAAACTTGCCATTTGTCTGCAACTGTATTTGGCCCTTGCGCCAGCCAGTAACCCATCCGCCCGTCCTTCATGCACCCAACTATCATTCCCGAAGAATCTGCCTCATGCGGTGTTCGTGAGTGAGACATGCTTGCTGCTCCTGGAGATCTTGCAGTGGGCAGGGGCAGGGGGCAGGGATGGAGGCGTAAGCAGGTGGAGAAGAGAGATTTGAAATAATCTACAGTGCAAGGTGAACACTTCTTGCAAAAAACGTGTTTTTTTGGTCAAATATTATCCATTGCCTATACATGCTCTACCCGGCCTTCACTCCAGCCCTGGGAGATAAAACGTGATGGAGCTGAACTGGTCTAGGGAAATGATCACCTCATTCCCCTTGGCCAGTGACTGGTCTGGAACTGGCCATGTGACCTCGTTCTGACCATTGATATATCAGCAGAAATCGGTTGAGTGGGGTTTCCAGAAAAACTTGCATTCTTGTGGAAAAGGGGATGAGGAAACGTGACTGGGGTTGCTAGTTTCTCCCTTCTTTCTTGATGGAATGTGAATGCAATGCCTGGAGATGTGTAGTTATTTTGAGATCATGAGGCCACAACATGCAAGAGTGGCAGAACGCATATAGAGAAAGAGTTTGGGTCTCTGACAGCATCATTGTGGTGTTGCAAAGGCCAATCTCCAGGCTTCTTAGGTGTGAAAAAGAGGCCATTCTGTTACTGGCCCCTAGATTCATCCTTAATGGTAATTTCCTTAAGTAGTTTTTTAACTTATAAAAATATCTATTATTTTATAATCTATTAACAAAAAGTATATTCAATGGAGGAACTTCTGAAAAGTGCAAAAAATGAACAGAAAAGAAAACAAAAACTTTCTTCAAACACCTAAAGACATCCACAATGAATATTCTGTTGTCTCTCTTTTCCTACAATATAAATGTGTATGTGTGCTTTTAAAACAAATTTGGGGTCATATTGTTTTATAATATGTTTTTTTCCTCTTAATAATTTGCCATGAATGGCTTCCCATATCAGCTTGTATTTATTTACAACATGGTTTTCAATAAAAGGATTTATGAGGAAAAAAAAACCCTAAACCAAAGAGAAAAAACAGCAAATTCCTACAAAAAGCCAATGCTACTCAGAATTGTTTGTGGGACCAGGCATCTGGAGCACACTTGCAGGATTTGGGGAATCAGAGCGATGCAGGTGATCTTGGGGACCATTTTTTATTGAAATGAATCAATTTTTAGTTCCTCTGAGAGTCTTCTTTTTTAAGTTGTCCTGAAATCACATTTTAGTCTCTTAAAATTTTTTTTTAAAGATTTTATTTATTCATTCATGAGAGACAGAGGGATAGAGAGAGAGAGAGAGAGAGAGAGAGAGAGAGAAGCAGAGGGAGAAGCAGGCTCCCAAGGAGTAGGGAGCCCGATGTGGGACTCGATCCCAGGACCCTGAGATCATGACCTGAGCCGAAGGCAGACGCTTAACCATCTGAGCCACCCAGGCGCCCTAGTCTCTTAAAATTTTTAAAAAGGGAAATTGTTTATTATTGGTTCCTTATTATCTCTTTCTGCCAAAGGGCAAATGTATTAGATCTTCAAAATTAAATATATTTCTATACACATGCCTGCATGCAAACCAACGTGTTGTGCATGGTTCTCTCTCAGAGACACGGCTGGGTTACAGACCTCGAGCAGGCTCTGAGCAGGTACCACCCTTTGGCAGCCTGACCTCATGGCCTCCTTCTGACTAGTGGTGTTTCCATCGAGTACGGACCTGGCCAGTCCTTGCTTTCACCCCTTCCTCTACCATGGCTTCATCCAAGTTCAAGCAGTAGGCAACGGAGTAGTACCTTGAAAAGGTGTTGGAAAGGGATGCCGCTCCTCCCTCTGCCCTCTGCCTGGCTCCAATACCCGTGTTTACGTCACTGCCGTGGGCACCCTATGAAGCCTTGTGCAAGCAGCAAAACACAAGCCTTTCTTTGGGGGAGGGGGGACTTTGAAGGGCGTCTTTGTCTCACCTGCATCTGCCCCACGAAACAGAGCTGTAAACACAGCTCCTACCAGGTGAGTTTGTAATCTAAATACACACCCACATACGACAAGGGGGAGATTAGAAATTACAGTCAAGGGCAGGATTTATGTTTTTTTTTTTTTTTTTCCTGGAATTAAAAAAACAAGGCATTAGAATTCCCAACTAGGCTTCCAAGAGGTCAGTTACCAGGGTTACCAGATAAAATTCTACGTTTTGAAATGTGAAAATGAGGTCCAGCAGAGGGGAGGGAGGGAAGAAGGGAGGGGAAAGCAGAGAGAGAGAGGGAGAGAGGGAGGAAGACAGGGAGAAAGAGAGGGCAGAGAGCAGGAGGGAGAGAAAGAGGGAGGGAAGGGGGGGTGAGGAGGGGGCGATGGGAGGTTTAGCTCAGCGAAGAATGGTAACTGGTGTATCCATTCCATGAATTTGACGGACAGCTCCTGAGTGTCGCTGGATGCCAGGACACAGCAGTAAACAGGACAAAGCCCCGCACTCATGCAACATTTGTGCTAGGCCAAAGACACATTCTATTCGGCTCCCACAATTAAAAAAAAAAAAATCACCACTTAAAAATCAACAGATTTTACGGAAAAACTTCCATATTTCCAGCTTCTCTGGAAAAATCTCAGGATGTCACCACCAGCCTCCTATTGCACGTGGCCAGAGCAGCCTGGAAGGGGACGCGGTGCCTTGTTTAGAGGGGCAAGGGCTGGCCACATCTCAGGCCCCCACTGCATGCCCCGTGTGTGTGTGTGTGTGTGTGCATGTGCATGTGCGTGTGCGTGTGTGTGTGTGTGTGTGTGTGTGTGTGTGTGTGTGTGTGTGTTTGCCTGGCCTGCTGCTCCCTTCAGGGACCCCGAGGACATGGGATTTGATGGCCCCTGCACCAGCACATCAGAGCAGTGTGAAGGCACACATCCCATCCTGGCCGCTAGATGGGAAGAAGCTTGGGCAGAAGGGCAACGTCCACGTGTCCTCAGCGGGCTCCGCGTGGGACCTCTCAGCCCCGCCCGACTGCACTGCCCAGCTGGGCACCAGCTCGCCCGTCCAGCCTGCTCCTGCCGGCCACTCCGGCCTGCCCAGCGAGGCGCCAGGCGCTGTGGTCCCACCAACATCTTGGTGCAGGGCGTGCGGGAGTCCACTCTGCACTCACACGTGTGCCGCCCGAAGTGCAAGCCAGTGAACATGAGTGAGGATGCGCCTGGCCACCTACTTCTCTTAGAGGAAGAGTTCCGAGGTGCAGGTCATAAGGCTTCACCGCAGTCCGGTGGGTAGGGCCCCCAGTCCCCGGTAGAATGGCCAGCTTGATCATGTGTCCTTGCATCCTGCTCTGCCTCCTTCCCGGTCCTCTCCCTCCCTGTCACCCACTCACCCCTGTCCAAATGAATCCTCAGGCTCTCCTCTTTGGGGAACCCAGGCTAAGAAAGAGGACCCCAAGCTTGGCCCTGGAAAGTAGGCCCTCAGGATGGGCCCCCATTACTGACTACGTGTGGGGAGGTGACGGGTGTGAGGGGCAGGGACAGAGCAGTTAAGAAGACCCTGCCTCTTGCTCGGCTCTGGAGCCGAGTTCATGCAAAGTGTTGAGGAGGCTGCAGTCAGTGGCGCTGGAATGGTCTGGAGGCAGTGATACTAGCCACGATTATAGCATCGGATCGTTGCTGTTAGCTGCTTTGGAGACCCTAGAAAGGCACGGCTGGCCCAGGTCAGCTGCTCATCAAGGAAAGTGTGCCATCGTGGGGGCTATGAGCCTCCAGGGACGGCGCAAGGAGGCCTGGTTTCCCACAGCTGGGGCCAGGACTTGATGGTGGGGTGACAGGAGCTGCAGAGGAGACAGACTGCCAGCCTCAGGGGGTCTCCCGTGGGCAAGGCAAGGCTCTGGCGGGAACAGGGCGCACCTCTGAATCCTGGAGGGGAGATGTTGTGGGCAAGCCTGGGAATCTTGGGAATCTCCCGTATGTCTCTGAACCCTCCCACAGCAGCAGCCCCTCTGTCTTGTCGGGAGGGAGCGGCCAGGCTTCCACGGTGCTGAGGCCCTGCATGGACGCCGCCCGAGGCAGGTGTCTCACAGGACGGCTGTGTCCTCCTCGACACTCAGGGCTGCTATCCTTTATTGGGTCCCTCCTCGCAGCCGGCCGGGGCCAGGTGCCAGCGCGGTGTGAGGGGATGCAGACCCCGCTCCGGGAAGGAAGAGCCTCCACACTGATGGGATCGTGCACCAAGAAGCGTGACCAACAGGGACTTGGAGGACAGAGGTGGAGTTAGGTCAGCTGGAGAGGAGAGGGTGAGTGACGCAGAGATACACATCTGTGACTGGGGATCCCTGTGACGAGAAAGTCCCCTGGAGCCCGTTCTCGTACCCTGCCGAGATGTCCCTAGTCATAACCTACAGGAAATAAGGCGCAGATGCCAGAAACACCTTGGCACAGGATGGAGGAAGGACACTTGAAGGTCAGGGTCATGGGTATATGAACGTGCATGTATTAGGTGAGACCAGAGGCCCCGTTCCCTGACTATGGTCCTCAGGAAGGCCTCAGGGGACACTACCTTCACTAATGCAAAAGGGTGAGGGCGCACCCGCATCTTTTTTTTTTTTTTGAGATTTTATTTATTTATTTATTTGACAGAGAGAGAGAGAGCACAAGCAGGGGGGAGTGGCAGGCAGAGGGAGAGAGAGAAGCAGACAACCCGCTGAGCAGAGAGCCCGGCTTGGGGCTCCATCCAGGGCTCCCGGGATCATGACCTGAGCCGAAGGCAGGCGCTTAACCGACTGAGCCACCCAGGTGTCCTGGCACCTGCATCTTTTTTTTTTTTTTTTGTATTTTTTATTGTTATGTTAATCACCATACATTACATCATTAGTTTTTGATGTAGTGTTCCATGATTCATTGTTTGTGCATAACACCCAGTGCTCCACGCAGAACGTGCCCTCTTTAATACCCATCACCAGGCTAACCCATCCCCCCACCCCCCTCCCCTCTAGAACCCTCAGTTTGTTTTTCAGAGTCCATTGTCTCTCATGGTTCGTCTCCCCCTCCGATTTACTCCCCTTCATTCTTCCCCTCCTGCTATCTTCTTCTTTTTTTTCTTAACATATATTGCATTATTTGTTTCAGAGGTACAGATCTGTGATTCAACAGTCTTGCACAATTCACAGGGCTCACTATAGCATATACCCTCCCCAATGTCTATCACCCAGCCACCCCATCCCTCCCACCCCCCACCACTCCAGCAACCCTCAGTTTGTTTCCTGAGATTAAGAATTCCTCATATCAGCGAGGTCATATGATACATCTCTTTCTCTGATTGACTTATTTCACTCAGCATAACACCTTCCAGTTCCATCCATGTCGTTGCAAATGGCAAGATCTCATTCCTTTTGATGGCTGCATAATATTCCATTGTGTATATATACCACCTCTTCTTTATCCATTCATCTGTCAATGGACATCTTGGCTCTTTCCACAGTTTGGCTATTGTGGACATTGCTGCTATACACATTGGGGTGCACGTACCCCTTCGGATCCCTACATTTGTATCTTTATGGTAAATACCCAGTAGCGGCACCTGCATCTTTGAGAAGCTTGGTGGCAGGTGTCCTCTGTAAGCTGGGGCTGACACTGTGAGTCTCTACCATGAACCTGGGCTCCCTGGTATGGATGGGGATGATGGGGTAGAGACTAGGAGGCAGTCCTTCCCTGTCAGGCAAGGAGGATGTCATTCTCTAGTCAGTGACAAGGCTGGAATGACGATGGTGGGGTATGTGATGAAGGCCAGCAGAGCAGGGTATTCCAAGGACCAAGATTAAGGGAAGCCACACTGGTGTTACTTGACTTGTATAATTAAAAAATAAATGAATAATTAAAACCAGAAGAAAGAGGGATGCCTGGGTGGCTCAGTTGGCTAAGTCTCTGCCTTCGGCTCAGGTCATGATCCCAGGAGCCTTGGAGGGAGCCCCAAGTCGGGCTCCCTGCTCAGCCGGGAGCCTGCTTCTCCCTCTCCCTCTGCCCTCCCTCCCCCTATTCGTGCTCTAGCTCTCTCTTACTCTCTCTCAAATAAATAAAATCTTTAAAAATATCTTAAAAAAGAAAGATAATGGCTGTGAGGGATGGGGGGACAATTTTAAAACAGCAAGGTTTTTTTTCTTTCAAATATCAAAGACATTAAAGAGTCAAGTTCACGTGTGAAAAAGATTTCGTTAGTAGACGCTCATGCTACCTGAAATCTAGATAAAATGACTTAATAGAACCCCAAATAGATGTGATTTAAATGAGAGGACGGAAATTCCTTGAGCTAATTTATGCCAAGAGATGACACAGGAGGAAAAATTATTTCTAATTCATAAATGATTTAAGTAAATTTCTCTTTGCTTCTTCCATGTGGTAAGGGAATATAGAACGTTTAGAGTAAGACTTTGAACTTTGTGCGTGTAGGTTGGAAAGACTAGTTTGGAAATCATCACAATAATATATTTCTGTATCATTTTAGAGTTCACAGCCAGCTTCGACTAACCCGCCACGGCCCATGCGTACTTGTCTTACGACTTTTGCTCCCTCTCTCCCTCTGACAGTGATTTCTCTCCAGCGCATACACTCTGTTCTGTCCCATGGTACCAAGCACAGGCTTGCACACAGGGTGGGCAGGGGGGCTGATTAACGTTCAGCGAACAAATGATGTCCCTTGATCTTCACTCATGATTCCGTCTCCTTGTAGGACAGCCAGGCTCTCCCACAAAATTTTTTTTTTTTTTTATCCTGCAGTATCACACACACACAGAAAGGTGAAGAAGACATGAAGTGTACAATTTGGTCCGTTTTCACTTGGCAAACACACCCATGTACCTGACACCTAGATCAAGAAACACAACTTGGCGAGCATCTGAGAAGCCACTCATGTCTCCGTCTAGTCACTCCTGTCCCCAAGAGTAATCAGTCGCTCTCCTGACTTCTGACACCATCCTATATTAGTTTTGTCTGCTTCTTTTTTTTTTAATATGTTCCATTTCTTTTTTTAAAAGATTTTATTTATTTATTTGAGAGAGAGAATGAGATAGAGAGACAGCATGAGAGGGGAGAGGGTCAGAGGGAGAAGCAGACTCCCTGCCGAGCAGGGAGCCCGATGCGGGACCCGATCCCGGGACTCCAGGATCATGACCTGAGCCGAAGGCAGTCGCTTAACCAACTGAGCCACCCAGGCGCCCTAGTTTTGTCTGCTTCTAAGTGGAATCCTATGGCAGGTACTTTTTTCTAGCTTCTTTGACTACATTTTGTTTGTGAGATTAAACCCTATCGGGACAAGTGGTTATAATTTTCATTGATGTAAAGTAACCTATTATGTGAATATCTATCCATCTTACTGTGGCTGGACATTTTGGAAGTTTTGAGGTTTGGGGCTAGAGAGTGCTACTGTAAACATTCTTATATATGGCTTTTGGTGCCCATTTGTAGGCCCGGGGATGTGATCACTGGGCCCCCGATTTGCATGTGCTCAGCTTTAGTGGATACTGCCAGACAATTTCCCAAATTGGCTATTCCAACTTAACACTCACGTGAGCAGTTTATGAGAGTTCCAGTTGCTCCACATCCTCACCAGCACTTGACATTGCCTTTTTTTTTTCATGCTAACCATTTTGGGGGTATGTATTTGCATTGCCTTCCACAACCTTTTACAAGACAAATTGGGTAACAAGAGAAAGATGTTATGACAGTCTGTGATTTCCAAACATGGTTACCACAATCTCTCTTGTCCCATAGAGTTTTTATCATGACTTTGACCCTCCTCCCATCAAGTGATGAGATCTGTGCTCTCTCCCTTAAGTCTGGGTGGGCTCAGGATTATGGCCTACATGATACTGTGTAGCCTCAGAGGCTGTCATAAATGTGAGACAGCCCCAGAAATGAGTCTTCATGTGTATGTTCACATGGTCTTGGATAGGGGGACAAGACCGTTCAAATGGAAAAGGAGAGTCTCTTCAGCACAATGGTATTAGGAAAATGGGATATTCACATGCAAAAGAATGAAGTTGAACCCTCTTCTTACATCATCTACAAAAAATAACTCCAAATGGAGTAAAGACCTACAAATAAGACCTACAACCATGGAAGGAATTTGGAAGAAAACATATAGGAAAAGTTTCACGACATTGGATTTGGCATAATTTCTTGAATATGACACCAAATGCACAAGCAACAAACACAAAAATAGACAAATAGGACTATACCAAACTTAAATTTTTGTGCACTGATTTTGTGCATTTGTGCAAAGGACACAATCAACAGAATGAAAAATCGATAGAAAAGGAAAAAATATTTGCATATCGTATGTCTGATTAAGGTTTAATATCTAGAATATATAAAGAGCTTGTACCATTCAACAAGTGATTAAAAAATGGACAAAGGGTTCAAATACACATTTCCCCAAAGATGATATGCAAATGGCCAACAAGCATATGAAACAGTGTTCAACATCTCTAGTCATCAGAGAAATGCAATATAAAATACCCACTAGGATGACTACTGTTTTTTAAAAAACTTGAGGGACGCCTGGGTGGCTCAGTTGGTTAAGCGTCTGCCTTTGGCTCAGGTCATTATATTGGGGTCCTGGGATTGAGCCCCGTGTCAGGCTCCCAGCTCAGTGGAGAGCCTGCTTCTCCCTCTGCCTCTGCCCCTGCCCCCCCTGCTTATGCCCCCCTAAATGAATAAATAAAGTCTTTATAAATAACTTGAAAATGAGTGTTGGCAAGGATGTGTAGAAATTGGAACCCCTGTGCACTGTTGGTGGGATTGTAAAATGGTGCAGCCGCTATGAGAAACAGTACCACATGAGGCTCCTTGAAAAAAAAATTAGAAATTGAACTACCATATGATCCATCAATTCCACTTCTGGGTATATATCCAAAATAATTGAAAATGGAGTCTTGAAGAAGTATCTGCCCACCTCTCTTCATTAGTATTATTATTGTGGCATTATTGAAAATAGTCAAGAGGCAGAAGCAGCCCAAATGTCCATCTACGATGAGTGGATAAACAAAACTATGTAAACAATGAAATATTATTCAGCCTTAAAAAGGAAGGAAATCACATGGAGGAACTTGAAATGCATGTTCCCAAGTGAAAGAAACCAGTCTGAAAACACTACATACTGTATGATTCCAGCTATATGACATTCACTATCGAGACAGTAATAGGACCAGTAGTTGGCAGGGGTGGGCGGGGAGAGGGAGAGGGATGACTGAGTGGAGCATGGAGGATCTTTAGGGCAGTGAAAATACTCCATATGATACCATAATGATGGCTACATGTCACTACACATTTGTCCAAACCCAAAGAATATACAAAACCAAGAGTGAACTGTAATAGAAACTCTGTATTTGGGGAGATTACGATGGGTCAATGTAGGGTCATCAATTGTAAGAATTGTACCACTCTGCTGGGGGATGTTAATAATTGGGGGCGCTGTGCATGTGTGAGGGGATAGGGAGTATTTGAGAAATCTCTGTACCTTCCCCTCAACGTTGCTGTGAGCCTAAAAGGGCTCCCCCTAAAAATCTTGATAAAACAAAAGAAATCAACTTTGTCACATGCTACAACACATATGAACTTGAAGACATTATGCTAGGTAAAATAAACTAGTCACAAAAGCCACATGCTATGTGGTTCCACTTATACGCAGGAGTATCTAGAGAAGTCAAAGTCAAAGAGACAGGAAATAGAATGGTAGTCACCGGGGGCTGCAGGGAGGGGAGAAAGGGAAGCTGTTGTTCAATCGGTATAGAGTTTCAGGTTTGCAAGATATAGAACTGCTGGAGATCTATTTCACATCGATGTGAAGATCCTTAACATTAGTGAACGGAACACTTAAAAATGGTTACAATAGGTAATTTTATGTCATGTGTTTTTTTTTTTTTACCACAATTTAAAAAGGTGATACAGCTTCTGTCTTGTTCTCTTGGGACCCTAATTCTCAGCATCCCGCAGTCCCATTGTGAGGAAGCCCAGACTAATGCTGGCAAAAAGACCACACAGGAAAAAAAAAAAAAAAAAAAAGACCACACAGAAAGACCCCAGGTGTGGGTTCCAGCCCACAGCCTTGCTGAGGTCCCAGCTACTGACCGGTGTCAACCCCCAGACTGTGAGTTAAGGCAACAGTAAGTCAGCCTTGACTTTGGGGCACCCCAGCCGAGGCCCCAACATGGTGGAGCAGAGATGAGCCAATCCTCTATACGCTTACTCAGCACCTGACCCACAGAATCCATGAGCACAACAAAAGGATTATTTCATGCCATTAAACTTGGTGGTGGTTTGTTTCTAGCAACAGTAGCTGGAACAGGTGTCTTAGAAATTACTTTTTCCTAGGAGGTTCTTCCTTAATTCTGTTCTGGGTTTTCTGAAAGGGAATTTGGAAGACCAAGCCTCGTTCCCTTCTGCTTCTTCTTTTTTTTTTTTAAGGATTTTATTTATTTGACAGAAACACAGCGAGAGAGGGAACACAGGGAGGGAGAGGGAGAAGCAGGCTTCCCGCCAAGCAGGGAGCCGGATGTGGGGCTTGATCCCAGAACCCTGGGATCATGACCTGAGCTGAAGGCAGACGCTTAACGACTGAGCCACCCAGGCGCCCCTCCCTTCTGCTTCTTTACAGTCAGTTGCTGAGGACAAGTCCTGGGTCATATTCCCTCTCAGTCCAGACAGCCCTCTGAGGCTTTTCCTGCTGGTGACATTGATTTTGTCCCAGGGTATTTCGAGTTCTCTAGGTCAGGAGGAGCTCACCAGCACAATAACCTGCTCGTGCTATGGTGACCCTGAGTGTGTCTGGTGGATCTTAGCATTTTCTTTCAACCCTTCCAAGGACGGAGGAGGCTCTCTGGTTTCCTTGTTTGGAGGAAGCAGGTGCAGGAGGGAGGGAGAGAGGCAGGCCAGGGGTAGCTGCTACAGGAGGTAACATAGCTGATATCCAGATCTCAAACATCACAGGGACTGGGAGGAAAGGAGGCCCAGTACCAGCTCATTCATTCAGCAAATGCTTGAATGCTCACCAAGCTCTGCAGCCCTGCAAGGCTTAGCCTTGAAGACAGACACACCAACCAATAAGAACCAAGTACTCAGTTGTCTACGCCTGCCACTTAATCACTGATCTTTCCCCTTACACTTTTAAAATTGGTTATTGCCAGGAAGTCTTTGTAAATGTTTCCTTTTAAGTCTGATTTTCTATGAATCTGTAGTTGATTCTTTTGAATATTCTAGATAGTCAACCATATTACTAGCAACTGATGATCATTGTTTGGCCTCTTGTTTTCTAACCTTTTTAATGCTTACTTCCTTTTCTTGTTCTGTGGTTGACTGGGACCCTCTGCACAATGGTGGGTGACAGCTTCCTTAGCTGTTGTCTGGTTCTTGACTCATTGGGAACGTGGCAAGTGTTTTGTTGTTAAATGTGATATTTGCTGTAGGTTTTGGGTAAAAACTGTAAGTAAAGGACACTTCCATCTATTTCAGTGATTATCTTGTTCAAGATTTTCCTAATAAACTTCATTCATTGGTAAGTTTAACTTCAGCCCAATAGACAGACTTTAAGACTGGAAATGACCAAAATTCTATCTGCTGGTGACTGGGTAAAGAAAGTCCGGTGTGCCCAGGCAACACATTCTCCCTGAGACTGGGGTATGCCTGGCGAGTGTGAGCAGTGGCTAGAGGCCGATCAGGGAAACTCTGCTGAGGGCATCACCCCTATTCCCTCCGTATAAAATCCTATCACAGAACTCTGGGAACATCACTCCCTTCATTAGTAAAGGGAGAGAGGTAGGTTAGATTTCTGGCCATAAGATCCTATGGCTGTGAGTCTCTGAGGCTTTAAAAGGGATAGTAAACTAGAAGGTAATAGATATTTAAACCCCAAAGTAATTATTCGGTGGTGGGATTATAGGTACTCTTTATTTTTCAAAGTTCTTTAGTGTTGTCATGTCATCTTTTTCATAAAGAAGGGTGTGGGGATGTGTTTGCACTACAAAAGGTGCAATACAGCATTCTCGGTTCTGGCTGCAGAAAAAAGAAGTGAGAAAACTGGATTTAACAGTCTGAGTCTGAGGATTCCTGAGGGGAGAGTACCCATGGCTGACCTTCTGTGGCCCAGCTCAGGTTGTCTTTCCATCTTGTTTCTGGGACGTAAGCAAGCTGCCCTTTGACAGAAAAACGGAAGCTGTGGGCATGGAGCTGTTGCAGAACTGGACCAAACTGAGTGGAAAAGTCTGCTCCCTGTCCGATTTACCAAAGTCTTTCATCCCGACACAGCAGCTGACAAATGGCAGCCTCCCTCCCTCCCTGCCCTGACTTCTTGAAGCCATGCTATGTGAGACCAAGGTCTTGGCCAAATGCTCACAGTTCCTGAAGCTGGACAGACTGGGTTCAAATTCCAGCTGCACCACTTACTATCTCTGTACCCTGGGTATGTATGTAACCTCCATTTCTTCATGAGTAAACCTGGGATAATAATAAATGTGTCTAGGCTTGTGAAGATTAACTGAATTAATCCATGGGAAGGGCTTAGCACTGTGCCTGGTGCATAGTAAGTGCTCAATAAGTGTTAGCAGTGGTGATGGTCATGAAAAGGGTGATGAGGGTAGCGATGGCAATGGGGATGGGGTTGTTGGTGGTGATCGTGGTGACAACAATAATGATGTTGATGGTGATGATGATGTTGATGATGATGGTGATGATGGTGTTAGCGATAACAGTGATGATGATGGTGGTGGTGGTGTTATTAGTGATAAGTGATGATGATGATGTGATGATGGTGATGGTAGTGATTGATGATCGTGATGATGGTAGTGATAATGATCGTGATGATAATGATGGTGTTAGTGATGATGGTGGTGATGATGGTGATGATGATGATGGTGATGATGCTGTTAGTGATGATGGTGGTGATGATGCTGTTTTTGATGGTGGTGGTGGTAGTGTTAGTGATGGTGAGGGTGATGGTGATTGATAATGATGATGGTTATAATGGTTGTTCTGTGTTGGTCTCAGCCTTCCAATAGTGGTGCTATCAGCAGGACTGTCTGGGGTATTCCCCTGGGCCTGTATTACTTGTGGTGAGCCCCCACAGATATTTCCCTGACCAGAGCCAATGCTGTGGCTGGACCAGCCCTTGTGGTTCTTATGATAGCAAGACACACCTCAGCAATAACCATCCAGGAACTTTGAAACAACAAGGTTTATTACTCACAAGTCCTAGAAGATACACCACACACCCAGGGCCACACAGCAAGGTCAGAGAGAGAAAGAGAGAGGACTGAGAGCAGACCTAGGAGCTCTGCCTTTTTGGGGGTCAAGTGTGGGGGACCTAGGGTTTTTCAGGTTCCATGTTTATTGACAAATTTAAAATATGGGAGCAGGAATTAGGCTGCCGAAAGGAAAAAGCAGAGTGACTCAAGTGGTCTGTGATCTAGGTCACCCAGGGCTTTCTAAAAGAGGAACTTCATGGGTAGGACAGCCTGGCTCTTTACCCAGTTGTGTGGCTGGTGACCATGTTACACAGCTGGCGATGTGTTGATCTGACATGGATGTCTATGAAAGAGATGCCTCAGCCATCAAAAGCTTAGTGTCAGGCACTTACGTTATAATCCAAACAGTGTCTTGTCAGGCACTTAGGCCACAGTGATGGTGATGATTATTAGTAACACCTTTCAGCCTATTGGTTGGAGGGAGGGGGTTGACTAATCACTCTCTAAGGCCCATTCCAGGTGGTCTTCTACAGAATATTCTATTATCCATAGAATCAATCCAAAGGGATTAGCAGCCAGACCCCATGTCAACAGGGCACTGGGGTCCCCTCTTCAGCCCGAGTTTAGCCTTTGTGGCTCACTTAGACCATAGAACAGGCAATCCAGGGCTGATTTCTACAATGATGTGCTGTCCTACAGAGATTGAACTGCCTTGCTTTGTAACATCTGGCATATCCATCTACATTTCTGGGCTAGGGATTTAGGGCACAGTGACCCATGAGCCCTTCCATCTCTCTAGAGAAAGAATAGATAGTCCCTGTACCTTCGTGGATGAAACTCCGCCTCCCCACGTGCACCTGGTGAATCAGCAGGTTGAGTCCCAGAAGGCCTGAACCCCATCTGTTTTAGAGTCAGTGGATTTTACAAGTTTGCAGTCACATAGCGGAACTTCTAGTTCCTCACTCCTCACGAACAAGACAAGAACCACCTGCATAATAACTCTTGTACTGGTGTATAACTTTATCCCTGTGATTGTCATGGTGACGCTGAAAATCTGGGGATGGTTTTATTACCTGAGCGGCAATGACCCACTATAGCCCCACGATGGGTAATGTTTGCTGAGCACCACCCTCCTGCTGGTGGCCAGACACCACACTTTGTAACTGCACCCCCCTATGTGTACCCCCACCCCTAATGTGCATTCCCATTCCAATTGTGAGAGTGCTCTGTCTTCATTTTTATTTCTGGCCATGTTGATGACTGCATGTCCCTGAAGGCCGAAGAGAGGCACAGCAGGGCTGAGCCACACTCATGGCCACATACATCCTGGTGGCACTGGGGAGGGAAGGCCACTGGAAGCTGCTCTTCTGGCTTCGGATGCCCTGGCCTGGCTCCCACCAGCCCAGCCTTTCAGAAAGGGGTATGGGTCCAGCTGATGGAGCAGCCAAGGACTGAGATCGGGAGAGCATAACTGGGGTGAAAAGTCTGGGGCAAACCTGAGAATCATTGACCCCCAATTCTTAGCAGGGTCCTTCCTTACACTGTGACATCCTCACTTCATTAGGGGGTAATTACTATTTGCTGTCTTTAGAAAGTTCTTTTCTTCTCTTGTCTGCTCCTCACACAGGACCTTCAGAATGGATGTGCCCGGAATTAGGCCTGAGTTGATTACATGAGAAGAGCATAGTTTCTGCTTTTGGAGGGAGTTAAAAAAAAAAACAAAAAAAACAACCCACCCCAAAGCATCCCGATTCCTGTCTGGCCCCTCCTCACACTGAGTACAATCCTGCCTGCTGGGTATAAGCAGCCTATCCAGGCAGAATGATTGTAAAACTAAATGCACTTGACACCCTCTCTGTGCAAGAAATCTTCCTCACCCTCCAAATCCATTTTTTTTCTAATACTGGAGCTTAGAAAAAAATAGGTCTCAACCCCCAAATACATTTTAATGAGCTCCTCCTTGGGCATGACCTGGCAGATCTTTCCCATGCGCTGTTCAGAGCTTCTTTTGAACGTGTGGGTCAAGGCATCCCTAGAATGCTCAAGGTTTTATTAGCCAGACCGTCATCCCTGGAGCCAGTCTCCTGGAGGGCTGCAATGAGGATTCTATTAGTGAGAATGAGACGAGAAAACACAAAGAAAAAAGTATCAGAGGGTTGTAAAACTCCTAAGAGGAAGGCACAGACCAAGCGCCACCTCCCGAGCGAGCGCCAAGAGCGCTCCCGTCCCAGCCAGACCTTGCGGAGAACTTGGCAGAGCCCTTGGCCTTGCAGCCGCCAGCTGGGGGTGGGGATGGGAAGGCCAGGGGCAAGGAGCTCGGGGGCCAGGCGCCAGGCTGTGACTGACGCTGCTGCTGGGCACTCAGGTGCCCCGGGAGGTCCGGGAGTGGACTTGTTGGACCTGGAATGACGGAGCAGAGCTGTGGGCACCCGGAGGTGACAGGAGGCTGCTGAACAGGGACGGTCCACCCCGAGCCTTGTCCCCGAGGAGAACCATTGCTATCTCGACACCCTGCCCATTGGAGGCAGTTATTTGATGCTGGCAAATTAGTCTTCCTCATACTAATCCGTAAGCTCCCTGAGTGCCGAAGACTCATACAACTCTCCTCTGGGTACTTAGGTGCTCCGGGCCCTTCTCCATAACACCTGCTCTGGGGGCAGAGCACACGAATCAGCTTGTTAGCCAATCAGTTTCTCCCCTGCTTGCTGCCCGAACCAAACTCCCCAGCAGCCCCTCAACCGACCTTATCTCTACTAAGGACCTGCCACTGTTCTAGACACAAAGGATGCACTGGGAACGAGACAGGTCCCATCCTCCTGGAGCTGATGCTCCTTGTGGGGAATAGAAACAGGAAGCAAAGAAACGCATGGGATGTTTTCATCGAGGAGTGGGAGCCAAGAAGAAAGGCGAGGTCAGCACTAGGACCCATTCATTGGACCCTTTTCCCCAAGGAGGTGACTTTTGAGCTTCCACCTGAATGTTGAGAAGGCGACAGGGGCAAGGGAGCCACGGGGCAGTGGGAGGAGCGGGGTGGGGGGCTCTGTGAGTTCTCGGGGCGCCCCCAGGAGCGCAGCTGCAAGGCGCACAGTATGGAATGCCCGGGGACACTGTGTACTGGCGGGTTGCTTTGCCTTTCACAAAGGGCTCCCACAAACACCTCGTCTTCACTGGCTCCTCACAATCGCTCCGGGAGGCAAGGAGGTCCTGCAAACGTGATTCAAAAACTGACAAGGTTCGCATTATCAATAAATAAAATGAGCCCTCCTCTCCTTCCCTCTCTGTAGAGGAAAAAAAAAATGAGGACAAGTCTTTCTAAAGATCAGCTTCACTCTGAAATATTCCATGAAATAAGTGGGCTTTGGTAATTAGGACAGTTACAACCGAACAACCCAAGATGGGCTATTGTCTGCTCCGCGCAGCTTGGCAAGATTGTTCGCCTTTGAATAAGGCCCATTTGCCTTGGTGCAAAGGTCAAGACGTATGTTAAATTGGATTTTTGAGGGAAAGCAGCCCACGCACACAGCCCTCCTGCGCTGCATCCAGCCTGACCCACTTAGGCAAAATCAGTGTATCGCAAACCCGAACACGGGACCAGAGGGCAGGCGCCCAGGGTGCGGTAAGCAGGGTCACCAGCGTTCCTGGGACCCACACCAACAAAGAAAAAGCCCAAAGGAGAAAGGGGAGAGGCTGAAACATGCTCAAGACCCAGGTGGGGACACACGTCCCACCAACTACAGCTTGGACCTGGCTTGGTTCTCAAGGCTTCATGTTTGGACAGGGAATGGTGATGTGAATTTTCTTTTTCTACCGACCCAGCTGCTCACCTGGGCTGTGGCTGGGTGGAGAGTTCTCCAGACCCTATCGAGTAGGGCTGATGACCTTGAAAGCCCAAGGATGGGCCCAGGTCAGGAAGTGGCACCTGCTGCATGCAGGCAGGGGACGGCAGGGGGAATCAAAGTCTGAGAGAGAAACCCCGATGTAGGCCAGCTGAGCTTGACTGGGAAGTGGTCTTAAACGGCAGCAGCTACATTCTGAGGACCTACTGTGTGCCAGATCTCTAATGAGTTTACCTCCATATGGCCTCTAATTTAATCTATTTAAAATTTACATTCGATGATAAATACTGATCTCCTCCACTATATGCCACCCATTGTTCTAGGCGCCAGGGTCTGGGGAGCAGTGGGGAGCAGGAAGACTTTCAAGAAGGCTTGGTCTTTGTGGGATTTCTAAAAGGGGAAGACAAAGACGACATAGAAGCAAAAACATAACATAACTTCAGATGGTGACACTCTCAGTTCTAGCTTCGATTCCCAGCTGCACTTTGGGGTGAACACTGCCTAGTTGGCCCCAGTGTCTACGTTTTTCCACAGTAGTAGAGCCCCCACATTTTACCTGCATGTGTAGTCACTCAGGACAGAGATTTTATTCTCCCAGCCCCTCTTTCTGCTAGGTGAAACAATTGACTAAGTTGGGGTCAAGAGGATGTCAGTGGAAGTCATGTATAAAATTTTAGGAAGTATCCTTAAAGGCACGGGGCATGACCTTCTTCCCTTTCCTCCTTTATGCTGCCTGGAACGTGGACGTAACCACTGGAGCTCCAGCAGCTATCTTGGACCATGAAGGAAAAATAAACTATTTTGCTTAGCCTTGGTTCTTTACGGGTTTTATTTCTGTAACTTGCAGCTGAATCTAATCTTAACGAACATAGTCCCTCTTACTAACTCTGTAACTTTGGATAACTGGCTCGAACCTTCTGAGTCTCCCTATTTCATACGGTTGCCTGTCAGTGGCTTTCAAATTAGAGCGTGCGTCAGAATTTCCTGGAGGCTATTAAGACAGTGCTGTGCCTTACCCGCAGAGCTTCTGATTCACTAGGAACTCAAAATTTTGCATTTCTAGCAAATGTTCAGATCCTCCTGCTGGTGGCCAGACACCACACTTTGTAACTGCAGCCCCCTATGTGTACCCCCACCCCTAATGTGCAGCTCCCCAGGAAGGGACCCAAGGGAGGTCTAGACTGCACATCCCAGGGCAGCACATGGGATCTTAGTGTCCTGTCAGACATGCCACCAGTGACCTCTCACCTCTGTGCCTGCTCCTGAGCCCCTGGGGCCCTGACCCCTGATTGCTGGCTTCAAATGCTGTTTACAGAGGGCTGCCATGGAGGGCCTGAGACCCGTCCCCAGGAAGGACCTCTGTGAGAGCCCAACCTCTGGCACCCTCCTCCGCCTGTAAGGAAGTGAGCCCTGCTCCAGTGAGTCAGAGGGTGGCTCCTCCCTTGGGCCATTGGGCTGCAACCACTATCTTTTAGGCCCTCTCTTCTGCCACCATATGTTGTCCTGCTATTTGCAGTGGTGAGTGGGTGGGGATGGCCCAGAGCTGCCAGATGGTGAGCAGGACTGGGACACGATCCAGACATGTGCACCTGCCACGGAAATGTAATTCCTATACTTAGGAGTCGAGTGAGAGGTAGAGGGTGAATCTCGAGGCTGGGATGCCCTTTCTCCCCAGGCCTCTATAGCACTGCTCTGCTAGGCAGAGGTGCCTTGCCCTTTTGTTCTCCCCCACGCATCTCTCCAAGAGAAGACTGATCCTCTCCTCAGGAAGCTGGGGCACCAGCCGACATCACAACCACGCCTGGGACAGTGGGCCTCAGCAGCTGTCTGCCCACTCTGTCCACGCTCCGCCAGCTTCATCAAAGGAGTGGGTGCCAACTATTACGTTGCTGCTCAGCAGGGGATAGTACTGAGAGGACTGGAGATGCCCACGCATCCCTGTACCAGTGGCTTGGAGGGCAGGCGCTGGTCCAAACCCCGACTCTTTTGCTTGTGAGTCGTGTGACCTCGGGCGAGGGGCTGAACCTCTCTGGGCCTCAGTTTCCTCCTCCGTAAAAGGGGCTAATAACAGTGTCTTTACGTTGCATCAGCCAAGGTGCTTGTTGTAAGCAACATAAACCCACCCACTCTGCTAATATAAGCAGGAAAGGTAATCCTTAAGAGGATGTTGATGTCTGCCTGGGCACCAACGACAGGCACAAGGATATTGATAGCAGCACCGTTTGTCTGTCACCGTCCCAAACTGGAAACACCAAGTGCCCGCCCGCAGTAGCATGGGTAAACCTGTTGCGGTCCGCTCACGCCATACAGCGAGGAGGGTGCAGAAACCCCAGCTATGTACAACAGCATGAAGGAATCTCACCAACATGATGCTGAGCGGAAGAAATCAGACACAAAAAGAGCATAACCTGTAGTTTCCAGAAATCCCACGGTGACTGCATTTGGGAGGAGGGTACCCAGGAACCTCCAGGGCACTGGCCATGTTCTGTTTCTTAATTTGGGTTCTGGTTCTCAGGGGTGTTCACTTTGTCTGAATTCACTGAGTTGCATCTTTAGGGTCTATGAACTTCTGGAGCCAGGCAGACTGGGTTCAAATCCCTCTAGTCTTTGTTCTGGGACCCTGGACAAGTCACTGGACCTCTCTGAGCCCGCATCCCTAGCTTGTACCACCATCATCGTCAACACTGGACAAAGTCCTGGGAGCCTGGGCCACTCATAGCTGAATGGATCCTGGGTGGTCCCACTCCTTGGCATCACAGCCCCCAACTCGAGGCCAGGGTCACGTGTCCACTTGGCCAGCCCTGGGCACGTGTCCATGCCCAGGCTGCGCGGGGAGGCTGGGAGCAGGGCTTGGCACAGGGGACTTCTGCAGAGCCCCAGAAAGTGGGCTCTACCCAACAAGGTGGGTGATTCCCCAGATGCTGCCACTGAGATTCTGATGAACTGATCTGGGGAGAGGCTGAAACACAGCCATTGTTATTTCTAAGCTTACCCCAATGATTCCAATGTGAGTCAGAGTTGAGAATGACCGCCCTGAATCTTTATCTTTGAATTCCGATTTTTTTTTTTTTTTTTAGAGAGAGAGCTTGAGAATGGGGTTGGGGGGAGGAGCAGAGGGAGAGGAAGAGAGAATCTCAAGCAGACTCCCCACTGAGCACAGAGCCCACCATGGGGCTCGATCTCATGATCCTGAGATCATGACCTGAGCCCAAATCAAGAGTCAGATGCTTAATTGACTGAGCCACCCAGACGACCCTGAATTCTGAAAACTTTTTTATTTTTTTATTTTATTTATTTTTTTTAAGATTTTATTTATTTATTTGAGAGAGAGAGAATGAGAGAGAGAGGACAAGAGGGAAGAGGGTTCAGAGGGAGAAGCAGGCTCCCCGCTGAGCAGGGAGCCCGATGTGGGACTCGATCCCGGGACTCTAGGATCGTGACCTGAGCTGAAGGCAGTCACTTAACCAACTGAGCCACCCAGGCGCCCTCTGAAAACTTTTTAAAAAAGATACTATTTATTTATGAGAGACAGAGAGCATGAGTAGGGGGAGGAGCAGAGGGGGAAAGGAGAGGGACCAGCAGATTCTGCGTTGATCGGGGAGCCCCACATGGGACTCGATCCCAGGACCCTGAGATCATGACCTGAGCCGAAATCAAGAGTTGGACACAAGCTTAACTGACCGAGCCACCCAGGCACCCCCCTCCCCAAAAGCTTTTTAGAGGGAAATGATGAAATTATCTAATAGCCCCAGAGCCTTCAGAGTTTCTGTCTGCTCAAATTGCATACTAGTATACCTTGCTTTAAATTCACTTCATATATGGTCGTTGGAAGCTTAGCAAACTCAGCCCTGGGGGATCATCTGCCAAAGGGCTTGTTAGATAAAGTCTGTTTTCTAAGTGGTACTTAGGTAGTTAAAATATTACTCCATTTTGCTGTGTCATAACTGCTTTAGGTAATTTCCAAACAAGGTGGAGTTAGGAACAAATAAAATCGCCGTGTTTGGGAGCATGAAGGAGCTGTTCCAGTGACTTTGATGGTCTGGTGATCAGTCAACCACACAAGACCAGGTGCCCTGGGTCTTGACTGTATTTGGGTTTCATGGAGCGTTAAAAAGAAATAAGGAAATGAGGAGGAAAGTCAGCTAATTCTGGGAACAAAGCTAAGATTGTTGTAACTGGGGATTGGCCAAGTCATTGCTACTTTCTTGAGCCATTTTTGGCCATTTTTTCCTTTCCACAGTCAATGGAAATGCCATCCATATTAGTTTCCCAAGGGTACGATAATCGGTGACATAAACCGGTTGGCTCACAACGACATAAAATTATTCTCTCACTGTTCTGGAGGCCGGAAGTCTGAAATCAAAGTGTCGGCAGGACTTCCCTGGCTCCGGAAGCTCTAGGAAAGGATCCTTCCTTGACTCTTCCAGGTGCAGGTGGCTCTGGACATGCTTTGCACGTGGCTGAACGTGCCTTATCTAGTCTAGTCTCTAGTCTCTAGAGAGTCTCTAGTCTCTGCCTTATCTTTGTGGCTTCAGTGTGCCTCTCCTCCTCTGCCTCTCATGAGGATACCGCCATTGAATTTGGGGCCCACTTGGGTAATCCATGATGCCCCAAGATCCCTCATTACCCTGCAAAATCCCTGTTTCCAAATACGGTCACCTTCACAAGTCTGGGTAGTAACATATCTTTGGGGGGCCCACTACACCTCCTTTGTTCAAAGTTCATTTCTACATTGAACCTAGATTGGCTCAGGGTTCTGACTCCGAAAATATGCTTTGACCCAGCTCCGGATTCCAGATTTGGGCAAAATACCTGCTTCTGAATGGCCATTCTTAGAGATGGCCTCCACTGAACAAGGGCCAGCCTCTGCTTCCGGAAGGTTAAAATAAAAGGATGGAGGGAAGTGTCATTTAAAGTCATTGCACATGCAGATTCCGATTGAGTAGGTCTGGGGTGGTGCCCGACTGTGCTTATTTCTAACAAGCTCCCAGTGAGCGGCCACCCCCAGCAGTCCTGATACTGGAAACCATTCTCCCCAGGTGACAGTGACACAGGCAGCCTTGTGATCCTGTTCAGGGAATCTGGTCCAGAATCTTGCCCTCCATGCTCAGGACCAAGGCCCAGACGGAGCCCAGCCACCAGTCTGCTCCTCCCAAGAGGCCTTCGGAATCCTGGAGGGGCTCTCCTGCCTTGGTTAGGAATTCCAACAGAGCCAGTGACCTTTCAGGAAAATCTGCACTCTCCCGCCCCCTCCCTCCGACCCCCTGCCCTCCAACCCCTCTTTCTTCTACCCTGTGAGTAAGCGCGCTCGGACAAGCCCGTGGCCTCGCCCTCTGCCCCCTCGCCCACACGGTGGGGACGTCCAGGGGACGGCATGTCTGGCCTCTCTCCCTCCGGCCAGCTGGGGGAGCAGCAGGGGCACAAGCACGGGGACAGCAAGAGTAGCAGGAGGACTGGGAAGAAATCACTGGGTATTTTAAGGATCTCCCAGAACGTCATGTCCTTGCCCTAGCTGAGGAAGCAAGCAAAGAGCCCTCCACAGCACACTGTGAGCTGTCCTTCCTCTGGGCAGAGAATCACTCATGCAACCGGGACAGGGAGACTTAGTTAATTATCTCAAAAGAGTCACTTAATATGACCCCGACAGTGTCCAGCTGTCCATCACCTTAACCTGATGCGAAATGCAAAGGTGGACATGGATATTATCTGCAAAAAATGACAAACTCTTTCTTTAGAAGAGAGTCATACTCCACAGAGGATACATTCATTGATGACACTTATTTGTGGTTCAGGGCCCGCATTTTGACTTTCCTCACCATTCTATTTACCCTGCGTTAATGGCCAGCCGGAAGTGCTTTGCCTGATGTGTTCGGCTGATGTCGAAATTGACCTTTCCAGGAATGTTTGCAAACCAGGCATGTCTGGATGGCTTACCACGTCCCTTTCTCCGCTCCTCACCACCCTGCATCTCCCAATAAGGAAGTGGCTATTTTAAGCTAAGGGAAAATGAGATGACAGGATTTTCCCCAAAGGCAGCTGTGCCTGCTTCAGGGTGAAGAAACTCTGCACCATGCAAGGAGGACAGAAGACAGCATCTCCCCTGGACAGTGCCCCTGTATCCAGTCCATCTGCTGGTGACTTATGGGCAAAGGGAAAGAAGGGAAGGAGGAAGAAACATGGTGATTGGTGATTAATGTTCTTTCATATTAGGCAAACTGGCCCAATGGGTGACAGTCACGGAGAGGAGACAAATTCCATAAAGGGAATTACTTCTGGAGGTGATGAGCTCCCTGTCACAGAAAGTATGCAAGCAGAGACAGGAGGAAGGGTTCCTTTTTAGTTACTCTCTACTATGAGGAGCAGAAGAAACAGAGCCTGATCTTGAGGAGCCAAAGCATCCCCCTGGACAGGCAGAATGAGACCTGACATGGGGGTGAATATCAAGGGTGTGCTGAGCTAGTGGACTTGCTGGTTTTCAAATGAGTTCCCAGCAGCTCTATGTCCTTTGGGAAAGTGCCTCTCTTTGCCCACATGGCCCTGGGGGACAGTCCTGCCTCATAGGGCTGCTGGGGGACACTCTGAGGAAACCAGAGCCAAAGGAGTTGCTTGAGCCCAGAGCCAGGGGGTCGCGTGAGCCCATGTCAGTTGATGTTCCTTTGACTTGTAGGGTCCTAGTTTGTACTCTAGTGAAACACTAAATTGTGTGGCATTTCTCAGTTACTGGGGTTCAGCGATGGGGGAGAGGGAAATGGAGGCTTTTGGAAAGTTTCCTAGAGGAGCCCATGATGAATGGTAACGTCTGGATCACCAGGGGGAGGAAATGGGCACACAAATGACTGGACAGGATCAGAAATGAGCCCCATGCAAGGTTCTCTGTGGGTGGGGCCCGGGCATTGGCACCTAAGTGATTGAGGGCTTGTAGGACAGTGGGGAAAACTCCTTTGGAAAGCAGGGCAGGTGACCAGGCTTGGAGAGCCACACTGAGGGACTGGGTGCGTGGTCCAGAGATACTTAAATCATCATGGTGGAGTGGGTCATTTGAGGAGCCTGCTCAGGGTTTACCTTTTGATCCACCTCCCTTGATTCTACTCCCTTGATTCAAACAGCCCGCAATCAGGCTTCCTTAAATTCTATCTTGCCTGCCAGGACAGGTGATGCTGCAGCCAGAAGCCCACTGGGAGGACTCCGCTGGGGTTCCAAATCCAGGGACTCTTGCAGATTTGCACAACTGCTCTGTGATCACCAGGGCATGTGCCATGACTGTTCTTAACAACGCAGAAGGCAACTGGCAAGTCTTTGAAGGCATCCTTCCTGTTCAGATCTCAACTCCTTCCCTATCTAGTTACAGGAGGGGGGAGTACAAGTGTAAACCTGATTTTTTTAAATCCACAAACGCACAGTGTTGAGACAGAGAAGCCTTGTAATATCAGCACAATTCCACTTGTGAAATTTCCATTTTGTAACAATTGCTAATAGGGTCATTGAAAAGTGCTTTGAAAATGACATAAGGAAACTGTCTAAATGACTCTGTCCCTGTGAAGTGAGGATATCTTAACATGCCTGTATGAGTTATCCTCTGCTGTGTAACAAATTACCCCAAAACCTAGTGGTTTCAAAACAGCAATGAACAGTTATCATGTCATGCACTTTCTATGGGTCAGGAATTCAGGAGAAGCTCAGCTGGGTGGTTTTGGCTCGGGGTCTCTCATGAGGCTGCAGGCAGGGTGTCAGCCAGGGCTACATCGTCTGAAGGCTTGACTGGGGCTGGAGGAGCCACTTCCAAGGTGGCTCACCCACGTGTCTGGCTAGTTGGTGCTGGCTGCTGGTGGGAGTCCTCAGTTTCTTGCCATGTGGACTCATCCGTAGAGCTGACTTCTCTAGAGAATGATCCAAGGGAATCAGGGCCAAAGCAGCAATGTCTTTTACGATCTAGCCTTGGACTCATTTCCACAATATCTTATTGGTTCCCATGTCAGTTCTACTCGATGGGGAGGGGAGTCCACCAGGATTTAAAATCAGTCAGGGGACAAGGCTCAGTGGGTACTGTCTTGGAAAAGCTACCACAGTGCTCTACTGTTTGGCCCCACTTGGGAACACTGAGTCCTCACTCACCTGGTTTGACTCAAGAATAGTTAGAAACTTCTCAACTTTTGAATGCAAGGAAGTGGGCTGATTCTTCAAAAGCACGCCAGACCAGCCATTTTAAACACAACTGGGTGAAAGGCCAATGTAAAGTCTACATCAGCTGCTCTCCCTGAGTGCTTGGAGTCTATTCACACTTCCTACCCACAAAGTGTCACTGATGTGGGCAGTTCTGTGTGCCTCACATCCTTATCTGTCCTATGTGCGTTCTTTGCGGCTGCTGGCCACACCATCATCCTCTGGCTGCAAGAGTGAGCATGGGACCTGGTCTGGCTACTGTGGTGCCCCATTTCTCTGCCCAGAGGTTGTTGGTCCAATGGCCGGGCAAGTGACCAAGCGAGGCCACCAGAATCGCCCCAAAAAATTCAGTATGTGGATTCTGGGAGAGAGAAGCTCTCTCTTAATCTGAGTCATGAGCTAAGGGCTTACCAGAAAAGGAAGAAGAAAAGGGGAGAGGAGACTTTTTTGAGCGCCTGGATCCAGCTATGACTGAAACTGGTGAGACCTACCTTTGTTCTCTCCAATTATGTGACACAATAAATTTGCTTAAGTTCATGTGATGTGGGATTCCATCATCACAGCTAGAAAATAGTGGGCTTTGAAGAGATAAAAAGCAAACGCAGCAGATTTCACTTCTTTATTACAGCCTTAAATGAACCAACGACCCAGCCCCTGCTGTCTCTAGCCCTCAAAAACAGCCAGCCCATCCTCCACCACCACCTAAGGAAAGAAACGAGCAAAAATCAGAAGGAGCATAAACACGGGCAAGTGAGCCACAGCTACCACCTGGTTTGTACCAAACACTCCAGCATCAAACCGACCTGGTCCAGAATGGTTCTCTCGGCATCCTAGCTGTTCTCAAGAGCTTCGAAGGCAAAGATTGTGCTTTCCGGGTTCACAGTCAGCTCCTGCATGGGCCCTTTACAAACACTTGAAAATGGTTTCTTAAATAGACTAAAACACATAAAGCGTGTTCTTTTAATAATAGTCAATGTTGAATGAGTCCTAACTAGGCTCCAGGCATGGGGCCAAGTGCTTTACCTGCACTATCTCATTTAATCACCACGTCAGAGGGAGGGAAGTTTCTATTATTATCCTCATTTTACAGGCACCAAGACTGAGGTTCAAGGAGTTGGTAACTTTCCCAATGTCACAGGCTGCTTGGAGGTGGGACCTTGATCTTAACACAAATGTGTTTTACTCCAGTTTCTTCCCCCTGAAACAGCAACACACACACTCACAGGCTCACTCTTCTCTTGCTGCCATGGTGGTCGTACTGGCCAAGGACTTGAAACGAAAACACAATGTTCTCTCTGTGTTATTAGCCATTATCACCCCTAACGAGCCCAAGCAATATTTTCCCGAGAAAGCCCGGGGTGGAATTCTCAGAGAGCTCAAGTGCCCAGTGCCTGGCCTGGTATTTCAGAGGCCACTTGTGCATGTCTAATTGTATTTTCTGTGTCGAAAGGGCGGGCTGTGCTCGTCAGAAGCTCGTTAGGACCCCAGCCAAGGGGCTGTTTGTGATTTCAGGGTTAGTGAGGAAAGTGCAGGGTGACGACTTTGTCTCCAAATGGGCCTCTTGCCAAGAAGCAAATCAGTGTTCAAGTCAGCACCCACCTCCTTCCCTCTTTTTTGTGTTTATTTTCTCCAAGCTTCTGTTTATTTTGCTCCTGCGGACAGACACGAATGAGAATATATAACTCTCAGTGGGTGCAGGGAGCAGATTTTTCTGGTCCTTGTAGAAGTAGAGGAAGCCGGGCTAGTCCCTTTCTAGGGGGAATGGGGGGCGGGAATTGAGCTGAGCCAAAGCAAAGAATCCCTTCACTTCACAGGATCCACGGAAGCCGACCAATAAGTGGCAGCCCTGTGTCATACACCTGCCATGAGATACTTGTGCATTCTTTCACAACCCGTATAATTAGGCCCACCAAATTCCCACCCAGGGCTGCCTATGGCTTTACAAGAAATCCTAGCATTTTGCTTGCAATTAGCGCATCTGGCCAGCAGGAGGACAGAGGCACTTTGGACAAGACCAAAATGGCAAGGCTTCTACCTTAAGCGTGATTGAATGTCCGCAAGATACATCTTCTTTTCCAGGCATGTTTTATGTATATTGAACACTCTGCATAAAGCTGCACCAAATCAGCGTGGCATTTAGAAATACCTGGCTAATTTTTAAAAGAGAGTAGACCGACTGCTTAACCTAACCCCTGGTTATCCACACTTCAGGTCACCACTCTCCAATTACCAGAGCCCCCAGAAGCTTGTGCCACCCTGGCTGCTGGGGACTCATCATGATGACCCTCAGGACCACCCCCCACACACACACAAAAAAAACCCCTCCAGATGTGCCCTCTGCAATATCCAGAAAAAATAAAATTACCTCCAGTTCGGTTTCAGTGCTTATTGTATTTTATGTTCAATTTCTGAATTTGGGCATCCTATAATACGGCATGTAAGCTGACACTTCACTCCCCCAGATGTGTCTTCACCACAGTGCCCACATCTCCTGAATCCCTTGAACGAACGAGGGCAGCAGGGGGGACAGAACCTGAGGAGTTAAGAGAACTGCAGCCAGAGAGGAAATGAGCCACAGCCAAGCGTGGGCCCCATCCATATCTTCCTTTCATCGTTCTATGGACCGTGTCACTGGCAGCTCAGACACAGACACAGAGCCTGGGCTGCCTCACTGACCACCTCAAGGGGGAGAAGCGCTATTTGATGTGGTAAAGACTTGGTAACCAGCTTGGCTTTGGAGGCTCAGGCCGTGACTTGGCCACCAGCTCACAGCACTCTTGTGGGGACGGGGGATGGGCTCGTCCTCAGCCTGGATCAGCCCATAAGAAGTGACTCACTCACACGCAGATTGGAGACTCCATTCCTCCCAGAAGCAATAAACAGCCTGGCCACTCCCATCCTGAGCCAGAATGCTTATGATACTGTCAGCCCTAGGCAGGCAAAATTTCCTTTTCTCCCAGTTTGTCAGACAGGGTGACTCATTCTTCATGATCCAGGTTAACCCAAACACACACAGGAGAGGAGTGATAAAATCCTAGGGGTGTTGAGGAGAGTGTGAGGGAACAGCATAAGAAAGTGGAATGTTCTTGAGTCAGGGAGGTTCTCGAATCAGAATCCTTGTCTGCTATCACCAGACAGTGACTTTGAGGGTGTCCATCGATCCCCCAGCCACGGATGGTGACTGAGCCCTTACTGCACACAGGTGTTGTGCTCGGCACTGCAGAGGATATGAAGGGGCTTGGCAATGGATTCTCCTTCAGCAAGCCCACGGTCTAGTAAGAGAGATAAAACCAAACTAAAGGAGGAAAACGATCTTGTCTAAAGAGAGGTGCCTACTAAGTGTGACAGGCACTACGGTTACCTTCCCAGCATTCTTCCCTTCCTACTCATAGAACCCTGATCTTATTTAGGGATGGAGTAGAGATTTCTGGATTTCAGAGAAGGGGGCCTCAGTCTGGAGGTGGGCACATGACCCAGTTCCGCAGGCTGGAAATGTGCCTGAGGGCTTCTGGGAAAGACTTACTGTGGCCATCCTAGCCTCCTGGCTTGGAAGGGGACATGACGGCTGAAGGCGCAGCAGTCTTGCAACCCAGAGATAACTTGAAGACCAATAGGCACCACCACAGGGATGATGCATGAGAAAGAAGAAAAGATTTGCCTGAATCTTTAATGACCCATGGAGTAGCTGCCCATCTCCCAACTTCTCAAGGTGTGGGAAAAATAACCTCCAGATATCTTATAAGGCCATTGGATGGGTTTCCTGTTCTTGGCAGCTGCAGGCCTTCCTGACTGGTACATTTGGATACTGGGTGAGTATGGAAGAGAGAGAAATTAATTTCCAGTTGAATGGATTAGGGAGAAATGTTGAAAGGCATGTAACTTCGGCCTTCACAATATGATTCATAGCGGGAGGTGGGAGAAAGGGCATGGCGGAGGAAAAAGCCATCTAATAATGACGTCCTTTAGTAGCTGCTACGCTCCAGGTAGTGTCCTAAGGACACTGTACATGTATCACCTCATGTAATCCTCCCAGCAAACCAATGAGAGAGAGATTATTACCATGTGCATTTTGCAGAGAGGAAACAGCTCCAGAGAGGTTCAGTAACTCTCCTCTTAAGTGAAGGAGGGGAGATTCAGACTCCAACCAGTCTGACTCCGGACTCTTTGTTCTTCATACTCACATACTTATCTCTTCTTTGAGAACATTTCGCAGATAAGGTCATAGCTAGCCCCAGAGTTGAGGGATGAGTAGGAGTTGGAGAGGCAAAAGTCTGGGGGAAAGGAGGTGGTGGGGGGAGATATTTGTGGCGGAGGAGGCATGGGGCAAGAGAAAGGGGGGAGGGGGCATGCGGCAGGAGAAAGCACTGGAACTGAGGTACGCGTGTGCTTGTTCGATGCGGGGCTTGTTCGATGTGTGCTTGTTCGACGCGTGCGCTTGTTCGATGCGGAGCAAAAGCAGGAAATTGGCTATAACCCACCACCTGTCCCTCGACAGCACACAGGCTAAGTAGGGTGTGATGCACAATGGGATGTCATGGGGCTGTGTTGAAGAGTGAAGATGTCAGTGTAGTGGTCAGAAAGCCTCTCCAGAATGGGGTAAGTGAAAAGACAAAGCGCAGAGCAGCATGTTACTGTTGTTACTTTTCATGTGAAAAAGCGATGGCGAGTGAGTGTCTGTTTCTGCTTACTGTATATGCATAAAAGTTCTGGAAGGAGAAACAGGAAACTGAAACTCTGATTGCCTATATGCATGGGGCCAGGCAAGGGAGGGCAAGCCGTTGCCGTGTGGCACAGTGTTCTTGACCATGGGAATGTCACCTATCAGAAAAAAATATACATATGAAAAAAAAGGGAAGAGAGAGAAAGTACAGGCAGTCAGGGGACCTGCCCTGAAGTCGGCCAGTGAAATTGGGAAGGAGGAAGTTGGGGGTGGGGGAGCACAGACCATGAGGTGGGATCTGCCTTAGAGACCCTAGTGCCGAGATGAAGAGTATGGGTGTGTGTGTGTGTGGCCAGGATGCCTTTTTTTTTTTTTATTTTTTACTTTCTATTAAGGAAAATTTTACATGCACAAAAATAAAAAGAGTAGTATAATGAACGTCCGTGTGGCCTTTGCTGAACTTCAACAGTTACCTGCAAATGGTCAGTATCCCAAACCATCATCACATCTAAAAGGATCTCAGTAATCCCTTAATATTGCCAAGTTTCCAGCCAGCATTTAAAGGTCTGGGATCCCCTCATAAATGAACGTTTTCCGGCTGGTTTGCTCCCTTCAGGCCAGTTCAGGATCTGAACAGGTTCGCGGGTTCTGCTTGGTCAGCCCGACTCGGAAGCCCTTTGTGGTCGTCAGTTCTCTCTCCTGTCTCTCCGCCTCACGCTGCCAGAGAAGCCAGGTGGTTTGACCTGCGTCTGGCCAAGCATTTCACACGTCCTCCTGTCTGTCCCTGTGCTCTCTCTACGCTGGGAGCTCCAGAATCTGACTAAATCCAGATCTACTTTTTTCTTTCTCCCCCTCCGGTTTTTCACTTTTGCAAGACTACTTCCGAGATGGTGCTGGGCACAGCCCCGGGTCCTCGCTGGGGTGCATGGTTTGTGGTTGTCTCTTCACAGTACTGAGACCGGTCAGCACTTTCCCAAGGTGCCAACAGCAGGGCTCTTGGCAGACGAGAGCCACGGGCAGATCTGGACTTTGAAGGTCCTCTATGGCTGCGCTCTGGAGAACTCACACTTCACCTTGTCCTTAGGATTTGGGGGAGGAGGCAGGGGAGACCCCTCTGGGTCTGACCTGAGCTAGTGGCTGTGGGGCGGAGAGAAGAGGACGTCTTTGCAAGGACATTAAGGAGAAAGGTCACATCATGGGCCAGTGATGGGCTGAGCAGCCAAGGGAGGGCTGCAGGTGGAGGGGCAGATCCGGAGGCATCAACACCAGCCCCCGATGGAAGCTGCAAGAGAGAGTGGCATCTCTCGGGGGGGCCACAGAGGCAAAAAGAGAAGGGCCACGTTTATGAGGCACCCTGATGACCACGAGCCACGTGCAGGGGAATCCGCCCACAAAGGGCTGATAGCAGTCTAGGGAGGGTGACCTCGAGGGGCAGAGCAGACGAGGCATGTGCAGGGGGCTGAAAAATAAAGCAAAGGCACCTTCTTGCCAAACTGCAAATCTGATTAGAACCCTCCCGTGGGACCGGTACAACCCCTCGGGAAGCGGGCAGAATGGACTGCAGTGGGGCGTGACTGCAGATGGACATGGCGCTGACTGACTGGAAGGCTCCTACGCACCCTGCAGGGCCCTCCCGGGCTTAACCCCAGGGGAGGAAGGTCCAGACTTGTGTCTTAGTTGACTCAACTTTCAGGGACTATGACGGCAAAGACAGACCCCTCCCGATCCTGCCACCTCCCCTGGGCCCCCCTCCTCAGCCCTTGAGCAGAGACACCTGCTTCCATTTTCACCGTGGAAATATTTGTCATGCTTTGGCCCCATGTCAGGCTAAACCATGTGGAAAGAGCTGGGGCCTGGGAATTTCTAGAAGATTGTGATCTCTAGAGGGTCAGGGACAGTGAGCAGCCTAGCCCATGCCTCCGGGTCCTTCAGCTCTCAGCATAAACTTCACCTTCTCAGAATCTTCCCTGATTCACTAGAACAGGCTATTTGGCTCCACTGTGATGAGCAGGATGCTGGGGGCTGGGCTCTGGTCCCACTCTGCCACTCTGTGTCATTGGCAAGACTTGGGCAAGCCATGTCACCTCTCTGAGCCTGTTTCCCCATCTGATAAATGTGCCTTCCTATGGGGCTGTTGTGAGGATCACAAGACCTCAAACAGGTCACCCAAATATTCTTGGCTCTATCTTTAACACAGATCCAGGATCTGGGCATGCCTCCCCCTCCCCACCCTGGTGCAAGCCACCACCATCCCTCCCTGGACCGTCACTGGTCTCCCTGCTTCCAACTTTGCCCCGATGGGCCACACTGCACATGGCAGCCAGGGGGATCAGATCACGCCCCTCCTCAGTTCAGAGCCCCCCCCCCCCCCCCCCCCCCCGCCGTGAGGTCCAGGGTCCTTTGGAGCAAAGCCAAGTTCCCTGCAGTCTCCAAAAGACCCTGCCTGGACCAGTTTCCTGCCACCCCTCCACCTCCTCCCACTATCCCTCTCCCTTGCTCCACCTTAGACACACTGGCCTCCTTGCTATTTTTTCAACAAGCCTGGCACACTCCTGCCTCAGGGCCTTTGCACTTGCGGTTCCCTCTGCTCAGAACATTGTTCCTCCAGCTATCTGGTGGCTCCGCTCTCTCCATCTCTTAGCTTCAATGTCACCTTCTCTGTGAACTTTTCAAGGTGCAACCACCATCGTTCCAGTACTCACCGTCCCCTCCCCCAGCTTTGCCTTCCTTGCTAGCTCTCACCGCCATCTGCCACAGCAGCTATATTATATTTACTTAGCTGCTTTTTGTCTGCTCCTTCCCACTAGAACACGGCAAGAATTTGGACTTTTGTTCACTGGTATGTGAGCAGCATGTTGAACAGGGCTTGGCATACAGCAGGTGCTCAAGAAGGGCCCGGTGGGAATCCATTCTGATCGATCAAGGCCCATGCCGCACCAGTTATTAAGTGCTTGAGTGTCCCTTCTGGCTGGGAAACCTCCAGCTGGACCCAGACAGCCTCAGATTTGTGGAGCAGAGCAGAGACGAGCCAGCACGGCAATGGGGCATTTGGGGGTTGGAGGCAGAGAGGAGCCCCTTGCCCCTAAAATATCTCCTTATTCTGTTGCCACGAGGCTTCAAATTCCACCGAAGCTCCCTTTCTTGGGATTTAACTCATTCTCTGTGCTTCTCCTTCCAAATGGAAATAGGCTGCGGGTGAGGGCTGGGCTCACACACATCGGGCCTGACTCTTCCGTGAGAGTCCTCCTCCATCCCCTAGACTGGGGATGTCCTCGTGGCTGTCTCAGGGGTCCCAGAGCCAGGGGACGCTGCGAGGCCTCTAGAGGACAAGCTGGGAATTAATACCCTGTGTCTGTAAGACAAACTGAGTCAGAAGGTAGGTGGATTCCATCCCTTAATGGGAGGAATTGCAAGGTCACCATTGAAGGACGTGGATATGGGGAGGGTGGAGAATTACGGCCAATTTTTGGCATCAATCTTTTGCACTGTTTCCAATCTACCATTTAAACTGAGGATAAGGCGGGCGCCTGGGTGGCTCAGTTGGTTAAGCGACTGCCTTCGGCTCAGGCCATGATCCTGGAGTCCCGGGATCGAGTCCCGCATTGGGCTCCCTGCTCAGCGGGGAGTCTGCTTCTCCCTCTGACCCTCTGCTCAGCCCTCTCTCTCTCTCCCTCTCAAATAAGTAAATAAAATCTTTAAAAAAAAAATAAACTGAGGATAAGGCAGAGGAAACAAATAATAAGTAAATAAGTACAGAGATAAATCCCCTGACTAAGAGTCCGTTTCTGGGGTCCATGTCCTCTCTTGGGAGGAGCTGAGCTGTTGGGAAGGAAGATGGCTCTCCAAAGGAAGCTTTGCAACAGCCACATCTTTGAAAAATGAGAACGTCCACTGCAGTGCGGGCCCTGATCTTGATGGCCTGTCACAGGGCCCAGGGCCCCCACCCTCTTCCCCCTCCTCTGGGTGCACACCTGAGCTTTCCCGTCCACGTGTTTGGCACCAGGCATCGATGGCAGAGGGCAAGCATTGCGGGGACACCAACTGCCACCTTGCACGATGGCGCGTTTCCTTCACCCAGCTCGGATCTGCCCGCAGAGCAGATGGCAGTAAAGCTCCATGGGTCTCCTGCTTACCAGAAAATGCAATGTTCTGCCCAGGGCTTGTTATCCAAGCCTTCCCTGGGGATGTCATTAATGGCATGAATAGCTCCTGCAGAGCCGAAATAAAGGTAAGGAGGTGGCACGGTCATGGCTGCAGTGACTAATTACTGGCTTTTGTCCTTGTTCCTTCGTGTCCAAATTGTGCCCACGGTTTATAACTCATTTGCTTTATGTTCAAAGAAAATGTAAACACGGAACACAACAGGAAGTGTGCCATGACTCAGGTTGCCTCTTCTCCTGGTGTATTTGCCCAACAGCCTGATGTGGGGAGCCTTCGTGCAGGACCCAGAGCTTTTGTCCGAAGCTCTGAGGTGGTAGAGCCCCATGGGGACCCCTCTCCGTGTGGTTGGTGCTCCCCAGGTTTGCAAAGCATTTGTATATTCTCTCTCTTCACTGCCTCCCCGTGACTCAGCACTGTCCTTATTGTAACTAATGCTGTTTTCAAGCCAACGAACGACACCTAAAAAGCTGTCTTGGACAAGATTTCCTGCTAGGATTCCCAATGAGGGTGCGGCCACCAGCAGTGGGTCTAACCCACAGGTATGTTCAGTTTGTTTCTGTCAGGTGTTTGTTTTTTTTTTTTAGAAAATGAGTCACCATTGAAAAATTAGGATTTCACTTAAAAATGGCGGCAGACACTAATGGTTACCTACCCAGTATCTGTTTTCCCTATTTCTTTGGTTATAGATCCTGATTTTAGGCAGGGCAACAATGTGCCCAGATGAAAGACTACATTTCCCAACCTCCCTTGTGGCAAAGTAAGATCATGTGACTGTTTTTTTCCCCATGTGACTCAGTTTTAACCAATAAGATGGGAGCAGTGGGCCCCTTTTGTACTTCCCTCCTTTCTTCCTGCTGTCTGGAAGAAGGATGAGTGGCTGGGACTCCCGCAGCCATCTTGAACTATGAATTGACTTTGAGAATACAAACCACATGCTGGAATGGTGCTGGAGGAAGAGAGAAAGGGCCCGAGTCTCCTTCGTGACTCTCAGAAGCTAGGAAAATTGCCCTAAACTACCCACCTCCTGACTTTTTTTTCATGACTAAAAACAAAAAGCCAAGCAAAACAAAAACTTTCTTATATAAGCTACTGTAATTGTGGGTTTTCTGTTATAGATAGCCAACTGAATCCTGGGACAGTGCTCCTCTTGAAAAATCAAAATACCTAGTAATCTGGGTATGTACTCTTTCTTTATAACAGCATCACTGAGATGTAATTCACACACCAAACAATTCACCCATTCATAGTGTGCGATTCACTGGTTCATAGGATGTTCACAGAGTTGTGCACCATTTACTTTTTATCACCCCAAAACATTTTCATCACCCCAAAACAAAATCTATACATACTAGCAAGTCATGCCTCATTCCCCGACCCCAGTCCCACACCATCAATCTACCTTCTGTCTCTGTGGATTTGTCTATCTGGACATTTCATATAATTGGAATCATACAATATATGGGCTGTAGGACTTCTTTCACTGAGCGTGGTGTTTTCAAGGCTCGTCAGTGTTGTAGCATGTACAAGGACTTTATTCCTTTTAATGGTTGGATAACATTCCATCTCATGAGTATGAGACAGTGTAGGGGGAAGCAGGAGGGACTTAACTCCTATAAAGGCACTGGTTTGAGGCAGGGGTTAAAAGTTTCCAGAAGCCTAGAGACAAATACCTCTTTCTGGGAAAGCGAACTAGTGAGAGATAACAGC
Source organism: Zalophus californianus (assembly GCF_009762305.2). NCBI lineage: Eukaryota > Metazoa > Chordata > Mammalia > Carnivora > Otariidae > Zalophus > Zalophus californianus. The sequence continues at coordinate 12,349,018 of NC_045610.1, forward strand.
CATCGGGGAATAATGGTTGCCTGAGCAAAATTAGAAAGAACAACTTAAAGCCCGGTCACACAAGTGTTTCTATTTTTCTGGAGCCCTAAAAATGTTGATCAGGAAGAAGGGCATCCTTTGCTTGTCTTATGTTCACTAAAAAGTAATGACCAAAAGATAATGACCATGGGACTGAATGATACTTCCCCACTCCCAGCCCCTCACTCTTTAGAAAAGTGCCTTTAGGGGCGCCTGGGTGGCTCAGTCGTTAAGCATCTGCCTTCGGCTCAGGTCCTGATCCCAGGGTCCGGGGATGGAGCCCCGCGTTGGGCTCCCTGCTCAGCGGGGAGCCTGCTTCTCCCTCTGCCTCTGCCATTCCCCCCGCCCCCCCCCCCCCCGTTCTTGTGCCTTCTGGCTCTCTCTCTCTGTCAAATAAATTAATTAAAAAAAAAAAAAAGAAAGAAAAGTGTCTTTAGAAGTCTTGCACGCTACCCCTCTGGAGAGCGACGTTCCTTTTTCTTGCTGGCTCCCTCCCTTGTATACAAGCTATCTCTGATAAACTCTGCCTGCTTTCTTTCTCTCAAGGTCAATGTTCATTCTGATGGCATTGAGACTCAAGAACCTGGTCCTGGGGGTCCAGTAACAGGTATACCACACTTTGTTGATCCATTCAAGTGATGGACACTCCTGATGGACAGCCGCTTACTGGGTGGGAGTTGAGTCAGGGCTCCCCCGACAGATAGGGTGCAGCTTTCCAGTCCTCCCAGCTCTGTCCCCTCACCGAGACTGTGGTTGGGCGTTTATCATTGCTCTCACACATCTGTTGTCTTATGGAAGAGTATTTCTTGGTTTCCAGGTCTCTAATAAAAGCAGAACAAAAGGTCAACAGAGACAGTCATGTACTTCTCTTCCATCCAGCCGTCGCGCCCATGAAGTTCCCACCCGGACCCTGTGGGCATTTGGAATTGGTCTGGTTAAACTCATCATTTAAAAAATGACATTAGGGACGCCTGGGTGATACAGTTGGTTAAGCATCCAACTCCTGGTTTTGGCTCAGTCGTGATCTCAGGGTCGTGAGATCGAGCCCTGCGTCAGGCTCCGCTCTCAGCATGGAGTCTACTTGGGTTTCTCTTTCCTGCTCCATCTGCCCCTCCCCACTCTGTTTCTCTCTCTCAAATAAAAAAATAAATCTAAAAAAAAAAAAAGACATGGGGGTGCATGTCTGGTTCCCTCTCCGAGGACTCCCTAGCTGGTTGATGTTCCTCTTAAAGAGCAGGAGGGAAGGAAGGCATTCAGGGAAGGAGATGGTGCCAGGTTGAGGGGGCCCAGTGCCCATGAGAGAAGAGGACACATTCCTAGCTCTTCCCAGGAAGGAGGCAATGAGGCCACAGTCTCCGGGCTTCCCTTCCCTCTCTATCAGCTGGGAGTGAGAAGGGCCCAGACCCCCACTCTGGATGTAGCATGTGCCCAGAGCTCCACTCGGCTCTTGCAGGCAGCCCCCAGGTGTGGAACGCCAGGTGCTACAGAGAATCCCTTTCATGGACGGGAGCACAGTGGGTTAGGACTCCGGTCCAGTTCTTCCTGCCTGTAGTTTGTTCCCGACCCAAGGGATTCCCAAAGACCTGTCCCTGATGAGGGCTCACTGGGACTCCCAATTAAGGGCAACATGATCTGCACTGTGCATGGCTGTTTACCTATGTCATTATAGTCTGAAACTATATCCTACAGTTGGGGCTTTTTTGGGAGTGTGTTTGTTTAAAAATAGCCTTTTCTCCCGGACTATACTGATAGCTGTGATAGGTAGTAATTTGATTTTTAATCACCTTAATGGATGATGCAAAAAATTGGCAGCCTTACGGCAGTCCCCAAAATGTTTTTTCTTTGTTTCTTCATTTTTATGAATCCAGAAACCCTTAAACTGGGAATCACCCCATACCACAGAGTGCTTTAAGCCTGTCTCATTTTGATCTGCAGAAGAAAGCTGTAAAATGCAGAGGCTGGGTGTCTATCTACCTCTCCACTTTACAAATGACAGACTCCACCCGATTGGATGATCTGCCTGAAGTCCCTGGCAGGTCCTCAGCAACCCCCACCTCCCCACCCTGCTGCCTCTGAAATCTCATTGGAGATCACCATTTCGTCAACATCTTCAAGGTCTAGGGACTTGTAGATCAGTGACGAAGTGGCAAGTAAGGGGACTTCATCTTAGTCTTCTGTTACTGGCGAGGCAGCTGAGCACTGCCCTCCCCTCTGCCGTCCCATGATGGGGACACAGTCAGGGCCAAGGGAGGCGAGTGCTGACGCAAGCACCCTGAAGTTAACACCCTATGCTCTGGCTCACGCTGGTCCATTTGGGAGCCATGCCAAGAACTCTGTCTTGCTTTGTAGCTCGTGGGGGGAACAAAACGAAACTCTTGGTTCAGTCTGAGGTTTGCAAATTAGCATGCATTATTCCTGGGCGTTAGGTTCCATTGAAACCTCTGGAACAAGGAAGCGGGTAACCCTGCAGGCCCCCAGGGACTGCTGTGCCTTCTGGTGCAATTGTCTTTAATTGGCAGAAGGACAGCATTCTCTGCCTTTTCCTAACTCCTGGTTTTTCGCGAGCAGATAAACAGCAGCGCTGAGTCAGAGCTAAACGATCGCCCACTCTTATGGCCTTTGGTGGGCCAGGGTTGGGGTGGAGAGAAGCAGGCACGAAAGCTGAGCTAGTCCTCCTACTGGGATGCTCCTGGGACAAACCGATGGGACGTGCGTTAAACCTATGGGATGTGCGTTTCCATCCTTCCTTACAACCAGCCCAGATTGCCGCTTTGTCCTTTCTTTTGGAAGTGCTTAAAAGCTCCAGCTGAGGGTTTCCCTGGCAGGTCACTGTCAGGGTGGTGGGGGGCCATGGATTCCTACTGATAGCTTAATCCCTAATTGTTCCCTGTCTTCTTATCACTGGCATGGCACAAACCCCAAGTGGGAGACGGGAAAAAAGAACCCATTTTGAACCTATTCTGTGAGACACCTCTTCCTGGTCCACAAGGCGGGGGTGGGAAGGAGAGAGAGAAATGGTGGTGAGGACTTGGTCCCCCAGTGATCTTGCAGTGCCTGATGCTGGGAAATTTGGCTCCCTGGGAGGACCAGAGTGTGAAGGGTGGCTGAGGAGGTGGCATTGTCCCTTACAGGGGAATGAGAGAAGGCTTCCTGGAGGAGGTGCCATCCCCGTGAAGTCTGGAAGGGTTCCAGGCAGAAGGAAGAGCTTAAACGAGAGCAGGTAGCTAACTTCCACTTAAGAAATGGCAGTGGGAGAGAAATCAGGAAAAATAACTGCCTGGAAAACATTGAGTGGTGAATAAACACATGAATCAGGGAGATGCAAATGAAGACCAGAGGACGCTCTCTTCTTACACCCACTAAATTGGCAAACACAGAAATCTACCGTGGTTTGGCAAAGATTCGGGACAACAGGAATGCTCACCCACAGTCAGTGGGTGTAAACTGTTAGGGGCACCTTGGAGAACAACATAGCATTGTGTTGTCAGCTGGAATGTTCACATTCCCCGTGATGCAGCGATTCCTCTCCCAGGTGTTCACCCGCTTCGGGCAGCGCCGATCACCGTAGTAAAGACTAGGTTCACTGGAGGGAGGGAGGCTCACACATGGAATCCGATGCAGCAAGAAATGAAGGAAATGAGCCTGGTCTTCTCTCCCCAAACAGATCCTGGGCCCAACCCTAAATCAATCATTTGGGCGGAGGGGGGCGGGGCATAGTATATGCTAATTGCTGAAGCCAGGCAGGACTCCCTTCTGAGGCCCCACCCAAAACTGAAGGGCTGGGCTGAGGGTGGGGGGCAGTGGGTCCCCGGAGGAAGGCAGGACTGGGGGGGGGTACTGTAGAGGACACTTGTTGGTGCCCCTCCCAGAGCCCTCCACAGGTTGCTAGGGTGCCTCTGTGCCCCTGTCGCAGCTGGTGTGTGTTCTAGGACTCCTACTTGGGCTCCTGGAGCGCTTCCCGTCCCAGGGGAGGGCTGTCCCTGCGCCCCTTCCCAGGGCAGCCTGTGGCCAGTGACCAACCCGTGAGGGGAGGGGAACCCCAGCTCCCTTGCTTCGGGGCAGGACAAACTAGGGGGTGCGATTTGCACCCAAGAGCTGCCACAGGGTCAGGCCAAGGCGGGGACCCCTGCAAAATCTCACCCTTGGTTTCCTGCCCTTCCTTCACTCCCTGGCCAGGTTTCTCCTAGAAGCCTTTGACTCTTTCACTCAGCCTCTGTGTCTGGGGGAGTCCAGGTGCTATTTTATCAGAAGAGAAGTGAACAGAGACTGAGCTATCAACTCGACAGACGCCAGGAGGAAGAGCAGCGAGAGCTCGATTTTATCAGCTTGGAGGAACCGCCAACCTCTCTGGACTTCAGCCTCGTCATTTAAAACCAAAAGACACAACCAGGCAGTTTACAGAAGAAACTATGGTCCGTGGCCAGGAAACATGGACATCACACAGTGTCGCAATCAGAGAACCCAAAATATTTCTCATCTGTCAGAAGGCAGGGGTCAGAGTGAACATTCTCCCCAGTTTAGGCAGGGTGTGGGGAGGGGGGCCCTATCCTACTTTACTGATGGAAGTATAAATTGGTGTAATCTTTTGGGAGGGTAATTGCACAGTATCTATAAAAATGCTAAGTGTGGGGGCGGCACCTGGGTGGCTCAGTCAGGTAAGCATCGGACTCGACCTCAGGTCAGGTCTTGATCTCGGGGTTGTGAGTTCAAGCCTGGCATCCAGCTCCACCTGAGTGTGGTGCCTACTTAAAAAAATAATGTTAAATGGGAAAACCCTTTGACTTAGCGATTCCATCTATGAATGTATGATGCAGCAATATCTGCACAAGAATGCAAAGACATGTGTACAAGTATATAAATTCAGCACTGTTTGCGATGCCAACCACTTGTGAACAACCTAAATGTCCTTCAGTTGGGGGTTTGGTTGAAAATGGCAGAACAGGGGCCCCTGGGTGGCTCAGTCCGTTGAGCGGCCGACTCTTGATTTCGGCTCAGGTCATGATCTCAGGGTTGTGAGATCCAGCACCGTGTCAGGCTCTGCACTGGGCGTGGAGCCTCCTTAAGATTCTCTCTCTCCATCTCCCTGTCTCCCTCCCACCACCTTGCTTTTGCACGCTCCCCCCCCCAAAAAAAATAAAAAAATAAATAAAAAAATAAAACTGGCCGAACATTCCTGAGATGGAACATTAGACGGCCATTAGGAAGATAGTAGTCAGGCTCTGGGTCCCGTGGATGAAAGTCACCCACGACATACGACCAAGTAAAAAAAGCCAATTGAAAAGCAGGGTAGACAGTGCAATTCCATGTTTGTAAGAAGTATTTCTAAACATAAATATTATAAGTTAGCAAATGCATGAAGCACAATCTGGAAGAATATATACCAAGCTGTTTTAACTGTAGTTCCTCTTGGGAATAAGGCTGTCAATCTTCTAGACAGTTTTTGGATGCTTTTGTAGTATTTCTTTGAATTTTTTTAGGCACATGGGTCACTTTTGCCATTTTTTTGAATTTAGAAATTTAAAATAGGAGTGCGTGCCTGCTGAGAGCTATACTACAGATATCGCTCTCTAGTCTTCACAAAAGCCTTACTGAAGTAAGAATCACTGCTGCCCCATTTTTACAGAAGAGGAAACTGAAAGCCAGAAAGTCCCAGAAGTCACAAGTTGCAGAGCCAAGACCCAACCCCAGTGGCCTGACCCCAGGCTTCAAACTCTTAACCATGATGCTCCCTTGCCTCAGCAAAGAAAAGTGAGAGTTTATCCCACTTTGGTTATTAGCCCCAGAACTCCTTTCTTCAAATAAAGTCCTGCTTGGAAGCCCAGTTTGTCAAGCAGATGAGAGGGAACTGCTCTGGTAAAGAAGTGAGCCTGAGAGAAGCCATTCTGCTCTCTCTGGCCCCTTCCTTCACCGCACATGCCCTCCCCAGGCCCGGAGGGGGTTCCTAGGACTCCAGTTTGAAAATTGCTAAGCTAGGTGACTGGGAAGGCCCCTTCTCTCTCTCTCTCTCTCTTTTTTTTTTTTGACACACCGCCAGGATTCTAGTAATACTGCTCATTGAAAGGGAAGATGAAAATGTGTTACCAGGCCATTCAAAATCAAGTGAAGGGTCATCGTGCTTTAAATAAAGAAGTGTCAAGTTGCCCGTGATTTAGCCTCAACAAATAGATGGAAACATTGCTCTTTGCAGAAAGCTTTTGTGCGGGCAACACTCTTAGCTTGGTGAATGCTGTTTTGATAAAAAAGAAAAATCTAGACCCTCACCATCACCAGCCTGAAATAGCACCTCCCTGCACCCCCTCATCTCCTCCACCCACGCCACCCACACTTTATTTTTTGTCTTTTCTCAGAACAGGTGGCAATTTCTGTCTTGTTATGTTCACGGCCATGTGCTAGATGCACAGTAAATGCCTGTTGAAGGAGTGAATAAACAAATGAACAAATGAACACAGGTTTGATTGATTTTCATGCAAATGGCACCAATAGACAGTCCTTAGCCACACTGGCTCTGAGACTTGAGCAACAAATCAATAGGAGTTTTGGATTTTAACTCATGAATAAAATAAATATCCATGACTCCAAGCTGCTATAAATGGATGATTGCATAAAGAAGTGGGGAGGAAGGGACATTTCTTCCTTTCTGAAGAGGTCCATTTAATAAATGTGGAAGGAAGAAGGGAAACAGCAAGTCGCCATGAGAACATTCCAGTATTAATGGTCGAGGAGGAGTTTCACTCATGGGTGCTAAAACTAGTGAGAGAATGGTTAAGGAGAAACAAGACTTGCACAGTTGTAAAGTATGTCCCTCCCAAATGTTTACTAATTACAAAGGAAAAGAATAATAACTTTACAGTGGGAGAGACCTGGCAGACACCGCTTTAACCAAGTGGTCAAGGTTAACCTCCTCAGCAATGGGACACCCTGATACCGCGTAACTCCGGATGTGAGGCACCGAGAAGGAGATACATCATCACGTATGTGACACTTTTTCCAAAAATGCATAGCCTCAGTCTAATCATGAGAAAACATTAGACAACATGAGCAACATTTTACAAAATATCTGACCAGTGCTCTTCAAAAATGTCAAGGTCATGAAAGACAAGGAAAGACTGAGGAAGTTTTACTGAGACCGAGGAGACGTGACAACTAAAGGCAGTGTGGGATCTGGAACAGAAAAAGAACATGGTATATAGGGGTCAGCAAACCACAGTCTATGGGCCAAATGTGGCCCTCTGCCTGCTCTTGTAAATAAAAGTTTATTGGCACACATCCAATCCCATCCATATCCGTATGGTTCATGACCACGTCGTTGCTACAAGAGTAGCGTTGAGTGATTGCAACAAAGATCACATGGCTCACAAAGCTGAAAAAAACTACGTGGTCCTTACAGAAAGTGTTTGCTGACTCTTGCGTTAGAGGAAAAGCTGATGAAATCCAAGTAACATCCATGGTTAATAGTATTTTAACAGTGTTTATTTCTGCGTTTTGAGACTTGTACATTAGGCAAAACTGGATCAAGGTTATATGGAAACTCTACTATCTTTGGAACTCTTCTATAAATCTAAAATTATTTTAAGGGCCTTGGTGGCTCAGTCGGTTAAGCATTTGCCTTCAGCTCAGCTCGTGATCTCGGGGTCCTGGGATCGAGCCCCACATGGGTCTCCCTGCTCAGCGGGGAGCCTGCTTCTCCCTCTCTCCCTTTCCTCCCCGCTTGTGCTCTCTCTCCCTCGCTCTCAAATAAATAAATAAAAAAATTTTAAAATAAAATAAAATAATTTCAAAATTGAAAAAACTGTTATAAAAAACAAATAGCCCAGATGCTTGGGCAAAGGAGGCTAGGCTCAAAGCCGGCCCTGGGGAGTCACTGTGGGTGTCGGAAGAGGGACTTCTCTCACTTGCTTCGGGGTTGCAAGACCCAGAAACTCAGCCCAGACTACTCGGGGCACGGGAGGGTGTCATTCCAAGCTAAAGGGGCAGGTGTAGCTGCACCAGGAACCAGGACCTTGAAACCAGGACAGCCACGGTGTGTGAGTGTGTGTGCGTGCCCGTACTTCTGAGTGTCTTTCTCTGTATCTCTGTATCCTGAGGTCTCTCTGTTCTCCGGGTGTCTCTTTTGCTCTTACCTCTCCTAGTTGTCTGAGCCTCTCCTTGTCCCTTTCTGCTCTTTCCCACTTCTCTGGTCTCTTTGTGTCTCTCAGTGTCTCTGTCCTGGCCTTTCCTTGTGTCCCAGCTTCTCCGTGTCTCTCAGTCTATCCCTTTTAGTGTATCTCCCTATGCCTCAGTCTCCCCCTGTTCTCTCTGTCTGCTCGCACATCTTCTTGCGTGTCTGTGTTTCTTCCCATTGTTGTTAAATTCCTCCCCAGTCTGTGTCTTCCCGGGTCTGCCGTGTCTCTCTTGTCTCATGAGGCTCCTTGTCTCTCTGCCTCTCTCTGGACACGCCCAGCATCCCTCTCTCCACACACTGTGAATGGCCCTCCGGGGGGCAGAGCCACAGAGCTGCTGCCCCAGTGGAACACTGGGCTCAACTCAATATTTCCCAGAGACGAGATCTAGCTGCCCATCCCAGACCAGAGTTCATGCCTGGCCCAGTCAGTGGTGACCGGGGGCAGTCATGGGGCACAGCCTGACCACTGGGGCCTGCACCTGGAAGGGGGATTATTAAAGCAGAGAATACCCCAACACTGTGGTGCGGAAATGACCAATCTAGCAACAGGTAAATGATCCATCAGAGGGAGGGGGAGAAGAAAATAGATGTTTAATGATCACATTAGTCTCTGTAACAAACGACCACACGTTTAGTGGCTTATGACAACAAACATTTATTTTATTATATCCTGAAGGTCAGAGCCCAACACAAGTAGGCAAGTTTATGTTCCTTCTGGAGGCTCTAAATGGAATCCATTTCCTACCTTTTTTCAGCTTCTAGATGCTGCCTGCATTCCTTGGCTCAGGGCCAGCAGTGGTGCACCTTCCAATCTCTCTCTCAGAATCTGCTCCCATCCTCACTCTGTCCCTCCTATTTATTGAGAAATGGAGGGACAGAGTGAGAGGGAGAGAGAGAACCTTCTCTCTCTCTCTCTCTCTCTCTCTCTGACCTCCTGCCTCTGTCTTTTAAGGACCTCTGTGATGATTTTGGGCCCACCTGGATAATCCAGGATATTCTCCCCATCCTAAGATCCTTAACTTAATCACAGCTGCAAAATCTCCATGTAAGGCAACATATTCCCAGGCTCCAGGGATTAGGATGTGGACATCTTTCAGGAAGGGAGATCATGGTTCAGCCACCCACACTGATCATCCACTAAGGCCAGACATTTTGCATACAGGATGCCTACCCTACCTCTGGCCTCATGTGCCCATTCCAGGAAGGAAGATGAAAGAAGAAGGAAGGAGAAGCAGCTCTGTCAGATAAGGAAAACCTTTCCCGCAAATCATTAGCAGGTTTCCACTTGGGTCTGACTGGCCAGAAATCTGTCCATTGGCATTGAATTTTGTCAATGCTTTTTCCGTATCAATTGAGATGAATATGTGATTCCCCTACCCTAAACTTCATTCTACTAATGTGTATTACATTGATTTTCACATGTTGAACTGTCCTTGCATTCTGGGAATAAATCCCACTTGGTCATGGTGTATAATCCATTTTTTTTTTTTAAGATTTATTTATTTGAGAAATGGAGGGACAGAGTGAGAGGGAGAGAGAGAACCTCAAGCAGACTCCCCGCTGAGCACAGAGGCCAACGTGGGGCTCCTTCTCACGACCCTGAGATCACAACCTGAGCCAAAATCAAGAGCCAGACACTTAACCAACTGAGCCACCCAGGCGCCTTTATAATCCTTTTATATGGTGGTAAATTGGTTTGCTAGTGGATTTTGTTGAGGGTTTTTGCATCAAAGTTCACAGGAGATATTGATCTGTAGCTTTCTTTTCCCATAGTGTCTTTGCCTGGCTTTGGTATCGGAATAAGACTGGCCTCTTAGAATAAGTAAGGAAATCTTCTCTCCTCTTAAATTTTTTGGAAGAGTTTGAGAAGGATTGGTGTTCTTTGAATGTTTGGTAGAATTCACCAGTAAAGTCATCTGATCCGGGCTTGTTGTGGCTGTTGTTGGGCAATTTTTGATTACTGATTCAATCTCCTTACTAAAGATGTGTCAGAATTTGAACCCGGTTTTATATACTTTCACAGTCTTTGGTTTTATGACTATGTTTACTCTGTGTGAGTGTGTGTGCAACCGCAGATAACAAATCCATTAGGACTGTGTGTGCTTTGAGGGTACAGACTGTCTTATTCATTGTTTTACCCCCAGTAATTAGCGCTCAGTAACTATTTGCCCAGAAACAAACCATTTTCCCCAACACCTTATGCAAAATGACATATCATCCTCCAATATTTATGGGCCCTCCTTCACCACATCTTAGGTTGCACCGAAAGCGGAGCCTGCAAGAGGGCCCTGGATGCAAGGAGTTTATCTGAAAGAAAGGTGACCCCAGGAAGGGAATGGGGACATGGGAGAAGCCATTAATAGCTGTGTTCATGAGTGGTCAGCAGCTGTGAACGCTGGGGTGCATTCCTGCTAAGGACACCCTGGGACCTGTCTCTGCACAGTGCGGAGGCCGGGACACTGGTTCACCGACTCCGGATTCCTGATGGTGAGGGCGGCCCCCAGGGGAATTAACTGTCCTGATTTTCAGAATTGTGCCTATTGGGGGTGGGGGTGGGGGTGGCAGAGAGGTTGCTGAAATAAAGAAAAGAGACTCAAGCACTCGACTTAGGGTTCTAGCTCTCTACTGTTGCCAACAAAGTACCCCCAAAATAGTGCCTAAAATGGCAAGAGTCGTTTTGCTATCATCTCTTAGAACTCTGGAGGTTGGCTGGGCTCAGCTGGGCGGTTATCGCTCAGGATCTCTCCTGCAGTGATAGCCAGGTGGAGGCTGGGGCTGGGAGCGTCTTGAAGGCTTCTTTCCTAACAGGTCTGGTGGCTGGTGCTGGCTGGTAGCTGAGACGTCAGTGGACGCTGTCAGCCAGAACACCTCCTGTGGCCTCTCCGAGTGGCTTGGGTTCCAACAGTGAGTGTCCCAGGAGAGCCAGACAGAGTTACCTCATGACCTGGCCCCAGAAGTCACATTGCATCACTTCTGCTCAGGTCCCAGAGCGCGCAGATTCAAGGGAGGAAACAGAGCTGGCCTCTTTGTGGCGTGAGTGCGACCATTTTGGAAGTCTTAAGCACCACAGGCAAGTGGCTGACACATGTTGGGTACTGGCGCAGCGAGTGCCCTCAGACAGACCGAAGGACACAGGTGAGGGGGCAGCAAGCACCTCCTCTACTGCCCCTCATGTGTGGTCTCATGTGTTTGAGTCCCTGAGCAGCTCCACTGTCCTCTGATGAAGTATATCTTTGCATCACTGATAGTCGCCAAACGTGTGGATGAACAATGGGTGTGGCTGGGTCACCCCTTTAACTGGCACAGAGAGGACAGCAGGGGCAGCTGAATGGGGGTGGTGGTTATGTTCTGGACATTTCTCCAGAACATGACAGATGGGTGCAAATGAGGAGCTAGGAGATCTGGATTCAAGGCTACAAAAGGGAAGGACCCAGCGAGCAGGAGACCTGAGTTCTAGCTCCAGTTCTGACCGTGGGCATGGCCTGACCATTCTGCACCTCCCAGCCAGACTTGAGGCCTAAATCCCCTTCTAAGCTCTAATGCGCTTGATGCTTCATTAGCGACTAAGAGTTACTTGGTCCCAGAAACTCTGATGAGCTCACAGTGGGGTCGTGTTAGTTTGGGGGGACCTTGCTGGCCACAGAGCTTGCATCGCTAATTACAGATGAGGAAACTGAGGCTCACCGAGCCCCTTGCTTGTGATATCACCAACAGGAGGGAGAAAGGAGATGTTCAGGCATTCCTCCATGTGTCAGACACCACGCTTGGAGAGTCACAAATACCAACTGTTCAGTCGTCATTGGAACCCTGTGAGTCAGATCATGTGTCCACTTTACAGATGAAGAAACCGAGTCTTGGCAAGTTGAAGTGATAGTGCCCAAAGTCGGGCAGGGAGTAAGGGGTGGAGCTGATGTCCACTGCCCTTCAGGCTTTTCTCATGACAGTGCATCCAGGTTGGCTAACTCCCTCGAACTTTCCTCTCTACGCAAGTCCCTCCCAATTCCCAGAGGAGCAGGGGACCCACTGCCAAGTTGGTTATTTCCCCATGTGCCCACAGAGATCTGGGGTGGGGGTGGGAGGCAGGGACGGCATTTTCTCCTTGGGAGACCCGTAAGTGTGTCCCCCTCACACGTTGGGGATTTTCCATCGGAACCGATGATCCGGCTATTTCAGGGAAGGCTTCTACATCAGAGCAGTGGGGAGTGAATGCAGCTCTGTTTGTTTTGCTTTTTGTCTCCTTTTTCCCAAGATGTGTTTGGCAATAGCATATGAGCCCCGTAATCCTCCCTCTAGCCCTGCCTCAGCACAGCGTGTCCCTAAGGACGCCAAAGGTCGCCAGACAAAGTGGGGTGGGGTTAGCTCTGAGCTGGCTAGACACAAAACCTCCCATGACACCATTAGGAGTTACATCACTGGGACAGGCAGGTGCCCCAGACAGCACCAGGCCTGGGAGGGACTCAGGAAATCCACCTCTGCTGGGGCTTGGCTACACCCCGGGGAGCCCCAGATGCCCCAGAGAGGAGGCTGTGGCTCTACACAACCGATCTCTGCCTCCAACAGGCCTCTCTGCCTTCCCCGCTCTTTTCTGTTTTTTTTTTTTAGATTTATTTATTTATTTATTTATTTGACAGAGAGAGAGAGAGAGACAGCAAGAGAGGGAACACAAGCAGGGGCAGTGGGAGAGGGAGAAGCAGGCTTCCCGCTGAGCAGGGAGCCCGATGCGGGGCTCGATCCCAGGACCCTGGGATCATGACCTGAGCCGAAGGCAAACGCCTAATGACTGAGCCACCCAGGCGCCCCATGCCTTCCCGGCTCTTATAAGCATCTGTGTACGTTCTGTTTGGAGAGACAAGTCTAAGGGGGGAGGGGGTGCAACCCATCCAGTCTTCATCGCTCCCCTGGACAGGATAGGAAGCAGCCCAGAGAGGGGACAGGGTTGCCCAAGGTCACGGGGAAGTGGCCTCTGCCCACCATGCGCATTCTCCACCCACCAGGAGCAGACCCACGTGGGGATGGCCCACCAAGCTCATCTTGTTGCTGGCTGACTTGTCAGAACTGACTCTGGTTTAAAGCAATTTGTGCTTTGTGCCCCATCTCTCATCAAGAACCGAAACTAGGTCACGGGGAGGGCTAGACGGAGGCGTCTCATGTCTGTAGGAGCCCAGTAGGGCTTCTTGGGGTCACCTCTGCAGGAGACCTGGCTTCCTCTTCCCCCACATCGCACGGTCTCCTGGTTCCTAGTTCCCCACCACGTGGGTAAGAGGGGTCACACAGCCGCACCTGCGGGCCTTCCAGTGTTGAGCCTTAATCTCCCGCCATCTTGGAGTCGGGGACTTAGAGACACAGTCGTTACAATGCTTCCCATTTTCTGGATGCTGCCCGCTGAGTCCTGGAGTCCTTTCCCGGTCCACAGTGCCTTGGATCCTCAAAACAAGCAGGGGGCCGGGGTGGTGGTGGTGGAAACCACCCTTTACTGAATGCCCACTGTGTCCCCGACACTCAACTCTGCACCAGCTACCTCCGTTTTGCCCTCATAACAACCCCTACGGGGCTCTACACGCCTTGTTTTCTGGCTGGGGAACTGAGGCCCACATTGGTGACACAGTCGCCATGCTGCCGCGGGCTTGCGGGTCAGAGCTCATGGGATGCCAACACCAACAAATCTGCCTCATTGCCCCGACTCTGGATTTCCTCAGGGGCGGCTGGAAGGACAACCAGAGGGGTTTGGGGTTAGGAGATGGAGATGTGGCTTCAAGCCCAGCTCTGACACTGCCTACCTTCCAGACCTTGGGCCAGTTCTACAGCCTCTCGGACCCTCAGTCTCTTCCTCTAGAAAATGGGAATGACAGTGCCCATTTCTCAGGTAGTCGGGCAAATTAAGCCCAAATGCATAAGGTGTTATGTGGACAGACTTCAGCCCTGGCCTGTGTTGTTGCATGGGTTAGAGTCATTGGTCACTGGTCACCGTCCTGAAAGATTGCCTGGTGAGGGGCTGGCTAGGCACAGGCCGGCAGACCCTTGGCAATAGGGCCCAGAGGTAGCTACTCTCCTTCGGGAGCCGATCCTTACCCACCCTGGCACTCACGGGGCCAGCAGGCAGGGTCCTGGCCGGAAACAGGGAGCTCACACTTGAAACGGGTGACCACGGAGTGTCTAATAGGGCTGTACCAGTAAGCACCACCAGAGGAAACCAGTGTGCCCTAGGGCCGGCAAGCGTGGGGCCTGCCACCATCCCTAAGCCTGAAGGGTAAGAAGGAGCAGATACTGGCCCCCAGGAAGAGCAGCAGTCTTCAGCAGACAACACAGCCCCCACCTGCCCTCGGTTTGGCAGCGAGAGGGTGGAAAAGCACCCCAAACTCTGCACATCCTGCATCATTCCTTCCCCTGGCCAGACCCCATGGGCAGCCAGAGTGCAGGGGGCTCTGGGCGGGCCAGCCTCCTGGGGCAGGGATGGGTGGCAGCGCATGGACGGGAGCAGGGGGTGAGGTGGGGACAGGGAGAATGTGCCCCCACCCCACCCCTGGCCCTGGGGTCCTTTCGTTTCACTGCCCCAGTGAAGCAGGTGGCTTCCCCGGGCTGCCAACGTGCAGCTTGGTTTTCTTCTCTCTCCGCCCACCTCTTTCCCCCAAACCCCTATTTCGAATCTGCAGTGTTAATTGAAAGGCAGGGCCTGCCAAATTGCCCTCAGAGTGCAGAGAGAGGGAGGAAATTTGCGTACTGCGGGGGTGGAAATGGGGGCGCGAGGGAGGGGGAGCGTGGGAGCCTCGGAGAGGCGCTCCCAGCCACTTAGCGCAGAGCGGGCGGGAGACTGGGGCTCTGGGGCGGTGCCCTCTGCAAACATCCTTCAGGCCCCCCTGGCCCAGGCTTCTGATGTTTCCCTGTGACTACACCTGAGGCTCAGTGTGGACACAAGGAAGTTGATTTTTCCCGGGCGTATTTTTAAAACCTCTGTTTGGATGGCCCGTTGCTATTCTGGGCACTGGAGCCTCTTTTCCGGCTGCTTCTGATAAATAATCCGAGGCAGGCCAACTAGCTAGACACCTGCCCTCCACGGCCTGCCTCTGGCCCAGGTTCTTCATGGTTTTCTCATTTCACCCTCTGCTGGGTGGGAAGCCTTGGCTCCCTTTGGCCGCTGGGGAAGTAGAGGTTCAGGAACCTTGCAAGACCCGTCCCTTCGGTCAGCGGGTGAAAGGGCTGAGCTTAAATCCCCGGCCTGGCTGGAACCGGGGCTCACCATGTGTCCACTCCACCTTGCTTGCTGGTTTGACCTGCAGAGTCCTGAGGCCCCTCAGTTCTTCTGCCTGCCCAGAGCCCCTCCAGGAGCCTGCATCGGCTGACCCACATGGCCTGACCCAGGGCTGATGCTCAACAGGGAGTAAACACTGGAAAACGTTCCTACTTAGAAATTCATAGCCCAAACCTGAAACCAGAGCCACAGGGTTTCCTACTAGCCATCAGGGAAGGGATCGGCTTGTGCAGCGCTCTTGCAGTACTAGCTGGTAAATCGTTTGAACCCTGCCCTATTCTGTGACTAGCTCTGTAGATTGCTGGGGTCACTGCTCATTTGCTTTCTTTTTTTTAGAAGATTTTATTTATTTATTTGACAGAGAGAGGCACAGTGAGAGAGGGAACACAAGCAGGGGGAGTGGGAGAGGGAGAAGCAGGCTTCTCGCCGAGCAGGGAGCCCGATGCGGGGCTTGATCCCAGGACCCTGGGATCCTGACCTGAGCCGAAGGCAGACGCTTAATGACTGAGCCACCCAGGTGCCCCCATTTGCTTTCTTGATCAGTTTTTTTAAATTGAGATAAAATTCACACAACATGAAATCAGCCATTTGAAAGTGCACAACTCAGTGACATTTACACATTTGCAATGTTGGGCAACCAGCACCTCTGTCTAGGTCGATGGATTTCCCTGTTAGGAACATCTCGCGGAAACACTATCACACAATATTTGTTCTGGTGCGACTCTGTTCTTGTCTCTCACTTAGCATGACGTCTTCAAGGTTTGTCCTTTTTACGGCCGGCTAACATTCTATTGTGTGGAGACGCCGCTTTCCCGGCTCAGGGTGCTGACCCGAGGCTCCCGAGCTATGCTGGCCCCACAGGAGTGAGTGGGTGGACCTCAGCCCCAGGTGTGGGGGTGTTGCTCTGTAGCCTTACCAGGCACGTGTGACCACTGTGATGAACCAGACTGCATGTCTCCGGGCCTTTCCAAGGTGCCGCCAGGTGCCCCCAACCCCCACATTCACACAAGAGCTGATCTTGGTCCGTGTGTCTCCAGGAGCCCTGCCACCCCCAGGGCTGCCATATACAGCTGTGCAGGTTGTTTCCTGCCCAACGGCATCCTTCCAAGGTGGCAGTGGTAGTAGAAATCAAGCTCACACTGTCTTCCAAGCCCTGCACCCTTGCGACGGCATCTACCTTTAGGGGATGCATTTTCTAGTTCACATATGGGCATCTTGTGGGCACTGGCGGGGTGTGGCCCTCACTCCAAGCCCCCCCCCCGGGACAAAGGCAGCTCCTGCCATTCTTCTACATTCACTTGTGACCTTCCTTCTCCCCTGTGGATCTTCACCCGCTGGACCTAGGCTCCAAAAGTTATGAACACCGCCCGTGGCCATGGGTCACCCCCCAGCCTGCCGGTGCACCTGACGGTGTAAATGACTCTCCAGCCCCCACCCCCACCTCACAGCTTCTGGCCTTATCCACCCTGGACCCCCGCCTTCAGGAGTTCTAGCCTCCTATGCCTAAGCTTTTCTGGAGTATCAGCACCTTCCAGTGGCTCCTGAGAACTCCCTTCTGCCCTCCAGACCCAGGATTTGGAGCTCAGACGCCCGATGAGGCCCCTACCGGCTCCCGGCCCCGCTCCTCCCCGGGCGCTGTTTACCTGGGATGGGCCCCTGCGGCCTCTCGAGCATGCTCAGTACACACACGTGTGCCCTGTCACGGAGTGGAGGCTCCTGTGTAAACACTCTCCATCTGGACCTCACACACCCACATCCACATGCTCACTGTGCACAGGTTACGCATGCACATGTGGGGCTAGTCTTTCCTTCCCTTCACACCTGCCTGGGGGGGTGTCTGTGGTTAAGTCTGACCACGAGACAGACCCCACGAGCATACTTACACCTCTTAACCGAGCTGGGAGGCCCAGCGATACAGGTGCATCTGCCTTGTGGACACTGTGCTCTGGAAATTGTGAACCTCTTAAAGGCCCCTCGAGGATGACAGGCTGGGCCCAGGAGCTTAGCAACTCTGGGTCCTGGGGAAGGTGGGAAAACCCAAGGGTGAATCAGGAGACTGGGGAGGCAAGAAAAACTTGGGGGAAGAGGCCCCTGGAAGGTCCTCTGGCCTGATTTCATGGGAAAGGCATGCCCACCTCTGGGTGCTGTGGTGTTCACGGTCTCCTGTGAGGAGCTTATTCTGGCTGATCTCCCAAGGGCTGCAGGCCCTTCGGGGGATGCCCCGACCATGCACATGGTGGTGGGGGGATGAGAACAGGGCAAGGCCACATCACAGGGCTCCTGATGGCGGTCCCCTAGCTAGCTGCCTCTCTTCCTACGGGAGGTAAGGGGCAAGCTCTGTGGATGTCTGGTGGAAAAGCATAGCAGAGTAGGGAACAGCCAATATAACAGCCCCGAGGCAGGACCGTGAGCTCTCGGGCCAGGGCAATATCAGCAGGCAGAACACGCATGCAACCAGGCCAGAAGGAAAACGGTGGCCAGGGCACCTCGACCCGTCTGGCCAGTATGAGGACTCTGGCTATCCCGAGGGAGGTGGGAACTCTGGGAGGGCTTTGTGCAGGGGAGGAAGGACTCTGCTTTTAACTGGACCCTTTCCTCTTCTGGCATGGGGGCAGGCTGCAGGGACAGGGCAGGGGTGTGAGCAGAGAGACCACGCAGGAGTGCGAGGAGAAGGTCCTCATCAGCTTTAAGAACCAGAGCCCACAGGTTCAGGATCCAGAGTCAGGCTCCCGGGAGAGTGTGAGCAGGGTGCAGAGGGGGACCTGGGAGGTCAGGGTAGAACAGTGGTGAGGGACACGGGTTCCAGCGTCAGGCCACCTGGGTTCAAGGGCCCCAGTGTCCCCTAGCCAGTGTGCGACCTGTAGGCAAGCTTGTGTGTTTTTCTGCATCTCCATCTTCCCATCCCCCACCAAAAAGTGAGTAGTGGTAGCTGAGACATGGTATCAGCCCCCCAGAAGCTGGTGGGCGGCTGTCTGGGGATCTGATTCTGATTTTGTCTCCAGCTTTATTGAGGTATAACTGACAAAATTGTTAAGATATTGAAAGTACACATCAGGATGATTTCATATGCATAGGTTTGATTCTAATTTCAGGTGAACATGCTACAGGTGAGGGGGGTCAGGGCCAGACTTGGGGGGACAAGGAGGTGCTCACTCTCAGGGTTGGGCAGAGGCTCTGGTTTTCTCTGCTCAAGGCTTTGACCTCTTAACAGTTCCTCTTCCTTCAAGTGCTCAGGCATTTTCATTGTTCTTCCTGATGAGCCCCCTCTCCTGCAGCTGTGGGGAATATAATAAGAATAGCTTTGTTTGTCCCCAAACATTATGTTCCCAACTGGAGCCCTGCCTACTTGTTTTTCTTAAAGGCAGCATTATCTGGCTGACTTGAGTTTATCTTGTGGTCCACTGTGACACTCAGATTTTTTTCTGCTTCTAGTTGCAGCCTGAATTTACAACTTCTAAATGTGTTTTTTGGAAAATGTGTCTCATGTTCCCATTTCGATGGGCTGCTCACCCCTGCAGCGGGTGAGCTGTGCCTGGCAGCCTCCCCAGAACCATGTGGAGGGACAGGGGAGACATTCCCTGAGAGAAGGGAGTCGATAGGTGGTGCTGATGCCAGAGCCTGGGCAGAGAGGAACAACACCGGCCCACACAACAGTTGAATGGAACTCGCCCCCTACTGGACGCCCACCTCACACCCTTTGGAGTGGGCAAAGAGAGTGGGGGGTAAGGGAGGCCTCCATCTCTGAGGTGCACTGGATGCCCTCCCTGTGTCCCCCACAGAACTCCAGTGTGACCTTGGGGGAGGATGGGGGATTCGTTTATTCTCTTTGAACCTCCGATCCTTCTAGAAAATTAGTAAGTGGAATGCCAACTCCCTGCCGCTCTGAACAGCTTCATTCCAACATGGACCTGTCAAGTGTCCAAGCAGTTCGGAGAACAGCAGAACACTAAATACCAACCTGTGGCGGCACAATTATTGTTATTATTGTTATTTCCCCTAAAAGGGGGATAATCACTGTGACCTACTTAGGGGAGCTATTGTAACTAATGGCTTTGGAGGGCTGCAGAAATAGCAAGTGTCAAGAGGGAGGCAGTAGACTCTGGGCAGAGAGAACGCCTGTGTGCGTGGAAGCCTCTCGCCTCCCTTCCTTTACCTTGGTCAAAGGCCTGGGGAGCCTTTCTGGGCAAAGTGGCTCAAATGTGTCAGGCCCCGCCTGGGTACTGCTCTGCGCTCAGCCAGGGCGTTAGCCACTCACGGTGGCTGAAGCGAAATGGGACATTTGCAGATACAAGAGGTCTTGTGGTTCTGAACGCAAGGGCAGGAATGAAGTCAGGCCTCCCTCTGGAAGGCCCCAAAACCAGGGCCTCAAATGGCATCAGAACGCCCCCGTCCCCTCTGCGTGTTACATTCCTCGTTTATTTATTATTTATTTTTTCGGATCTAATCTTATTTTTATTTTTATTTTTTGATTACTATATAATGTATTATTTGTTTCAGGGGTACAGGTCTATGATTCGTCAGTCTTACGCAATTCCCAGTGCTCATTTTTATCGTTACATACAACAAACACACAGCTCAGAGCAGAAAATAACGTGATGAACACCCGCATACTCACCAACGAGTTTTATCTTCTTCATATTTGCTTCAATTTTTCCTTTTTTTTCTCTTTTTTAAGATTTTATTTATTTATTTGAGAGACAGAGCTAGCGCGAGAGAGCATGAGCGGGGAGGAGAGGGAGAAGCAGACTCCCCACTGAGCAGGATGCCCTAAGACGTGGGGCTCGATCCCAGGACCCTGAGATCATGACCTAAGCCGAAGGCAGATGCTTAACCAACTGAGCCACCCGGGCGCCCCTTTGCTTCAATTTTACATAAAGAAATTAAATTCAGCGGCAGCCCCTCTGTGCCCCTCCCAGCCCCACGCCTCCTCCCTCTGAACCTGGACGTGACCACTGCTAGGATTCTGGGATTTGTTATTCTCGTGAGTGCTTTCATGCTTCTACGTTCCGTGCATATATGTCCGTAAATGTTACCTCTTATCACTCTGTGTGCTTACATACATCTTCTAAAGAGCATCCCACTGGATTTACCTCCTGTAGCTTTTTTCCATGTCACATTATGTGCAAGGGATCGCTCCAAGCTGGTGGAGGTGGTGGTAGTTCTTCAAGTTCACGGCAATACTGGATTTGGTGGAATGACCGTGCCACCATGTTGCCAGTCCTCTGGGAAGGGACATCAGGTCGTCCTTAAGTTCTCACTGACCAACCTGTTTTGGCTGGAGCTTCCTCCGAAGGCGGAGAGGAGGCGAGGGCTTGGGTGCAGGCCGCTGACTTGGGAGGTGCTGACGGAAGGATGTGGGGAGAGTGAAATACTCAGTCTCACGATGATCTCCTGCTGTGCAACAAATTACCTCCAGCTTGGTGGCTTAAAACAATTATCAGCAGATTAGAGAGCCCAGAAATAGACCCACGAAAATAATGAGTAATTCCAGATTGACTGGTTAAAGGTTACATTCGTGGTTTAGGCTGAAACTACATTTAAGTTAGATATTAAGTCATGTTTTTCTGACGTGGGGCTTAGCACAAGCAGTTCCATTTTGAGTCTGTTGCTTCTTTGTTAATAATACGTGCATAGTTATTCCATTATTCCCATATCCACCGATGTATACTGAAAACCATGAGTTTACATGGAAGCCTTCATTTCCAAGTGCAGTGAAGGAAAATTTAATGTTTTTTTTTCCCTCTACCAGCCTAGGTTTTCCAGCTGGGGCCCTGTAAATTAGACTGACAAAAGACAGGTTAACGGGGCGCCTGGGTGGCTCAGTCGTTGAGCGTCTGCCTTCGGCTCAGGGCATGATCCCAGGGTCCTGGGATCGAGCCCCGCATCGGGCTCCCTGCTCGGCGGGGAGTCTGCTTCTCCCTCTGCCACTCCCCCTGCTTGTGTTCCCTCTCTCGTTGTCTCTCTCTCTCTGTCAAATAAATAAATAAGATCTTCCAAAAAAATTAAAAATTAGAAAAAAAGACACGTTAACAAGAAGAACAAAAACAAAAACAAAACAAACAAAAAAACAGGAGTTTATTAGCAGGTACATCCAGCATGCACATCTAGAGATGAGTAACGAAAAGGGGTGGAACATGGGCTCATGTGGCATGTTGACAAAAGGACAGTAAATTTACGGATAAGTGACAAGACAAAGGAAAAGGACTTTGAACTTCCAGGGCAGCGAATTGTGGGAAGGTAAGTGTATGGGGAAACAGATGGTAAGGCCTATTTAGTGAGGTTTATTATGTGGATTCCTCTGGTGCCTTCTCTGGACTGATAAGGGTCTGGAGTTGTCTCTGGTGATTAACTTCTGTCCTTCCTCGTAGAGAGGGGAGGGGGCACCTTAACAAATTTGTGTATTATTTTTAACCAAGTAGGGGATGGCAAAGTGCTTTTTGGTATCTGCTTCTCTCAATTGCCTTCAGCTCAAAATAATCCTTCTGCCAAAGTGGCATATTCAGGGTGGCATGTTGTGTTACCCCTCACAAGCCAGCATCTCAGGGTTCATCTGGGTTTCTCCCTTTCCATATTCCTAACTCTGTCCTCTAACAACGAGGCACCCGGCTCCCAAGACCCTCCCACGCTACTTATCATCGAGTCCCCCAAGCAGAACCAGGTCCCAGCTCAGCCCCTGCCCTCCTCATCCTGCTGAGGCTTAGACACCTGTGCCGGCCTCCCTCCACCTGCCGCCCCGTCCTTGGGCTAGAAACCCGCCTCCGCGTCCAGGACACCGCGAGGCACTTGGCCAAGATCCCCAAGGAGCAGGCAATGTTCCTTTTCTCCAGCTGCCATGAGCTCTGGGAACAAAAGATCCCTTGGGGAGGCTAGTTTGGGGCAGTGAGTTTAGTCTCTGCAGCAGACCAACAGAGGATTTGAATACATCCTCCCCACCTTCCTGACCAAACAAGAGTGTTCATTGGCGAGAAGTGTGTTTAGGCAACTGTGGGCTCGCAATGCACAGCCTGTGCTAGACACCCAGCTAGTCAGATTCTAAAACTCTACCCTTAGAGAAGCCCTTTGGGTTCCCTATTCAAATGCAAATGGCCCTAAAGAGAGGTGATTCTTGAACTGAGTGGAGGCAATGGAGGAGAGTGCCAGGGCCACTGGGGGGGCCCCCCTCGGCCCCCCCCCCCCCCGCTATTAGCTCCCCAGAAAGGGGTTGATTGTTAACTCGAACTGAATCCTGCTCAGAGCTGGAGCGGAGATATGGGGGTGTGGAGGGAGGTGGAAGGCGTCTACTTCTGGGATCAAGAGGCTCCCCTTGCCCAGCTCAGCTACCACCCTACAGGGTGGCTGTGGGCACTGCACCACTTGGCCTTTTCCATCTGCAAAATGGGGGTGGTAGACCCCTTTGAGCTCTCATGTGGTTCTGCTTGTATTGTCTGGGACACAAACCTCAGGGTGAAAGTTCTTTCTCAGAACCAGCCAGGCCACAGGGCAGGGCTCTTGGGACACTGACCCCCAGGCCTGTGGGAAGTCACCCTGTGCCACGTGTGGTGGGTGGTGGGTGGCCTGGGTGCAGGACCCTTGCGAGGGCATGGTGCTTGGCGGGGAATCTCTCAACCACGGATCCGGCATCTGAGAAGGTCTGTGTGGAGCAAATAAGCGAAGCAGGGGATTGAGTGAGGAAAAGGGGTGGCTGTAAACCACCCCACTGTCAAGGATAAAGTGTGTGGGGAGGCGGAGTCATTAGCAAGTCTTTGATTTATTTTCTAAACAGTAGTACTGGGGCGCCTGGGTGGCTCAGTCGTCGGGCATCTGCCCTCGGCTTAGGTCACGATCCCGGGGTCCTGGGATCGAGCCCCACATCAGGCTCCCTGCTCCACAGAAAGCCCGCTTCTCCCTCTCCCACCCTCCCTCTGCTTGTGTTCCCTCTCTCACTGTGTCTCTCTCTGTCAAATACATAAATAAAATCTAAAACAAATAAACAAAGATTTTATGGGCACCTGGGTAGCTCAGTCGGTTAGGCGGCTGCCTTTGGTCCAGGTCATGATCCCCAGGGTCCTGGGATTTTTGAGCCCTGTGTCAGCAGGGAACCTGCTTCTCCCTCTCCCTCTGCCCCTCCCCCTGCTGGTGTTCTCTTGCTCTCTCTCTCGCTCTCTCTCAAATAAATAAATTCTTAAAAAAAAAACCTTTGGGAATTTCATATAATTTTTGGAACACTTACAGCATTTACACACATAATGTAATCTAAGAAGGCTTATCACTATTTGTTTGACAGTGCTTCCCATGTAACTTAACATACCAAATAAACTAGATTAATTAGTCAAGAGACTCTATTTAGGATTTTACTTTCTGGGCATCTGTTGAAAATAAATGAATGAAGGAATGAACAGGCGGCCGGCCAGCCAGCCAGCCAAACCAAGCAGCCAACCAACCAACCGACTGGCCAACCAACCAAGAAACATCTCAGAAAGTTTCAAGGCACGTGTCTACATAGGATCACAGATCATTACAAAACTTAAAACTTTATTATCTGTTTTACCAAGGTGGCCACAGGAGGTTCTACAGAAGGTTATACAGTTAGCAAAATTTAGCTCCTTTAATATTGAGAAGTTTTCGTTTTCTTACATAATTAAAGACCTGATAAAAATGAATATAGAAACCTTGTTTTCCTGGGCAGGTAAAGAAATTTTTTTTTCTTTTTTGCTTAAAATTCCTTCCTTCCTTCCTTCCTTCCTTCCTTCCTTCCTTCCTTTCTCTCTTTCTTTCAGATTTTATTTATTTATTTTACACGGCGGGTGGTGGGGGCATACCATACAATTCACCCACCTAAGGCATACCATTTGATAATTTGTAAGATACCCACAGAGTTGTGCAACCATCACCAGTTTTATAACATTTTCTTCACCCCAAAAAGAAACCCTGCTCGCAGTAGCTATGCCCCTTGGCAATGGCCCATCGACTTTCAGTCTCTATGCATTTGCTGATTCCGCACCTTTCATATGAATGGAATCATACAGTACGTGAGTTTCTACGGCTGACTTCCTTCACTGGGCATAACAATTTCATGTTAGCATGTAGCAGAAGTTCCTTCCTTTCTAAGGATATTCCATTGTATGGATAGACCACATTTTGTTTATCCATTCATGCTGGCGGACATTTGGGTTCTTTCCACATGTTTGGCTCTTTTATGGCGAATAATGCTGCTATGAGCATTTGTGTACCGGTTTCTATGTGGTCTTTCTTTCTGAAAAATAGTTCATTGTTGAGTAGATCCTACAGGCTGCTTGTACAGAATCCAAGGTGTCTGTGCACGGGAGGTCCCGGCCCAGGATGACGGAGCCCCGGCCTCACCCCATCCCCTCCCTCCTCTTCAGGAGCCAGAGCCTGAGTCTCTCTCGGGCTCATGTCCTCAGATAGGCCTCACATCACAGCGGATGCCGGTACTTGACTGCACCTCAAGTAGGGGCATCCCACATGGGCTCCTCTTCCCCGAGGGACTAATGGCTTCATCTGTCCACTCCGTGAGGACAGGGCCTTGATCTGAGCAGGGACGGAGGCCCTTGTATTCTGTGATGATGACGCCCATCGGGACAGGACGTCCCTCGGCTCACAAAGCATCCTCACGTCTCTCAGAGCCTCGGGCCCCGCGAGGACCTGAGAAGCACCAGGGGGAGGATTCTTGGCCCCTTTTTGTAGACAAAGAAGCTGGCACGGCTTTGCATGTTCCTCCCAGCCTCTTACCCCCCTGGAGTTCTGAAGAGGGGGACAGCGTCTTGGGGGGCGGACTTCAGAGGGGGCAGACCTGGATTTGCGTTTCCCCCCTGGCTCTCCAAGGCCCGGCCCTCTCCCCTTGTGACATGTGCCTGCCATCATGTGAGGATGAAACGAGACAGTGTGGGTGGAAATGCTCTGTGCACGTTGAGGTGCAGTTGCTCGACACATGGAAGCTGGGGTCACTGGAAACCCAGCCAGATATGGAAGGACCCCATGTGTACGAAGTATCCAAAACAGGCAGATCCATGGGGACAGGAGCTGGGGCACGATGACGGGGAAGCTGCTAATGGGAACGGAGCTTGCTTTTGGGGAGGCGAGGACATTTGAGAGCGAGGCAGATGTGCACTGAGTGCCAGCGAATGGTTCACCGTACAATAGTCGAAACAGTACATTTCACATCAGGTGCATTTTACCTCCATTTTTAAGAAAGAAATCCAAACCAGAGACAGAACTGCGTGGTCCCAAGGAATCCATCTTTGTGTGCTTGGAAGCTGCAGACAGATCCGAGGGTCAGTCCTGAAAGCTGTTTTGAAGCGTGTGAAGCAAATAGTGGGGCTGCTGCGGGGACCTGTGTCACCTGTTCCTCGTTTTACTGGCAGGACCGACCAGTCTTGCTGGTTTCTTCACAGCATATATCCATCAGGGGCAGAGAATCACACTGGGCCCTGTTCACACCCCCTCCCAGGAGCCTCCTGCAAGAAGTCACAGCCCCGCACAGCCCCCCGGGGCAGGTTTCGGGCCCCCTCTCTCCACCACCATCTCTCCATCTCTCAAGTGGGAACAGGACCTAGTCTTCTAAGTCTCTTCTTGCCCCACATTCTT
Organism: Zalophus californianus; assembly: GCF_009762305.2. Lineage (NCBI taxonomy): Eukaryota > Metazoa > Chordata > Mammalia > Carnivora > Otariidae > Zalophus > Zalophus californianus. Next base: position 12,375,027 of record NC_045610.1, read on the forward strand.
GCTGCCATTTCCACAGACAGCCCTCACGCCCCTGCTCCCCGTGCACTGGGCAGGGATGGCGTTCTAGAAGTGCACGCGCTGGGGGGCAGGGACCAGCGGCGGCTTCAAGGGCCGGTGGCTGTGTACAGTCAGAAGGGCCTCTGCTGCCCCCCATCTTGAGCAAGGGGCCCTGCGGGTTCACTTCTCACTGAGCCTCAAAGATGACGCGGAGACTGAGCCTGTTTTGCCCAACACTGTCTCCCTGACATACCTGTGGGATGCTTGCCTGCAGTAAACATGCCCCGTTGCTTGAGTGAATGACGGAACTTGCAGGCACCTCCCCAGCCTTCTTTCCTCCCATTCTGCTGAGTGCGGTCAGGTCCTCAGGCCTTCAGCTGCATTCCCAGGTCTGACAGTGGAAGGGGGTGGGATGGGCGTGGACCTGTGGGGGGAGCCCTAACACCCTTGGCGTGGGAGGGCCCAGTAATGCCCCTCTCCCGCTTCCAAACAGCCTGGCCCGGCTGGGTGTGGGGTAGGGGTACTGCCATCCTCACCCCATCTCTGGTGGGACCCCCCCGCAGGGCCAGAGGATGGTCTTGCTGGGAGGAAGATATGCCCTGGGGCTCAGGGGTGGAAGGGGAGGGAGGCTTGGTTTCCCAAGCTGACTCGGCCAAGATGCCCAGCGTGGGAAGGGACTTGGCAGGGCACAGAGATGATTGTGAAAGTTCGGTGACGCTGTTTTACAGTGTCTCACTCAGTAAGATGCCCCGGGCATTGGGAAACCCTCCCCTCTACTCCATCACCTGTGTCTTCAGCTACAACCCAAAAGCGCCCAACAACAGCTCCCAGTTTGGCAGCTCCTCAAAAAGCTAGACACCGAATTACCGCATGACCAGCAATTCCACTCCTAGGGATACACTCATAAGAATTCAAACCAGGTGTTCAGAGAAAAGTGCGTACACAGATCTTCATAGTGGCACCGATTGCCAGAGCCAGAAGGTGGCACCGAGCCAGATGGGCATTGGTAGATGCACGGACGGACAGAATGGGGTCCAACCTTCCATGCAACAGACACTTACCCACCAATGAGAAGGGATGAAGTAGACACACAGACACTGCAACATGGATGGACCTAGAAAGCATTACGTGGAAGAGAAGCCAGACACAAAAGGCCACATATTTTATGAGTCCATTTATATGGAAATATCCAGAATTGCAAACCCATAGAGATCAACTGCCCTGGGAGGGGTGGGTGGTTCACCATTTACTTTTGCCCTGTGACTTTGGGCAAATCACTGAATCTCTCTGTGCCTATGGAATGGGCGTGATGCTACACCGTGTGACGGTGGGATCGAGAAAACGAAATGACCTACTATTTGCAAAACATATAGAGTCACGCGGTTCATGCATAATATTCTGTTGAATGTCTGCGCTTTTCAGTTTATACAGACTTTCAGGAAAGGCTTCAATGAGAAGACACTGGACCTTGAAAGACAAATGGAATTAAATAGGTGGGGAGAGTGGGGCACCTGGGTGGCTCAGTGGGTTAAGTGGCTCCGTGGGTTAAGTGGGACTCTTGATTTCGGCTCAGGTCATGATCTCAGGGTTGTGAGATCGAGCCCCTCGTCGGGCTCCATCTGTGCTGGGCATGGAGGCTCCTTAGGATTCTCTCTCTCCCTCTTCCCTCTGTCCCTCCCGCACACGCTCTCCCTCTCTCTCTAAAAGAAAGAAAGAAAGAAAGAAAGAAAGAAAGAAAGAAAGAGAAAGAAAGACAAATAAATAGGTGGGGAGAAGACACTCTGTTAGCCATCACGCATGGTGGGGCCAAGTCCTGGGCTGGGCATTTTACAGCTCTTCTCTTGGGGATGTAGGAGTCCCCAACATCCATCCGGCAACTGCTATCATTGTACCTAGTTTACAGAGGTGGAACTAAGGTTAAAAACTTGCCTTTGTTTTATTAAGGTTAAAAATTTGCCTAAGGTCCCAGAGTGACCAAGTGGTAGAGCCAGGCTTAGAACCTGGTCTGTCTCAATGCCAAGAGATCCTCAGTAGCTCACAGAGGACTGTCCTGGGGGGAAGGGGTGGGGAGGGCAGGTTTTTGACAAGGGGATGGTGATCAAGTGAAGTTTCTGCAATTTGGTTACCCACACTCTTTCTTTTTTTTTTTATTTGATTGTATGAAAGACAGAAGACCAGTAATTCTACCCGTATTTCCTCGAGAGAAATGCAAACATATGTCCACACGAAGACTCATGCACAAATGTTCGAGGTAGGTTTATTCAGAATCACCCCAAACTGAGAACATCTCAAAGGAACAACAGATGAATGGGTAAGCAAATGGAGGATATCACACAGTGGCGTACTATTTAGCAATAAAAAGAATGACCCATGAATTCACACCGCGACCTGCATGGATCTCAAAATACATATGCTCAGCAGAAGAAGCCAGCTCCCTTCCCCACAACAACAACAACAAAAAAGACACATGCTTCATGACTCCACAGACATGAAATTCTAGAACAGGCAAAACCAGGCAATGGTGGGAAAGACCGGAACAGGGGCTGTTTTCTAAGTGGGAGGGAAAAGGGAAGGAAGGAGGGCAAGCTTTCCGGGCAATGGCAATGCCCTATGTCTTGAAGGAACTCAAGCTACACGAGTGTGTGCATTTGTCAAGACTCACTGATTGCTAGCTACCCTTTCAGGGTCAATTTTAACATTGTCCATTTCACTGTATGTAAACGTCACCTTTTAAAAAAGAACAGTTGGGGGTGCCTGGGTGGCTCAGTCGGCTGAGCGGTTGAGTCTGCCTTCAGCTCAGGTCGTGATCCTGAGGTCCTGGGATCGAGCCCCGTGTCCTCTCAGCGGAGAGTCTGCTTCTCCCTCTGCCCCGCCCCGCCCCCGCTCATGCTCTCTTGCGCGTTCTCTCTAATAAATAAATAAAATCTTTAAAAAAAAAATACGGAAGAACTGTTAACAAATACTGACCTCCAGTTAATGACAAGCATGTGAAGTGTGGGGGGGTAAAGTACCCTGACGTCCGCAGCTTCCTTTGAAATATATCAAAAAATAAGATGGGCAGCTGGAGGGATGGAAAGACACACGGATGTATAATCCCACAAGGGCAGTAGAGTATCAAGGATGATAGCTGGTGGGGATATGGCTGTTCTCTGAAATTCTTCCAGCTTTTTACATGTTTGAAATATAATACAGAGTTGGGAGAAGGAAGGGTGGGTGACCAGTGTCTGGTTTCCTCCCTGGGGAAGGAAAAAAGGGTCGCCAACCCTTTTCTCACACCCAAATGTAGAACCCCCTCCGTGTTCCTGGGAATCATCAGCCCTACAGCCCCAGGTGGGACTGACTCCACCTCCCTGATCGGGGCAGAGGCCTGAGGAAGGGACCCCACAGGCTTTTCTGGCGGGAGGAAAACACCGCTGGTCCATCCATCCCCATCCCAATCTCCCACTTCTTCTCCGTCTGTCTCTCCCCTGTCTTTCCAAACGTGACCCTCTTGGGCCTGGCCCCAGCTGTGCTGGCACCACCGTGCCTACAAACAGGCCTGACACCTGCTCTGAGCAGCACACGGCTGGTGTCACCTGCGACAGTGAGCCGCAGACTGCAGGGAGCACGGTCCCCCACCTCCGCGTCTCGACCCCCCAGGCCCCCAGTGCAGGGTAGGAGCTTCACACTCCAGTCTGGCTTCCCTGCTTGCCATGTGCCTTCCCTCCCAGTTTTCTCCCCATCACCTAGAATGGTGCCCCAGCTGGGAGCCCAGACACCTTGGCTTCCTCCATCCCCCGCCGTCATGCAGGATGGGCTCCAAGCGGCAAGCATGTCAGCTGACTTTGGAAAAAGCCTTCCTTCAACCTTGCTCCCGATGCCTCCCGCAGCCCTGCTTGATGCCCAGCATTTCTGCCCCCATCCTCAGGACCATCAGAGACTGTGGGGCCTGAAAGCACCGGTGGAGATCTCCTCTTCTTGCCCAACATCCACGTTCCGCAGATGGGAAACTGAGGCCCACGATGGGGCCTCATCTCTCTGTCCTCTTCTGATACACAAAGATAACAGAAGGGTCTCCCTCATGATGTTGCTGGGAGGATAAAATAGGGCCTGGCCGTGGCAAACGCCCACAGACACTTGGTTGAGAATGTGCTGTTGTTGCGCCCATTTTGCAGATGAGGCTCAGAGAGGTTAAGGCACACACTTGCCCAAGGGCATATACAAAGCAAAAAAGCAGGGTGAACCCCATGCTGAAGGGACCCAAAGGGCAGAAGGGGTGGTGGATAAGGTATGGGGTGTGCAGTAGCCCAAGCGGCTCCCGGGGCCTGGCCCCAAAATGGGGAGAAGGGGTGGGACTGGCCGGCAGCTAGGAGTGGCTGACATTTACAACTGTGCTTAATGTTCTTGCTCAAACCGAGGGAGCCTTTCCCTCCCTAATCTGCCTGGCATTACCCAGCCTTGAAATGGTGGCAATTACCCCCAGGGTTGGGTAAATGGCTGTGGGAGGAGGTGAAAAGCTTCCTTGCTCTGAATCAGGCAGCCCGCCCCGCCCCGCTCCACCAGACACCCCCGCTGCCTGCCTCTACAGTCTCACTCTCTGTGTTTGTCTCTCCCTGGATCCTACATTACAGGCTTCAGTAAGGGGCATTACAAGCCTCTCTGGTCCCTGGTCTAGGAACGCCACCCCGGCCAACACTGCAGAGTGCCTCATCCACACCAAGAATGCTTTTCCCATTCTCATCCCCTCCTCCATTCAAGCTTCATAGCAGACTCATCATTTCTCTCCTGGGGAGACTGAGGCTCAGACTTAAACAAGTTGCCCAAGGTCCCCCAGGAAGGACTCAAGCCAAGACTCAGATCCAGGAGCCCTGCCTCCAAGCCCCCCACTCCTTCTCCAGAAACAAACACTCCCCACCCAACCTTGAGCGGTGCTACCACCTGGGCCTCTGAGACAGGTAGCAAGGAAGCAGAGAGCGCCCCCCTGAACGGTCAGTGACCTTGCCCGGGTTGCGTGGCTATCAGCCTCAGTGTCTTCATCTGTAGAATGGAACTGTTTGTGTATCAGTGTCCACAGCAGCACAAACCATGATCCCCTCCAAATGCAAACAACCCAAGTGTCTATCAACAATTAAATTGATCTGCAAGATTTGATCTACCCAACAACGGAAGATATTCAGCCAGAGAAAGGCATGAATTACTGACATACACTATAACATGGATCAACCTTGAAAACATGATGCTAATTGAAAGGAGCCAGTCACAAAAGGCTACATGTTGGATGAATCCTTTTAAGTGAAATGTCCAAGATGTTGGTGAGGACGCAGAGAAAAGGGAAACTTCTACGCTGTTGGTGGGAATGCAAGCTGGTGCAACCACTCTGGAAAACAGTGTGGAGGTTCCTCAAAAAGTTGAAAATAGAGCTACCCTACGACCCAGCAATTGCACTACTGGGTATTTACCCCAAAGATACAAACGTAGGGACCCGAAGGGGCACCTGCACCCCGATGATTATAGTAGCAATGTCCACAATAGCCAAACTGTGGAAAGAGCCAAGATGTCCTTCGACAGACGAATGGATAAAGAAGGTGGGGGGGATAGATAGATGATAGATATAGGTAGATATAGATATCTATCAATAGATATAAGTATTTCTATCTCTATTATCACGGAATACTACTCAGCCATCAAAAAAAAAATGAAATCTCACCATTTGCCACAACATGGAAGGAACTAGGGGTATTATGCTGAGTGAAATAAGTCAGTCAGAGAAAGACAATTCTCATATGATCTCTCCGATACATGGAATTTAAGAAACAAAACAGAGGAACATAGGGGAAGTGGGGGGAAATAAAACAAGATGAATTCAGAGAGGGAGACAAACCGTAAGAGACTCTTAATCATAGGAAACAAACTGAGGGTTGGGGGAGGGGAAGGGGATGGGGGATGGGGTAACTGGGTGGTGGGCATTAAGGAGGGCAGTGATGGAATGAGCACTGGGTGTTATATAAGGCTGATGAATCACTGACCTCTACCTCTGAAACTAATAATACTGTATTTGTTAATTAATTGAATTTAATAAAAAAAATTAGATGAAGTGTCCAGAAGAGGTAAATCTATAGAGAGGGTAGGTTGCCTAGGGCAGGGTGAATGATGGCTAAGAGGAGCTGCGTCTCCTTTGAGAAGGATGCGAACGTTCTAAAATTGATCGTGGTGATGGGGGCGCAAAGCCTTTGTATACTTTGAGTGGATGAATTCTATGGAATGTGAATTATCTCTCAATAAAGCTGTTCAGAAACAATAATTAATGTCTACCTCTTAGTGCTTCCGGGAAGATGAAATAAGATGACACAAACATGGGGCATAGCACAGTGCCTGGCACAGAGCGAGCTCACAGTCAACATACCTATACCCTAGCTGCTCGGTGTGGTCTGCAGACCAGTGGCAGCACCTGGGACCGTGTCTGAAAGGCAGAACCTTGGCCCTCCCCCGGCTGCATCAGAATTCACATTTATTTGAGTCCTGTGCACGGTAAAGTTTGAAGAGCACTGAAATGCGAGGGTAATTCTTCCATTATTCTACGGCAAGGATTCTCAAATTTGAGAGCACATCAGAATCCCCTGGAGGGCTTGTTAAAACATGTGTTGCTGGGCCCCACCAGGAGTTTCTGATTCCAGAGCTCTAGGGCTGGGCCTGAGAAAATGAATTTCTACGGCATCGCCAAGTGATGCCGAGGCTGCTGGTCCAGGGGACCCACTCTGAACGCTGCAGTTCTGTGGTGTCTCCCAGCCCCATATGGGTGGCTAACCACGCAAGAGAGCAGGTATAGCACAGGCCTTGGGGACCAGTGGGTCTCCACCCTGTCTGCATATGGAAGCACCTGGGGAATGCTCACAGTGCCCACACTAGGGCACCACTCCAGACAAGCTGAGCAGAATCTCAAGGTAAAGCCTGGGCATCAGCATTTGGAAAACTGGTCTGGCGATTCCTGAGTGCGGTCAAAGGTGAGCTGCTCGGGTGCTGCCTAGAGGGGAGGCCTTATTACCAGTGCTCTCTCCTCACTGGGACCCACGGCACAGGGGTGTGATCAGGGCCTCACACTCATGCTCCATCCAGGCCTAGACCCTCGGCGGTCTGCTTCTGGTGATGCGGGATGACCAGGTCTGACTCCCTGTGCACAGGCAGAGATGCTGCTCAGCGCACAGTGTAGCCTTTCTGGTTCCAAATATGAAAGAGACCGGAGGCCAGGCAGAGGCCCCGGCACAGAAGGAAACAGAACAGGCTGAACTGAAAGCTGACGGCCTCCACGGCTTTACCTGCAGAGCTTTTCAACGGCCGGGCTGCCTCTCCAACCCACTTATTAGAAACTCCCACTAAGAACTATTCTTTTGCCTGGATCGGTGGGATTTTTCCTCCCCTCTCTATGGAACAATTTACATTAAGCTGCCTCTAAATAGAGCTCTTTAAGACAGGATTTGGTTAAAGTCATCCTGTGTTTAATGGGCTGGGGGCTGGATGGGGGCACTCTGGCACTAATTGCCTATTAGTCCACTTGGAGTCCAGGGCCATTATTTCTGCAGCTGCCCACAACTGGTTTCTCCTGGGCCTGACCACTGACTTGCTGTTGTCTGCCACCATCTATCAGGAAGATCAGTGGCTCTGGTGCTCAGCCTTACCGGAAACTTTCTTGGAAGCCCTGTCCCCACTGGTTTCTGCAGGCCTCTCTTAAGCTAGGGGGCTTCCTTGGGAAGCTGCTGGCTTCCTGGAAGGCAGAGAGGACTAATGAAAAGGGAGGTAGGTACTCAGGGAGCTGGGAGGCAGGACATAGGCAGGAACATGGAGTCTCCTGTGTAAATGAATAAAAACTAGGTTTAGGGGTAGAGACCCAAGGAACCACTAATTCATGCAGCCCCTTTGAGCAAATTAGGAAAAACACCTCTCTCTGTTGGAGCAAGCATGGTGGGAAGAGCACAGCTGATCTGAGCCTTGTTTCCTGAGCCAGGCGACTTTTGCAGTGCACAACCTAAACAACTGCACAAGGGAACCTGTGGATTCTCCTGCCTCTTCTCCTCTTGGCAGCAGGACAGTACTGCACACAGGCAAATGGGACCATTAACTCATCAAATCCTCATCAAATGTACTGAGCTCTGTGTTAAGCTCTGGGGGGTACAGCTGAGAAAGGTCTTTGCATTTCAGATCCGGTCTGTTGACAGAAACGGACTCAAAAACCATCCCTTGCAAAACAAGGTCATGGTGCAATGTTTGGGAAAAGGAATGAGTTAAAATGAGGCCAGCCAGGCACTGTGCTAAGGGCATTATCATGAGTGCTCTCATTTAATCCTCTCAGCAACTCTGGGCTGTAGAAACAGAATTCACCTATGGCTCCAAGGAGACATATTAACAAAGTGACTACAGTGCCTTAGAGCTAAGGGAAAATCAAGAGGCCCCCAAAGGACAGCCACAGTGAGAAGCTTTTACCACCCATAGAACTGCCCCTCTGTGAGACACATGGCCCAAGGCAAGGAAGGGGAAGGAGCCAGGAAACAAGTCCCTGACTGCTCCCTCCCTCTGATCTCTGATGGCACCTCCCACTGAAGCCAGAGGACACAGAAATGCAGCCTGAGGTGTGGGCATCCAGGGCCACAGACAGAGCAGAGAAGGGTAGAAGCTGAACCTGGAGCAGTAAACATCATTAACCTTATTTAGGAGATGAAGAAACAGAGAAACTAAGGCCCAGATAGATTCAGTAACTTGCATGGGGTCACACAGCTCATAAGTGGCAAAGACTGAAGAGGTAAACACCATGCTGAGCTTCCAGAAGTACACGGGGCTGTAAAGGTCCAAGAGAGAGAGGGCTCTCCCTGAGAGGAAAGGTCAAAAATGACTTCCCCAGGAGCTAAGAGCTAAAGGCAAAGTAGGGGTGGGGGAAAGAAAAGGGTGGAATAAAGCTACAGGCAGAAGTGCATGTGCAAGAACCCTGGGGCAGGAGAAATGATCGTTGTTTAGAGAAGAAGAGGGGTGGGGCCAGCAGAGGGGTGGGAGAGCTCAGGGAGGCCACACAGGAAAGGCTTCCCCAGCAAAATTCATCAACTAGGGGGACGGGCACGGGAGAGCTTCAGTGAGGAGCGACCTGAACTAGTCTGCATTCCAGGAAGATCGCTCCAGGGTGAGGGTGGGAACTTAAGGAATAGTCTATAGGTGAGGAGGCTGGTGGCCTGGGCTTGAAGGCTGACTACAGAAATGGTGGACTGGACAGACTCAAGCTGTGCAGGGAGAGGAATTATCAGTAAGACCCAGGCCCTGGGATGGAGGGGGTGGGAGACCAGGGTGGCTATTAGATTCAAGGCATGGACAAGTGGAGAGAACTTGCTGCCTTCTACTGAAAAGAGGTGGGGGTGGGGAGCAAGCTTGGGGAGGGGTGCATACCAGGCAAGGTTCTTAGTTGCAAACAATAAAATCCATGTCAGGCAATTTATTAAAGATTATAAAGGGATGGATTGATTAAAGTGTAAAGCCAGTTTGCAGGCTCTTCAGGAGGGGCCAGAGGCTCTGTCCAGATTGTGGGCCCAGAAGAACACAGCACCAGTGCCCAGAGCCAGACCCTGCAGCTTACACTGGATATTACAGCTGGTACAACTAGACCCTGGGTATCCTGGTGGCCACCCTCACCAGAGTGGCTCCTGGAGCTTCTGCAGCACCTCACACAGGGTTGTGTGACCGGCCAAACCCAGATCATGTGTAGATGCCTGTTTGCAAGGAACTCTGGCAAGCACATTTCTCTCTTACCACACGGAAATACCCCCAACCTAGAAAGGATGTCAAAGGTGCTAGCCAGCCAAAAAGTATGACCGGTGTTGACCAGACACAGGTATATACGAGTTCTCTTTGGGTCATGTGAGACATGCAGTGGCGGTATCAGTAGTTCTGGGTACAAATACTGGCTAGAGCTCATGGGGAGGTCTGGGCCATGTCATTTAAACCACTTTCCCCTCAGAGATTTTAAGCAAACTTGAAGTGTTGTTTACAAATTGTGTGATGAGTTTTAAACCTCACTCAGATTATGGTTAAAAAATATGTTGATACTCAGGTTCTATGGATTTAAGAAGTTGTGTTTTCAGTAGTGGCCTAATTGATGTATTGATTTTTTTACTTTAAAAAATGTCAAGACTCACTAATATTTGCATTTAGGGTGGGCTGGACAAATTTGAATCTTGAATTTGAATTTGGGAGTCATAGAATTTCTCATCTGGAAAGAGCTGCAGAGGATTGCACCCATAGGCACAGGTTTGTCCACATCAGGTCTGGATCAGTGCAGAAGGGGGCACCACTCAGTCCTCAGTCAGCCCCTGCCTCAGACCTGGCTCCACCTCTGAGGTTCAGTGTAAAATGGGGATAAGAGTCCTGTGTCCGAGGGCTGCTGAGGAGTAAATGAGAAAATACAGACAGTACTTGGCTCAGGGCCTACCTGCACATACCAGGCAAAAATCAGTGACCAGCCCTCTGTTCCACATAAAAACCCTTCAGGTATTTGAAGGGAAGTATCCAAATGAAAAAAAAATTAACTATATCACCTATAATAGCATCAAAAACAAAACAAAACAAAAAAACCCTGTATGAATAACTTTTTTTTTTTTTTTTTTTTTTAGTGAGTGAACCTCTAACACTTTATTTAGCTTTCAGGCTGGGTTCTTTAAGACCTCTATTGTTTATTTCCTGTTTCTCAGGGGTAGGGCCTTAACTTCTATAGGTTATGTCTCAAATAATACCCTTTAGATAACCAAGATGCTGCTATATTATAAAAATGAGTTTCGTGACTGCTTCTATCTTTTTTTTAAAAATTTTTTATTGTTATGTTAATCACCATACATTACATCATTAGTTTTTGATATAGTGTTCCATGATTCATCGTTTGTGCATAACACCCAGTGCTCCACGCAGAATGTGCCCTCTTTAACACCCATCACCAGGCTAACGCATCCCCCCACCCCCCTCCCCTCTAGAACCCTCAGTTTGTTTTTCAGAGTCCATCATGGGTCTCTCTGTATGAATAACTTTAGTGAAAGATATGTAAGACCTCTACACTAAAAATTATGAAACATTATTGAGAGAAATTTTTTTAAATAAATAGGGAAACATACTATGTTCTTGGAATGGAAGATTCAATGCTGTAAAGATGTCAGGTCTACTCAAATTGATCTGTAAACTCAACATAAACCCAATTAAAACGTCAACAGGTCTTTTTTTTCTTTTAGAAACTGAAAGGTAATTATAAATTTTTATAAAAATACAGAGCCTAGAACAATCAAGGCAATATTTTAAAAAAGAACAGAATGGGAGGACTTGGATAAGCTGATATCAATCAAGACTTGCTGTAGAGACTGAGTTCAAGATGGCAGAAGAGTAGGAGACCTTAGTTTCATCTGGTCCCAGGAACTCAGCTAGATAGCTACCAAATTATTCTGAATGCCAGCGAACTCAACCAGAGAGCTAAGTGGGACTTTAACACCACACTCACTGCAATGGACAGATCATCTAAGCAGAAGATTAACAAGGAAACAAGGGCTTTAAATGACACACTGGACCAGATGGACTTCACAGATATATTCAGAACATTCCATCCTAAAGCAACATGATACACATTCTTCTCGAGAATAGCTACAACTCTACAAATAGAAAAATGACCACTTTCTGCAAGAATAACAAGACAGAAAAACTCACCTCAAAAAAAGAGCAAGAGGCAGTACTGACTGCCAGGGACCTAATCAGTATGGACATAAGTAAGATGTTGGAACTAGAGTTCAGAATAACAATTATAAAGATACCAGCTGGGCTTGAAAAAAAAAACCATAGAAGACACTAAAGAATCCCTTTCTGGAGAAATAAAAGAACTAAAATCTAATCAAGTCAAAATCGAAAAGGCAATAAAAAAATGGAGGCTGTAACTGCTAGGATAAATGAGTCAGAAGAGAGAATTAGTGATATAGAAGACAAAAGGATGGAGAATAAAGAAGCTGTGAAAAAGAGAGATAAATAACTACTGGATCACGAGGGGAGAATTCGAGAGAGAGGTGATACCATAAAGTGAAACAATATTAGAATAATTGGGATCACAGAAGAAGAGGAAAGAGAGAGAGGGCAGAAGGTGTATTGGAGCAAATTATAGTGGAGAACTTCTCTAATCTGGGGAAGGAAACAGGCATTCAAGTCCAGGAGGCACATAGAACCCCCCTCAAAATTAATAAAAATAGGTCAACACCCTGATATGTAATAGTGAAACTTGCAAATCTCAGAGACAAAGAGAAAATCCTGAAAGCAGCTCAGGACAAGAGGTCTGTAACCTACAGGGTAGAAACATTAGACTGGCAGAAGACCTATCCACAGAGACCTGACAGGCCAGAAAGGACTGGCATGCTATTTTCAGGGTGCTAAGTGAGAAAAATCTGCTGCCAAGAACACTTTATCAAGCTAAGCTGTCATTCAAAATAGAAGGAGAGATAAAAAGCTTTCAGGACAAACAGAAACGACAAGAATTTGTGATCACTAAACCAGCCCTGCAAGAAATATTAAAAGGAATCCTTTAAACAAAGAGAGAGCCCAAAAGTAACATAAACTAGAAAGGAACAGAGACAATATACAGAAACAGTGACTTTACAGGTAATACAATGGCACTAAATTAATATCTTTCAATAGTTACTCTGAATGTAAATGGGCTAAATGCCCCAATCAAAAGACGTAAGGTATCAGATTGGATAATAAAGCAAGACCCATCGATATGCTGTCTGGAAGAGACATTTTAGACCCAAAGACACCTCCAGGTTGAAAATGAAGGGATGGAAAACCATTTATCATGCTAATGGACATCAAAAGAAAGCTGGGGTGGCAATCCTTATATTAGACAATTTAGATTTTATTTTATTTTTTCAAATTTTTGAAAAAAATTTCAAAATTTATTTATTTATTTATTTATTTATTTATTTATTTATTTGACAGAGAGAGACACAGCGAGAGAGGGAACACAAGCAGGGGGAGTGGGAGAGCGAGAAGCAGGCCTCCCGCCGAGCAGGGAGCCTGATGCAGGGCTCAATCCCAGGACCCTGGGACCATGATCTGATCTGAAGGCAGACACCCAATGACTTAGCCACACAGACGCCCCTAGACAAAATAAATTTTAAACCAAAATCTGTAATAAGAGAGGAGGAAGGACACTATATCATAATTAAAGGGTCTATTCAACAAGAAGATCTAACAATTGTAAATATTTATGCCCTTAACATGGGAGCAACCAATTACATAAACCAACTAATAAGAAAATTAAAGAAACACACTGATAATTATACAATAATCGTAGGGGATTTTAACACCCACTCACTGCAATGGACAGATCATCTAAGCAGAAGATCAACAAGGAAACAAGGGCTTTGAATGACACACTGGACCAGATGACTTCACAGATATATTCAGAACATTCCATCCTAAAGCAACATAATACACATTCTTATTTTTTAAGATTTTATTTATTTATTTGACAGAGGGCGAGACAACAAGAGAGGGAACACAAGCAGGGGGAGTGGGAGAGGGAGAAGCAGGCTTCCCGCCGAGCAGGGAGCCTGATGTGGGGCTTGATCCCAGGACCCTGGGATCATGACCTGAGCTGAAGGCAGACGCTTAACGACAGCCACCCAGGCATCCCAATACACATTCTTCTTGAGTGTACATGGAACATTCTCCAGATTAGATCACATACTCAGTTGCAAATCAGGTCTCAACCAGTACCAAAAGACTGGGATCATTCCCTGCATATTTTCAGACCACAATGCTTTGAAACTTGAACTCAAGCACAAGAGGAAATTTGGAAAGAACTCAAATACATGGAGGCTAAAGAGCATCCTACTAAAGAATGAATAGGTCAAGCAGGAAATTAAAGAAGAATTTTAAAAATTCATGGAAACAAATGAAAATGAAAACACAACTGTTCAAAACCTTTGGGATGCAGGAAAGGCAGTCCTAAGAGGGAAGTAGATAGCAACACAAGCCTTTCTCAAGGAACAAGAAAGGTCTCAAATACACAACCTAACATTCCACCTAAAGGAGCTGGAGATAGAACAGCAAATAAAGCCTAAACCCAGCAGGAGAAGAGAATTAATAAAGATTAGAGCAGAAATCAATGAAATAGAAACCAAAAGAACAGTAGAATAGATCAACGAATATGGAGCTGGTCCTTTGAAAGAATTAATAAGCTTGATAAACCCCTGGCCAGACTTATCAAAAAGGAAAGAAAAAGGACCCAAATAAATAAAGTCATGAATGAAAGAGGAGAGATCCCAACCAACACTGAAGAAATACAAACAATTATAAGAACATATTGTGAGCAACTCTATGCCAACAAATTAGGCAATCTGGAAGAAATGGATGCATTCTTAGAGACATATAAACTACCAAAACTGAAACAGGAAGAAATAAAAACCTGAACAAACACATAACCAGCAAGGAAATTGAAGCAGTAACAAAAATCTCCCAACAAACAAGAATCTAGGGACAGATGGCTTCCCAGGGGAATTCTACCAAACATTTCAAGAAGAATTAATACCTATTCTTCTGAAACTGTTTCAAAAAACAGAAATGGAAGGAAAACTTCCAAACTCATTCTATGAGGCCAGCATTACCTTGATCCCCAAACCAGACAAAACCTCACCAAAAAGGAGAATTACAGACCAATATCCCTGATGAACATGGATGCAAAAATTCTCACCAAGATACTAGCCAATAGGATCCAACAGCACATTGAAAGGATTATTCACCACAATTAAATGGGATTTACTCCTGGGCTGCAAGGGTGGTTCAACATCCAAAAATCAATCAATGTGATACGCTACAAAAATAAAATAAAGGACAAGAACAATATGACACTCTCAATAGATGCAGAAAAAGCATTTGACAAAGTACAGCATCCTTTCTTGATCAAAACTCTTCAGAGTATAGGGATAGAGGGAACATACCTCTATATCATAAAATCCATATATGAAAAGCCCACAGCAGATATCATTCTCAATGGGGAAAAACTGAGAGATTCCCCCTAAGGTCGGGAACACAGCAGGGATGTCCACTATCACCACTGTTGTTCAACATAGTACTAGAAGTCCTAGCCTCAGCAATCAGACAACAGAAAGAAATAAAATGCATCCAAATCAGCAAAGAAGAAGTCAAAATGAAGTCACAGATGACATAATATTCTATGTGGAAAACCCAAAAGACTCCACCCCAAAACTGCTAGAACTCATACAGGAATTCAGGAAAGTGGCAGGATATAAAATCAATGCACAGAAATCAGTTGCGTTTCTATACACTAACAATGAGACAGAAGAAAGAGAAATTAAGGAGTCAATCCCATTTAAAATTGCACCAAAAACCATAAGATACCTAGGAATAAACCTAACCAAAGAGGCAATGGATCTATACTCAGAAAACTATAGAACACTCATGAAAGAAATTGAGGAAGACACAAAGAAATGGGAAAACATTCCATGCTCTTGGATTAGAAGAACAAATATTGCTAAAATGTCTATGCTACTTAGAACAGTCTATACATTCAATGCAATCCCTATCAAAATACTATCAACTTTTTTCACAGAGCAGGAACAAATAATCCTAAAATTTGTGTGGAACCAGAAAAGACCCTGAATAGCCAAAGGTCTGCTGAAACAACAACAACAACAACACCAACAACAAAGCTGGTGGCATCACAATTCTGGACTTCAAGCTCTATCACAAAGTTGTAATCATCAAGACAGTAGATACTGGCACATAAACAGATGCATAGAATGGAACAGAATAGAGAACCCAGAAACGGACCCTCAACTCTATGGTCAACTAATCTTTGACAAAGCAGGACAGAAAGGGCCACCTGGGTGGCTCAGTAGGTTAAATGTCCAATTCTTGATCTCAGGGTCATGAGTTCAAGGCCTCGGTTGGGCTCCACGCTGGGCATTGAGCTTACTTAAAAAAAAAAAAAAAAGCAGGAAAGAATAGCCAATGGAAAAAAGTCTCTTCAACAAATGGTGTTGGGAAAATTGGACAGCCACATGCAGAAGAATAAAACTGACTATTTCCCTACACCATACACAAAAATAGACTCAAATGGATGAAAGACCTAAATGGGAGACAGGAATCCATCCAAATCCTAGAGGAGAACACAGGCAGCAATCTCTGTGAGCTCTGCCACAGCAACTTCTTGCTAGACACATCACCAAAGGCAAGGGAAGCAAGGGCAAAAATGAACTATTGGGACTTCGTCAAGATAAAAAGCTTTTGCACAGCAAAGGAAACAGTCGACAAAACCAAAAGACACGGCATGCCTGGGTGGCTCAGTTGGTTAAGCGTCTGCCTTTGGCTCAGGTCATGATCCTGGAGTCCTGGGATCGAGTCCCACATCGGGCTCCTTACTCAGCGGGAAGCCTGCTTCTCCCTCTGCCTCTGCCTGCCGCTCCCCTGCTTGTGCTCTCTCTCTCTCTCTGACAAATAAATAAAATTTTATTTAAAAAAAAGACAACGGACAGAATGGGAGAAGATATTTGCAAATGACAAATCAGATAAAGGGTTAGTATCCAAAATCTATAAAGAATTTATCAAACTCGACACACAAAGAACAAATGATCCAATCAAGAAATGGGCAGAAGAGGGGCGCCTGGGTGGCTCAGTTGGTTAAGCGACTACCTTCGGCTCAGGTCATGATCCTGGAGTCCCGGGATCGAGTCCCACATCGGGCTCCCTGCTCAGCAGGGAGTCTGCTTCTCCCTCTGACCTTCCTCTCTCTCATGCTCTCTACCATTCTCTCTCTCTCTCTCAATAAATAAATAAAAATCTTAAAAAAAAATAGGCAGAAGACTTGAACAGACATTTTTCCAAAGAAGACATCCAAATGGCCAACGGACACACGGCATAGCCATGCAATGGAATATTATTTGGCAATAAGAATGAATAAAATTCTGACTCATGCTACTACATGGGTGAACCTTGAAAACATTATACAAAGTGAAAGAAGCCAGATACAAAATTCCATCTATATGAAACATGCAAAATAGGGAAATCTATTGAGACAGAAAGTAGAATGGTTGCTGAGGCCTGAGAGTGAGGGAGGGATGGGGATAAGGGTGTGATAGCTAAAGGGTATAGGATTTCTTTTTGAGGTGATACAAATGTTTTTGAGGTGAGGCAAGTCTTAAATTGACTGTGATGATGGTGCTTGAATATCTTACAAGCCACTGAATTGTACACTTTAGATGGATGGATTGTATGGTGTGTGAACTATTTCTCAATAAAGCCATCTTTTTTAGGGGTGTCTGGGTGGCTCAGCTGCTTAAGCGTCTGCCTTCGGCTCAGGTCATGATCCCAGGGTCCTGGGATCGAGCCCCACGTCGGGCTCCTTGCTCAACAGGGAGGCTGCTTCTCCCTCTGCCTCTCCCTCTGTGCTCTCCCCACCCTCTCTCCCTCTCTCAAATAAATAAGTAGAATCTTCAAAAAAGTAAAAATAAAAATTTTTTTTAAAAATGAGAGTATTTTCATGATCTTGGAGAAGGTAATGCTTTCTTAGGACACTAAAAGTGCTAACTATAAAGAGAAAAATGATAAACTGAACTATGCTAAATTAAGAATGTTTGTTCATCAAAGACGTTATTCCGAGAGTAAAATGGCGACCCATAAACTGGGAGAGTATACTGCAACACATATCCAGAATATATAACATCTCCTAATTTTTAGGTTAATTTTTAAGTCCCTTTGCCTATTCTGGATGTGTCTTGATTTTGAATCCCTCCACCAGCCTGGTTGTGTAGACACTGCTAATGGCTGTGCTAAAACCCACCAACAGCCCCTCCTTCTCTGCAACTCCCTACAATAGAGCCTAGGAAGCCCCAAATTCACTTCCCCAGTCTTCCTTCCAGTTAGCATGACCATCTTATCTGGTTTGCCCAGGGCTTGTCCAGTTTTAGCACCAAAAGTCCCTGGCAAACCGAGATGGTTGGTCAACCTACCTACCTACAAGTACAAGTGCCCATATGACCCAGTTCTGGACCAAGATCTAAATGAAAGTCCCTTCAGAAGCACCTGGAAAGGCCCCTGCATCCCAATAAGAGGGATGACATGGGAAGTGAGCTTGTAGGTTTGATCTGTTCCCCACCTCCCTGCCTTGAACGTGGGTATTATTCCTGGGGCTATGGCAGTCATCAAGCAACAAAAGAATAAAAATGAGCACACCAAGGAGAGAAGCAAGAGTACAGATGGAGCCTGGCTGCTTAGGGAAACATTGCTGGACAGTTTAATCGTGCCAGCCGCTGGGGGACCCCAGGCTTCTATTTGTTTTATTCACCATTGGTTGCATTTTTCTCTTACTTCCAGCCAAAAGCATTTCTAACATTTTTTCTTCATTTGTTGTGATATCTCTTAAAATTCAGCACTCAGAATTGATCTCAACATCCACTTCCCTCCCCTTCCTCCCCAATAATCCCTGATTCCAATTGAGATCCATATGGTCCTGGTTCCACACCTGGATCCTAGGGCAAAACTAATTACAGGACTCAGTCTATGCTAACTAGAACATTCCATCCCTGGCCAGCGTCAAGTTGGTCCACTTGGAGTCACTCCATCTTGGGAACACTCCTGAACCTGAGCATGGGGCACATATCCCTGGGAACTCCAACACCCATCATAGGGCCAGGAGGAACTCCTCCTTCTCCCTAGGACAAGTATCCTCTGCAGAAGGCAGGGCAGAGAGACAGGGAGCAGGACCTGAGAGACCTCACTGAGCTTGGAGCAAGCCCTGCATGAAACAACACTGTTCGGGATTTTCTTTTCAGATACTTGAGCCCATGAATTCCCTTTCTTGTTACTTGAAAGTAACATAACAGACACAGCAGTTCCACCAACCTCTTTGATATGGATAAAATACCTATAATACCTTGCTATGGTCACATTAGAGTTTTAGCAGTTATGTGTCCTTATTGAATTATCTCCCAGCACTTCACCGCACTCCAGACACCCATTTCCTCCCATGTGAAATAAGAAGCCTGGATTAACCCTTCCGCTCCAGCAAGCTGCTCAGGGAGGGTCACCACGGCCCCAAGCCCCACGAGTGAGCAGGCAAGCTTGAGGATTGACTGGAGCAGGTGAGGCCTGCCTTCCCCTAGATTGCCCCTCTCCTGGGTCCTGCTACCAGTCACAGCAGATCACCCCAGGACAGCCCTAACTCCCCTCCAGGCTTTGCCTATGCAGTGCCACTGCCTGTAAACCCCTCTCCACCCTGCCCTCCTGGGAAGTCCAGCTCAAAAGCAGCTTTCAGTCCCTCTGTGCGCAAGCATTTACTCCCCACTCTGGCTTCCCATGGCATTTTGTTCAACCTTTCCTAAGACCACATTCATCAATACCTTATATTATAAACTTGTCACAGGTATAAGTTTTCCCACACCATGGGTCATACATCACCTCATTATTTTTGTTTTGTGAACTTTACATTTTTACTATGGTAAAATACACATAACAAAAATTTTACTATTTGAACCATTTTTTTTTTACCTGCTCCATTTCTGACCTGGGCAGGTTCAGCCCTTCTTGCACAACCTGTTGCTTCTGGCCTCAAGTGATCCTCCTGCCCCAGCCTCCTGGACTGCTGGGACTACAGGTGTGCAGCCCTGTGTCTGGCTTAACCATTTTTAAGTGCACAGTTCAGCAGAATTAAGCATATTCACATTTTTGTGCAACCATCTTTATCATTCATCCACAGAATTTTTTCATCTTCCCAATCTGAAACTCTGTCCCAGTTAAATGCTAACTCTTCATCCCCTTTCCTCTAGCCCCTGGCAACCACCATTTCACTTTTTGTCTCTATAAATTTGACTACCGTAGGTGTCTCATGTAAGTGGAATCACACAGTATTTGGCTTTTTTTCACTTGGCAGAATGTCCTCAAGTTTCAGTCATGTTGTAGCAGGCGTCAGAATTCCTTCTCTTTTTCAGACTGAATAATATTCTCTTGGATGTGTAGACCATATTTTGTTTATCCATTTCTCCATCAATGGACACTTGCATCATTCCCACCTCTTGGCTGTTGTGAATAATGCCTCTGTGAACATGGGTGTATAAAAACCTGTCTGAGTACCTGTATGCAATACTCGTGGGTTTTTTTTCCTTTGTTCTGTGAATGTGGTATATCATATTAATAGATTTTTGTAATCATCCTTGCATTCCTGGTATAAATCCCATTTGGTCATGGTGTATAATCCTTTCAATATGCTGCTGAATTCAGTTTGCTGGTATTTTCTGAGGGTTCTTGCACCAATATTCATAAAGGATATTTGTCTGTAGCTTCCTTGTAGTTTCTTTGGCTTTGGTTTCAGGGTAATGCTGGCCTCATAGAATGAGTTAGAAAGTGTTTCCTTCTCTTCAAATTTTTTGAAACATTCAAGGAAGATTGATGTTTGTTCTTCTGTAAATGTTTGGTAGAATTCACTGGTGAGGCCATCAGGTTTACGGCTTTTGTCAGGAGGTTTGTGATTACTGATCTGATCACCTATTCAGATTTTCTATCTCTTTGTGATTCAGTATTGATAGGTTGCATGTTTCTAGAAATTTGTCCACTTCATCTGGCTTATCCAATTCATTGGAGTAAAGTCATTCATGGTTCATAGTACTCTCTTATAATCAGTTTTAATTCCCTAGAATCAGTAGTAACGTCCTCACTTTCATTCCTGATTTTAATAACTTGAGGTCCCCCCCCACCCCAGTCTCTCTCAGTCCCTCTAGCTAATGGCTTGTCAATTTTTAAAATTTTCTTATGTTTTGAAGAACCAAATTTGGTTTCATTGATTTTCTCCCTTGTTTCCTATTTTCTATTTTATTGATCTCTTCTCTAATTGTATTTCCTTCTTTCTGCTAGCTTTGGGCTTAGTTTATTCTTCTTTTTCTAGTTCCTTAAGTTGTCACATTCGGTTGATGACTTGAGATCTTCCTTCTTTTTTAATGTAGTCATTCACAGCTATAAACTTCCCAATTAGCACTGCTTTTGCTGTATCCCAGAAGTTCTGGTCCGCTGTGGTTTTCTTTACATTCATGCCTCTTTAAAGTCATTTGAAATCCCATTTGAGCAACCACTTACCCATAGATGAGGAGAAGTCAGAACCAATTAATTTTGGGATCTCTTCCCTCCCAGGCCCACAGAACAGATGAGAACTTGGCTACTCCAGGACTACATGGGGCAGGTCCTGACTCTCAGGTGCAGGGATCCTCAGCTGGCATCACCCCTTGCTCAGACCACACTGAATGTCTGGTGGCCTCCAGTTCTCCCAGTCTCCAAGTGCCCAATGGCCCGGTCGGGTTCAGTCTTGGAGAACCCAGCCCTCCATTCCTGCTCCTTCTCAAATTTTTGGTGATGTCTCCAAGTGCCTGACAGCTTTACCTGCTCTTTTCCCGCCCTAGAATCCAAAAATCTTTTCCCACACCTGGGAGTCAGAAGGGTATGGACCCTTGTCCCAGGTGGGGCAGGGGCCCTTCTGGACAGGGGACCTGCCCTCTCTTCCTTATGAGGCTTTCACAGCATCACACAGTGAAGAAGCAATTTCTCAGTGTGACAGTTTACTCCAAAATTTAACTAAACCTCCGGGTTTTGAGTTATTTGTTTATATACTTTTCACTCCAACTCAATTATATGTACCTTTGTCTTGAATCCTCTTCCCCCCAAGGCCTGTAAGTTACTAAACAAGTGTGTCCAGAGGATGAATGAATAAATGATGGATGCCTGGAGTTGATTTTTTTTTTTTTTTAATCAGAGATGGTGTTAGGAGTGGTGGAGAGTAAGTGTCTCCAGGGATGGAGGACAAACAAAAAAGTGTGCCCTGCACACTGGGATGGGGTCTATACTGTCGACCTCAGCTTCTCCTTATGGATTGTAATGCTCACCGCTGATCCCTGTTCTTTCCTCATTGGCCCTAATCCGTCATATCATACCCACTGCCTCATCTGTCCGTGCAAATATCTGGGCAAAGCAGGGTCAGATATTATAACCAGAGAGGTCCCCTGTGTTTCTCAGGGTCATACCGCAAGGGTGGAAGAGCCAAGACCTTCCCAGTCATCGCTGACACTGAGAATACCGGATGATGCAGAGTAGCAGGCCCCACCCTGGGTCCTTCAGCATGCATGATCTCTCCTCATAACAGAAGAGGAAGCTGGGCTCGTAGAGAGGACGTCTCCTGGCCAAGGTCAAGCAGTCAGCAAGCAGTGGCAGCAGCGGCAGCATTTGAACCCAGATCTGGCTGACTCCTACGCCAGCGCCTAACACAATACTCCCCTACCTCAGTGCAGCCCAAGCCTCTCCTCTCCTTTTAGAGAAGAGAACTTGAGAGGTAAACCAGAGCGGTCAAGTGTCCTGCCCAAGGTCACACAGCTAAGGAAGACACAGCCAGGGTTAGAAGTTGCCCGATGCCTAATTCAAAGCCCTTTCTGGGCACCCATGCTCCCCCAAAGTCCACAGCGAGCAGCGTCAATCTCTTCTTCCGTTTGTTGAAGAGCCTAAAGGGGACCTCAAAGTGTGGGGCCGGGAACTGGGAACTGGCTCTTCCGGCAGCCACGCGGGCGTCGCGGTCTCTCCGAGGCCGCCTGCTCGCGGGTGCCGCGGACGGCGGGCAGCACAGGGGCGGCGAGACGAAGGTGCTGTGGGTGCGGGCGCGAGGCAGGAGCGAGGCTCGGCGTCTGGGGCCCGGCCGGTGCGCGCGTGGCTCACTCGCAGCCCGCACGGTCACAGTCACTCCGGCAGGTGCACGCCAGACAGTCCCTTCCTGCCCAGCGCTCGTTGTTGGACCCCGGGGGGCCCGTCCCAGTGTGCACTTCTCCCACCTGGAGCGTGGGCGATCCAGGCCAGCCGGGAAGTCAGGGGGCCCGGGTTGAGCTGGGGTCTGCGCGCTCCCACCCCCGGAGTCCCACCTCCTGGCTGCGAAAGCAGATGCCTCCCCGGCACCCGCGTCCTGCTTCTCCACTCTAGACCCTGGGCCCTACGCCCCCGGGAGCAGCCCTCAGCTAATGACCCCAGCTCCCTGCCCCTCGGGGTTGGGACAACCTGATGCACGCTGAGAGGTCTCCCAGAGGTCCTGGGAAGAACTGAACCCCAAGTGCACACAGTCGTAACCGGCTAGTCCCTACACACTATAACTGAACCCCCTTTTCTTCCCCCTTCTCATTTCCACTTCCCTATCCATGCTCCTTGGAATCACTTTCCAGATACACTTCTTGCATTCAGATCTTTGTCTCATCATGTGCTTTGGGGAAATCCACCTAAGATAGGGAATTGGCATTGTAGTAAGAGCTAGCACTAAATTGATTGCTGACCCAGACTCTCAACAATACCATGAGGAATCTTTGTGATTATTATTAGTTTTTATCGTTGCATCAGTCAAAAGAGTTATTTCATGCTGCAGTAACAAACCACCCCCAAATCGCAATGGCTTCATACCACAAAGGTTAGGTTTAGTGGGAAGGGTCTCTCTCTTCACAGAACTTCAGAGCACAGAGTAAGAGGTGTTTAGTGTCTTGTGACACCCCCATCTTGACATGAGGCCAAGTCGGACTTGGCCGACTTGTAGAGCTGCACAGACTCAGGCAGGACTAAGAACCACACATGGTTTTTTTGCCTCCAGGATGTGTCAGCTATCACTTTTGCTTTGGTTTCCCTGGTCAAGGCGCGTTGGCCACACCTCCTCTGGGGAGCGAGGGGGAAGGGATGGAAGTTCTGGTGAGCACTAGTTAAGCTGATCAGAGCCATCATCTTGCCATCACTCACTTGATAGAAGAAGCTCCCAGAGCCCCAGAGAAGCCAGCTCAGCAAAAGGTCCACAGCTACCCAATGTCAAAGCCGCCAAGAAAGTGGAAACCTCATTGCCTTTTCTGTCCTCAGCCTCAGGTTGCTTTGCACATTCGATTGCTCCAAAGTGAGTTCACATTCACCCAGATTCAAGGGGGAAGGTGAGGTCACATTGCAGAGAACATGTGGGAAAGAGAGATTGGTGTGGCCACCACATCCTGCAAAGGGAGAGGTCATGGGGGTGAACCCTGGCCACATCCGGGCGACTCTGTTCCCACGAGGGGAGCTGAGAGGCATCATTGCTCCTCACCAGGACTACCTCAGAAATCACCTTGTACAGGTGGCCCCCCTACCCTGCGTGTCAACTCTCATGAATTTTCCGGTACCTGAAGTGCTCAGTTAATATCTGGACTAGAGTACATGAAACTTGGTGGCATTGAAGGGACCCTGAGTCTCATCAACTACATACATTTTTTTGTGACTTTGGAGTCCCACCACTGCTGTCTAAAGTGAGCAGGGTGAGCATTGTTACCCCCTCCCCCACCGCCTTTTGACAGATATGGAAACAGACCCAAAATGTTGCAAGGTCAAGACTAGGACTCAGGGATGCTGATCCCTGTCCCCACAGCCTCCCAACCCACTGCAAGGACCCTGGCAGGACCCCTCCTCCAGGTTAAAAGTGGAGCTTTTTTAGGGGAATTAGTCAAAAGATGGAGAGGGACAGGATGTTGAAACAGAGAAAGGAAGCTGCCTCCCCGTCACACCTGTCTCCTGCAGGGAAAAAGTTCTTGAATCACTCAAATTTAAACAAGAATCAACTTGTCCGAATTTCTCTTTATCACATAGTAGAAACTGAGGCACAGGACAAGAAGGGGGTTGGCTAAGGTCACACAGAGGGTGAGTGGCAAAGTGGGGGCTTGAGCCCGGTTTCCAAAGCCCCTGGGCCCTCAGGGTGGCGGGGGGGAGATAGCATGCACTTCCGTGAGACAGAACGCAGATGTCATCCTGCTTTCCAAACAGAACAGCTGGGAACCCGACTTTTAAATTTTTTAATTTTTGTGTCTTTTTAAATGTTTTCGTCAGCCATCCCCAGGGCTGTAAAAATAGAGCTGCACAGACGCAGGCAGGACTAAGCCAGGAGCCAGCCTGAATATTCAACTGAGGGGTGCAGAGCTTCGGAAAGCAGCAAAACCCAATGAATTAACCAGTGTCCCTGAGCAAGGTGGCTGCCTTGTTCCCACTTCCTGTTGCTCCCTCCCGGGCCCTCAAACCAGAGGAGACAAGCCCCTGTCAGAAAGGGAATGGGCTGGGTCTCTAGGTTCAAGGGAGAGTGGGTCAGAAGTCCAGTGGGGCTAGAGGAGACAGCTAC
The DNA here is from genome assembly GCF_009762305.2 of Zalophus californianus. NCBI lineage: Eukaryota > Metazoa > Chordata > Mammalia > Carnivora > Otariidae > Zalophus > Zalophus californianus. The sequence goes on from NC_045610.1 coordinate 12,400,204, forward strand.
CTTGGGATCACCTCTTCCAGGGAGCCTTCCAAGGTTTCAAGAAGGTGTTTCCCCTTCCAGAAGAGCTGTGGAGACCTGATTTCTCTTTCTCCCTGTCTGGCTCCCTTAAGCACACTCTTTGGCTTAAGAGTGGAGGCCCACCCAGGGGGCTGCCCTACCCAGCCTAGGAATTCAGGGATATAGCAAGGACACAGGTCTCTCAACCTCACCTAACCCTGGTTTTTATCTCTCTGTGAGATTGGATGGTTAATTGGAACATCTAATTCATTTATGGGTCCTGTGGACAATCACCAGGCACCAACCAGTCCCTGTGTCAGGTACAGATAAGGCTAAGAAGGACAGTCTGACCTGGAGGACACTTACAGTCACCCAGGGAGATAAGGTGTGGGCAGGTCACTGTAATAAGCTGGCTGATAGCTAAGGGTGCCATAACAAGCTAGGGTCACCAGGTAGGGACAGGGTAGAGGTTCTGCCTACCTCTGCCTCTTCCTTCACCTGCTTCCTGTCCCCATCTACACTAGCCACCATATGGGCCTTGTTTCAGTGCCTGCCTATCAAGACCATGTCCCTCCTGCCCCAGGGTCTTCACACATTATCCCTTTCCCCTCACCCCTACCACCTCCTCGGCCTAGCTGACTCCTGTTCCTCCTTCTTGTCCCAGTTTATATGTCTGTCCCTTCCTCCCTTCTGCCCTCACTCCCTCTCATGGAATCCACAAAGCAGTGGGTAATCATCAAGGTGTCCACCATCAGGGACCTGATCTTCAGCTACCTGGATCCAGAAACTGTTTTCCAGGGACTCCAGTGGGGAGGAGTTTCTGGGGGCTGGAACCTGGGAGACCGCTGTATCCACGGGAGAGCCAAGGTCCCCCAGCCAGTTGGATTGCTTGGGTGCAAGGTCCTGGTGTCCACTCAGTGCTGGCATATATGCCTTGGGGCTCCCGGGGCCTCCTGAGCATCCTCGGTGGCCACCCCTACTCGGAATCCATACAGGGAAGAGAGTGGTGTTCCTCATGGCCCACCACCACCTTCTCCTTTGCTTGTGTGGCCTATGCTCAGGAAGGCAGGGATGGGGTCTGCCTTCCCCAGCACGATCCTGCACCTAGGACAGGGCCCAGCATGCTGCAGACCTCCTTTTTGCCTTCCGCCCTCAGGGATCAGCTGGAACCTGAGCCAGAGCCCACGCTGAGAAGACAGCATGAGGCCTGACTCAAGTCTAATGCAGCCACAGATGAACGCCCAGCCTTCCTGCCAAAGAGGAGGAGAAGGAGGCCCACCAAGAGGCCAGTCACTGCCCCTGGAGGCTGGTTCTTCATCTGGAGGAAGGGCTTGTGGAATGGCCACCAGCCGGGTGTTTGTGTTATGTTCAGGCTCCAGCACATTGACACGTGGGCATGTGGGCACCCTCCCCCGCCTCTGTGTGCTGCCTGGGTCCTTGATGGGGCTGAGGATTATACTCACTGTTGGGGTGTACCCCTTCACTCGCAGCCTGCCAATGGGGACACAAACCATCTCACCAAGAAATTGCATGTGTTCCAGTCACACTGGAGCAAGATCATAATCTCTCAGCTATCTGTCAACTCCCCCAGGCTCAGCAGGCCCTTAAGGGCCACAGTAGCCAGGAAATATGGGATCTGATGACAGCCAGCCCTGAGAGGACCCTCATTCTGACCTTACCCCCCTGAGAGAGGCACTTCTCTCAAGAGCCACCATCTCTCCTACATCTGTCTGTTCTGGAGCCCAGGTCCTAATCTCTGACCGTCTTTTTTGAAAGTCAGAGGGGTTTTCTGTTGTTCCCAGGAGCCCAGCGATCTGTCTTAACCCCTGAGGAGACAGACTAACTGTTTCAAGCCTATACTCCGCCCCTTTACTAGCTGTGTGGTCCTGGGCAAGTGGCTGAACCTCTCTGAGCCTTGGTTTCCACATCCACAAATGGGGACAATACTAGTACCTGTCTCAGGCCTTGCTACGAGGATGAAGTGGGACAATATGCATAGTTAGACCAGCAGCACACAGTAGGTGTACCATCCTTACCCTCGTGACCTGTGGTCCAGGTGCCAGCCTGAGGCGGGGGCTTGTCACCTGTTGGGACCCATGCTGCAGGGACACTGAATGTCAAAGAAAAGAGGCAAGCACAGCTGGAGCAGACTTGAGAAAGAAAATGCATTGGGAGGTCCGAGGGGTCATGCAGGCCCTGGGGGAGTGGGTCTGGAACCCAGGAAAGCAGATGCAGCTGCTGGGGGTGGGGGGCAGGGAGCTGTCCAGGAATGGGGTGCTGAACGTAGAGAGGAGGGGCCAGGAAAAATCCAGTCTGTTGTGGACTTCAGTTTGGTGGTTCCTCGACAAGTTAAGCATAGAATTACCATATGACTCAGGAATTTTGCTCCCAAGTATACACCCAAAAGAACTGAGAGCAGGTGTTCAAACAAAACCTTGTACATCAGTGTTCATAACAGCACTAGTCACAACACCAAAAGATGGAAACAATCCAGATGTCCTTCAACAGACGAATGGTAAACATTAAAATGTAATCTATCCACACAATGGAATATTATTAGGTCATAAAACAGAATGAAGTCCTGATGCTTGTTATAGCATGGATGAACCTTGGAAATATGCTAAGTGAAAGAAGCTGGACACAGAAGGCCACTGTTGGATTCTGTTCACATGAAATCTCCAGAATAGACGAATGCACAGATGGAAAGTAGACTGGTAGTTTCCAGGGGCTGAGGGAGGGGAGCATGAAGAGTGACAGCAAATGGGTTTGGGGTGATGAGAAAGTTCTGGAACTAGATGGTGGTGCTGGTCGCGGCAGCATGGCAAATGTACTTAATGCTACTGAATTGTGCATTTTTTAATGGTTAAAATGACAAATTTTATGTTATATGTATTTTACCACAATTTTAAAAAGTCAACCCATTTGGCCACAGGCTGATGTCTTCTTCTGGTCCCTTTGCTGCCTCACAGGTTTCCTGGAGAACTGGGCTCTTCCTTCATTCCTGGACATCACACCATGGGAGGAGAGGCTGGACCATCGAGTTCAGGACCTTGAGATGGGAGGGTGTTGACCACTCCCTGGCTGCAACCATCAGCCACCAACCAGCTGTAGGGCCATGGGTGACCGGGGCAACCTCTCTGGGCCTCAGAGGCCCTATCTGTGATGGCAGGGTTGGACTAGAGAGGTGTTCTCAGATAGTCTGTCTCTCCTTTCTCTGAGAGCCTAGATGGAACCACGTGTCCGGTCCTGACTTGTGGGAGCATCAGAATGGCCAGCACAGTCTATCCCAGGACCTCTTGCCCAGGTTTCCGGTGGCCCCAGAAGCTCTGAGGCCAGCACCCTCCCCACTGCCAGGCTCTCAGAGTCCCCCCTTTCTAATTCGGGAAAGTAGCCCAATATGGGAGTCAGGGATTCTTAAAATTTCCTGGATCATAGACTTCCTTAAAGTCAGATAAAACCAACAGACTCTCTCCCTAGAAGGGTACACAGAGCAGGGTTAAGAGCACCTGTTTATGGTGATTTATGTTCTTCATATGGTTTAAAGATTGAGAGCAGTGTTGGCATCAGATGGACCCAAGTCCAAACCCCAACCCTGCTATGATTCACTATCCCTATGTACATCCTGGGTTTTCCATCTGCAAAATGGGTGCATTCATAGCACCCACCTCAAGGATTAGATCATTCATACACACCACTTGGAGACGCATGGCACTCACTAACCATTGGCAAGCCCAGACTCATCTGCTCTGCGCCTTCCCTACACTTGGGAGACAATCCCTCCCAGCTCTCACCTCCTCAGCCAGGAGAGGCCTCCCATTATCATCTTGTCCTTGCTCTCCCTGCCCCTTGCCCCGCCTTCCAAATGTCATCTCTCATAATTGTCTTGCTCTTTCCCATTCCCACTGCCAGGGAAGCAACGGTTCTTGCATGTGGTCTTACAATCCCACAACTCTGCCATTGGCTCTTTCTCCCTTTTCTAAGGAGATGATCATATTGTCTACAAAATAATTTGCTTTATATTTTCTTTTTCGAGACTTCAATTTCATGCCCAGTCCCTGTATATTTGAAAATAGTGTAATTTCTTTTTTGAACTGTATATATAAATATATGTATAAAATACATATTTATACACACATATATGTGTTCCTTATTTCTGCCTCTTTGATCTGTCAGTTTCTGAGAAAAAATATATTCAACTTTCCTGCTCTAATTGTGAAATTGCCCCTTTCTCTTTATAGTTCTATCAGTCTTTGTTGTAAACATTTTGAAGCAATTTTGTTAGGGGCATACAATTTCATAACTTTTATTTTGCTGGTAGATTGTCTCTTTTAGCAACATGAGTCCAACTTTGTCCCCTTTTAATGTTCTTCTTTGGATTCTGTCTCGTCTGATATTGATGTACACTCACCAATATTCCTTTGTTAGGACTCATGTAGTATGTCTCTTTCTATTCTCCTATGTACACCCTTCCTGAGTCGTTACCATTTATATGTGTCTCTTGAAGGCAGGATTGTATTTTTTATCTGTGAAGATTTTTCTTTAAATTTTAACCCATTCACATTTATTGCCATTTTTAAAATGTTTGAACTTATTCCTGATATTACTTATGTTTTCTATTTCTTATGTTGTTTTGTTTTTTCCTCTGTTGATAATATCTGTGATCTTAGCTCCAGATTGTAATTAATTCTTACACAATCAACACTTACTTAAATTTAATAAATTTTATTGGTTCTTGGCTAAGCATTGTTTCTTGTATTTCATTTCTTGGATTAATTTTTCTTCTTGCTAGAGCACATCAATTAGTATTATTTTTAAAAGGGAGTTTTTTTCAATGCTAAACATTCTAAGAAATCACATGTCTTCAGGATGTGGTTTTCTTACATTTAGCTGGGTATAGAATTCTGAGTTTGAAATTATTTTCCCTTAGATTTTGAAGATAATCACTTTCTTCTTGTTTCTAGTATTATGTCATTTGCGGGTAGCCTGGTTTTTGTCCGGAAATATTTAGAATTTATTATCCCCAGTGTTCTAAAATTTCAATACTCTGTCCAGTAGTGAATCTCTTTCATTCATCCTGCCTGGCACTGGTGACCTTTTTTTTTTTTTTTCTAAATTTAATTTATTTATTTGACAGAGAGAGAGAGCACAAGCAGGGGGAGAGGGAGAGGGAGAAGCAGACTCCACTGAGCAGGGAGCCCGATGCAGGGATGCGGGACTTGATCCCAGGACCCTAGGATCATGACCTGAGCTGAAGGCAGATGCTTAACTGAGTCACCCAGGCGCCCTGATGACCTATTTTAGTCAGAGTTCTGGGACACTGTCAACCTCAACCCTGGACAATTTCTCCCCCACATTCTTGTCTCCTTTTGGACTAGGAAACAAAATTTCGTTCTTTGGATCTCCTTGTCCTTTTAGTGGTGCATTCTAGGAGTCCTCAACTTAATCTTCCAACCCACTATTGGCTATTCAGCTATGTCCATTCTGCTATTCAGCCTATTATTGGTTTTTTTTTTTCCATGACTAGATTTTAATTTTCCAAATTCTTTGATCTTTTGGAGGGTCCAATATTCTACTACATCTAAGGATACTGACCACACCTGTTCTAAATTATTGTTCTGGCTACATAACTCCCTTTCCTTGGGTATCAATTCTCTTGTTTAGGACTTTGATGCCATCATTCATGGGCTCATCCTTGTATCTGAGTTTCACTCTAGCTGAAGACACCAAATCGATTTCCCACAGCCTGCCTTCCCTCATTCGGGGGGGGGGGGGGGGGGGGGGAAGAGAATGTATCACTATGCAATCCCTAATGTTCTGTGCTTGGGGGTCTCCATTCTCCCTGGGTGTTACCAGCTTTCTGGGACACTGCCTATCTCTTCAGCTATAGCACCCACACTTGCTTCTCCCCAGTTCCCCAAAACACAGATACCAGAGTTCTCTGCTTGGCCCAGGTGTGTGTGTGTGTGTGTGTGTGTGTGTGTGTGTGTGTGTGTGTGTGACATGCATGTGGGTGGTAGGGAAGAGGGTTCAACTCACCTGGTGGCTCCCTAAACAGTTAGTTATTCTGCCAGGAGCCCAAGGCCCTCTTGAGTCCCCAGATCCCCCCTCCAGGGCCTCTGGCCACCCCTCTCCCATGGCTCCCTCCTTCCATCAGCCCCAGTTGCCTTCCACCTTTAAGGTGTTAGGCAGTTTCTGGTTCACCAGTGGCACCATTCCTGTTTGTCATGTTGTTGGGATTTGGGACCATGTGGGGAGGCTTCAGTGTGAGTCAGCAGCCACTTGACCCCCTCCACTTGTGTGTGCCTGGGGGTGTTTTCCTTTCCACTCAGAGCAGCAGCTCTGGATGGCGGGAAAGGCAGGGCCTTCGGAGTTGGGTGGAACCCAGGCTCCACTTTCTCAGCTGCAGTTTTCACAAACTTAAAACCAGATTATCCTGGTCTGACTTCATAGTTGTGTGGGAAGATTAATGACGTGATAAAGTGTCTGGAGTACACTCCAGAAATGTTGGATCCTTTCCCTCTTCCTCCTCTTTCATCCACTACACAGGAAACGCCTCCCTAGAAGTTTGAAGCTAGTGGTTCAGGCAGTTAGTGCTGAGGAGGTCAGAAGAGGGAGATGTCCCAGGGGGCTAGGGCAGTCTGCAAGAACTTTCTGAGGGGTGGCAGAGGCAAGCAGGGGTGAACTGAGTGGAGAGGAAAGGGGGGGGGTTGCAGGCTGTGGGGGTGGGGCAGGATAGGAGAACAGGAAAGGGCCAGGAGTGGGAATGTTGAGCAAACAATGGTAAGCCTTGTTTCCAGTCAGAGGCCACAGGCTCAACTGCCACCAGAGGCCGGGAGATAACTCAAGCGTGTGGACAGGCCTGGGTCATGGAGCGAGTGGAGACAAATCCTCCAGCGCACACAGGAGTGAGCACATTCATCCCGAAGCTCCGCTCGGCACTGCCCAACCAGAACAGCCACCAGCTGTCCCCGGCCGGACTGGGGGCACTTGAGTGGGAGGGTGTAAAAGTTCTCCTGAAAAAATGTTGTTAGCCAATAGCCCATGCCTCAGGACTCCAGCTTGTGCCTCTGGTTTGTGTGGGGTGCCTTGTGAAGGAGGGAAGGCAGCAAGCTTGGATGGGACCCCACAACAGTGCCATCTCCATGAGAACAGGGGACCCATAAGGTCTCTCAGCGCCTGCATTCTCCCCTAGCCAGGCCCGCCCAGGACTACAGTCTCCCACCTGCTCTCTCCCTGGAGCCTGAACTGCTTCCTTAGGTGAGGGTTAGAGCTGATGCCATTCATCCATCTACTCAGGAATCAGTAGCTGAGGTCCCCTCTGTGCACAGCCCAGGCTCAGCCCACACGGGTTTCCAGAGCATACAGGGGTATCAGAAAGAGATGCACCTGGGTGGCTCAGTCGGTTGGGCGACTGCCTCCGGCTCGGGTCATGATCCTGGAGTCCCGGGATCGAGTCCCGCATCGGGCTCTCTGCTCCTCAGGGAGTCTGCTTCTCCCTCTGACCCTCTTCCCTCTCGTGCTCTCTCTCTCTCATTCTCTCTCTCAAATAAATAAATAAAATCTTAAAAAAAAAAAAGAGAGAGAGATGCTGGTGGCTGGGAACACCAAGAGAGGACCAGAATACGGGTCAGGTCTGGTCCAGGAGGCCGACTACGCTCTGGGGACCCCAGAGAGGCACGGAGCAGCCAGAGCTGGTCCTCTGGCCCCATCCTGTGGCCATGGTGTGAACTGCAGATCCCGCGCTCCAGCCTGCATCACCGGTCTGTGCACAAAAGAGGATCCCAGCCAGGGAGGATGCTGCAGAATCTGGGAGAACACCGTTAACATCACAGGCTGCACCTCCTAAGCCCCACTTCTCCCCTGACCTCTAAGTTTTAAGTACCCTGATTTCTGTCCCCTGCCCCAGCCTATGCTTCTGAACCAGCTTTGTGGAATCTAACCCAGGATTTTAAAAATTTTATCCGAATTGCCAACAGGGCTGAGGTGTTCACTGGACAGGTGATTTGGTTCCTATTTCTATGCGTTTCTATCCATAAGAGTCATTTCGTCACAGCCCCAACGTTATCTTTGGAGGGCTGCCACTCTGGGACTTGTGCGGATGTGTTCATCTCCGAGGCCTGGCCCCCAGGCCTGGGCAGCTCAGTCAGTTAAGCATCTGTCTCTTGATTTCGGCTCAGGTCATGATCTCAGGGTCGTGAGATTGAGCTCTGCTTTGGGTTCCACAGTGAGCGTGGGGCCTGCTTAAAATTCTCTCTCCCTCTCCCTCTGCCCCCCGCCCGCACTCCTCTCTCGCGCTCTCTCTCACACACACACCCCTGCAACCGCAGTCACTAACTCGAACCAGCCCTTCCTTCCTGCAGATGGCGCAGGGCTGGGAGGGACGGCAGCCTGCCTCCCCACCAGGAGGTCGGAGGTCGGGGTTGGCAGAGAAACCCTCTGGCAAAGGGCAGCAAACAGCACGTGTGAAGACATGGGTAAGATGCATTCCAGCGGCCGCAGAGGTCCAGGGTATCTGAGAGACACGGGCAGGGCCAGGTCAGGGAGGGCCTTCCTGGAGTGCTGAGGAGTCTCCCCCTTACCCTCAGGGAGCCAAAGCTGGCGTGGGACCTGCACAAGCTCCTGACTCGGAAGCAGGATGCCTTTTCTCTTCAGGCCCCCTGAAGTCCCTGAAGGTGGCTGGTGTTTGAGGTTTGTGGCTGGAGACAGGGCATCCTGCCCACCAGGCAGGCTGGACAAGGGTCCTCGGCCTGACACCCAGGCCCCCCCCCCCCCCCCCGTCCACAACAGCCCAGGAGGAAGAGGCAAGAAGAGCTGGTCCAGGAGGGCCAGCACGGAGCTTAGGGAATTTGGCCCTTCCTTCTTCTTTCCCAGCAATTGCCTGTGTGGGAATCACTACTGTCCCCAACCTCCCCCTGCCCCCCCAAACACAATTTCAAGAGTGGGCTGTGCTGCCACCTGGTGGCCAAGCCAGGATAAGTGCCCCTGGTTCCCATCAGAGCCTCCAGAGCTGACAGCTCGGACCCCGGTGGGGGGGGAGGGTCCCCACCACCGATTTCACTAACTTGTTTCACAGAGCAAGTCCGTTTTCTCTAGGGAGGAATAAACGTCCTTATTTCCTCCAACCCTTTCTTATGCCACCATGGAAGCTGACCAGCTCTGGAACAGGCTGAGAGAGAAGTGGCTTTGCAGAGAGGTCCCACAGCAAGCTGGTGGCAAACCCAGTCCCAGACTCCCTGTTCCCAGGCCCTCCCACTGCCAGGCTGCCCTCTGGCTCTTCCCTGCAGGCTCTGGGAGCTGACTTCAGAGCCCATCTCTGCCCACTGGGTGGCCCAGGGCTTGTCAATTAACTTCTCTGAGCCTTGCTTCCTGGGCAGGTTGTGGGAGAAACCAAATACACGTAAGCAAAACTCTATAGATAATACCAAGCAGATACATGCTTGATATTAACTATGACTGCTAACGATTTTTTTTAGTTGCCAACTAAAACTAACTCAGCCTCTTTCCACCTAAAATGGTCTTCTTTGGTCTCTCAGGCTGTTTCCCCCCGAAGCATTCAACTCTAAATCCTCGCTCCCCGGAGGGGCTGAGATCCCCTCTTGCTCTTCAGAGGGTCTCCCTCATTTCTGTCCCGGCCAAGAGGACATCTGGATCCAGGAGCTGGCTTCTGCTTGGGGCACAGGTCAGGTCTCATGTCTCCTGGCTTTAGGCCGTGAGCCTCACCCTACCTGCTTGCACTACCGAGTCCCTGCTTCAGGGGTAATGAGGGTCTGCTGTCGGCCCAGCCAGGTTGGGTGGTCCCCCTACAGCCCTCAGCCCCAGGGCCACCTGGCCTCTCCTTGGCGCCCAACTAATGGGCTCCCAGCCAGGGTCCTCCTCCATCTGCATCCTCTGCACAGACATGGAGGGACCCCAAGTTCATTCCCTTCTGGGCCAGAGGGAGAGCCGGGATCTTGGGGGCCACCTTGGCCTCACCTGCTCAGCGGCTCCCCTGCCTGTGAAACTGGCCTCCCCAGCCAGGTGGGTTGGTTGCTGGAATTTCTAACATCCCTCTCACACCCCTGATGCACACACTTGCGAGAGGGTGGGGGGGTCCCTTCCCAGGACCCTTCCTGCTCATCCTCGCTCCAGCTGTGGTCACTCATCCCAGTACCAGCAGGCCACTTTCTCTCTAGTGAGTACTGACCCAGGCCATTTCCTCCTTCTTGCTCACCCCATGGGCTTCCTGTTCTGGACAACACGTGCCTGCCTCTCTGTGGGGCAGTGGGACTCCTGGCTTTGCCTGAATGGCAGGAATGCAGGGGAGGACCACTGGCAAATCAGGGGCCACAGGTCACGTACCAAGTGTCATGCATGCTCTGTTATATTCGTCCTTCTGCCTGGCCTGCAGGGGAGTCAGTGAGCTTCCCCCTCAACCCTGCCCCCCCTTCTCTTCCACCTCTTTCTCTTCCCACCCTCCCCATACCCCCTTCCTCGGGCTTGTGACTGAGGGCCAACTCAGCCAACTCTCCTGACTTCTAAGCAATGCACAGGTCTGGCCTGAACCTTTCCCACCTGCCCTCGGGTCTGCTGCAGGCTAAGTGCCTGAATACTCACCTTCAGATGGAGGCCCATCCCTTGAGCACTGACTCAGCTTTCACCACGGACACCTGAGCACTTAGGGCAGTCCAGATCAGAGGACAGTGTCATGTAGAGGTCACAAGCCCCAGAGCACACAGTTGCCTGGGTTACAATCCTGCTGGCACCACTGACCCAGCATGGCCTCAGTCGGGACCCCTGACTCTGCTGAGACCACAGCCCCGTCAGTTAAGTGGGAGTGACCGCAAGAGGGTGGTTATGAGGCCATAGAACATGCTCATCAGCCTCTGGAACACTATAAGTGCTAAGGAAATGATCACTGCTAAGGTTATGATTTTGGAATGGGTCCCAGTGGGGACACCATGACCCAGAAGACTGAAGAAACTACACTGAGTCTTTCTGCCTAAAACCCCTGGCTGACCTGGAGGCCGTCGCTCCTTCCAGGGGCTCTGACCCTAGGACCCAGAACATTTCCAATGTTTTCAAAGGGGTAACTCTCCACTTCTGACCAGGGCCACCTCATCTCAGGGCAGGACAAGCTGGCTTTCCTACTGGGAGGGCAGACTTCCTTCACTGCAGTCCATTCAATGGTTCTAAAGCAAAACATATGCCTCTCAGGCTTTGAAGAAAGTCACCTTCATTCTAATTGTGTGTATCCCATTTGACAAGAACAAAAGCATAAAGCCGCGCAGTCCTGGCCTCTGTCATCAGCTGTTGCGGGTGCCCCCCCCCCCGCCCCCGGCACAAAGAGGTGGTGACGGGCCCCACGGCAGAGTGAGTGCCATGGGGTGGGCAGCCGTCCATGCTGGTTACCTGCCCAGGTTCTATCTCCCACCTCCCCTTTCTCTTCTCTGGCTTCCAGTTCTATGGCTTCCTCCCTCCTACACTTGCTTCTGCTCCTCGGCAACACCCTCCAGCCCCAGGGCCTCTGCACCGCCTTCCCTCAGCCAAGAGGGCTCTACCCTCTTCTACCCAACCCTCGGGTGATGCCCCCTGCTGGAAGGGGCCTCTCCGGGACCTCAGGCAGCCCATGGCCCCACTCCACTTGCCCCCCACCCCTGCAGCCCCCAGACCTCTCCTGGAGCGCTGGGTATAATTACAGTGAGTTCTGGATGGCCTGTCTGCGGGGGCCACATTCCCAAGCACTGACTAAAGCATCCTTGCCCCGCAATTATTTTTTCTCCTTTAAACGAATCAGGCAGCTGAAGTGGTGAGTGGCTACCTCAGGGTGAGTGAGCTTCGATGAGCAAAGAATGAATTCAGCGGTTTGTAGCTTTGGAATTTTTTTAAACTGGCCTTTAAAAGTCCTGGTGGCCATCAGTTGAAAAGGAAAGGTTTGGGGAGACTCGGAGCGCAGCACCCTTGCCAGAGCTCCGTGAGGAGCAGATCTAGAATGAGACCCTGCCACGGGCTGGGAGCAGACAGCTGGCAGATGTGAGGGAGGGAGTCCCCGAGAGGGGGCTCTGTGCCCTGGCCTCCCGCCCTACCCCTCTGGCCAGGGAAGAAAAGGCTGCAGGAGGTGAGCAGGCAAAGGGGTCTCACTGCCCCCAGCAGGGCCCAGGCGGGAGCAACTGTCTCCCTCTGATGGAGGTGGCCTGTCCCCCAGATGTGGGGCTCTAAAGCTGACCTCGGGGGACAGGCTAGGCCAGCGGCGCCAGCATCCATGGGTCCAGTGACCCCAGCATGAGGATGAGGAGGGGATTCCCTTCACCACTGCCATCACTACACGAAATAAAGCGTCCCCACATCCACACCCCCCGAGTCCCCACCACACATCCCAGCATGCCTCACACCCTACGCTTGGGACACCCCCTGGGGAGGAACCAGATGTCGCCAAGAAAAGCCTGATGGGATTAAGTTTCTGTCCTCAGCAGAATGAGGCCCCAAGACAGAAATGAACTAAGTGGCTTTTTTGTTTTGAGGGCACCAGGCTGGCTGGGTCTGGTTCACTGCTGCAGCCTTGAGCTAGCACCAGCCCCACGAGCAGCAGGTGCTCTGTGGGTCCCCCTCCCAGCCAGAAGGTCAGATCCGGGGAGAGTGTGGTTCTCACCAAGCCAGAGGCTGCGATGCCCTGCCCATCCCGGGCAATGGGATCTCAGGGGGTCTCCGCATGACCACCAAGCAGGGGGGGCTCTCAGGAGAGGGCGTGAAGGCTCGGTGGGCAGGCCTCTGCTGGCGACTGGGGGGTGGAGGCCACAAGACAGGCCCAGGAAGAAACTACGTTGTGCAGGTGGCACGGTCTCCTGGCCCTTAGACAGTGGCCTTGTCCTCAAGTGGGTGGCAACAGAGGGTCTCCGGGGAGCAGCTGGGGAGCCAGCCCTCCAGGGTCTAACCCCTCCCAGAGCTACAGGCTAGGGTGGCCAAGACTCCCCAGGACGCTGCCCTGCTTGGTCAGGTGACGCAACCCCAAATACACTCTTCGTAGGATGGGACCCGCAGAGTCCCCCCCCCACCCCCCCCCGAGGGCTACAGCCGCTGAGGTGGGGCAGCGCCATGGAAGACCGCCTTTGATCAAGCCGACAGTCCTTCCTTCCTCATCTGGATGACCAAACTGGCCTGAGAGCCACAAAGCCCCGAAGCTCAGCCAGCCCGAGCTTCAGACACTTTCCCCTCACCTTTTCTCCCACTTGACGCCACCCCGTGGGGCAGCCCGAGTGTGCCTGTCACAGGGGCCTCCCAGGAGGCCCCCAGAGATGGGACAACTAGGGCTTCTCTGCAGGGTGGCGATGGGGAGGACAGCAAGTGGAGGGGCGAAGGTCTTCAAGAAAGCCTGGGGAGGTGATGGTAGGTTCAAGTTGCCACTTCCCGGTGGGCGGAAGAGAACAGAAGCCAAAAAGCACAAAAGGAAGGTGACCTCCCCCTGCCCCTTCCCCACACGGCTCCTGGGCTCTCATTAGGAACATGGTATGGGAGAGGAGCAGAGAGTGAGGTGCTCTGAACTGGGCAGGGCAGGAGGGGCTGGAGGCCGGGGCGGGGGGTCATGCACGGCAAGGAGGCACGTGAGGGGGGGGACCAGTCAGCGTGGTGGGCGGCCTACCCAGGGGACCACCATGGCCACCAGCTCCTCCCTCAGCCCATTCCCCCTTGGTCCCACACAGCATCCCCGGCGAAGTGGGCGGTGAGGCCGCGCCCTCCTCAGAGCCCTCAGCAGTGCAGGCGGCCCCCCAAGTACTTACAAGGTGCGCAGCTGGGTGTGCAGCTGGGTGCCCAGGGGCCAGACGCCGGACGATCTCGGGGCAGGGGCTAGAGGGGGCCACATCCTCGGGTGACACGTGAACCGCATTTATTTGGCCGGCCTTCCACAAATGTTCAAGGCTGCTGACTGCTGGGCCCTGTGAGCAGGGCCCCAGGGACAGGGGTGCGCGAAACCTCTGGGCCGGTCCAAGGCCGGGCGGCGTGCGGAGCCCCCAGCACAGAGCCTGGCGTGCCCTGGCACTCGGGGAGTGTTTGCTGAATCCACGGTGGGCCCCTGGGCGGGGGTGGGGAGGGGAGCGGGGCCCGGGCGGGAGGGCAGCGGAGGGAGGGGCTGCGGCCCAGAATGTGAGGACTCGTCCCACCTGCTCCTGCTCGGAGCCCTCTCGCCCCTCCAGCACCTCACTGCCGGAACCCTGGCCGAGGGGCTGCGGACCCGATGGCGGGGGACTTCCCTGAGGGATGGGGGCAGGACTGCTGGCCCTCGGCTCCTTCCGGTCTGGAGCCCGTGTAGCCCCGTGCAGCCTGGCCCGGGCCCGAGGTCGGCCTGCACCGCCTGGCCAGACGTGTCTTGTCCAGGGCCCTTGGGCCAGCCCTGCCCCGAGATCAGTTTAAGGCCTGGCAGGGCTGGGGAGAGCGGGGAGACATGCAGTGGGCCCGGGCCATGTGAGAGGGACCCCCACCCCCCCCCGGGGCGGGGGGCCCTGAGCTGGGAGCCCTGAGGTCAGGGGCCCCGCGGGGGAGCCCAGAGCACAGTCCAGCTCAGCGGGGCCGCTTGCTGTCCAGAATGGCCTTCCAGTCGTCCGCCCACGAGTGCAGCCTGCGGCAGGGGGGCTGCAGCTGCACATGCCGGTTGTGGCAGGCTGTGAAGAGGATGTGCTCCCAGCTGGGGTTTGGCTCGGCCCCTGTGGGCGGGAAAGCAGCGCCTCAGTCCCCGGAGGCCCCCGAGCGTCCTCAGGCAGGCTTCCCAGTCCCCGTCGGTAAAGTGGTGACTGCACCTGTCTCGACACAGGTGGCCAGGATTACGTGAGCCCGGCCACGGGAAGCACGGGGGGGCGGGGGGGGAGGGGGGTGGCACCCGGCGGATGCACCGCACACGGGGACTTCCGTGCCGGCCATCGCGGCAGCCACCATCGGAGGCTGAGCCCTGCTGATGCCCGGCCCTTGCCCTCCCGCGGGCTCAGCCTTCCCGCAGCTTCCCGGCTCTTGGCCGTGGGCCCCACGAGCCCTCCCTAAGCTCCCATCCCTCATGTCCACTTCTGCGCACTGGCACTGCCTCCCTGGCTCCTCCTCGCCCAGGCCTCTCCCCTGCTCCCCCGTGGCTGGACACGGAAGCTGAGCGGGGCGCTGGGGAGCTCCCCCTCCGTGTGCCCCGACTCTCCTTGTGACACCGCGTGGTCTGGGAGGTCAGGGAGGTCAGGGGTGGGCACACCCACGAATTCTACCCTCTGGACACTGTGATTAGCGCAGAGATGCACATGCTTCCTGAGGCAGCTCCAAAAGCCATCGGGGAAGCAATATTCTGTATTATCCCACTGAGGGATCCAAAATAGGATTTAACCCCGAAACTGCTGACAGATACTGAGAGGAGAGAGCGTGCCTGCGTACAAAGACAAACCAGAGCAGAGCCGGGAGACAAAGCCGCTGAATTTGGACTCATGTTGTTCGAGCTCCTAGTTTCACCGGGCCTGAAGCCTTCCTAACTCACCTTTCCAAGTAGGTGTGCTGATAAATCTCCCCTCTCCTTTCTAAGCCAGTTTAAAGTGTGTGTGTGTGTGTGTGTGTGTGTGTGTGTGTGTGTGTGTGTGTGTGTGTGTGTTTGCTGGGAAGGAGTCACCTCGAAGCAAAAGGGATAAATACAGTTCCAAAACCACCTTCAACTAAAGAAATGATGCTTTGCTCTTCTGTTTTACATAGTAGCTTCACTCCAAATTGCTCTTGGGGGGAAAATGGCTTTGGTGCTAAAACCAAACATTTGGAAGCCAGTCTGGCCCTCATTTTAGATGAGAAAGGCAAGGCCTCAAGGTATAAAGGGACTCATCTGAGGTCACCCCATGAGTTACCCCAGAAGCTAGGGCCTGCTTCTCCTGACTCCCAGTGGCACCCCTTCCAAGGCTGGATGCTGAGAATAACCTTGTCTTCCTGGTAGGGAAGGGGCTCAGCACTGGGCTTGAGGCTGGAGGCCTAATACACCGCTGGTGATCAAGTGGGGACCACTCAGGGCATGGGCCCTGAGGCCAGCCCCACGTGGTGTTTGTCCCGGTGGCTCTCGGCTCCACACTCGCTCCTCACCTGCCGTAGGCCACTTGCCTGTGATGTCTGGCCTGTCGTCTATGAGAAGGTCGGCAGAGACCACGGTCTTGTCTGTGGCCAGCACAATGTGATCCAGAAAGTCAGAGCCAAAGTGCTTCTCCACCCAGGCATACTGGAACACAAACAGGTAGGGGGAGAAGAGAGTGCCGTCAGACCTGGGCACAGACGGAGCTGGGGCCCGGCCAGGCTTTCTCCAGGAAGAAGGGCTGCCATCAGGGAGATGAGATGATCCCACGGGCAGCAGAGAAAACAGATACTCCAGAGATGGTGTGACTTGTCCATGTCCCCACAGCTCCAATCCTGCCCATGCCTGGTCTACGCAATCCAACACTCATGCCATGATTGCCTTCTCTGATTCCTGTGTGCATGCACTCTGTTGGGCTCTAGGGACAGAGGCGAAGGGGGACAGAGCTCAAGACACATTGAAGCAATTCGTTAGATGCCTCCAGGGAAACTGCCCCCCGAACAGCAGTCTGCAGGACCCCTGACCTGCGTGGGGTGCAGTGCGGTGCGGAGGCAGGAATGGCCCGGGGCTAATGTTTCCAGCATACCTACTCCACAAACACTCACCACCCATCACCTTATCTAAGCCTCAAACAGCCGATGCAGCAGGCAGCATTCTCTTCATTCAGTCCCTTATGCACCCAGGGTCTACTGAGCATCCACGAGGACCTGGGAGCCCCCAGTGTGTAGCAGAGACGCTCTCATGCAGTCCACATTCTACAATGCAGGAGACACAGCACACAGACAAGCAAATTCAGGTGGAACAGGCCTGCCAAGTAATACAGCAAGGAGCTCTGACAGAGGGCAGGGAGAGAAGGCCTCTCTGAGAAGAGACATCTGCAACTGGCTGCGCAGGACGTGGCAGAACCTGGGTATTAAAGGTCAAGAAAGTTCCACACAGAATAACAAATGCAAACGGTGCAGGGCAGGAACACACTGTGGAGTTTATCTGAGTGGCTGGAGTGCAGAAGAGAGAGAAGCAGGAGGAAAGAGAGAGGCAGGGGGCAGGCCAGGTCCCATGGGGCCTCTCAGGCCTTGGTGGAGAGAGACTCCTTGTTCTCAGTCTGCCAGGCTTCTATTAGAGCTTGGTTTCACAAACTATCTATGGCGAAGGACTGATTGTTTTCTTAATTCCCAATTTATTGTGGACCCCTCTGTCTGTAAGAGATGAAATCCATGTCTTCTGCCCATTTCTCGACTGGATTTTTTGGGTTTTGGGTGCTGAGTTTGACAAGTTCTTTTCTTCAAAGAAGACCTACAAATGGCCAACAAACACATGAAAAAATGCTCAACATCACTAGGCATCAGGGAAATGCAAATGAAAACCACAATGAGATACCACCTCACACTGGTCAGAATGGTTAAAATTAACAAGTCAGGAAATGACAGATGTTGGCGAGGATGCAGAGAAAGGGGAGCCCTCCTACACTGTTGGTGGGAATGCAAATTGGTGCAGCCATTCTGGAAGACAGTATGGAGGTTGCTTAAAAAGTTAAAAATAGAGCTACCCTATGACCCAGCAATTTCACAACTAGGTATTTATCCAAAGGATATAAACATAGTGATTCAAAGGGGCACTTGCACCTCAATGTTTATAGCAGCAATGTCCACAATAGCCAAAATGTGGAAAGAGCCCAGATGTCCATCGACAGATGAATGGAAAAAGAAGATGTAGTATTATATATATACAATGGAATATTACTCAGCCATCAAAAAACCCGAATTCTTGCCATTTGCAATGACGTGGATAGAACTGGAGGGTATTAGGCAAAGTGAAACAAGTCAGTCAGAGAAAGACAAATTCCAGATGATCTCACTCATATGTGGAATTTAAGAAACAAAACAAATGAACATAGGGGAAGAGACGGAAAAATAAAATAAGACAAAGACAGAGATGGCGGCAAATCATAAGAAACTCTTAACTCTAGAAAACAAACAGTTGCTGGAAGGGAATTAGGTGGGCAGATGGGGTAACTGGGTGATGGGCAGTAAGGAGATGTAAGTGATGTGATGTGATGTAATGTAAATGATGTAATGAACATTGGGTGTTATATGCAACCGGTGAATCACTAAACTCTACCTCTGAAACTAATGATATACTATATGTTAATTAAATTGAATTGAAATAAAAATTTTTTTAAAAAAGATACGAAATCCAATCATGTGTTTGGATGCTGCATCCATGTCAAATGGCCATGAAAGTTTCCACCCCCATCCAAGTTCTGTGTTTCTCTGGTCTTGGGCTGGCACCTGTCTGTGCACCACAAGTGCAGCAGCTCCAAACATGGGTTTCACTTAGGAAAATGACTCTAGATGTACATTTTCAAAGGGTCATGGTGGCAAATCAATGCCATACAAATAAACTGAAGCTCAGAGAGGTTCAGCGAGTGGCAGAGTCCCGTTCAACACTGGGTCTGCACCTCCAGAGCCCACACACTGGTCATGAAGAGTCCCCAGCAAGTTGTCCAAGCCATCCACAGTAAAATGGGGATGATAACAGTATCGCCTCATGGGACTCCTCTGGGGATTAAATGGGAAAATGTACATAAAAGTCTTAGCCCAGTGCCTGGCACACAGAAAGCGCTCAGTACTAGGCAGCTGGACAAAGGCTTCTCACTTTGGGTCTTCTCTCTCCTCTCCTGTGGTTCTGATGTGTCTGAGCTGCGGGGCCTCAAACAAACCACTCAACCTTCTAAGACTCAGTGTCTTCACAGTGTTGTTGATGTGATTACATTAAATCTATGTCGGACACAGAGTAATGCCTGACACATAGTACTTACTCGATAAATGTCATTATAGTTAAACTTTAATAGCCCCAAATTATATGTAAAAAAGCTACTAGAACAAATACGTTTTTCAAAATAGCAGGATACGGGGCACCTGGGTGGCTCAGTCGTTAAGCGTCTGCCTTTCAGCTCAGGTCATGATCCCAGGGTCCTGGGACCGAGCCCCACGTCTGGCTCCCTGCTCAGCGGGAAGCCTGCTTCTCCCTCCCTCCCACTCCCCCTGCTTGTGTTCCCTCTCTCGCTGTCTCTCTCTCTGTCAAAAAATAAATAAAATCTTTAAAAAAAATGGCAGGATACAAGGTCAATATACAAAAATCACTTGTATTTATATACATTTGGATATTGAAATGAAATAAATAATACCTTTTACAATAGCACCAAAAATATGAAATAGGCTGACTACACACTTAGAAATAGTTCAGATGGTAAATTCTGTTACGTGTACTTTACCACAATCGTCAAATATTTATTTTTTTTAAGATTTTATTTATTTATTTTAGAGAGAAAGAGGTGTGAGCAGCGGGGAGGAGCAGAGGGAGAGGGAGATAATTTCCAGCAGACTCTGCGCTGAGCACAGAGCCCGATGTGGAGCTGGATCCCACGACCCTGAGATCATGACCTGAGCTGAAACCAAGAGTTGGATGCTTATTACCCTACTGAGCCACTCAGGTGCCCCGACAATTTTTTAAATGAAGAATAAAGCTGGAGAATTCACACTGTTTTCAAGAGTCACTATAAATGGGCACCTGGGTGGCTCAGTCAGTTAAGTGTGTCTGCCTTTGGCTCAGGTCATGGCCCTAGAGTCCCGGGATCGATCCCGCATCGGGCTCCTTGCTCAGTGGGGAGTGTATTTCTCCTTCTCCCTCTGCTCCTCCCCCCACTTGTGTTGTCTCTCTCTGTCAAAAAAATAAATAAAATCTTAAAAAAAAAAGAAAGAGTTGAGATGCCTGGGTGGCTCAGTCAGTTAAGTGTCTGCCTTAGGCTCAGGTCATGATCCCAGGGTCCTGGGATGGAGTCCCACATCAGGCTCCTTGCTCAGCGGGGAGCCTGCTTCTCCCTCTGCCCCTCCCCCTGCTCGTACTCACTCTCTCTCTGTCAAAATAAATAAATAAATTCTTTTTTTTTAAAAAGTCACTATAAAACTACAGTAACTGAGATAAAGTGGTATTCACATAAGGATAGATATTTAGATCAAAGGTACAGAATATATTTAAGAAACAGACCCAAAGGTACCAAGGTAATTCAACAGAGAAACGGGGGGCTTTCCAACAGAGGAAAAGCTGGGTGCCCATAGGCCAAAAAAAGAAAAAAAAAATAAGACATAAAACCACACACATAAAAACTTCTATTTTTAACTCCTACTGTATACAAAAATTAACTCAAAATGGACCAAAACCCAAATATAAAACCCAAAATTATAAATGCTGCTCTTCAAAAGCCACAGTTAAGAAAATGAAAAGACAAGCCACAGACTGAGAGAAAATATTTGTTAAAAAGCCCATTATCTGGTAAAGGACTTGTTTCTAGAATAAAGATTTTTCCCAACTCAAACTAAGACAAACAGCCCGATGAAAAATCAGTCAAAAAATGTGAACACTTTATCAAAGAGGACAAATAAGCATATAAGAGATGCTCAACATCGTTCATCATTAGGGAAACACAAATCAAAACCACAATGAGATATCATGAGGAACCCACTAAAACAGCTGAAATAAAAAAGATGGACAATAATAAGTGCACACAAGAATGTGAAGCAACCAGACAACCCATACACTGCTGGTAGGAATGCAAGACGGGACAGCCGCTTTTAAAAATAGCTTGACAGTTACTTTAAAAGTTAAATACACCTGTCATACAAACCAGCCAATCCCACTCTGGCTATCTGCCCTAGAGAAATGAAAGCACACGTCCACCCAAAGATGTGGACATGAATGTTTATAGGAACTTTATTCACAGAAGCCAAAAGCTGGGAACACCCCAAAAGTCCATCAACTGGCAAATGGATAAACAAATGATGATTACAGTCATATGGTTAGATTCAGCAATAAAAAGGAATACGCTCTTGATACATGCAGCAACATGGATGAATCTCAAAAGTATTATGCCTTCAAATGAGAGCCAGACACAAACTATGTAAGTCCCTACTATATGACACTGTGTAGGAGGCAAAAGTTTAGCCATGGAGAACACATCAGTAGTTCACTCTTACCAACAATACCCAGAGAGGGAAGACACAGAGAAAA
Organism: Zalophus californianus; assembly: GCF_009762305.2. NCBI lineage: Eukaryota > Metazoa > Chordata > Mammalia > Carnivora > Otariidae > Zalophus > Zalophus californianus. The sequence continues at coordinate 12,421,313 of NC_045610.1, forward strand.
GGGCTGACTGAAAGGGATACAAAGGCACACTATTTATTTTAAATTTATTTTTTTAAGAGCAGTTTTAGGTTCACAGAAAAATTGATCACAAAGTACAGAGAATTCCCATATAATTCCTGTCCCCAAATATGCACAACTTCCCCCATTACTGACATCCAACAACAGGGTGGGGCATTTGTTACACTCAAGGAACATACACTGACACATCATTATCATCCAAAGTCCATAATTTACATGAGGGTTCAGTCTTGGTGTTGCACATTCTATGGGTTTGAACAGAGGTATAAGGACAAGCATCCACCATGAATAATTTCATTAATCTGAAAATCCTCTGCTCTCCATTTATTCATCCCTCCCTCCCCACCAACCTCTGGCAATCACTGATCTTTTTACTGCTTCCATAGTTTTGCCTTTTCCAGAATGTCATATAATTGGAATCATACAGTATTGTAGCTTCTTCAGATGGGCTTCTTTTCACTTAGTAATATACATTTAGGTTTCTCCATGTCTTTTAATAGCTTGTTGGTTCATTTCCTTTTAGTGCTGAAAATATTTCTCTACCTGGGGCATACCACAGTTTCTTTAACCATGTAGGATATCTTGGTTGCTTCCAAGTCTTGGCTATCATGGATAAAGCTTCTATACACATCTGTGTACAGGGTTTTGAGTGGACATATGTTTTCAACTCATCTGGATAAATACCAAGGAGTGTGATTAGCAGATCATACAGTTAAGGGTAGGTTTAGTTTTGTAAGGATGTGCCGAACTATCTTCCCAAGTGGCTCTACCATTTTGTATTCCCACCAGCAATGAATGAGAGTTCCTGTTGTTACATATCCTCTCCAGCATTTGCTGTTGTCAGTGTCCTGGAATTCGGCCATTGTTTTTTTTTAAAGATTTTATTCATTTGTTTGACAGAGACAATGAGAGAGGGAACACAAGCAGGGGGAGTGGCAGAGGGAGAAGGAGACTCCCCGCTGAGCAGGGAGCCCGATGCGGGGCTCGATCCCAGGACCCTGGGACCATGACCCGAGCCGAAGGCAGACACTTACCTGACTGAGCCACCCAGGCGCCCCATTTTAATAAGTGCATAGTAATAGCTCACCGTTGTTTTAATTTGCAATTCCCTAATGACAGGATATTGAGCACCCTTTTATGTGCTTATTTGCCATCTGTAAATCCTCTTTGATAAGGCGACTGTTTAGGTTTTAAGACCATTTTTTTCAATAGGCTGTCCATTGTCTTATTGTTGAGTTTTCAGAACGCTTTGTATATCTTAGATAACAGTCCCCTATCAGTTGTCTTTTGGAACTATTTTCTCCCAGTCTGTGACCTGTCTTCTCATTCTCTTGACATCATATTTTGCAAAGCAGTTTTTCATTTTAATGAAGCTCAGCTTATCAATTATTTCTTTCATGAATTGTTCCTTTGGTGTTGTGTCTAAAAAGTCATCATCATCATGTCCAAGGTCATCTAGACCTTGCTATAAATTGTCCACTAAGCACTGCTTTCACTGCATCCCACAAATTTTGATAAGCTGTGCTTTCATTTGCACTTCTAGGTATTTTTTTTACATTTCTATTGAGCTCCTTCTTTGAACCATGTGTTATTTAGAAGTGTGTTGTTTAATCTCCAGGACTTTTTGGATTTTCCAGCTATCTTTCTATTACTGGTGTCTAGTTTGAGAACATATATTGTATGATTTCTATTATTTTAAATTTCTAAGGTGTGTTTTGTGGTTCAGAATGTGGTCAGCCTTGATGAATGTCCCATGTGAGCTTGAGAAAAATATGTATTCTTCTGTTATTAAGGTAGTCTCTAAACGTCAATTATATCTAGTTGATTGATGGCATTGTTGAATGCAACCATATCTTTACTGGTTTTCTGCCAACTGGATCTGTCCATTTCTGATAAAGGGATGTTGAAGTCTACAACTGTAATAGTGGATTCATTGAATTCTCCTTGAAGTTCTATCAGTTTTTGCCTCACATATTTTGACACCGTTGTTAAATGGATACACTTTAAGGATTAGCATGTCTTCTTGGAAAACTAACACTTTTACCATTATATAATGCCTTTATTTATCCATGATAATTTTCTTTGGCCTGAAGTCTGCTCTGTCTCAAGTTAAAATAGCTATTCTCACTTTCCTTTGACAGTGTTAGCATGATAATAGATATAACATGCTATATATCTCTTTACTTTCAATCTGTCTATGTCTTTATATTTAAACTGTGTTTCTTGGAGACAGCATGAATGTGGGCCTTGTTTTTTTGACCCACTATAATAATCTGTCTTTTAATTTAGACCATTGATGTTTAAAATGATTATTGGTATAGTTGGATTAATATCTGCTGTATTTGTTACCATTTTTGAGAGAAAAACCATTTTCTTTCTGCCTTTATTCCCTCTTCTATTTCTGTTCTGTCTTCCACTCTTTTCTACCTTTTATGATTTTAATTGAGCATTTTATATAATTCCACTTTCTACCCTTTCTTAGCATATCAAGAAGCATGTACTTTTTTTTTTTTTTACTTTTCTAAGTGGTTGGCCCAGAGTTTGAAATATACATTTACGACTAACCCAAGTCCACTTTCAAAAACACGTTGCTTCACAGATAGTGAAAGTACATTATAATAGCAATGTACTCCTAATTTCTCCCTCCCATCCCATGTATATATCATTGCTGTAATTCATTTCACTTGCACAGAAGTTATAATCGTCAAATACATTGTTGCTAATGCTATTCTGAAAAAACTGTTAGACGAATCAAAAATGAAAATTTTTATTTTACCTTCATTTATTCTCTAATGCACTTTCCTCCTTCATGTAGATTTGAGTTTCTGACATATCATTTCCCTTCTCTCTGAAGAATTTCTTTTAACGTTTCGTGCACGGCAGGTCTGCGGACAACAAATTCCCTCCATTTTTGTATGTTCAAGAACATCTTTATTTCTCCTTCACTTTTTTTTGTTTAAGATTTTACTTACTTATTTGACAGAGAGAGACAGCGAGAGAGGGAACACAAGCAGGGGGAGTGGGAGAGGGAGAAGCAGGCTTCCCGCAGAGCAGGGAGCCTGATGTGGGGCTCGATCGCAGGACCCTGGGATCATGACCCAAGTCGAAGGCAGACGCTTAACGACTGAGCCACCCAGGCACCACTCTCCTTCACTTTTGAAAGAATTTTGCTGGAGAAAGAATTGTAGGTTTGTGGGGTTTTTTTTTCTCAATACTTTAAATATTTCACTCTACTCCCTTCTTGTTTGCATGATTTCTGAGAAGTCAGATATAATTCTTATATTTGTTCCTCTACAGCTAAAGTTTTTTATTCCTCTGACTTCTTTCAAGGTTTTGCCCTCATCTTTGATTTTCTATAGTATGAATATATGCCTAGGTATGGGTTGTTTTGTTTTTGTTTTTGTTTTTCCTATTTATCCTGCTGGGTGTTCTCTGAGTTTCCTGGATTTGTGGTTTGGTGTCAGATATTCATTTGGTGAAAACTTCTCAGTCAATTTTGCGTCAAGTATTCTGTTCCTCTCTCTCTTTCTTATCTTTCCGGTATTCCTATTACATGTATGTTATACCTTTTCTAGTTGTCCCATGGTTCTTGGATACTCTGGAGGTTTAGTTTTTGGTTTTTACACTCCTTTCACCTTTGCTTTTCAGTTTCAAAGTTTCTACTGAGATATCCTCCAGCTCAGAGAGTCTTTCCTCAGCTGTGTCCAGTCTACTTAACAAGCCCATCAAAGGCGTTCTTCATTTCTGTTACAGTGTTTTGAACTCCAGCACTCATTTTTTATTCTTAGAATTGTTTGCTCTTTCTTCAAACTGTGTTCTTGGCCTTTTATTTTTTTTTAAGATTTTATTTATTTATTCATGAGAGACAGAGAGAGAGAGAGAGGCAGAGGGAGAAGCAGGATCCCCTCTGAGCAGGGAGCCCGATGCAGGACCCGATCCCAGGACCCTGGGATCATGACGTGAGCTGAAGGCAGACGCTTAACCATCTGAACCACCCAGGCGCCCTGTTCTTTGCCTTTTAGTATGCCTTGTAACTTTTTGCTGAAAGCCATACAGATGTACTGGGTAGAAGGAACTGCAGAAAACAGGCCTTTAGCAATGTGGTAGTGAGGTGTGGGGAAAGGGACAGCGTTCTCTAGTTCTGTGATGAGGCCTCAGTCTGTCGATGAACCTGTGCCCCTGGACTGTGAGCCTTGCCAGTGTTTCACAGTGCTTCGCTCTTAAGTGGGATAGGACAGCTAAACGGGCAGGAGGAAAGGTCAAGTTAAGTTCTGATAAAACGTCAGCAATTTAGGCTTTTGTAAAACAGTTTTTGTTGAGGGTAGGCCTTGTTAATAAGAATAGAATATTCTGGCACATTTCAAAATAGTTACTTTTTCCTCCCCCTACCAGAAGTGCAAGGGAATTTTTTTTTCCCGAGCTTCACTATGAGAACCTGGTAAAGCTCCTAAAAGCAAAACTCACAACAGTGTGGGGGCCCCCGATGACTGGGGCCCGAGAGGAAGCATTTTGACTGTGGTGGTGATTATCCTTTAAGGAAGTAAATTTGCTGAGTTTCAATTATATCTTAATAAACAATGCAAAAAATATATATATAGCAATAAGGCAAATGTTAAGGAATTTGAGATTTCTGCTAAATTGCCACCCAGAAAGGTTTTATGTTTATTTCCATCAACCATATCTGAAAATGCAAACATTTACCTAATACTAGTTATTGTAATTTTTGAACAGTTATCCCTAATAGGAAAAAAAAAATCACTTCAAGTGTAATTTCTTTCCTAATAAAGTTAAGTGCTCTGCGTGTAAGTTCGCTGTAGGTTTTTGCTTTCAGGGAGCTTTCTATTCACATCCATAGCCCGTTTATCTCTAGGGTGTTCACCGTTTCCCATGGGTGTAAGAAGTGTTTCAAGTCATCCCCATGGCAACAGGTAAGTCCATTTGGGTCTTTGTCACTGTCTTGGTTTAGGTCCCCCTTATAGCCCATCTGGATCACCACAGCAGGCTCTATGTGGCCTCCACTGATGAACCCCTATACTGCTGCAACGAGTGTTCAAAAACACCAATGGGATTTATGACAGCTTTGTTTAAAAATCCTTCAAAAGCCTCTCAGTGCCTGTAGCCTCAAGTACAAACTCCTGATTACCAAAGGCTCCCTGCCTGCCTATTCAGTCTCATCTCTAGCTTCTCCCCTCTCATCCCGAACCCCCCCCGCAAGCACCATCTCCCTCCCATGCCTCTCTCTCCTTTTCCCCTACACCCCACACTCCCACCAAGATCCCTGGAATTCCTCTTTGCCTTTGTACATGCTGTTCCAACCACTCCAAGCTTGCTCTCCCACTTCTTTGTCTTCTCACCTCCGTGATTCGACTCACTTCCTCCTTTGCCCAAGAAGCTGACCCTGGCTTCCTCCTCTTGTGTGACTACAGAGCCTGTGACACAGACTGATAACCACCTATCTTCCTAAAGCAGAGACGGGGCATTTTGTAAACATTGTAGCAGATTATCGCTCAGTAAATGTTTGCTGAATGAATGCCAGCCAAAAAAAATTTACACTTTTATTGCAAAAGTAATGGCTTATCAAATAAAATTTGGAAGATCGAGGAACGTTAGAGAAAGAAACATCTGTAATTGGCTCTATTTCCTTCCCCTTTTTAATTTACTATTTTAAAAAACAGTTCTAATCAAACTGTATAGGCAACAGGCAACTTTAATAATTTTTTATTGTTATGTTAATCACCATACACTACATCATTAGTTTTGGATGTAGTGTTCCATGATTCATTGTTTGTGCATAACACCCAGTGCTCCACGCAGAACGTGCCCTCTTTAATACCCATCACCAGGCTAACCCATCCCCCCACCCTACCTCCCCTCTAGAACCCTCAGTTTGTTTTTCAGAGTCCATCGTCTCTAATGGTTCGTCTCCCCCTCCGACTTACTCCCCTTCATTCTTCCCCTAACAGGCAACTTTAAACAAAACTTATTTTTCTGGGATCCAAGAATGCAGAAAAACTAATCAACCATAGAATTGTCTAGGGTTTCTAGTTTGAGAAATGTGTGTTGAAGTCCATTCTTTATTGCTGGACAGGAGAATTTGGAGACAGAAACAAGGGGATGACACTTACTGCTAGCAAGCATAGTGTCAGGTGCTTTATGTAAATTTCTTCTTCAACTTATTTTTTTAATTTACATTTATTGAGTTATAATTGACATATAACATTGTAGAAGTTTAAGGTGTATAATGTGTTGACTTGATACATTTATATAATGCAATTTGATTACCAGTCAATTTTAATTATGCCCATGGAAGGTATTACTACAACTGTACTGACAAAGAAGCCAAGTCCCAGAGAGGTGAGTTGAGAAGCTCACAGGCGGGGCCACAGATCCAGAGGTGAAAGTGTGACTCTCAGGTTCAGCCAGGGCTCAGAGAGGTCAGGTGTCTGAGGGACACCTCTAGGGATAAGTCAGGGCTTGGACAAGCTTCATTCATTATGTTTATTAGCTGCTGTTTTGAAAGAGAGGCATTGCTCATTATTCACCTGATTACAATTTCACTTCCTAAAAATACTTGGGGATAAAATGAATGTAGAGCTATCCAAGTGTAAAATGGTGTTGCCATTCCTAAACCAGAATCTGTCAAAATGACTGAAACTGAATCCAAACTACATGTTAGCAAAAGAATCACAAGAAGGACTTCCAAGGGAGGTGATCTCTCAAGACCTACGGTATGAGCAGCAAACTCATAAAACCAGTCACTGTAGGAGTGAAGAATTTAGTGTGAGGATGATGAATGTGAGGAGGCGGATGCTGATGAGGATGGTGCTGAGAAAAGACAGGGGGCAAAACACCCAAGGTAGTGACATGGCCTGGAGCAGCTCCCTGACACCTCCTCACAGCCCTCTCAGAGCCATGTGGGTCCACAAGCAAAGACGCAGCTCAGAAATGAAGATCTGTGAGTTAGACATGGTCGTTGCTCGTCGGATGTTGGGTGGAATCCCCCCAAAAGTCTTGCTCTGCTCAGATGTGCAGATCCCAGGACAAGCCTCAAATCAGGGAGGGGATTCAAGTCCTGGGAGATGGTGGGGACATGCCATTACCCAACGACAGGTGTCATCATTACTGGCCTACTTCATTTAGTGAAAGATGTGAAAAATGGTGGCATTAAGCCCAAGATTTTCAGGGAAAGTGGCCTGACCCAGGACCCAGTACAGGTATCGTGCACTTCTGTCCACAAACCCAATTAAGATGATAAAATAACCACATCTAAGCAGAAGAATAGAGTTGGTTTTGGAACTATCAGCCATTTGAACAATTTTTTTTAGCTATAATTCACATACCATAAAATCTACCAATTTAAAGTATACAATTCAGTGGCTTTTAGTATATCCACTATACCAAAACATGGCCTATCTTGCTAAATGTTCTTCGTGCACTGGACTAGGACAGATATCTACTGTTGTTGTGCGAGGTGTTATATAAATGTCAGCTTGGCCAAGCTGGTTGTCAATGCTTGTTCAAGGGCTTCTACATCCTGGCTGATTTGGGGTGGGGGGGCCTACTTATTTTATCAGCTATTAAAACAGGGATATTAAAGCCTCAGATAAGAATTGTGAATTTGTCTATTTCCCCTTGCATTTCCATTAGTTTTTTTTTTAATTTGATTTATTTAAACTAAAACAAGCAAATTGTTCACCCATTTCTCCCAACCCTCACCTCTTATAACCACCAATCTGTTCTCTGCATTTATAAGCTTGGATTTGGGGTTTTTGTTTGGTTTGTTTGTTTTTATTGTTTTTATTATTTTTTTAAAGATTTTATTTATTCATTTGAGAGAGAGACAGAGGGAGCACAACCAGGGGGAGAGGCAGAGGGAGTGGGAGAAGCAGACTCCCTGCTGAGCGGGGAGCCCGACATGGGGCTTGATCCCAGGACCTGGAGATCATGACCTGAGCCTAAGGCAGACACTTAAACATCTGAGCCACCCAGGCATCCCTGTTTGCTTGTTTTTAGATTCCACATATAAGACATCATACAGCATTTGTCTTTGTCTGACATTTCACTCAGCATAATACCCTTGAGGTCCATCCATGTTGTCACAAATGGCAAGATTCCATTATTTTTTATAGCTGAAGTCATATTCCATTGCATATGAGAACAAAATTTCTTTATCCATTCACCCATCAATGGACACTTAGGTTGTTTCCATATCTTGGCTATTGTAAATAATGCTTCAATACACATAGAGGTACATATATCCTTTCAAATTAGTGTTTTTGTTCTTTTGGAATAAATACCCAGAAGTAAACTTGCAGGATCAGATGGTAGTTTTATTTTTAATCATTTGAGGAATCTTCATTCTGTTTTCCACAGTCGCTGCATCAATTTACATTCCCACCAACAGTGCACAATAGTTCCTTTTTCTCCTTATCCTCACCAACACTTGTTATTGCTTGCCTTTTTGATAAAAGCCAATCTAACAGGTGTGAGATGACATCTCATTGTGGTTTTGATTTGCATTCCCCTGATAATTAGTGATGTTGAGCTTCTTTTCATGTACCTGTTGTATATCTTCTTTGGAAAATGTCTGTTCAGATCCTTTGCCCAGTTTTTACTCAGATTGTTTGGTCTGGGGGTTGTTTGGTTTTTGCTTTTGAGTTGTATGAGTTCTTTATGCATTTTGGATATTAGCCACTTATCAGATATATGATATGTAATTATTTTCTCTCATTCAGGCGGTTGCCTTTTCATTTTGTTGATGGTTTCCTTTGCTGTACAGAAGTTTTTAGTTTGATGTAGTCCCACATGTTTGTTTTTGCTTTTGTTGCTTTTGTTTTGGTGTCAGATTCAAACCATTGCCAAGAGCTATGTCAAGGAGCTTACCGCTTATTTTTCTTCTAGGAGTTTTATGGTTTCAGGTCTTACATTCAAGTCTTTAATCCATTTTGAGTTAATTTTTGTGCATGGCATAAGATAGAGGTCCAGTTTCATTTTTTTGCACGTGGCTGTCCAACTTTCCCACCACCATTTCTTGAAGAGACTGTCCTTTCTCCATCGTATATTCTTGGCTCCTTTGTCATAAATTGACCATATATGCATGGGTTTATTTCTGGACTATTAGTTCCATTGACCTATGTGTCTGATTTATGCCAATACTATACTGTTTTGATTACTATAGCTTTGTAATATAGTTTGAAATGAGGGAGTGCGACACCTCCAGCTTTGTTCTTCTTTCTCAAAATTGCTTTGGCTATTGGGGTCTTTTGTGGTTTCAAATTTTCGGTTTGTTCTAGGACTGTGAAAGTTACTATTGGAATTTTTATAGCAATTGCACTGACTCTGTGGATTGTTTTTGGGTAGTATGAATATTTTAACAATATGAATTCTTTCAATCCATGAGTACAGAATATCTTTACATTTATTTCTGTCTTCTCCAATTTCTTTCATTAATGTCTTATGGTTTTTTAATATATAGGTCTTTCACCTCATTGGATAAATTTATTCCTCAGTATTTTAGTCTTTTTGATGCAATTGTGAATGGAACTATTTTCTTAATTTCTCTCACAGTTCATTATTAGTGTAAAGAAATGCAACAGATTTTTGTGTATGATTTTGTATCCTGTAACTTTACTGAATTTATTAGTTCTAACAGGTTTTTGATGGAGTCAGTAGGTTTTTCTATATATAATATCATGTCATCTACAAATAGTGGTAGTTTTACTTCTTCCTTTCCAATTTGGATGATTTTTTTTCCTTGTCTAACTGCTGTGGCTAGGACATCCAATATTATATTGAATAAAAGTGTCAAAGTGGACATCCTTGTCTTGTTCCTGATCTCAGAGGAAAAGTTTTCAGCTGTTCACCATTAAGAATAACATTAGCTGTGCATTTATCATATATGACCTTTATTATGTTGAGGTACATTCCCTCTACATCTGCTTTGTTGACAGGTTTTTTTTTTTTTCTTTTATTAAAATGGATGTTCAGGGGCACCTGGGTGGCTCAGTCAGTTGAGTGACTCTTGGTTTCAGATCAGGTAATGATCTCAGAATCGTGGGACTGATCCCCATGTCAGAATCTGCACTCAATCTGGAGCCTGCTCGAGGTTCTCTCTCCCTCTCCTTTTGCCTCTCCCCTTGCTCACACTCTCTCTCAAAATAAATAAAATCTTTTAAAATAAATAAATAACATGGATGTTGAATTTTGTCAAATGCTTTTTCTGCATCTATTGAGATGATCATATACTTACCTGTTTTGTTAATGTATTGTATTATATCACATTAATTGATTTTTTAAAATTTTTATTGTTATGTTAATCACCATATATTACATCATTAGTTTTTGATGTAGTGTTCCATGATTCATTGTTTGTGCATAACACCCAGTGCTCCATGCAGAATGTGCCCTCTTTAATACCCATCACCAGGCTAACCCAATCCCCTACCCTCCTCCCCTCTAGAACCCTCAGTTTGTTTTTCAGAGTCCATCATCTCTCATGGTTCATCTCCCCGTCCAACTTACTCCCCTTCATTCTTCCCCTCCTGCTATCTTCTTCTTTTTCTTTTTTCTTAACATATGTTGCATTGTTTCAGAAGTACAGATCTGTGATTCAACAGTCTTGCACAATTCACAGCACTCACCATAGCACATACCCTACCCAATGTCTATCACCCAGCCACCCCATCCCTCCCACCCCCCACCACTCCAGCAACACTCAGTTTGTTTCCTGAGATTAAGAATTCCTCATATCAGTGAGGTCATATGATACATGCCTTTCTCTGATTGACTTATTTCACTCAGCATAACACCCTCCAGTTCCATCCACATCGTTGCAAATGGCAAGCTCTCATTCCTTTTGATGGCTGCATAATATTCCATTGTGTGTGTGTGTGTGTGTGTGTGTGTGTGTGTGTGTGTGTGTGTGTGTATCACATCTTCTTTATCCATTCACCTGTCGATGGACATCTTGGCTCTTTCCACAGTTTGGCTATTGTGGACGTTGCTGCTATAAACATTGGGGTGCATGTACCCCTTCGGATCCCTACATTTGTATCTTTGGGGTAAATACCCAGTAGTACAAATGCTGGATCGGATGGTAGCTCTATTTTCAACTGTTTGAGGAACCTCCATATTGTTTTCCAGAGGGGTTGCACCAGCTTGCATTCCCACCAACAGTGTAGGAGGGTTCCCCTTTCTCCGCATCCCCGCCAACATCTGTCGTTTCCTGACTTGTTAATTTTAGCCATTCTGACGGGTGTGAGGTGGTATCTCATTGAGGTTTTGATTTGGATTTCCCTGATGCCAAGCGATGTTTAGCACTTTTTCATGTGTCTGTTGGCCATTTGGATGTCTTCTTTGGAAAAATGTCTGTTCATGTCTTCTGCCCACTTCTTGATTGGATTATTTGTTCTTTGGGTGTTGAGTTTGATAAGTTCTTTTTGGATTTTGGATACTAGCCCTTTATCTGATATGTCATTTGCAAATATCTTCTCCCTTTCTGTCAGTTGTCTTTTGGTTTTGTGGACTGTTTCTTTTGTTGTGCAAAAGCTTTTTATCTTGATGAAATCCCAATAGTTCATTTTTGCCCTGGCTTCCCTTGCCTTTGGCGATGTTTCTAGGAAGAAGTTGCTGCGGCTGAGGTCGAAGAGGTTGCTGCCTGTGTTCTCCTTTAGGATTTTGATGGACTCCTGTCTCACGTTTAGGTCTTTCAACCATTTGGAGTCTATTTTTGTGTGTGGTGTAAGGAAATGGTCCAGTTTCATTCTTCTGCATGTGGCTGTCCAATTTTCCCAACACCGTTTGTTGAAGAGACTGTCTTTTTTCCATTGGACATTCTTTCCTGCTTTGTCAAAGAGGAGTTGACCATAGAGTTGAGGGTCCATTTCTGGGCTCTCGATTCTGTTCCATTGATCTATGTGTCTGTTTTTGTGCCAGTACCATACTGTCTTGATGATGACAGCTTTGTAATAGAGCTGGAAGTCCAGAATTGTGATGCCGCCAGCTTTGCTTTTCTTTTTCAATATTCTTCTGGCTATTCGGGGTCTCTTCTGGTTCCATACAAATTTTAGGATTATTTGTTCCATTTCTTTGAAAAAAGTGGATGGTATTTTGATGGGGATTGCATTGAATGTGTAGATTGCTCTAGGTAGCACTGACATCTTCACAATGTTTGTTCTTCCAATCCATGAGCATGGAACGTTTTTCCATTTCTTTGTGTCTTCTTCAATTTCTTTCATGAGTATTTTATAGTTTTCTGAGTACAGATCCTTTGCCTCTTTGGTTAAATTTATTCCTAGGTATCTTACAGTTTTGGGTGCAATTGTAAATGGGATCGACTCCTTGATTTGTCTCTCTTCTGTCTTTTTGTTGGTGTATAGGAATGCCACTGATTTCTGTGCATTGATTTTATGTCCTGCTACTTTACTGAATTTCTGTATGAGTTCTAGCAGTTTTGGGGTGGAGTCTTTTGGGTTTTCCACATACAGTATCATATCATCTGCAAAGAGTGAGAGTTTGACTTCCTCTTTGCCGATTTGGATGCCTTTGATTTCTTTTTGTTGTCTGATTGCTGCGGCTAGGACTGCTAATACTATGTTGAATAGCAGTGGTGATAGTGGACATCCCTGCCGCATTCCTGACCTTAGGGGGAAAGCTCTCAGTTTTCTCCATTGAGAATGATATTCGCTGTAGGTTTTTCATAGATGGCTTTTATGATATTGAGGTATGTACCCTCTATCCCTATACTCTGAAGAGTTTTGATCAAGAAAGGATGCTGTACTTTGTCAAATGCTTTTTCTGCATCTATTGAGAGGATCATATGATTCTTGTTCTTTCTTTTGTTAATGTATTGTATCACGTTGATTGATTTGCGGATGTTGAACCAACCTTGCAGCCCAGGGATAAATCCCACTTGGTTGTGGTGAATAATCCTTTTAATGTACTGTTGGATCCTACTGGCTAGTATTTTGGTGAGAATTTTTGCATCCATGTTCATCAAGGGTATTGGTCTGTAATTCTCCTTTTTGATGGGGTCTTTGTCTGGTTTTGGGATCAAGGTAATGCTGGCCTCATAAAATGAGTTTGGAAGTTTTCCTTCCATTTCTATTTTTTGGAACAGTTTCAGGAGAATAGGTATTAATTCTTCTTTGAATGTCTGATAGAATTCCCCTGGGAAGCCATCTGGCCCTGGGCTTTTGTTTGTTGGGAGATTTTTGATGACTGCTTCAATTTCTTTAGTGGTTATAGGTCTGTTCAGGTTTTCTCTTTCTTCCTGGTTCAATTTTGGTAGTTGATACATCTCTAGGAATGCACCCATTTCTTCCAGGTTATCTAATTTGCTGGCATAGAGTTGCTCATAATATGTTCTTATACTTGTCTGTATTTCTTTGGTGTTGGTTGTGATCTCTCCTCTTTCATTCATGATTTTGATTTGGATCATTTCTCTTTTCTTTTTGATCAGTCTGGCCAGGGGTTTATCAATCTTGTTAATTCTTTCAAAGAACCAGCTCCTAGTTTCGTTGATCTGTTCTACTGTTCTTTTGGTTTCTAGTTCATTGATTTCTGCTCTGATCTTTATTATTTCTCTTCTCCTGCTGGGTTTAGGCTTTATTTGCTGTTCTTTCTCCAGCTCCTTTAGGTGTAGGGTTAGGTTGTGTATTTGAGACCTTTCTTGTTTCTTGAGAAAGGCTTGTATTGCTATATACTTTCCTCTCAGGACTGCCTTTGCTGTATCCCAAAGATTTTGAACAGTTGTGTTTTCATTTTCATTGGTTTCCATGAATTTTTTTAATTCTTCTTTAATTTCCTGGTTGACCCATTCATTCTTTAGTAGGATGCTCTTTAGCCTCCATGTATTTGAGTTCTTTCCGACTTTCCTCTTGTGATTGGGTTCTAGTTTCAAAGCATTGTGGTCTGAAAATATGCAGGGAATGATCCCAGTCTTTTGGTACCAGTTGAGACCCGATTTGTGACCTAGGATGTGATCAATTCTGGAGAATGTTCCATGGGCACTAGGGAAGAATGTGTATTCCGTTGCTTTGGGATGGAATGTTCTGAATATGTCTGTAAAGTCCATTTGGTCCAGTGTGTCATTTAAAGTCTTTATTTCCTTGTTGATCTTTTGCTTAGATGATCTGTCCATTTCAGTTAGGGGGGTGTTAAAGTCCCCCACTATTATTGTATTGTTGTCAATTTGTTTCTTTGCTTTTGTTATTAATTGCCTTATATAATTGGCTGCTCCCATGTTAGGGGCACAGATATTTACAATTGTTAGATCTTCTTGTTGGATAGACCCTTTAAGTAGGATATAGTGTCCTTCTTCATCTCTTATTACAGTCTTTGTTTTAAAATCTAATTTGTCTGATATGAGGATTGCCACCCCAGCTTTCTTTTGGTGTCCATTAGCATGGTAAATGGTTTTCCACCCCCTCACTTTCAATCTGGGGGTGTCTTTGGGTCTAAAATGAGTCTCTTGCAGACAGCATATGGATGGGTCTTGTTTTTTAATCCAATCTGATAGCCTGTGTCTTTTGATTGGGGCATTGAGCCCATTTATATTCAGGGTAACTACTGAAAGGTATGAATTTAGTGCCATTGTATTGCCTCTAAGGTGACTGTTACTGTATATTGTCCATGTGCCTTTCTGATCTATGCTGCTTTTAGGCTCTCTCTTTGCTTAGAGGACCCCTTTCAATATTTCTTGGAGGGCTGGTTTCGTGTTTGCAAATTCCTTTAGTTTTTGTTTGTCCTGGAAGCTTTTTATCTTTCCTTCTATTTTCAATGACAGCCTAGCTGGATATAGTATTCTTGGCTGCATATTTTTCTCGTTTAGTGCTCTGAAGATATCTTGCCAGTCCTTTCTGGCCTGCCAAGTCTCTGTGGATAGGTCTGTTGCCAATCTAATATTTCTACCATTGTAGGTTACATATCTCTTATCCCGAACTGCTTTCAGGATTTTCTCTTTGTCTCTGAGACTCGTAAGTTTTACTATTAGATGTCGGGGTGTTGACCCATTATTATTGATTTTGAGAGGGGTTCTCTGTGCCTCCTGGATTTTGATGCCTGTTTCCTTCCTCACATTAGGGAAGTTCTCTGCTATCATTTGCTCCAATATACCTTCTCCCCTCTCTCTCTTTCTTCTTCTTCTGGGATCTCAATTATTCTAATGTTGTTTCGTCTTATTGTATCACTTATCTCTCGAATTCTGCCCTCGTGATCCTGTAGTTGTTTCTCTCTCTTTTTCTCAGTCTCTTTATTTTCCATCATTTGGTCTTCTATATCGCTGATTCTCTCTTCTGCCTCATTTATCCTAGCAGTTAGTGCCCCCATTTTTGATTGCACCTCATTAATAGCCTTTTTGATTTCGACTTGGTTAGATTTTAGTTCTTTTATTTCTCCAGAAAGGGTTTCTCTAATAACTTCCACGCTTTTTTCAAGCCCAGCTAGTATCTTTAAAGTCATGATTCTGAACTCTAGGTCTGACATCGCACTAATGTCCGTATTGAGTAGGTCCCTGGCTGACGGTACTACCTCTTGTTCTTTTTGCTGAGGTGATTTTTTTCGTCTTGTCATTTTGTCCAGAGGAGCATAGATGAATGAGAGAACAAAATGCTAACAGGTTAACAACGTCCCCAGCAAACATACTCTACATAAATTAGAAAAGACCTGAAACCCGGGGAAAAGAAAGGGAAAGAAACAAAAAAGAAAGAAAAAAAAAACAAAAAGATAAAAAAAAACAGAATACAAAAAAAGCAGAATATGATCAAATATGTTCAGGCTAGTGCATAGATCAGTGCCACACACTAGATTTTGGGCGTATTTTGGTCTGTTAGAAAAAAGTGCCTCCTAAAATTTTAAAGGAAGAAAGACATATATGTACAAAATAAGGGTTGATACAATGAAGGGATGGAAGATGACTGTAAAGATGAAAATTATAAAAGATTTTATAAAAGCAATTGATAAGATAAGAAGTTGTTTGAAAAAAGAAAGAAGATTTAAAAAAAAAGAAAAAGAAAAAGAAAGGGAGAGAATGTGATCGGGCAGGAGACTAGAACAGAGCCATACACTAGTGATTTAGGGTATATTTTGATCTGTTAGAAGAAATTGTATCTCAAAATTTTAAAGAGAGAACAACTTATATATATATGCCAAAAATAAGGGTAACTACTATGAAGGGATAAAATATGACTCTAAAAATGAAAAATAAAACATTTTTTAAAAAAGGGATTGATAAGATGTTGGTTGAAAAAGGGAAAAAGAAAAATAAAAAAAAACAGTTAAAAAAATTAACTTTGATGAACTAATGAATCATGGTAAAAAAAAAAAAGCCATGAATTCTATGTGCGGTGTTCCCCTAGTGCTGGAGTTCTCCTGTTCTCCTTGATCGGTAAACTTGGTCTTGGCTTGCTGGCTGTTCGTGCTGATCTTCTGGGGGCGGGGCCTGTTGCCGTGGTTCCCAAATGTCTTTGCCGGAGGCTGAATTGCCCCGCCCTTGTTGGTCAGGGCTAAGCAAGCTGCTCGGGTTTGCTCTCAGGAGCTTTTGTTCCCCGCAAGCTCTCGGTACAGCTTTGGAGGACCAGGGTGAAAATGGTGGCCTCCCAATCTCCGCCCGGAGGAGCTGAGAACTCGGGCCCCTGCTCCTCAGTGCGCCCCCAGAGAAAAGCAGTCACTCCCGTCTCCCCGGTCTCTGGCTGCACTCTGTGCTCACCCGGCCTGTGACCGAGCGTTTCTATCTCTGGCACCGGACCCCGTGTGGAGTCTCCAAACCCATCAGATCCCTGCGGTGCGCTTCCGCGCCGCTCCTCCCCGGGGAGGAAGGGGAGTTTCCCCGGATCTGCCGCTTGTTGGGTCCCTGCTGGAGGAGCAGTGGCCCGACTGGGCCGCGGATCCCAGTTTATGGCCACCCCGAGCTGAGAGCCCGCGCCTCGGCTCCGTCTCTGCAGCCGGCTTCCCCGCTCTGATACCTGGGAGCTCTGCTGCACTCAGGCACCCCCGGTCTTTCTGTGACCCCGAGGGTCCTGAGACCCCACTGTCCCGCGAGGGTTCCACCCCCTGCTTAGCCACTGGAGCGACGTCCCTCAGCGGAGCTGACTTCTAAAAGGTCCGATTTTGTGCTCCGCGGCTCTAGCACTTGCCAGAAGCGGCTGGCGGAGGCCCCCTCCCCCGCCGTCTATCCTCCCGAATATCGCCTCGGATTCACTTCTCCGCACGTCCTACCTTCCAGTAAGTGGTCGCTTCTCTGTTCAGAGAGTTGTTGCTACTCTCCTCTTCGGTCTCCTGTGGAGTTCGTAGGTGTTCAGAATGGTTTGATCCCTATTCAGCTGAATTCCTGAGACCAGACGAAATCCAGTCTCCTACTCCTCCACCACCTTGCTCCGCACCCCCCCCCACATTAATTGATTTGCAGATGTTGAACCATCCTTGCATTCCTGGAATAAATCCCACTTGATCATGGTGTATAATCCTTTTACTGTATCGTTGAATTCAGTTTGCTAATATTTTGTTTAGGAATTTTGCATCTATGTTCATCAGGGATATTGGCCTTGAATTTTCTTTTTTGTGGCATTCTTGTCTGGTTTGGGTATCAGGGTAATGCTGGCCTCATAAATGCGTTTGGAAGAGTCCCCCTTCAGCCCCCTTCTATTTTTTGGAAGAGTTTGAGGAGGGTTGGGATTAATTCTTCTTTGAATGTTCGGCCGGATTCACCAGTGAAGTCATCTGTCATGGACTTTTGTTCTTTCGGAAGTTCTTGATTACTGACTCCACCTCCTTGGTAGTAACTGGTCTATTCAGATCTTCTATTTCACCATGATTCAGTCCTAAAAGGTTGTTTTTCTAGGAATGTATCCATTTCTTCTACATTGTCCAATTTGTTGGCATATAATTATTCTTAGTGGTCTCTTACGATCCTTCATATTTCCGTGGTATCAACCACAGTTGTATCAACTCTTTCATTTCTGGTTTTATTTGAGACCTCTCCTTTTCTATACTATAAAAGGCTTTTTCCCTTTATTTCACTTGATAGTCATTTTTAGTATATAATTTACATACTATAAAATTCAGCAATTTAGAGTGTACATTTCAGTGTTTTTTTCAAGTAATCCCCTATGTTGTACAACCATTGCCCATCTAATCCCCAAAAGTTTCCATCTTCTTCCTAAAAAACCCTATGCCAATTACCATGAACAGCCAATTATTTTCTAAAAAGGAGTTTGGGCCAAAACATACCATAAGCCCCAGTTTTAGACTACTGGGTAGCACACAAAGTGGGAGGTACCACCAGAGAAAGTTCCTGAATTGCTGGAGTGTGGCTCTACCTGCTCCTAAAAGAACCTGTGGTTTCTGCTGGTGGCAAGAGAAAGTGATGCACCTTTTAGTGTAAGTCTTTTATAAGAGGTTCAAGTTCTGGGAGCAGTTGGACAATTTGGTGTGAAATGTGTGAAGAAATTTAATTCATTATCTACATTTTTTTACTTGAGTTTAAGTGGAGAGGCTCGATGATGGGGTGGAAATGTTTAATGTTTATTCTTAAGATCAACCACAGCATCTGAAAGACATATGATCAGGAGACCCGACTTCAGATGAAAAGAACATGTCCCACTGTTACAACCAAGCATCTCACTTAATCCCACCTGTGATCACTCACCTTGTGGAATGAGGGAAAGTAACAGTAAAATGTCATGCTGAAGTATGAAGAATTTAACATGGATTTTTTAAATCTCCTTGGGGGGAAAACCTAGTAAACCATGCTGAGCTCTGAGTCAGGTGGAATTAGAGAAGGGGGTGAGCATAGCACAGAGGTACAGCGTACAGGCTCTGGAGCCAGACTGCCCAACTCTGACTCACCATGTCTTGCTGCCAACCTTGGGCAAGTTACTTAACCTCTCTGTGCCTCAGTTCCCTCATCTGTAGAATGGGGATAATAACAGTACCTACTTCATAGGGCTATTATTAAGGCTAATGGATCATTACAGGAGAAGCCCTTGCCTGCATTACTACCAACTCACGAGTCAGCTACTACTGGGCAGGTTTGGGTTTAAAATGTCAGCAAGCTCCAGCCAGAATGAAGGTTCTGATAAACTAAATGGCACCTAAGTCTGACTCCTTAGGTATGATAAAGAAGTTGACCTCTTAGCAATTAGGCTCCCCTCTTTTGACTGGGTCTCGAGAGGAATCAACTAAGGAGAAAAGCTCCCACTTCGGCTGCCCAAGGCTGATGCTGCTCTGGGGGGCAGGAGCAGAGGGAAGAACTCTGTGAGAGTTCTGGGTCTTGAGCCCCCACTGGGACCACCATGAGGGTAAAACATCCATCCTCAATTGATGTCCTGAGACTAGCCCCCGCACTCCCCCACCACAGGCACCAGGCAGAAGAATCATCAGCACCCGTCTGCCCCCAGCCTCAACTAGCCAAGGATGCAAGGTCCATCTACCAGGGATGGGACAGAGCATGGATGATGGGAGAGGAGGTGGTTGGGGCTATTTTCATCTCTTCACAAGATACCGTTGTCTGCCTTCCCCACTGACTTAGTTCTGGGGCAGGGGTGGGGGTTTGGAGGTGACAACATGGCTGGGAGATAAGTCTGTACCCCAGTCTGACCCCAATCCCACAGGTTCTAGGGCTACCAGCCAACACAATTCACCCAAAGTTCCTCAAACATACTCCGCATTTTGCTGGCTTCATGTCTTTGTTCAGTGTCCCACTTCCTCCACTGACCAACCGTACGTGGCCCGGCCTGGCCCCTGGGTGGGAAGGGTGCTCTGGTGGCCGCCAGCACAGTGGCGACAACATGCCCCTCCCTGCAGTGCGTGTCACAATGTGCCCTCCTTGTGAGAGCCAGGAATTCTACCTCCTGGAATCTATCCTATGGACATAATCACATGGAGATGTAGGTACGAGATGACTTCAGCTCTTAGCAATCATGTTTTTGAAGAATATTTGGTGACAGAAAAAAGGCTAAAACTCCATGAAGGAGAAAAAGGATATTAAACCACATGAGATTCAAGTTTTATTAAAATATATGTATTATATTTAATATGCATCAAAGAAAAACTAGAAAGAAACACCTCAAAATATTAACAGGGTTTCTATCACTAAGTGGTAAGTTGGTAGCCGGGGTTTTGTTTTTTCCCCTTTGTTTGGTCAGGGCATCCACTATCCACTAATCACGGCGCCCCTTCCTCTGATATCAGCACCTCGATTTTTCTCTGCAAAGACCCCTGTCCTTAATGCGACATCAGTCAGGATGCCTATGCTCCCCTGGCCAAGTGCCAGGAGTGTGACCTGAGCTCAGCTGGGAAGCCTCCCTCCTGGGAACGGGAATCCTGGGCAGAGACACCCACAGATGGAGAATGAACGGCGCTGTGGTCTTCTGCGAGCACGTATGCTTGGGGAGACCGCCTACCGGCTCTGGCTCCCAGCCTGCTTGTCAAGGGGCTGCTCCTTCAGATTCTCCTGTGATTCTCTGAGCAAACCAACAGTGTCCTAATAAACTCTACTTTTGTTCAAGTTAGCTGGACACCATTCACGTTGCTGCAACTGAAGGGTCCCAAGTGATATCCTCTGCCCACGTGTTCACTGGACTCCAAACCCTCGGCAGGGAGCATGCGCTGCTAGTGCGAGCGGCTCAGGGGCACAGGCTCTGGGATGCACAGCTCTGGACCGAGCCCCACAGCCTGTATGATCACGAGACCCAGGAGACAAGCTGCCTTGCCCCTCTCAGCCTCCTTCTTCATCTGTCAGACCAGAGGAGTCCTCTGTTTCACAGGGAGTTGCTGTACTGATTATAAAAAGTATAGAGCTTGGCACATTGGAGGCAAATATTATTACGAAGATATGTTTGATAAGCTTCTGTTGAACAAATGAATCTATTCATCTGACACAAATCCTGAGTGCTTACAGCACGCCAGGCACGGGGACCCACAGTCAACAAGACAGACACGGTTGCTGCCCTCATGGGCTTGCAGTCCACTGGGGAGACAGACAGGTAACAGGACATAGACAAAGATGCGAACCCATTTCAAGTGTTTCTACAGGAAACAAGGGCTGAGGGATGGAACAGCAAGGCAGAGAAAGAATAAGCTTTAAGATATGGTCAGGAAATGGGGGAGGGCAGCTAAGTGAGACCTAAGGGATGAGGAGGAACGAGGCACACAGGGGGTCCCCGCATGTTTAAGGGCACAAAGTATGTCCAAGAAATAGGAACATGGGAGCATCGTGAATGCAGAATCAGGAACTTATGATAGAGAGGTGGCTGGGAGGGGCTTGGCAGGTTTTGACGAGGAGTTCATGTGTGTGTGTATGTATATATTTTAAAAATTCTATTTTTAAGTGCAGTGGGAAACTGTTAAAAGGTTTTCTAGTAGGGGGCTAGCATGATCTACTTTACGAAAGACCTCCACTGGCTCTGGGTGGAAATGAACAGGCAGTGTAGAAGGCTCTCTGAGTGGTTCTGGGAAGAAATGCTAAGGTGGTGTGATGGAGCAAAAGCAGGCGGACGCCAGGTACCCGGAACAGGTACCCTGAACAGGACACACAACTTGCTGATGCACTGGGTGTGAGGGGTAAAAAGGGTGTCACCAGGATGGTTCCCTGGCTTTCAGGCTCAGAGGCTGGTGGACGATGCCAGTCTACCGAGAGGGGAGGGACAGACATGGGACGGGGATGTCAGGAGCCCAGGGAGAGACACATCAGTTGACACATCTTCCTGCAACAAGCCCTGGACGATCACCCTGACGGCCCACTACAACCACAGCTGAAACAGGTGCTCCGGCTCGATAGTTACTCATACTTAAGGGTGCACCTGCAGGACTTGTTAAAACACACTGGGCAGCTCAGAAGTTCCCAGGAGGGGCTGGAGAACGTCCACTTCTATCAAGTTGTTAACTCCCCTGAGTTTAGCTAAACTCCCGTAAAAAGTCACGGGGATAACCAGGGAATGGGGCGCGGGAGCACGTGATGACTCGGTGGCCGCCAAGCACCTTCCGTAACACCGCTGTTAACTACTCAGTAAGGGTGAGTCCCCATTCCATTTAACACACTCCAAAGGCATTTAATGTTGGCGGACTGTGTGCATCTTGTTTCTAATACGGAGTTGGAGAGGGAGAGATCATGTGAACACACTTGAGAGAACTCATGCCTAAAGGTCTGTACTGAGCAAGCACCACCCCCCCGGGAGGAGGGGGGTAGTGGGGCCCCCAATCCCGCCTTCCTGGACTGGGGAGGCTGCTCCCACTTCCCCTGAACCCACCTCCTGTGCAAATGCCCACCTCCTGGGCAACACACCATTCCCATGGGTTTGGCCACCACAGGTTCCCAATTTCCAGAAAAGCCTCAGTTTTAAGTAATTCTATTTGCAACAAGGATGAAGACACGAGTGTGTGGTGAAGCGCAATGTAACCGTTTCACCTTTGTAAGACTTTTGCATAAATACATTCACGCACCCTAATGTTTGGGTTTGGGTTGCCTCCAGTGCCTCTCCCGACACGTTTTCTCTCCCTGCCTCACCCTTCATGAGGGATGTCTCACTAGCATGGGGGTGGTCACCTTCCAGAGAACCTGGCATTCTCATCAGGCTCCCTGCAGAGAACGTGCTGGAATGTCAGACTGGTGCTAGTGAAGGTCTTTGGGAGGGGAGAGCCAGGCAGACGGACAGGAGAAGAGGCAGCAACGGGGCCATCCCAGCTGCCGAAGGCCTCGCTGTGAGGCTCTGCACCCCTCCCCCGGGGTGTGTTGAGCGCTAGCACCCCTTACCTGTGACACGTGGGGTCAAGATGAGAGGAGGCTGCAAGCAGGCTGCAAATCTTACCTTCTCGTAGGGACAGTACTTGTACATCTTCGTGGGGCTCGTGCAGATGAAGACATCAGTGCTATGAGAAACAGGAAGGACAGTCAGCCTGAGCACCCACGTCCACGCGGCCTTCGTCACTCCTGCCCCCCTGCCCTGCAGGCGTCAGGCCCTCCCAGGCCTGCCCCCATCACCTGGAAACCGGAAAACCCACGGCCCCGCACTGCTCTCCCAGCCAGACACATCCCGTCCCCCAGCCCTGAGCAGCCACATGTGACCTCTCCTCTGGCCCAGTGACCCGCTCAGGGATGGGCGTCCATGGATGGCAATTCTGCATGGCCGGAACCCAGAGCTTGGCTGGGCGAAGCACCTGCCCTCTCTGGAATCTGAACAGGGAAATACTGAGAGAAAGAAGCATTAGCAATGAGAGACGCAATAAAGGGGTGCAGGGCAAGTCACTTGAGGGAGACTCAGGGCCTCGTGCAATACAAAGCAAAGAAGCCCATGAGAGTCTTCTGGTAAAGTATGTCCGCCAAGCCCTCTGGCAGAGGGGGGAGGGGGAGGAGCCCCCTCCTCGCAGCCAGCCTAAGCTCCCACAAAACGGACAAGGGCTCTGCTGAGGATCGCCCCCTCCCACAGTCTGGTTCTTCTGTGCTGGTGAGAGCGGGGGAGCTGACCTCAAGGGCCTTGTCCCCACAGCCCAGGGGCCCCAGACCCTCCCCAAAAGAGCCATCTGGTCCCGAACGTCCGCAGAAAGCCACCATCTACCACTCTGCGGACTGAGCCTATGGAAGACTAGATTTTCTGGGCTCCTTCGCTCTTTGACAAATTAGTCCCGAGAGTCCTGCCGACGTCAGACTGCCAGGTCCCTCGGCAGAGAGCACGCTCCTTCTCGTTACCTCTCAGCACTGCCTCTGCCAACCACACTGTCCCCTTCAGAGACACAAGGTGAGGAGGGTCTTCCTCGCCCCCCCTTGTCACTTCCAGGCCATTCCTCCTGTTAGAGTGGGTGGTTAGTTAGGTCCTAACGGGGTGCGTGGAGGCCGGCAGAGGAAGTCATGGTCAGCTAGGAGGAAAGTCAGAGGCCTGTCCAGGCAGCACTCCAAAACAAAACCACAAGCAACCGGATCCCACCAGACAGGCCCAAGACAGCTGACAGAGTATCATTCCTTCATCACGCTCCATTGCCATACTGCCCTTGAATTCTTTCTCCAGAGGAGACCAAGAGCCTCCAGCGACATCATTTGGTCAGGCTAGGTAGAGGACTCAGGGGCCGAGGTCTCCCCGGTTCACCCAGCGACTGCTTCAAAATCCCTAACTTGGCGAGGCCCGTGCCCCACAACCACGGGCGTGCTGCCCTTCCCTGCTGCTGTCACTGTCCTCCCCACAAACACGTGCTGACATCTTCGCTCCATCCTTCAGCCTCAGCAAGACAGACAACTCCCTTTCAGTTGCACGGGAGGAACAGGCATCCCTCCTTACTCTCAAGGCGAGCCCTTCATTTGCGTGCAGTATTCCATCCCCTGATCTTCGCAAGGAGGAAATGCGCTGCCACATTCCCTTTTCCGGGATTGTGCTTCCCGACAACTGAAACCTGTTGTGCTCTCTCTCATCTTAAAACATACACATACACACACACGACGTTGACCTCACACCCGCTCCTGTGCCATCCCTTCTCTCTGCTCCCAAGACATCCCAAGTGGCCTGCACCTGTGTGTGCTTTGATCCACCCCGACCTGGAGTCCATGCCCTCTACTACCCAGAAAGTGCCTGTTGTCACCAAGGACCCTCATGTCACCATAGCCAATGTGCACTCCCCTTTCTTTGGCTCACCAGCACCCAGGTAGCCCTGTCCTCCTCTGTGAGAGCTCTTGGTCCTGGCATGCCTGCCCATCGTCGGCCACCCCAGGCATAATCTCCCAGCCGCCCTGGTGATTCTGACCCTCAGGGGCTCTTCGTCTACACTCCCTGCTCAGCAAAGTCATCAAGGGCTTTATGCACCATCTTCATGCTGGTGCCCCCAACTTCACCTTCACCATCCAGCTCCGTCCCCCGAGTGCCAGGCTCACGTCCTTAATAGCCTACTGAATATCTCTGCGTGGACATCTCGCCAACACTCGTTTTTTTCCAAAATGGCACATATGGTTCTCCCCACTCGCCAAACCTGTTCCTTCCCCAGTTGATGGCACTATTATACAGATCTAGATGCTCAAGCAAAAAAACCTAAAGATCACCCCTTTTCCTACCCTTTCCCCTTCCCCAAGATCCATCCCCAGACCTATGGCTTCTTCCTCCAAGGTGTGTTTCATTCCATCAACTTTCTTCCATGGTCGCCACCCCAGTCTCAAGGACTGCCACCTCTCATGGCTCTTCAACTTCCAATTCTGCTCCCCGCTGAGCCTTTCTCCACCCAGCATCCAGACTGATTTTTTTTTTGAGATTTTATTTTTATTTATTTGAGAGAGAGAGAGACTGCGCGAGCAGGGAGAGGGGCAGAGGGAAAGGCAGAGGAAGGGAGAATCTGAAGCCGACTCAGCGCTGAGCACAGAGTCCAACACGGGGCTTGATCTCACAACCCTGAGACCATGACCTGAGCCGAAACCAAGAATCAGATGCTCAACTGACTGCACCACCCAGGTGCCCCTGGACTGATTATTTTTAAACAGCTTCATTAAGGTATGATTGACACACAATAAACTACACAGCTATGATATGATAAGTTACATGTGAAACACAGATCTCCACAATCAAGATAATAAATAACCCCCTAAAGTTTCCTGGCACCCTCCTGTCATCTCTCCACCTGCCCCTCCTTGTTCCTACCCCACCCCTGGGCCCCAGGCAACCACTGATCTGCTTTCTGTCACCACAGATCAGACTGTACTTTCTAGAATTTTATATAAATGGAAACACAGAATATGTACTCTTTTTTGTCTGGCTTCTTCCATCCAGTAAAGTTATTTCTGGGACTCAGTCATGTTATTAAATGTATCCATAGTTGGTTGTTTTGTTTTTTGTTTTTGAGCAGGCTGATTTTTTAAAAAACAACTTCATGGAGATATAATTCCTAAACCATCACAGATGCCCATTTTCAGTTTGTAATCCAATGAATGTTGCTACATTTACAGACTTTGACAACAATCACCAGAACACTTTCATGCCCCCAAAAGGAACCTTGTGTCCATTAGCAATTACTCTGCATTCTGCCCTTGGCCTTAGGAAACTACCAACCTACTCCCTATCTCTGTGGATTTGCCTGTTCTGGATATTTCACATACATGGAATCCTATAATACACGGTCTTTTGTTACTGGCCTCCTTCATTTAGGAAAACGTTTCCAAGGGTCACCTGCATTGTAGAATGTACCCGGGCTTCACGCCTTTGAATTGCTGAGTACTATTCCATTGGATGTGGATGGATGGGCCTCATTTGTTCATGCATGTATCAGCTGACGGACACGTGGACCGTTTTCACCTTTTGGCTATTACGAACAACGCTGCTAGGAACATTCATGCACAAGTTTTTGTGTGGATGTGTGTTTTCATTTCTCTCAAGTATACTCCCAAGCGTGCTACTGCTGGGTCATATGGTAACTCCATATTTACTATTTGGAGGAAATGTTTTCCCAAGTGCTTTCCACAGCAGCCGCACCATTTTCCAGTCCCACCAGCAGTGATAAGGGGTCCAAATGCTCTCCATCCTCAGTGACACGATTGTCCTTTTTTTTTTTTATTATAGTCATTCTAGTGGGTGTGAAGTGGTATCTCATTGTGGTTTTGATTTACATTTCATTACGGACTACTGATGTTGGGGCAAAATTTCATGCATTCATTGGCCATTGGCATATCTTTTTTGGAGAAATCCCTGTCCAAACTTATCACTCCAAGCCCATGTTTTTGTAACATAAGTCACATCATTCAGTCTTCAATCATCCGCCAGTGGACCATCCCTCCCATCCCTGCCACACTAACTGAATTCTAGTCATACTGGTCTCCTTCAAAATGTCACTCAAATAAGCAAATCCTTGCCCATATCAGGACCTCTGCCCTCTGGCTTCTTACTAACCAGTTCATTCTTAACATGAAGCTCTGAAGTCACATGTCACCTCCTCCCCATCTGAAGTAGCCCTTTCCGCATTTAGTCTCAAACACATCGGCTATTTCCTTCATCAAGCTTACTGCGAGCTAAAATTAGTTCTCTGTTTACTTGTCATCCTCCGCACCATAACAAAAACCCCTCAAGACCCAAGACCTTAGGCTAGGTGTCTTAGTTACAAATATATGCCCAGTGCTAGCACAGTGCCAGGCACATATCAGGTGACACAAAATATATCTGTCTACTGCGTGAATGAATACATCGCCTCCTATGCCAGGCTCCTCAACTGTAGGTAGGTTGACAACACTGACTCCATCTTGTTCATGTCCACGTGATGACCTCCCTTGGGGGTACGTGTTCCAGGCCCCTGGGAGATTAACGTATGCCCGGCCCGGAAAGCGGGAAGGCTTGTTCTGATCTCCCCTAAAGTTGCTTAGGTAACTAGTAGAGATAACATAGTTTCTTCCCCCCTCTTTCGGCACACAGGTGGCACCATGAGGTCTGATAAGTGTTAGACCCTTTGCCCTTACCATAGTGCCCCCTGTACATCCCCTTGCCCTATAAAATCTATGGCTTAAGATTGGGACTTTGCACAGAATAGATGGGCAGCTCTGGATCCTCACCCGCCTGACCCCCTGTCAGTGTTACCCTGAATAAAATTGAATAAACTGTATGGAGTCTCCAGTCTTGAAGTACTTTCTCAGGGCGCCTGGGTGGCTCAGTCAGTTAAGTGTATACCTTCGGCTCTGGTCATGATCCCAGGGTCCTGGGATCGGGTCCTGAGTCGGGTTCCCTGCTCCACAGGGAGTCTGCTTCTCCCTCTGCCCTTCCTCCTACTCATTCTCCCAATCTCTCTCTCAAATAAATAAATAAAATCCTTTTTTTTTTTAAAAAAAAAAAAGAGTACCAAAAAATAAAAAATAAAAAAAGAGTACCTTCTCAGTTTGGAGGATGCTGTATTATCCTCCCTTTAACTTCTAATGATAAGTATTGAAAGTCATGTTTATTAAACACAGGTGTAAGCACATCTAAACTTATCCTTCTAGATGAGTGGTGTTAAGTCGTCCCCCTAGGATGTCAAATACTTGTTTTGGCAAATACCACTACTTCTTAATACATGTTTAAGAGCTATACATAATATAACAACTATGGGGAAAAGATCTATATGAGCAAAAACTCAAGCAAAAACACCAAAATGTAAGAAAGCGGTGGTTTCAAACGAGATTGTAAATGATTTTTTTATATTTTAATTTTCCAAAATTAACCATAAGCTCTACTTTTTTAAAAGATTGTATTTATTTGACATACAGAGACACAGCGAGAGAGGGAACACAAGCAGGGGGAGTGGGAGAGGGAGAAGCAGGCTTCCCGCGGAGCAGGGAGCCCGATGCGGGGCTGATCCCAAGACCCCGGGATCATGAACCTGAGCCGAAGGCAGACGCTTAACGACTGAGCCACCCAGGCGCCCCCTCATAAGCTCTATTTTCTTTAAAAGCAAACATTTTTTTCCCTTAGGGAAGCCAATTACAGTCCCATCAGAAAGTACTCATTGCTTTAGACATCATGAGTTCCTTTTATTCAACATATATTAAAATCCATCATATTCTAAGCACTAGGGAGATTCAGATAGGAATCATTTATTTGCTGACATTGGCTCCAAATCAGTTTTGGCTTTTCTTTTTTTTTTTTTAACACCAAATGCCCCTTTCAAGGATAAGTCAGGTTGATGGAGGGCATTTTATATGAAATATACTATGCTACTTATTATGGGGGAACATCTGCTTAAAGGATAGTATCTAAGTATCTATCAAGTTTAAATGCAAAGAACAGACTGAGGGTTCCCAGAGAAGTTGGGGGGGTGGATGGTGAAATAACAAAGAGTATTAAAAGTACAATTATTGTGGGGCACCTGAGTGGCTCAGACGGTTAAGCATCTGACTCGGCTTCCGCTCAGGTTATGATCTTAGGGTTATGAGATCGAGCCCCTGCATCAGGCTCTGCACTCAGTGCAGAGTCTGCTTGGGAATTCTCTCCCTCTGCCCCTTCCCCTACTCGTGCGCACGCACTTCTCTTTCTTCCCCAAATAAATAAATAAATCTTTAAGATTATATTTATTTATTCACAGGAGACAGAGAGAGAGGCAGAGGGAGAAGCAGGCTCCCTACTGAGCAGGGAGCCCGATGCAGGATTCGATCCCAGGACTCCGGGATCATGACCTGAGCTGAAGGCAGACGCTCAACCATCTGAGCCACCCAGGCACCCTAAATAAATAAATCTTTAAAATAAAAGAGTACACTTATCGTAATGAGCCTGAGTAATGTATACAATCGTTGAATCATTAAATGGCCCACCTGAAACTAACATAACACATATGTTAATTATACCTCAATATAAACTATTTTTAAATGCACATGCCTTTGGGGTGCCTGGGTGGCTCAGTTGGTTAAGCAACTGCCTTCGGCTCAGGTCATGATCCTGGAGTCCTGGGATCGAGTCCCACATCGGGCTCCCTGCTCAGGAGGGAATCTGCTTCTCCCTCTGACCTTCTTCCCTCTCATGCTCTCTCTCTACCATATTCTCTCTCTCAATAAATAAAAATCTTTAAAAAACAACAAAAAAAATAAATGCACATGGCTTTGATTCAGCTAGCCCACTACTGTACAGAAATATTTGCCCATGTACATCCACACTCACTGCAGCCCTGATATACAGGAAGAAATGAGAACCGACTTAAATGTCTCTGTGGAAATTGTTACCTACATGATAGTATGTGGTGTACAATAAAATACTACGCGGCAGTTAAAACAATGAGATAGTTCGAACGTGTTGTTATGGAAAGAGAGCGAACACATATTGCTAAGTGAAAAAGAAAAAGCAGTAGCATAATATAGAGGACTACAATCCTATTTTATAAGCCACAACTATGACGTGAATGTTTCTTCAGCAGATGCCTGAGCGTGTACCATGTGCCAGGCAGCACCCTAGGGACCGAGACAATCCCTGAACTCAGGGAACTGACATTTGACAGAGGAAGGGACAAACACAGACACAGAACTTCAGCTTAGCCTGGGGAATGCGGCAGAATGACTAACTGGGGACAGTGGCCTCTACAGCTACAGCAGGATGGCCTCTTTGAGAAGGTGACACGCAAAGTGCTCGGAGTTGAAGGATTAAAAACAATGTGGCCAGGGGTGCCTGGGTGGCTCAGTTGGTTAAGCGTCTGCCTTCGGCTCAGGTCATGATCCCAGGGTCCTGGGATCGAGCCCCACATTGGGCTCCTTGCTCAGCGGGGAGCCTGCTTCTCCCTCTCCCTCTGCCTGCTGCTCTGCCTACGTGTGCTCTCTCTCTGTCAAATAAATAAATAAAATCTTAAAAAAAAAAAAAAAAAAACCAATGTGGCCACACCAAGTACTTGAGGAGAAACACCACAAGAGGATTTGTTAGGAACAAAGGCTGTGAGATCAGAAACGAGCTTGGCCTGGAATAGGGGAAAAGAGGTCAGAGGGTAGCATGGCCGGGTCGCAGACCACCTCACAAGCCTGGCTGAGTTAGGGTTTTATCTGAGTGCAAAAAGAAGCCAAGAGAGAGTTTTAAGAATGGACCCACAAGAGCAGAATTTGGTTTAGAAATACCACTCTGGCTGCTGGATAGAACAGATACGTTGCAAACCTATAGACAAACATGTATGCAAGTGCTTTGAGAAGGTCTGGAAGTGTACACCCCAAATTGTTCACTAGGACAGGAAGAGTGGCATTGAGGGAGATGTACACGGGGAGAGAGGGACAAAATGGGCAACTCACATTTGTTTCACGTATGCTCCCACCGTTTGAGTGTTTTGTAAGAATATACTCAGGTATTACTGAATTAAGGGTAGTCGCCCCTGAAGATATTCCAAGGAGGCTCTTCAGGATGTGATGTGAGGCCCAGGATGGTACAGCCGCCTGCCCAGTGCTTCCGGAGCCAGGACACAGCCTGCCAGGGAGGCGGTTTTAGATTTTAGGACAGCGGGCAGATAAGGTGTTTGCTCACTGTTCCCCTCCTACTGGAAACCCCTTTGCCTTCTCCACCTGGCAGATTCCTTTTCATGTCTCAGCACAGCAGCTCCTGTGTCACTGCCTCCCCTGGGGAGTAGCCCTGCCTGTCTCCATCCGTACATCTACCACAACGCTTTCAGAACTCTGTTCTAGTCATTCGTTTCCTAGTGAACTTCTCCAAGGCCAGAACTGTCTTTTATCTACTTCTGTATCTGCAGCATCTGGTATCAGGGCCTCGCCCATAGCAGGTGCCTGACAAATATTCCTTCAGTAACATTTTAAATCTTGGCCGCTGTCTACTTCAGCACCAGACACAAAGCTAGCCACTTAGCTATGGACTAGACCCCTGTCTCTGTCCACACTTTGGGCATTGACTGACCTTGGAAATCTACCCCGTTAAGAGCCAAAATAGAGGTAAAAGACCTGTGGTATGGTCTAGACTTGCATTTTCACAAAAGTGTTCACAGGGAAGCTGTGGGAAAGAGTGTTCTGGACTAGAATACATATGAAGAAAAGCTGCATCCTTTGCTACCCCAGTGAAGAGGCACGATACATATTAGCAAACCTGAAGCCCTTCAAAGTCTTATGGTAAAGAAACCTCCTTAATCCAATGTCCCCCGCACTGTTTTGGTTAAAGAACGCTTTTTTTGTTGCATACCTATTAAATCTTGCAGAATAATAACAACCGTGGCTAACGGTTACTGAGCACCTACTGTGTGCCAGGAGCTATAGTGAGGCGTCTCTCATTCCCCTCATTTTACAGGTGAAGAAACTGAGACCCAGAAAGCTTAATAACTTGCCCAACGTTTGAGGATTAGATTCTGGAAGAGTCCGGGCTTGAGCCTGGGCAGCCTCACTCCAGTTAGGACATAACCTTATAGCCCCTATGCCATCTAGCACCCCAGGATACAGTTGGTTGAATGTGGTCCAGGAAACGCTGATCCAGACACAAATAGAGCTTTGAAAAGCTGCAGTGCAAATGCACATATGCTTTGCCTCTCTAGGCTCTTCCTGCAGATGCAAGAAGTTATACAACAGTACTCCACTATCAGTCAAGTTCAAATCATAAACCAGAACGAAATATACTACTCTGCACAACCTGAGTCAAGTCTAAAAATCAATTACCAAACGAGTCTATGATTCAACTCAAACTCTAAGCATTTGGTGTTCCTCTGATGCCCATTTACCAAGTCAGAACTTTGAACGCTGATGATATTTGGAGGCCTTTATACATGGCACAATAAAGACCGAATTGGACCTTATGTTTGATTGGTCTTTCAGGTGGGTAAATTCAATCAAAACTGTGACCAATAAAAGTATATACAGGCCTAGAAATAAATCCTAATATTGATGGTCAGTTGATGTTTGCCAAGAAAGCCATGACAATTCAATGTGCGGGGGGGAGGGAGTCTTTTCAACAAATGGTACTGAGAAGTGGATTTCTGCATACAAAGAATGAGGTGGGACACCTTCCTCACACCATATTCAAAAATTAACTCAAAATGGATCAAAGACCTAAATGTAAGAGCAAAAACTATAAAACTCGTAGAAGAAAACATAGGAACAAGTCTTTGTGACCTTGGATTAGGCAAACAACCCTTAGATACACACCAAAAACACAAATGACAAAAGAAAAAAAACAGGCGCGTGGCTCAGTCAGTTAAGGGTCTGCCTTCGGCTCAGGTCATGAGCCCGGGGTCCTGGGATGGAGCCCCGTGTCAGGCTCCCTGTTCAGTGGAGAGTCTGCTCCTCCCTCTCCCTCTGCTCTGCCTCTGCTCATGCTCTCTCTCAAATAAGTAAATAAAATCTTTAAAAAAAAAGAAAAGAAAAAAACCAGATAAATTGAACTATATATCCACATAAAAATTTTGGGTTTCAAAGGATACCATGAAGAGACTAAAACAACAATCCACAGAATGAGAGAATATATTTGCAAATCACATATCTGATAAGGGACTTATCATCTAAAATACATAAAGAACTCTTTGTGTGCCTGGGTGGCTCAGTTGGTTAAGTGTCTGCCTTCAGCTCAGGTCATTATCCCAGGGTCCTGGGATCCAGTCCCTCATCAGACTCCCTGCTCCACAGAGAGTCAGCTTCTCCCTCTGCCCCTCCCCCACTCATTCTCTCTCTCTCTCTCTCTCTCTCTCTCTCTCTCTAATATTTTTTTAAAAAAATAAAATGAATAAAGAACTCTTAAAAAAACAGCAAAAGATAAATAACCCAACTGAAAAAAATTAGCAAAAGATAATTCTCCAAAAAACATAAACATATGGCTAAAAACACACAAGAACATGCTCAAATCATTAGCCATCAGAGAAATGCAAATCAAAACCATGATGAGATACCCTTCACACCCACTAGGACGGCTAGAATAAAAAAGACCACAAGTGTTGGCAAGGGTGTGAAGTTGGAAACCTCATACATTGCTAATGAGAATATCAGATGGTACTGTCGCTTTGGAAAACAGCTTGGCAGTCCCTGAAATGTTAAACATGGATTTACCACATGACCCAGTGATTCTGCTCCTCGGTATAGACAACCTATATGAAAACATACAACCACAAAAAAACTCCTACATGAGTGTTCACAACACTATTATTCTTAAAAAGCAGAAACAATCCAAGTGTCTACCAACTGATGAACAGATAAACAGAATGTGTCATATCCATACAGAGGAATATTACTCAGCAATGAAAGGGAATGAAGTACTGATTTGTGCTACAAAGGAGATGACCCTGAAAACACAATGTTGCATAAAAGGAGCCAATCACAAAAGACCACATAGTGCACTATGTGAAATGTACATGGAATATACATGAAATGTCCAGCACAGGCAAATCTACAGAGCCCTAAAGTAGACAGTGGCTGCCTAAGGCTGCAGGGGAAGGAGAGGGAAGGGGTAGTGACTTGGTAATGGGTATAGGGTTTCTTTTGGGGCTGATGAAAGTCTTCAGAAATTGACTACGGTCATGAATGCACAACTCTGCTGTGGACATACTAAAAACCACTGAATTGTACACTTTAAATGGGTGTAGGGTATGTGAATTATATCTCAATACGGCTGTTGTTGTTTTTTAAGTCCTCAGGGAAGCACATCATCTGTAACTGCTGATGGATTTTAGTGAACGCTTATGGAGCTGGGGCTTCAGCTCCCAGAAGCAGCCACTTCACTAGAACAAAACAGAAATAGCTCACACACTACTCCTCCTGCTGCTTCCTCACCGAGTTTTCTTGTTAGGTTTCCTTTAGACCTCTTTGTACTCCTTCCTCGGTTCCTTTCCAGTGCTTACCACAGTCTGTGATTATCTCGGCTTGTGAGATTCTTTGTTTAATGTCTACTCTGTGAGCTCCATGAGGGCAGGACCATGTTTGTTCATCTCTGTATCACTGGTGTCCAGCAGCATCTAA
The DNA here is from genome assembly GCF_009762305.2 of Zalophus californianus. Taxonomy (NCBI): domain Eukaryota; kingdom Metazoa; phylum Chordata; class Mammalia; order Carnivora; family Otariidae; genus Zalophus; species Zalophus californianus. The sequence continues at coordinate 12,455,652 of NC_045610.1, forward strand.
CGGTTGGTTCTCAGCTATTTGCTGATTAAATGCACATCCAGCACCCAGTCAACCAGGTCCAATTAGACTCAATATTTTCTCCTGTTACTGGATCAAAACACCTCACTGGTTTACAAGCTAATACTGTTTCACTCAGTTAGGGTGTCACCAGGTTGAGTACCAAAGAAACAAGCATGGGCCTGTGCAGGGGTGAGGAGAGGCAGAGGGCGGGGAAGAGTAGGGGAGGCCCCGGCAGGGGGAAGGCACAGATGCTCAGACGGGAAGACAAACTTACTTTTCTAGGTTGGCCATCTGCTTCACAGCTTCCACAGCCCCTGGCAGAGGCTCCAGGTCAAGAAAGAAATTTTCTGATTCCCATATGCTAATGGCCTTCTCCTAAGAAGATGAGAGAGAAGTGGGTGACTTCAGGGGACTCAGCACATTGCCTCATCACAGGGACGATGGCGCAGCTGGGAAGAGCTGTTGACAAGAAGAGTGTGAGCCTTCCACGTTCCTCCCCCAATACACACACACATACCCAAGGTCATATCCTGGGGGGACCGGGAAATCACATGGAGCATGTGTGTGTTCCAGCCCCTCTCCAGGGGCTCTGACTTCTGCAAAGATCCAGTAGAGATCAGCCAAGGAGTCAGGAGCAATGGATCCCAAAGCCTGCTCTCCTTGAGGCATGGCTAGAGCCATCTGGGACCAAAGGCAAGTCATCATGAATCATGCGCTTGCTTGATTCTAATGGCCAGAGACATCGCAGAGGCTCTGCGGGTGGACCTGGTCTTGCCATGGCGCTGAAGTCCTTAAATTCAAGAGCTGGAGGAACTCAGAGATTCTTAAGAGCACTACTGTGCCATGTGGGGTAAGGGGGGCCAGGGAGGGCGGGTGGAAGGCCAAATGAGCAGAACTCCAGGTTCCTCACCCGTATCAACTGGAACAGCTCTGGTATCTGTCTTAGGCATTGGTATGTCATTAAGTACTTTGTTTAAAAAGTATTCTGCAGCTTTTAAAGTCTGAAAACCAAAAATCCAGACTCTCATTGTTCATATGAGAAAATCAAGGCTCTGAATGGGGAAGGGATTTACTCAATGCCACACAGCGGAACAGTGGCATTACTGAGAGCTGAACACCATCTCCTGACTCCGAGGCTACAAGCTTCTACCTTTTGTCACCAGCCTAAAATCAAGTTTGCAGAATGCCACACTTTTCCAGGCCCAGGACAAGGGGAGGGGAGACAGACCCTGGCCTCCGAGGAACAGGAACCTACAACCCATGTGTGCAGCAGGAGCTGTCTCTCCCAGGTCAGAACCCGCACACTCTAGAACAAGCACCACCACCACGTCCCACTTAGAGGCGGAGCGCCCTGAGATCACACTGGCATTATTCTTGTGAACTATGTGGGCTGAAGCAAAGGAGTACTGATAGTTAATATATGGTCTCTCTTGTTTGACCCTCACCTCCCACGAGGGGCAAGAATCACTATCCCCAGTTTACTGATAAGGAAACAGGCTTACAGAGGATTGTTTTCAAGGCCACTTATGGGTGATACTGTCAGAACTTGACTCAGGGCTTCTGACTCACCCAGAGGCAGGGGGACGGGGGGAAAGTGTACTTGACGGAGGAGTAAGAGGTCCTGGCCCTGGCTGTGTGATCTCGGCCTCACCACCTTGCCTCAATAATCAGCATCCCGGCATCCCCTCCCTCCTTCCATCACTAACTTGGCTCTGAAACCCTGATCAAGGCACTTCTCTCTCTGGGCTGAGTTCCTCAACTGTCCTAACAGTGTAGGATTCTAAGTCAGTTAAAATGAGCTTTGCCTTCCACCTCTGCCCTGATTACCTCTGCAAGCCCTGTGAAGATCAAAGGGGTTACCGAGAGAGTGATATTTTGTAAAGCAGAAATGCTTACATAATCAAGGTGGGTTGGTTCATTGGTTGTTTTTACCTGTAGGTGCCAGGCCAGCTCAGCCAAGGGGAGACCCAGGGATGTCCTGCTGTGGGCTATGCTGGGGACACGGGGCATGTGTTCATCTACTAAAATCCTGTTTGCTGCAATGCTCCCAGAAGCAGAACTCAGTAGGTCACTCCCAGAACACTGCATCCTTAGTGTCCCAAGAGCTCCGTTCCTTTGCCTAGTCCTTAGAAAATGGTAAAATTATCTCCTTAGATGTGGAGTCTGCACATCCGTACAAAGGAGTTCAAAAACCACTGTCCTTTTCAGAGTAGGGGGTGGGCTTTATTTCCTCACCCCAATACACTCCTGGGAGGAAATAAGGGGCCCAGACTGCCAATACTGTGCACTGTCTATAAATGAACAGCCACATAGAGCAGGGCAGTCTGTTACGAGACCGCAAAAATTACTAGGATATTCTCTCCAGCTTGAAGTCGGTAATCAGGTATTAGAGCTGGGAGAAGTGAGCACACAGAACTCGGAGAAAGTCGCCTTCTGAAGTGCATGGTGTTGATGAAGCGCCGTGGTGCCTGGTTTTCTTTCTAACACTTGCCTCTCAACAAACCAATTATTGTCAAGTTACTTTTTTAAGTCAAAAGATGTGTCACTTGTTAGAGCAGGACAGAGAAGAGGATTTTGGGGTGGGGAAAGCTAAATGTGCCTGGGAAGGCAGACAGACTTGGGCTGGAATCCTAGCTGAGCCCCTTACTAGCTATAGGACTTGGGACAAGTTTCCTCATCTGCATCATGAAGATAATAAATGTCTACCTCACATGGGAGACAATGCAGTCAACCTGTGGATACAAAATAGGCTCGAATATTATCATCATCACACTTCTGGTGGTGACCTTGGGCGGCCAATCAAGGGATGCCAGAAAACATCCAGCCTCTTTAAGTTTGTGCAAGGCAAAATCCCGTTCCTTTCCCGAAATAGTTTAAACTCACAAACTAAGCCATCTGTCTCTAAACATGCCTGGATATTTCCCCTCCATCCATCCTGGACTCAGACAGCAAAGCACAGCGGGAGTCAGGGGGATGCGGTGGGCTCAGGTTCAGCAGGGCCACCAAAGCAAGAGGATAAACCAAGGAGTTGAACCCACCCCATCTTGACCACTGACTCATTGTGTGATGTCCAGAAAGTCACTCAACTTCGCTGGGCCTCAAATACTGGGAGCTATGCATTCATGGAAAAGGACAAAAAAGAACGGTAAAGACACTCATCAAATTAGTGAGCATGAAGAAATGGGCATGTGACTGTGGCAGGGGTGAAAGAGGACTTTACTTGTAACGTTTATTTCATTTTAAAAAATTTCAAGACTTGCGGCCAAATGCACCAAAAATTAAAGAGTCAGCTTAAGATAGAGTTCGTATTTTACGCCTCACATTCTCCTGACTTTTGAGAAGCCCTCGATGACAGCCAACAGTTCCTGAGCGCTGGGCTGCGCAGGGCGCGGCGGCCCCGGTCCTCCCCGGCCACCACCACCACCACCACCTGCCCGTTTTACGAGAGGACCACCCCGAGGCTCGGGGAGGTGACCCCCACCCAAGGTCACGCGGGCTCCCGGCCCAGGGCTGGGAAGGAGGGCCGCAGTCCTGCCGGGCGCGGGTGGGCTCGGGGCCCCCCAGAGCGGGAACGGGGCCCCGGGGCGGGGGATGCTCACGCTCAGGCCGGGCTGCAGGAGGCCGTACTGCTCGGACAACCAGAAGCCGCGCCGGTCCTCCAGGGCGATGAAGGGCTGGTCGGGGAAGCGCGCGCGGAACTTCCTGAGGAAGCCGCCCTCGAAGTCGGCCAGCACGCCGTCCATGTCCACCAGCACCCGCAGGGCGCGGCCGCACTCCCGGCCCGCCGGCCAGCCCGCCCCCCAGCGCCGCCCCGCCGGGAACGCCGCGCCGCGGGGCCGCAGCGCACACCAGCCGCCGAGCCGTATCATGGCCCTGGGCGGTCGCTCGCCGCGGGCGCCGGGGCCTGCGCCGCGCCACCCCGCCGGGCCGGGCCCGGAGACATGACAGCGGGGGCGGGGAAGAAACCCCTGCCGGCCGGGGCGCGCGAGGAGCGCGGGGAGCGCGGGGAGCGCGGGGCGCTGGGCGCTTGGGGCGCGAGCGCGCAGGCTCTGGCCCCACAGCGAGGCTGCGGCACGCGCCCCGGCGGAGGCGGGGCTCGGGGGGCGTGGCTTTGGGGACCGCCCACAGTCCCAGGCTCTCCACTCGCATCTTCTCCCAGGACCGCGGGCCTGGGCTCCCCCCTCCCAGTGCAGCAGCGAGACCGCCGGAGCGGTGTACGCTGATGGAGCGAGGGGCTGCGTCGCTGAGCACTTACCGTATGGGGCCGTGGGCAAACCTCGCAAGGTTCCTGCCATCCTGGAATTTACCTTTAAGAAGAGGAGACAGACAAGCGTACACAACAGGCAAAAAAAAATTTTCAGCGGCGCCTGGGTGGTTCCAGTCGTTAGGCGTCTGCCTTCGGCTCAGGTCATGATCCCGGGGTCCTGGGATCGAGCCCCGCATCGGGCTCCCTGCTCGGCGGGAAGCGTGCTTCTCCCTCTCCCATCTCCCTGCTTGTGTTCCCTCTCTTACTGTGTCTCTCTCTGTCAAATAAATAAATAAACTCTTTAAAAAAATTAAAAAAATTTGTCAGAGGGTGACAATAGTATGAAGGAACCAAAACAGGATGGGGTGCACTCGGAGAGCCTCCCTGCTTTATAGTGAACATCTGGAGAGAAGCTGATACTAGTAGGACAAATAAATACGTTGCAAACATCACAAAGCCTTAATAAAACTGGTGATTTTCAAATAAATCTATAAGCATATATTGTTTTGTACGCTGGTATTGATTGCTTTTTTTTTTTTAACAGAAGGGGGAACAAAGCAGCATGACGTGATGATGGAGAGGTGGGGAGACTGGCAAGGTGGTCAGGGAAGGCCTCTTGCAGGAGGGGATGCTGGAGCAGAGACAGAAATGACGAGAATAGAGGGTGCAAGAACCAAAGAGACCTATTAGTCCAGACAACACAAGCAGCCAGCTCAAAAGCCTCAGAGAGTGGGGAGGCCAACGGAACCACAATTTTCATTCTTATAATTCTTTGGTACAGGCTTGTTGAACATCTCCTGTGTGCTCGGTGGTGGATATCAAGCAGTGAACAAAGTCCCCACCCTCACGGAACGGACATTTTTGGATCTGCCCAAAATTATGGTGAAGGAAGGGTAGGGTATTCCACTCTCAAGCCAGAGAGGTAGTCAGGGCCACAAGGAACCAGTGCGGCACAGTTCAAAAAGTATTTGGGCTGTGGTGTCCCACGGACCCATGCTCCAGCCCAGGCACACAGTAAGTCCTCAGCACCCTCACACAACGGGTTACTCTCATGGCACCTCCTGGATTCAAGAGAGGAGACCAGGTCTGATTCATCCCTGTGTCCTGAATGAATGAATGAATGAATGAGATCCCTGAAGGAACCTTTTCCGGTTATTCTCTGACCCCCTAGCTAAGACACCCCACTGTGTTTCTCCATCTTGATATTCATTAATTATGTCACCTTGTTTTTCTTCATAATTTTATTACAAAAGTTTTCACACAGAAAAGTTGAAAGACTTGTCTGAGGAAGATACATATACCCACCACCTGGATCCTGCAGTTAACAGTTTGCTATATTTGCTTTACCGTACATTGGTGTGTCTCCCGATCCCTCCGTCAGTCCATCTTATTCTTGGATGCATTTCAAAGTAAGCTGTAGACAGCAGTATACTTCACCCTCAACATATCAGCCTCTGTAGCTTTAAGCGAGTTCAACGTATTTAAACGTAAGTCTTACAAATGAAATGCACAATCTTAACTTCACCATTCTGTGACTTTTTGACAACTCATCCCTGGGGATGCATTCCTAGGAAGATATGGAATAATGCTATCCAGATACAGTAGCCACTGTCCACATGTGGCTGTTGAGTAATTAAAATGTGCCTACTGCAGCTGTGGGACCAAATTTTCCATTTTACTTTACTTTAAATAATTTAAATAATCCACAAGTCTGATGGCCAATTTGTCAAACAGTGCAGCTACAGAACTTCTCCATCTTCCCAGAAAGTTCCTTTCTGCTTCTTCTCCATCAGCCCCATCTCCCACTGTTCTAATTTTTTTCACCATAGTTGAGTTTTGCCTATTCTAGAACTATAAATGGAATCCTATGCTGTGTCCTTTTTTGTGACTGACTTCTTTCACTCAGCATGTTTTTGAGTCATTTGTGTTGTTGTATCAGAAGTTTCTTTTATTGCTGAATATTTAATTGCATGAATGTATGTCAGTTTGCTCATTCTCCCACTGATGGCCATTGAGCTGTTTCTAGTTTGGGACTACTATGAATCCACACAAGTCTTTGTGTGGATTTTTTTTTCTCTTGAGTAAATACCTGAAAGTGGAATCATCAAGTCCTAGGAAAAGGTATGTGTTTAGTTTTATAAGACACTGCCAGAGGGGCATCTGGTGGCTCAGTCAGCGGAGGATGCGACTCTTGATCTCAGGGTTGCGAGGTCGAGCCCCACGTTGGGTATAGAGGTTACTTAAAAATAAAATCTTAAAAAAAAAAAAAAAACCCTGCCAGATATTTTTCAAACTGTGCCATTTTACACACCCACAAGCGATGTATGGGAGTTCTGTTTGTCCCACATACTCACCAATATTTGATGTTGTCAGTCTTTTTAGCCATTCTGGTGGGTGTGTTGGTGGTATCTCATTGCATTCTATCTTGCATACATCGCCATGTTTTGTTTTTTATTTCTAAAATGATTTGCTTTAGGGGCGCCTGGGTCGCTCAGATGGTTAAGCGTCTGCCTTCAGCTCAGGTCGTGATCTCCGGGTCCTGGAATCAAGCCCCACATCGGGCTCCTGGCTCAGTGGGGAGTCTGCTTCTCCCTCTCTCCCTGCTCATGCTCTCTCTCTGTCTGTCTCAAATGAATAAATAAAATCTTTTAAAAAAATAAAATGATTCGCTTTGTTGCTTACTTGTGGGGTTTTATTTTTTGTCTTCCCCCTTTAGAATGTATGTTGCGTAGGGGTAAAACCTTGTCCAGTGTGTTTAGTTATATGTCCCTAGTGCTTAGAACAGGGCCTGGCATATAGTATGTGTTCAATAAATTCATTCATGCATGTATTCAACAAATAGTTTTTGTATGGCTTGAACACAGCAGGTATCGCTAATCCCATTTGACAGGTGAGAAGACTGGGACTAAGGGACCAGAGGCACAGCCATGTTCAGCATAGCTGATAATAAATGGTAATCAGAGCTGACATATATGGATGCCTACCTACTCGGTCGGTCAGGCACCATCTAGGCTCTTGGTGTGAATCATCTCACTTATCCCCACAAAGTTGCCGTGAAGAATATTAATAATAATCCATTTTAAAGGATAAAAACACTGAAGCACTGAGAGATTAATAACTTGCCCCTTGGTGTTGGTCATTGGAAACAAGTGATTTTGATATTTCTCCCTTCAAGGGCTGGAGCTGAATTCCTGTGCCCTTGGATACGGACTATATTTACTTCTGCACTTCTGATCAATACTATCGTGGAAATGATGGTTTGGGACTTCCAAGAATAGGTCATAAAAGACATCGTGGCTTCTCTCTCTCCCTCCCTCTCTCTCTCTCTCTCTCATTTCTCTCCCTGCCATGTCTATGGACACTGAAGCAGCCCCATGGAGAGGTCCCCAGGTTAAGAAACTCAGACCTCCTACCAACATCCAGAGAAGAATGGAAGCTCCGCTGATGATAGTTATGTGAGTGAACCATCTTAGCAACACACCCTTCCACCCCAGTCAAGCTTTCATATGGTGCAGCTTCAACTGATATCTTGACTATAATCTCCTGAGAGACCTTGGCTCAGAACCACCCACCTCAGCTGCTGTCAGATTTGTAACTCAGAAGTGTGAGATAGTAAATGTTTGTTGTTTCAAGCCTCTAAGTTTGGGGGTAATTTTTACCCATCAATAGCTCACAAATACACTAGGTCACTAGTAAGCCTTAGAACTGGGATTTAGTTCAGTCCAGTCAGACTCCAGTTGACACAATATACATAATGACATCTATCCTTAAATGAGTGTCTCTCACGCACCAGGCTCTGTGAAATGGTCTCCATGCATTAGTGGCTTTGATTGGAGCCCAGTGCCTAATCTTTGCACTGCAATGCAATTGCACTGGGGGTGATTGGGGGTGCAGGCTCTGGAGTTCAACTGCCTGGGTTTTAATCCTGACTCTGGCACTTATCAGTTGTGACTATCTTTAAATATTACTTTGACATGTCTTTAAATATCACTTAGATTCCCTCATCTGCAAAATGGAAGTAATAGTAGCACCTGCCTCCTAGGGTTCTTGTGGAATCACATGACTATTTACACTTACAGCATTCAGAACCGAGTCCTGCACATTGCAGACACTCAGTGTATATCTCAGTTGTATTATCTTGAGAGTCATTGACATTGTGTTACCTGATAGTTGTTTTCTATCAAACGTGGGCAAGCACTTTATTTTGTTGTATCTTCACAATGACCCTATGAGGTAGGCATCATCATTTCACAGGGTAGACATAGCCTCAGAGAGGAGAAGTAACTTTTCCCAGGTCACACAGCTAGTAACTAACACAGTTGGTCTGTGACTCAAGCCTGTATGACTTCAAACCAATCCTTCCCATCATATGATCTTCCAATCTCTGCATTAAGCTAGATTTTCTGCTAACTGGTTAGGGTGGAACAGAGAACTGCCAAGGGCGCCTGGGTGGCTCAGTCGATTAAACATCTCACTTGATTTCAGCTCAGGTCATGATCTCAGGGTCATGGGATCGAGCCCAAAGTGGGGAATCCATGCTCAGCGGGGAGTCTGCTTGAGATTCTCTCTCTCACTCTCCTTCGGCCCCTCCCCGCTCTTCCTTTCTAAAATAAATAAACCTGGGGCGCCTGGGTGGCTCAGATGGTTAAGCGTCTGCCTTCGGCTCAGGTCATGATCCCAGGGTCCTGGGATCGAGTCCCGCATTGGGCTCCCTACTCCTTGGGAGCCTGCTTCTCCCTCTGCTTCTCTCTCTCTCTCTCTCTCCCCCTCTGTCTCTCATGAATAAATAAATAAAATCTTTAAAAATAAAATAAAATAAAATAAAATAAATAAACCTTAAAAAAAAAAGAACTCACATTTATTGGGGGCTTGCTATATGCCAGGCACTGTGCCAAAGGCTTTCCATATGTTTTCTCATTCACTCACAGGCCAAAGCAGTGATTCACCACATATTCCCCCAGGTTCCTCCCTACGCTTGGCACAGAAAAGGCATGCAAAGAGTTCTTGTTGAATTAAAAATAGCCCAAAGTGTACAAGAGTTGATTTTTATGATAAAAAAGATTATTTTGCCCTATTGGTTGAGGACCTCACTTGCCAAAAATACCGTCTTTGGATAAAACAGATGAGGATCTCCTGACTGGCACCCCGACCCTTGAGCCTGTATCTTCTTCCACTGTCCAGGCTAATGTTTACTGGGGATCCCTCCCTGCCAACATGGTGCCCGCAAGAAGAAAGTTTAACATCTCCATGGTGGTAGGGGACAGAAGCTTGGATCCGCTCACTGTTCTTGCTTTCTCTACAGGGTATAGCTGCTTATACTTGTCCTGACCCCTAAGCTGGTCTACACTGAGGTGCTTGTGACCCCCTGAGCCTTTTGTGGTGGCCTGTTTGCCCCAGCTGTTGAAGACTGTGGTCCTGGCCTTTTGCCTCTTCACAAAGTCCCCACACTGCAGCCTCCATGTTCTGACCACTCTGCTTGCAGCACTGGGTATGCGTGAGTCACAGCATAGCCTGTGCAAGACACTACCTCAGGTCCACTTAATGCTAGACACCTCCCTCAGATATTGCAGGCCTGCCAGTGAAGGGCTACACTGACCCAGCGCTGAGTTAACATGACCTGTCTCAGAGAGGGCTTAACCTCTTCCCTGTTGATGCCAGGGGAGCTCTGGGAACACTGTGGTTTCTAACTGACCTACCCCTGAGACTTCCAACTCAGGGTGAGAAGAAGCCAGGGCCAGCATCTGACTCTTCCCTATTTAATTTTCCTCTCAAGCTCCCAGTTCCAGAAGCTTTTCCCATATCGTTCTGTGGGTTGTCTTTTTACTTTCTTGGTAGAATCCTTTGAAGCACAAAAGTTATAAAATTTGATGAAGTCCTTTATTTTTTCTTGGGCAGAGCATATTTGAAATACACTCTGACAAACCTTCCCTTATCGGTCAGCTGGCTTCTTCCTAGGTATCTAGAAACTCCCTTTGTATAGAGGTCTCTCCAAAGCATAGAACACCATGCTTTTCATTTGATATAGAGAGAGAATCTTTAGAATTTAAAAACCTTAACCAAGGGATAAAGAGGAAGAAGCCAAGAAAGTAAAAAGATAACCCACAGAATGAGAGAAAATATTTGCAAATCATGTATCTGGAATAGGACTTTTACTCAGAATACATGATGAGCTCTTACAACTTCACAGTAAAAAGACAAATAACTCAATCATAAAGTGAGCAACATGCATGAATAGACATTTCTCCAAAGAAGGTATGGCCAAGAAGCACAAATGGCCAAGAATCACAGAAAAGACACTTCACATCATTGCTCATTAAGGAAATGCCAGTCCAAACCACAGTTAGATACCACTTACACACCTACTAGAACAGCTAAAATTAAAAAGACTGAAAATTCTGAAAGCAGCAAGAATGTAGAGCAACAAGAAATCTCACACATTACTGGTAGGCTTGTAAAATGTGCAACAGCTTTGAAAAATAGTTTGGCATTTCCTGGAAAAGTTAAACTTAGTTACCATATGACCCAGAACTTCCACTCCTTGGTATAAACCCAAGAACACTGAAAAACTATATCTACACCAAAACTTACACACGAATATCCATAAGAGCATTATTCACAATAACCAAAAGGTGGTAACAACCCAAATGCCTATCAACTGATGAACAGATAAACAAAATGTGGTATATCCATGCAATGGAAGAGTATTCAGCCTTGAAAAGGAAGGAAATTGTGACACATGCTACAACATGGGTGAATCATGAAGACATGCTAAGTAAAAGAAGCCAGACGTAAAAGGTCACATATTGCATAATTTCATTTATATGCAATGTCCAGATTAGGCAAATCTATAGAGATAGAAAGTAAATTGATGGTTGCCAGGGGATCAGAAGAGGTAGGAGGGAATGGGGAGTGAGTGCTAATGGGAATGCAATTTCTTTCATATGCATATGAAGTGTGAAGAAAATATTCTGGAATCAAATAGTGGTGATGGTTGAACAACCTTGTAATATACAAAAAACAGCTGAATTATACAACTAAATTGTAAAAGGGTGAAAGATTATGGCATGTGAGTTACATGTCAAAAACTGAGAAGAAAAGATATACTATGCCCTGAGTATATATGTTTCATAGTTCCTTAGATATGAAATAGATAGAAGATACCATGACATTTATAGTCCAGTTGGTTCTTATGTAAAAATTAAAGGCTCAAAGATTTTAAATACTAAGATCTTTGAGTGTTGATTAGCTGTTTTGTTTTAGTTTTTGTTTTAGGATTTTAAAAATTATCTTTGCCTTTTTCCTCATCTTGAGGGAAAGAATTAATTTTTTTCACCCTTAAGAATCATGTTAGCTGTGAGCTTTTTGTAGACACTTTTTTTTTTATCCAATTAAGCAGTTCCTTTCTATGCCTAGTCTTCTGAGAGTTTTTTAAAATCACAAATGCATGTTGAATATTGACAAATGCCTTCTCTGCATGCATCAGTTTATATGATCATATAGTTTCTCTTCTTCAGGCTGTTAATATGATGGATTACATTGATTTTCAAACAATGAACAACTCATGCATTCCTGAGATTAACCCAGCTTAGTCATGGTTTGACTTTTTTATCTATTGCTGAATTCAATTTGCTAATATTCTGTTGAGCTTTTATGTGCCTATGTTCATGGAGGATATTAGTCTGTAGTTTTCTTGGAAGTTTAAATTGTTGATTTAAGAACTTCTTTTATAATATAATGTGAAAGGCTATACTATTTTCTCTAAGGACTGCTTTAGCTGCATCTCACAAATTTTGATTTATTATATTTTAATTTTCATCCAGTTCAAAATATTTTCTAGTTTCCCTTGAGACTTCTGCTTCGACCAATAAACTGTTTAGAAGTGTGTTCTTCCATGTCCAGGTATTTAGAAAGTTTCCAGTTATCTTTTTGCTCTTGATTTCTTCTTTAATTCCATTATTTAGAGAACATACTTTGTATGATTCCAATTCTTTTAAGTTTGTTAAGGCCTGTATTATGACCCACTATATGGTATGTCTTGGGGAATGTTCCATGTGCATTTGAAAAGAATGTGTATTGTGCTGTTATCGGATGAAGTGTTGTATTAAATATCAATTAGATACAGTTGTTTGATGGTATTATTCAGTTTTTCTAGTTCCTTGCTGATTTTCTGTCTACTTGTTCTATCAATTACTTACCAAGTAATGTCAAAATCTCCAACTATAATTATGGATTTGTCCATTTCAGTTTTTTCTTATCAATTTTGGTTCATATATTTTGAGGTTAAGTTCATACACATCTAAGATTGTTATATACTTTTGATGAATTGACTCTTTCAGCATTATCTTTATCTCCGTTAATTTTCCTTGTAGGATATATCACTACAGAATCTACAAATATTGTAAGGATAATAAGAGAATACTATGAACAACTCTCTGTACATAATTTTACTATGTTTGATATTAATATAGCCACCTCCAACTTTCTTTTGACTAGTGTTTCAAGGCATATCTTTTCCCATCCTTTTACTTTTTATCTTTGCATTAACTTTTAGGTGAGTTTCTTGTAGATAAAATATACTTGGATCAACTTTTTGATCCATTCTGACAATCTTAATTCTGTAATTGGCACATTTAAACGATTTATATTTAATGTAACTGTGCATGTGATTGGATTTAAGCCTACCATTTCATTATTTGTTTTCTGTTTGTTTCCTCTGTTTTTCGATTCTCTGTTTTTTTTATTTCCTGCCTTCTTTTGATTATTTGACTTTTTTTTAGTATTTTTCATGTTTCTATTGAGTTTTTTTTTTTACTAACTTTTTAGTGGTTACAATATAAATTAAGGATTACAATACATGTTTAACTTTTCATATACTACTAGGAATAAATATTTTACCACTTCGAGTAGAATATACAAACCTTACCACTATTAGGTCCATTTACCCTCCCCTTTTCTGTTGTAGTTGTCATATTTTACATCTACAAACACTGGAAACCCCAACAGACCTTATTATACATTTTTTTTCATCATGATAAGTACACTATTTAGTCCCCATCACCTATTTCCCCTATCCCCCACCTACCTCCCCTAAGTTAAGAGTTTATTTCTTGGTTTTTCTCTTTCTTTTTCCTCTGCTCATTTGTTTCTTAAATTCCACATATGAATGAGATGATATGGTATTTGTCTTTCTCTGACTGACTTATGTAGCTTAGCATTATACTCTCAGCTCTATCCATGTTGTTGAAAATGGCAAGATTTCACTCTTTTTTATGGCCGAGTAATATTCCATTGTATAAATATACCACAACTTCTTTATCCATTCATCTATCAGTGGATACCTGGGCTGCTTCCATTGTTTGACTATTGTAAATAATGCTTCAATAAGCATAGGGGTGCCTGTAACCCTTTGAATTAGTGTTTCTGCATTTTGGGGGTAAATACCGTGAGATTACTGGATCATAGGTTAGTTTTATTTTTATTTTTTTGAGGAGCATCCATATTGTTTTCCACAGTGGCTGCACCAGTTTGCATTCCAACCAACTGTGCAAGAGGGTTTCTTTTACTCCACATCCTTGCCAACACTTGTTTCTTGTGTTGTTGATTTTAGCCATTCTGACAGGTGTGCAGTGATAATCTCATTAGAGTTTTGATTTGCATTTCCCTGATGATGAGTGATGTTGAGCATCTTTTCATGTGTCTGTTGGCCATTTAGATGTCGTCTTTGGAGAAATATCTGTTCATGTCTTCTTTTGTTGTTGTTTTATTTTTTATTATTTTTTACATGTTTCTTTTTTTCTTTTTTCTTTTCTTTTATTATGTTATGTTAGTCACCACACAATACATCATTCGTTTTTTTTTTAAGATTTTATTTATTTATTTGACAGAGACATAGTGAGAGAGGGAACACAAGTAGGGGGAGTGGGAGAGGGAGAAGCAGGCTTCTGGCCGAGCAGAGAGCCCGATACAGAGCTTGATCCCAGGACCCTCAGAGCATGACCTGAGCCTAAGGTGACGCTTAATGACTGAGCCACCCAGGCACCCCCATCATTAGTTTTTGATGTAGCGATCCACGCTTCATTGTTTTCGTATAACATCCAGTGCTCCATGCAATACGTGCCCTCCTTAATACCCAGACTGGAGGAGATTATGCTAAGTGAAATAAGTCAAGCAGAGAAAGTCAATTATCAAATGGTTTCACTTATTTGTGGAACATAAGGAAGAGCACAGAGGACATTAGGAGAAGGAAGGGAAAAATGAAGGGGGTGAAATCGGAGGGAGAGATGAACCATGAGAGACTATGGACTCTGAGAAACAAACTGAGGGTGTTAGAGGGGAAGGGGGTGGGGGGATGGGTTAGCCTGTTCATGTCTTCTGGCCATTTTTTAATTGGAGTATTTGGTTTTTGGGTGTTGAGTTGTATCAGTTCTTTATATATTTTGGATACTAGCTCTTTATCAGATATGTCATTTGTAAATGTCTTCTCCCATTCAGTAAATTGGCTTTTAGTTGGTTGATTTTTTTTAAAGATTTTATTTATTTATTTGACAGAGAGAGACACAGCGAGAGAGGGAACACAAGCAGGGAGAGTGAGAGAGGGAGAAGCAGGCTTCCCGGCAAGCAGGGAGCCCGATATGGGGCTCGATCCCAGGACCCTGGAATCACGACCCGAGCCGAAAGCAGACGCCCAACAACTGAGCCACCCAGGAGCCCCTAGTTGATTGATTGAAGAGATTGTCTTTTTCCCATTGTATATTCATCCCCCCTTTGTCTAAGATTAATTGACTACATAGTTGTGCATTTATTTCTGGATTTTCCATTCTATTGCATTTATATATGTGTCTATTTTTATGCCAATACCATACTGTTTTAATTACTACTGCTTTGTAACTTGAACTCTGGAATTGTGATACCTCCAGTTTTTTTTCTTTTTTCAAAGTTGCTTTGGCTATTCACAGACCATATTATAAATTTGGCTTTCAAGCATTATATATATTTTAAAGAATTTGAGAAGAAAAAAGTCCAAAAATTGGCTTTACATAGATAGTCACCATTTCTGTTACTCTTTCTTCATTCCTAAAGTTCCAGGTTTCCCTCTGGTATCCCTGCCCTTCCATCTGAAGAACTCTCTTTGGATTTCTTTTAGATCAGGTCTACATGTGATAAATTCTTCATTTTCTTTCTTCTGAGAATGTCTTTATTCTGTCTTCATTCTTGAAGGGTATTTTTGTGGGATGTAGAAGTAGGTGTTGGCAGTTCTTTTCTTTCAGCACTTGAAAAATGTCCCACCATCTTCCGACCTCCGTGTTTTCTGATGAGAAATTTGAAATCAATCTAATCATTCTTTCCCTATATGTAGTGCTTCATTACTCTTTGGCTGCTTAGAATATTTATTTTTGCCTTTTATTTTCAGTTGTTTAATTGTGACGTGTCTGGGGATGGATCTGTTTGAGCTCATCCTGTTTGGATTTTGATGAGTTTCTTCAAATTGTAAATTTAAATCTGTTGCCAAATTTGGAAAGTTTTAGACCATTATTTCCTCAAATATTTTTTTCCATATTGTACTCCTCCTCCTCTCTTTCTGGAATTCTAATGATATAAATGTTAGACCTTCTGGGTATTGTACAGGTCCCTGTGGCTCTGTTTATGTTTTTGGGTTTTTTTTGTTTTGTTTTTTTTTTTTTGGTCTCTGTTGTTCAGCTTAAACTATCTTCATGTTCACCAACCCTTTCTCCTCTCATCTCCATTCTATTATTCATCCCATCCAGCATTTTTTTCTTTCAGTTACTGTGTTCCTCAGCTCTACAGTTTCTTTTTGGTTCTTTTTCAAATCTTCTATTTCTCTGACAAAACTATCTTTTCATTTATTTCAAGTCTGCTCATCTTTTCTTTTGGAACATGGATACAATGAACTTAAAGTCTGTCTGATAATCCCAACACCTGTGTCATCTCTGAGTTGACATGATGACTGTCTCTTCTCTTGTTAGAATTTGACATTTTCAGGGTGCCTGGGTGGCTCCGTCAGTTAAGCATCTGCCTTCAGCTCAGGTCATAATCTCTAGGTCCTGGGATCAAGTCCTGCATCAGGCTCCCTGCTTAGTGGGGAGCCTGCTTCTCCCTCTTGCTCTACCCCTCCCTCCCACTCATGATCTCTCTCTTTCAAATCAGTAAATAAAATCTCTTTAAGAAAAGAATTTGACATTTTCATGGTTCTTAATATGTCAAGCAATTTCGGATTGTATCCTGAACATTTTGAATATTGTGTTATGAGACCCCTGGTCTTATTTAAGTCCTGTGGAAAATGTTGATTTTTGTTTTGTTTTGTTTTGTTTTAGCAGGCCATTGATCATGTTAGCTCCAATTCACCATTTTCTACCAACCTAATGTGCACTACAACTTCATTAGTTCAGTTTTCAAAGCTGTTGCAGTGCTATTCAGATCTGTCCTGTGTGCACCACCTAGTTGTCAGTCTCAGATCTGGGAAGTGGTCTACCCCACAGTTCAGTTTCCAAAGACTTTGTTGTACAGTTTAGGGGCCAATTCATCCATGCATTACTTGGAGGTGAGATCATGAATTCATACACAGCTTTATGGGATCACTTTTTTGGTGTGTATGATTTCCTTAATACCTTCCAGTCTCAGGGTGATATGCCTTGCCATAGTTTGCTTCATCTTTTTTGTGTTTGGGGTTTGTTGAGCTTCTTGAATCTGTAGGATTATTGTTTTCATCAAATTTAGAAGGTTTTCAGCCATTATTTCTTCAAATATTTTTCTGTTTCCTGACCACAAAGACCCCAACCTTCTGCTGTAAATTCTATTATTGCCTCTATGTTATGCATGATTGGAGTTCCTATGGTTGGGGAAACAAAGACACATCATAACCAAATTGCTCAAAACCAGTAATAAAGAGAAAATATATTTTTAAGACTTTATTTATTTATTTGACAGAGAGAGACACAGCAAGAGATGAAACACAAGCAGGAGGAGTGGGAAAGGGAGAAGCAGGCTTCCCGCTGAGCAGAGAGCCCTATGCGGGGCTCGATCCCAGAACCCTGGGATCATGACCTGAGCCGAAGGCAGACGCTTAATGACTGAGCCAGCCAGGCACCCCAATAAAGAGAAAATATGAAAAGCCTCCAGAAAATAAAGACACATTATCTACAGAGGAACAAAAATAAGGATGAAAGCAGACTTGTGTCAGAAACAATGGCAAGTGACACTTAAAAATGGGGAAAATGACTTGAATAGACATTTCTCCAAAGAAAATATATTGATAGCCAATAAGAATATGAAAAAGATACTCATATTACTGATAGTTAGATAAGGCAAATCAAAACCACAATGAGATACCATGTGACACCCATTAGGATGGCTATCATAAAATTTAGTTTTAAAATAGAAAATAACAAATGTTGGTGGCGATATGAAGAAATCAAAATTCTGTTCACCATTAGTGGGAAATGGTATGGCAGTATCTAAAAAAATTAAAAATAGAATTACTATATAATCCAGCAATTCCACTTCTGGGCATATATCCAAAAGAACTGAAAACAAAGACTTGAACAAATATTTGTACACCCTTGTTTCTAATGGCATTGCTAATAATAGCCCAAAGGTGGAAGCGATCCAAGTGTCCATTAATGAAAGAATTAATAAACAAAAGGTGGTATATCCCTACAATGGAGTATTATTCAGACTTTCAAAGGAGGAAATTCTGACACCTGCTACAACATGGATGAACTGTGAAGACATTATGCTGAGTGAAATAAGCCAAGCACTAAAGGTCACTCAGTATAGGATTCCATTTACATGAAATGTCCAGAAAATAGGCAAACCTATAGAGACAGAATGTGTGTTACTGGTTGTCAGGGGCTGTAGGGAGGGTAGAATTAGGACTAATTGCTAATACATATGGGGTTTCTTTTGGGGGCGATAGAAACACTCTGGAATTAAATAGTGGTGATGGTTGCACAACACAGTGAATATATTAAAACTCACTGAATACACTAAATACACTAAAATGGTAAATTTCATTAAATGAATTATATATTTGTTTAAATGACTATAAAAATAGGATAAAAGAAAACAGCCTTTTACAATATATAAAGCTTCAAGGAGAAATTCACAATTATTGTCAGAGATTTTTAAATATCTATCAAAAACTGATAGAACAAGTAGACAGAAAACCACTGAGGATATGAAAGACTTGAACAATGCTGTCAACCAGTTTGGCCTAATTAACATTTTTATAACACTCTACATAAACAACAGTAATGTATGCACATGGAACATTTATCAAGGTAGGCCATATTCTGGGCCATGAAAGAAACCTTAACACATTTAAAAGGATCCAAGTCATACAAAGTGTGGTTTCTGACCACAGTGGAATTAAATTAGAGCTCTGAAAAATCTCCAGGTGTTTGTAAACTAAAAACACACTTCTAAATATTACATGGAGCAAAGAATAAATCAAAAGAAAAATTAGGAAGTATTCTGACCTGAATGAAAATTGAAATACAACATATCAAAATTTGCAGGGTGTCATTAAAGCAGTGGTAATTATTGAAACAGATGTTTCACTCAAGAAGATATATAGATGGCAGTAAGTACATAAAAAGATGCTCAACATCATTAGCCATCAGGGAAATGGAAAATAAATCTACAATTAGGTATCACTTCATATCCACTAAAATGGCTAAAATAAAAAAAGACTGGCCATAGCAAATGCTGACAGAGATGTGGAGGAACTGGAACTCTCATACACTGCTGGTAGAGATGAAAAATCGTACAAACACTTCAGAAAACATTTCGGCAGTTTCTTAAAAAGTTAAACATACAACTACCATGCTATCCATCTACTCCACTCCTGGCTTTGTATCCAAGAGGAGATAATTATGTTCATATGAAAATTTGCACATGGATGTTCATAAAAACTTTATTTGTAATAGCCCAAAAGTGGAAATAACCTAAATGTATCCATCAACATGTGACTACATTGTGTACTACATAAATTGTGGTACATCGATATAATAGACTATTATTTAGCAATTAAAAAGGAGCAAATTAATGACAAATGCAAAACATGGATAAGTCTTAAAGTAATTATGGTCAATAAAATAAACCTGACAAAAAAGAATATATACAGCATGATTCCATTCATATAAAATTCTAGGAAATGCAAACTAATCTATAGTGATTGAAGTCAATCAGTGGTGGCCAGGGAATTGGGATATGTGGGGAGGAGAGATTACAAAAGGACACTTTTGGGGGTGATGGAAATATTTACTCTCTTCACTGAGGAGATGGTTTCGTAGGTGGGTACATAAGTCAAAATGTTTTATCAAATTTTTATCAAACTTTAAATGTGTGGAATTTTTTGTAGATTATACTCCAATTTAAAAACAAAAGTTTTATCCAAGAAATGGAAAAAAAGAAAGAAAACATAAGTGAAAGAGAGACAATATTCAGATTGCTATTCAACAATGCCAAATCTAGGTGTTTCTTTTTTTAATCTGCAATTAGTTCCTCCCTTAAAGTTTCCAGTGACATGGTTTGATAAATTCCCTTCTAAAATTAAAACGGCTTAAAGTCTGCCTTCTGTCACTTGCAACGCAGAGTGGAAGGAATGCAAACTGGTGCAGCCACTGTGGAAAACAGTATGCACGTTCCTGAAAAATTCAAAAATAGAACTACCTTACAATCCAGCAATCACACTACTGGATATTTACCCAAAGAATACAAGAACACCAATTCAAAGGGATACAGGCACCCTGATGTTTATAGCAGCATTATTTACAATAGCCAAGACATGGAAGCAGCCCAAGTGTCCATCGATTGATGAATGGATAAAGAAGATAAATGATGAATACTATTTAGCCATAAAAAAGAATGGAATCTTGCCATTTGCAATGACCTAGGTGGAGCTAGAGTATAATGTTAAGCAAAATAAGTCAGCAGAGAAAGACAAATACCATATGATTTCACACATCTGTGGAATTTAAGAAACAAAATAGACAAGCAAAGGGGGGGAGTGAGTGAGAGAGAGAGAAAGAGAGAGAGAGGCAAAGCAAGAAACAGACTTAATAATAGAGAACAATCTAATGGTTACCAGAGGGGAGAGGTGGGAGGGGTTAAATAGATGATGGGCATTAAGGAGTTCACTTGTCATGATGAGCATAGCGTGATGTATGGAACTGTTGAATTACTATATTGTACACCTGAAACTCATATAACACTGTATGTTAATTAACTGAAATTAAAAAAAAAAAAGACTGGGATGCAGCCTAGAATGGAAATAGAATATGGGTGCAAGGTATTAGAGGGTATCAGTTACCTTTTGGAACTTTAAAAGTAGAAGTGGAAGGAAAGGAGAGTAGATCCTTCAGAAGATAGCTAGGAAAGCTCTTCACTGACCTAGCTCTATACAATGCACAACTTGCTTAGATGAGCTTGTATTGTTAACATATAAAGGCCATCCTGCTTTGTAGGATCACTATGATGTTGGCATGTACCATCATGAAAAGGAGCCTGGACTGGGATTCTGGCAAGAGAGGTCACCTCTGCCACTAGTGTGCTGTGTGACCTTGGGCAAGTTCGCTCCTCTCTGGCCTTCATTGACTCATCAGTCATAGGCAGGGATTGACAAAATGGTCTCACACAAATCATCTTCGAGTCTGTCCATCTTCCAAACAAATAACCAAACAAATCAATTCTGCATGTGGTGGTGTGCAGAAACTTGGGCCTGCTAAAGTGATGGAAGAAGGATGGTGAATCTGGGAATATTAAGGTGTGTTGGAAACCAGTAAACTTAGATCACTCTATCGTAGGAAATGAAGAACTATTGGAAAGCAGATTACAAGGCAGTAGGGTTTCTTTTCACCCTCCTACCCCACATGCTCAGTATACTCCAGCTATTATGGAGGGTTCCTACTGTCCCACTGATGGAAACTGAAGGCCTTTTCCATCCCCACATTTTCCACTTGCCCAGTGTACACAGTGAATGGAAGTCAAGCTCTGGAGTCAGATGGATATAGATTTAAATCCTAGTTCTGCCAGTAACTAGCTGTGTATCTTTGGCCAAGCCCCTAAATCTCTCTGAGCATCAGTTCCCTCTTCTGAACGATGGAGAATGTATCAAATGACGGTAGGCTAGGTTAAGCTGCAGCAATAATCAACCCCAAAATTTCAGTGGCCTAATGAAAGTTTATTTCTCATTCATTGTTGTAGGCAGCATCTAAAATGGCTCCCAGCAAGCCCTCCCTTCTGGGAGTCATACTTTTGAAAAATCCCTGCTCATGGGTAATGAGCTGGACCTAGGTTACAAAAAAAACTAGGACTTCAGTATTGCTGCTGCTTCTTCTGCTTCTCCTCCTCCCCCTCCTCCTCCTTCTTCTTCTTCCTCTCTCTCTCCCCCACCCACTTGCCATGGTATGAGTGGCCTTATGGAGAGACCCAAATGGCAAGGAACTGAGGGAGATCTCTAGCCAACAATCAGCAAGCAGCTGAGGTCCTGAAGCCTGTGAGTAGTTGAATCCTTCCAATAACCACATGAATGAGTTGGAAGCCAACTGTCTCCCCACCAAGCCTTCCGATGAGACCATAGCCCTGGACAACACCTTGATTGCAGGCTTGTGAGAGACCTGAGGTAGAGGTACCCAGCTAAGCTGTGACAGAATTCCTGATCCACAGAAATTGTGAGATAATAAATGTTTCTGAAACACTACATGTCAATCCTCTAAGTTTTGAGGTCACTTGTTACATAGCCACATGTCCAAAGTGGTCTGAGAAGGGGTGCTTGACCTACTCTAGTCAGGGACCCATGCTGATGGAGGCTCCATCTGCCATGATCACCCTGACAAGGAGGAATTGCACACTGACTCTTAAAACTCCCACCCCAAGAGCGACACATGCCACTTCTACTTGTGTTTCATTGGTCAGTGAAGTCACACAGTCACACCTAACTTCAAAGGAGGGTGGAAGGAAAAATCAACACAATATTTGTGAATAGCCCCTACGCCTCCCACAATAAAATCTGCCTTGAAGGATTTTTGTGGGGACCATTAAAGTGCTGTATCAGGATGCTTGCAGCTACACATAAGAGAAAACACCATGTGAACTTAAACAAAAGTTTAAGCAATCAAGGGAATTTTTTGGCTCATACTTTTTGGCAAAACGTCTAGAGGCAGGATTACTGCAGGTAAGACTGGATCCAGTTACTCAAAGATGCAGACAACTGATTTCTTTGCCTCTCTTCTCCATATTTTGAGATATTAGCTTCATTCTAAACCTTGCTCCCCTCAGTGCTCCATAGTGGTTGCCAGAAGCTATAAGCTTCCCTGCTCAATTCAGCAGGGAAGCGTGGTCACAGGAGTCTTGAGCTTTCCGCTGATTGGATCAGCCTAAGTCATATGCCCAAGGTGCCTTGAAGGGAATGGTGATGGCATGTGAGGACGGTTTCCCTGGGTCACTTGCTCAGATCTCCAAGTCAGTTTCCCCAGAACCGCATGGATCTCCACATAGAAGTGGAGGGTATGGATAGTGCTTACACAAGTGCCTGACACTGTTTTTTTCTCAGCATTATCTACTATTCCTTCTTTCTTTCTTTCTTCTTTCTTTCTTTCTCTTTCTTTCTTTCTTTCTTTCTTTCTTTCTTTCTTTCTTTCTTTCTTTCTTTCTTTCTTTCTTCCTTTCTTCTTTCTTTCTTTCTTTCTCTTTCTTTCTTTCTTTTTCTTTTCTTTTTCTTTCTTTCTTCTTTCTTTTCTTTCTTTCCTCCTCCCTCCCTCCCTTTCTTTCTTTTTTCTTTCTTCCTTTCTTTTTCTTCCTTCCTTCCTTCCTTCCTTCCTTCCTTCCTATTCCCTTCTTTTAAGTCACTTCACTTGGTAAAGCCATTTCAGTGAGGGGCATGTGGCTGGCTCAGTTGGTGGAGCATGTGACTCTTGATCTTCGGGTTGTGGATTCAAGCCCCACGTTGGGTGTGGAGATTACTTAAAAAAATAAAATCTTTATTTAAAAAAGGTATTTCAGTGATGAATTTGCAAATATCTACTGGATCTGAAGATGCTTTGTGAATTGAAAAAGCTAGACAAATCTAAGAGATTATTACTATTTTTATAGACAAGCAGTACTCAACTGAGACAAATCAGGATCATCCTCCTTCACCATATTTTAGCCACAGTGGCATTTTTTTTTTTCTTTTCCAGAAACACACCAAGCTTGTTTGGGTCTTAAGATTTTTGTATACCATGTTTGCTTCTCTTTCTCTTGAAATTCTATTCCCCTGGATCTCTTTTAACTGGCTCCTCTCATTCTTCAGACTTCGGAAGTATTTCCTGACCTTCCTGTACCCAATCACCATGTGACTTTCTTCATAGCACGTATTAACTATCTGAAATTATTTTGTTCATTTGCTTGCTTATCGTCTTACTCCTGAAACCAGAACTTTGGGTAGGCAAGGACTTTCTGTCTTGTTTACAGACACATCCCCAGCATCTAGCACAGGACTTGACACATACTAGCCACAAAGTAGTTGTGTGTTCAAAGAAAGTAGGAACAAATGATTAAATATAGCTTCTCCACCAACTGCCGGGCCTCTGTTTGTTGTAAGGCGTGTCTCAAGTAATTGCCAGATTTTACAAATGACTAGCTTTAAAAAAGACACAAATTAGAATATATTCAAGGTTATCCCTGTAAGCACCTCTCTTTCAGTCACTTCATTCTGGAGATGGAGGGGAAAGGGTAGAATGAGTCTTAGCTGTTTTGAAATGAGTGTAATTTGTCTCATGGCTCCTCTGTGCCAATTTAGCATGCATCAGAATTATCTGCTTATTTACCTCAGATTACAGGGCACCACCTCAGAGTTCCTGATGCAGTAAATCTAGAGTAGGGGTTCAAGAATTTGCATTTCTGGGCGCCTGGGTGGCTCAGATGGTTAAGCATCTGCCTTTGGCTCGGGTCATGATCCCAGGGTCCTGGGATCGAGTCCCACATCGGGCTCCCTGCTCAGCGGGGAGCCTGCTTCTCCCTCTGCTTCTCTCTCTCTTTCTGTCTCTCATGAATAAATAAATAAAATCTTTAAAAAAAAAGAATCTGCATTTCTAAGAAGTTCCCAGATAGTGCTGATGCCACTCTTTGCAGAATTACTTGGGGGAACAGCTGTCACAATCGAAATAGACAACACATTCTAAAGTAGGATTAGTAGCTTTGGCTATTTTGAATTACTGTAGTGCTTTACTCCTCCGCAACATTTTTTGGCTTTCACTAAAATCCATGTACATCCATAGAAGTGTGTCCTATAAGTCAAAATATCCATCTTGTGTGTTGCAAAAGATCAAAGATTCAGGGCCAAATGCTGTCATAGAACATTCAGGGGCATTTCCATCTTAGAGTACAAGTGTTAAAGTCATTCATCTAAATATGTCCCAAATTCACCAATTTATTTCAATTCATACTTCCAAGATACTATTATTATTATTATTATTATTTCATGTCAACTACTACGATATCTTCCTAAATGGCTCTCTAAAGTCATCCATGTGGAGCCAGACAAGCTTTTCTAAATACAAATCCAATGATGCTACTTGCTTATAGGAAACTCTCACTAGTTTCCCAATCTTCTCAAGGAAAAGTCCACTATCTTTAAGACAGCTGACTTGATGTGGTCACTGTCTACCTTGTAGCCTCATCTCATACGACTCCCCCTAACCATCATCAGCTCCTTTCTGTTCCTCAATGTCAGATAGCAAACTCCCTCCCACCACAAGGTCTGACCACATGCGGTTTTCTCAGGAAAATTCCATCTCCCTTACCTTACTGATTCCTACTCTTTCTTCAGAACTCAGCTTGTATCATTCCTTCAAGAAAGCCTTTCCTATTGTTCTCAGGCTAGGTCAGTTTCTTCTGTTGCATGATCGTACAGAACTTTGTTCCCTTCCTTCAGAGCACTACCCCTTTTTTCAGGGGCTTTATCTGTTATCTTCAGGGAAAAAGGATGACTGTTTTTACTCACCAGTGTATCCCTAGCGTCTAGCACAGCACATTACTAATGCTCAATAAATATTGGATGAAATTTAAAATGTATGCTTATTTGCTCGGTCCCTACTATGCACCAGATCCTGTGGTAGGCCCTTAGAGGATAGAGATGAGTAAGACAGATGCTTGAATTTAAGGAACTCCACGCCAGTTAAGAGCAATGGATATGGTATGGACTTTGGAGACAATTTTCTGCAACAGAGTTTAAGTGTCTATATGAGAGGAACAAAGTGCTTTGGGAGTCAACTGGAGGAAGGCCAGATCAATTCCATATGGGGAAATCAATTCATTCAACATATACCTTGAATGAAAATGCAGTTCTCACTATGTGCTATGCATTGTTCCAAGTGTTTTACGTGTCTGAGGTCACTGTAAGAATCTTACAGATGGGGAAAACAGGCGGAGGACGGCCAAGTAACCTGTCCAAAGTTACACAGCTAGTAAGTAGTAGGAAAAGGATTTGAATCCAGGCTACCTGCTTGGCTCCAGTCTTCAAGACAGAGAAAGCCTCATGGAAGAAGTGGTAATTAAGCCAGGCTTGAAGGATTCGGCCAGGTGGAAAACGGGACGGCCATTCCAAGCAAACTCCGAGAAATATGAGCCTAATTACAAATTTAATTTCTTCCTTTGCCCACAGCCCTATTAAATAACAGGAGGAATTTCACAAGCGCACCAGATAAAGAGAAAAGGGAAAGAGAGCGAACTTCCGGCTACGGTGAGTAACGGAACTGTTTCCATGGGAACAGTAACCGGTTCCCAGGTAGGTGAGATCTCGCGGTGCTTGAGCCGGCGGAAGTGACGTCGGGCCGCGGTTGAGGCCCTGTGGAGGATCGCCGCGGCCCCTCCTCCTAGAGCAGCCGCCTTTTCCCGCGTGAGCCGCTTCTGCTGCTCCGGCCGCCTGGGGGGGAAACATGGCGTCTGCCCTGGAGCAATTCGTGAACAGTGTCCGACAGCTCTCGGCTCAAGGTGAGGCCCTGGGCCGCCGGGCTGGGACTGGGCGGGCCCTCCGGGCCGCGGGGACGGACATGCAACCCCAGCCGCCAGCGCGGACGGCTGGGACATCCCTGTTAGCCCCGAGCCTCGTCTCCGGGGCCGGGCTCGGGGTTGCGGCGCTCAGACCACGGAGGGGTCGGGCGCGGCTGAGTTCGAGCAGCCCCCTCGCCTTCTCGGTCTCCGTTGCTCTCGTCTGCGCCCGTGCGCTCGGCGACCTGGCCACCTTCCATCACTGGGGCCGGCTGGACCTTTCTCCCCCCCGGCCCGGGCCCCTTCCACCCGGGCGCTTCGCTTGACAGTTTTGGGGGCGGTGACTTCCGCTGGAAGCCTTCCCGAGCGCCCGTTGGTCCCTTCGGCCTCCCCTCCTGCGGTGATTGGTGCACAGCCTCGTCTGTCACGGTGGCGCCTGGCCGCCTCTGGACTAGGCCGCGGGCAGCGGGCGCGAGACGAATCCTTTCTGGGTGCCTTGGCTCGGAGACTTGTCTTGGCC
Organism: Zalophus californianus; assembly: GCF_009762305.2. Lineage (NCBI taxonomy): Eukaryota > Metazoa > Chordata > Mammalia > Carnivora > Otariidae > Zalophus > Zalophus californianus. The sequence goes on from NC_045610.1 coordinate 12,482,405, forward strand.
GGCCCCTCAGCTGCCGGCCGGCGCGCCCTCGGGAAGCCTCCGGGCCTATTTTAGTCCGGCAGAGTGCCGAGGGAGCTCTCGCTTGTAAGGCTCCATTACCAGGGGTGGAATGGTGACCATTATTACTTAAATTTTCATGCACTTTGGTTCATTCATATCACCTGAATATAGAATGCTGGACTCAGAATTCAAGTAATCAGTTGCAGGCTGTGAAGGTCCCTTTCACCACCCTGTTTTTTCATCTCTAAAATAAAAATTAGTCCCTACTTCAGAGAGGTGTTGGGATTGAATGAGAGGAAGCATGTAAAAGCACTTGAGACGGTACCTATTGTATGAGGTGCAATAGATGCAGTTACAAATTACTGCTAGCAGCTATTCATTGTAAAGTTCTAGGAGCTGCATGACCTTGGACAAGTCACCTTTAATCTCTTGGTCTCTATTTCCATTTGTAAAAATGGAGGAGTGCTATTTACCTCACTGTTGTTGTGAGTTAACTGATCAGGTATGAAGCCTCAATTGAAATACATCTCCTTTCCCTTATTATTCATAGAAACGGGGTTCACAGGGAAGGCATAGACTTGCAGTCTCTATAAATGAAGAAACCATTCATTCATTCATTTATGCCACAAACTATTTGGTTTCTATTTCCTGGGATGTAGTATGGGTATTTAGATTCGGATTGGAATCTTGTCAGTCACTTCATGTGTGAGCCACTTAATTTCTCTGGGCCAGTTTTCTCACTTATAAAATGGAACAGGGACTATTTAGCAACAAGTGAGATTTATCTGAAAGCTTTGGAAGCTTGCTGTGCATGTCACTGCTTTAGGAACAGTCTGCCAGGCAGAGATAAACATGATACTTTCACTGCCTGTGGCTTCTGTGCCTCACGCTCACTGCATAGTAAATGTTTATGAGGTTTCTGTTTTTTCTGCTCTTACTCAGAATTTTCTAACGTGAACCTTAAGTGAAGGGAATTTTGTAATTTCCATCTTTCTTTGATTGGAGGAAATTTCATTGGCCACATCTCTGATTGGGCTCATGTCAGATGCACCCTGTGGCACTGAACTTACTGTTGACTCTCCCCTTGGCCCACACTAGTTAAACTATCTTATGATTTCATAGTGACCCAGCTTTTATTTTATATCTCAACTCTGCATTGGTTTCTTAACTGGGGGAAAATAATGGACTGAAATGCTTATTTCTGTGTGTTTCATACAATTTTAAGTGTATTTAGAGTAGTGAGTAAAAAAAGGGAGGCAAGGGGCGCCTGGGTGGCTCAGTCGTTAAGCATCTGCCTTTGGCTCAGGTCTTGATCCTTGGGTCCTGGGATCGAGCCCCACATCGGGCTCCCTGCTCCGTGGGGAGCCTGCTTCTCCCTCTCCCACTCCCCCTGCTTGTGTTCCCTCTCTCGCTGTGTCTCTGTCAAATAAATAAAATCTTTAAAAAAAAAAAAAGGAAGGCAAATCATTTAACTAGAAGAAGTTGTCTATTTCACATTTACCAGTGAGATTTGTGATAAAGTGATGATATTTCCCCATTCAACTTGTATTATCTTGAAAGATGATACCTAATAATTTCACAGATTTTTTTAATTCTTATTTTGCAGTACATGTGATAATAGTATATTTCTTTATTTTGGAAAAATTTAAAAGCGTAGTATAGAAGCTCCAGAAACAATTACCAAAGTTCCTAGCTACAGTCACTTGGATTTTAAGTATTATACTATTTAAGTGGGGTTTTTTTGTTTGTTTGTTTTTTTGTTTTGATAAGGAAAAAAAGCCCTTGGCTACTAAATAAAAATAGTTGATATGTATAGCTTGAAGTTCAAAATGCAAAAGAGAACGATAAAGGAGGAGACAAGAGGTTGTTGCCCATGCACTTATATAAACCCCATACACACCACCACTACCACCCCCAGAAAGACAGCTAGTAGCATTTGGAAGTATAGAGTGTGGCCATGGTGTCTGTTATCAGTATAACGCATCAAAATCAGTGAGTCTACTGCAGAGTACCAACGCAGGCCTAATTAGATTCTATACCTTAGTTGTTAAAACGTAACACTGTGGTATGTGAGAAAAATCAGTGGATCAATTCGGGGATTAATTAACAGGCTGTTGATTGATTGGCTGGTAAGTAAGCACTGTATTCTGAAACGAGAAATGACACGGCCTGTCCACCTGAGTTTATGCTGAATTACCTAACCACCACAACCCCAGGTGATGCAGAGAGGGCACAGAGAGAACACATTTTCAAGTTAGCTGGGGGAAGGGAGGTGAGATGAGGGTCTGAAGAGCGCCCAGGCTGGTTGTTGAATGAAGCGTATGAGCTGGTAGAGGAAGACCCAGAGAAACAGAGTGAAGGAGGGAAGACCAAGCCTGGAGAACAGGATGTGTAGAGGCATAAAGGTGAGAGAACATGACATGTTGCGTGAATTTTCAGAGCTTGGTGTGACCAGAGTAGGTGTGTGTGTTGGAGGGGGGAGGGCAGCAGGAGGTAAGGCTGGGGAGGCTCAGGGCCCTGTTACCCGGCTGAGGCATTAGGTTTCTTAAAACCATTGGAGTAATATGATTGAATTTTACATTTTGGAAAGATTCCACAGGTACCAATATGGAGAATGGGCTGGAGGAGAGAAAGAGTGAAGAGTGGGACTGTTTCAAAGATTTACGATGCAGTCCAGGCAAGAAATGATAAGTGTCCGAATTAAGGCACGGGAGAGAAAGGAATGGGAATTTCATAATTTCCATCTTTCCATTTGAGAGACTTAGGAAGTAAAATTAAAAGTAAAATTGTATTTGGTGACATTTTGGATACAGAGAAGATGAGAGTAATGGTGATAGTAATGTGTGCATTTCTGACTTGGGGGATGGAAGAGAGAACGGAGGAAACGTACAAACTTTCCAGGGCCAGAGGGAAATGGGAGGTCTAGTTTTGAGGTCATAACCAAGGCTATTTCACTTCTGGCCCTTCTGAATCCTCATCTGAAATGAAGGAGATAGAAGAAATCATCTTTAAGTCATTTCTTGCTGAGGTATGAAGTCTGAAGTCTGTGGTTAGAGTTTCTTTAGTTTGGTTAGAGCTGTAACTGAATGGTAGTGTTATTCCTGTTTTCCAGGGCAAATGACTCAGCTTTGTGAACTGATCAACAAGAGTGGGGAACTCCTTGCAAAGAACTTATCCCATCTGGACACTGTGCTCGGGGCTCTGGATGTACAAGAGCACTCCTTAGGCGTCCTTGCCGTTTTGTAAGGGGCATCTTCTTTTATAGTTTTGTGCTTGCTAAACTGGAATGCTCTGCATTTTCTGGCTGTAGTTTTTTTTTGTGTGTGTGTAGAAAAGTAAACCGTGTAAACAACATTGAGCTCTTTAGCACAATTATAAATTTAAGTCACAGTAGTTATATTTTCTAGCTAATCATGGCATGTTGTATTTTCAGCTGTATCGTTTTTTAACTGTTGTTTATGTTTTTATACACATTTTGAAATTTATTTTAAAAAATCAAATGGCTATCTCAGTTGTGGGCCCTATGGTTTGCATGTATCTGAATACTTTTCTTCACGTAATCCATCAGATTGTCCACATTTTCTGCCTCTGAAAGCAAATAGGGGAGTAATGGCCCAGGGCACAGTGGCATGTGTTGAGTGAAATTACCAATGATCCAAAGCAACATTGCTTCCAATTCCCTTCAAACAAGTTTAAGCTGTTCAAGACCAAATTAAATAGATGTCATTTCAGTTGGGGTTCCTTGGAACTCTGCGTGCTTGACAGAATTCTTTTTCTCTTGATGTTTTAGTATTACAAATTGGGATGTTAGGCTTGTCATGAAAATTGAACAATGTAAATAAACCCGGAGGAAATGGACCTCCAGCAAGTGTCTGGCTTCACTGGCCCAGCCATTCCTGAGAGAGAGATGTGCCAGGAATAGAGTATAGAGAAGAAACTTTGTCAGAAGGAGGGTCTGGAGCTGTGTTACGGTAGGGGGTAGCCATTAGCTGCATGTGGCTATTGAAATGTAAATTCAGGAACAGGCCTCTTCAGTTCCTCAGGTGCACTAGCCACTTGTCAAGTACCCAGTGGCCACATGAAGCTGCTGTGTTGGACAGCATAGATAAAGAACCGTTCTACCATTGCAGAAGGTTCTTTTGGGATGGTGCTGGCAGGTAAAGATCTCTACTGTGTGTGTTTGCTGGTTAAAAAAACCGGATAGCATGCATGTTTTATGCACACACAAACTTACATGTAGATGTGTATCAAGTGAGGTAAAGTACATAAAAGCATTTGGAAGCTCGAAGGTATATCTGTAAAAGAAAACCTGGAGTGAACCCTGAACTTGTTTCTGAGTACCCTGGATTTGAATTCTGTTCTTCCAGTTACAAGGCATGGGACCCCTGAGCTCCATATTTGTACTTATAAAATGGAAATCACAGGGCTATACTGACCTATTATGAAGCCCAAATGAGATCGTTCGAGATACATTTTGATGAGATGTTCAATTACAGATGTGCAGTGACACTGTTAAGTCGAATGATACATATATAGATGGAGGGACAGATGCAAAGATGTAGAAGCAGCTGTGTTCAGGCAGTAATATCCATTTCGTTTTTCTTGAAGTTAGTTTCAGCAGTTCATTTCCTTAGGAAAAGAAGAGCTTGTAGAAGAGCTTGTAGTTTACTTCTAGCCGTGCCAGTGAGCGGCAGTAGTGTATCTGATTTCTCCCCAAAACCCATCCTTAGCCCCCTCTCAGAGTGTTTGTTGAAAGGCCCCATCTGCCTAGTGACTCAGGGTGAATCATCCGTGTCCCCCCCCCCCCCCGGACTGCCCGTCAGCTGGTTCTTTCTTCCAGATGGACCGCAGCACCCGTGACCCATGGCCACAGCCTCCAGCCAGTCTGGAGCTCTCTCAGTCCTTGTCCCCCTTCAGTCTGAGGTCCTCAGAGCATGAAAAACAACTGCTTTTCAGATGGCTAAATAGCCCTAAGCACATTGGAGCTCAAAAGAAAAATGGTTTTGAAAACTTTTGGTTAGAAGTTTATATTCAGTTCCTTCAGGAATATTAGTGTGATATTTGGCCTCATTTAAGGGAGTTTTCTTTTTTCAAAGGTCTTTTTTAAGCATATTTTTCTCAACCTTTATTTGTGTCTATGTTCTGTGTCTTGATTGTGCCAAAAATCAGGTCAGTCCATTTCTTAGTTTTTAAAAAATACCATGCCTCATTTACTTTCATAGAGCACTGGAGATAGGATGGCCTTCTGGCCTCAGTTGCTTCTTCATTTCCCCCCGTGAAATATCAGGGTGAATTGATTCTTTTCTCTTTATTCCAGATTTGTGAAGTTTTCCATGCCTAGTGTTCCTGACTTCGAAACGTTATTCTCACAGGTTCAGCTTTTCATCAGCACTTGTAACGGGGAGCACATCCGATACGCAACAGACACTTGTAAGCTAAATACCACTTTGTTTATTTCCTACCGAATGCATTTCGCCTGTGTAGTCATTGATGTTGTCCACATTTTGTCATTGCTGTCTCTAGTTGCTGGGCTTTGCCATCAGCTGACAAACGCACTTGTGGAAAGGAAACAGGTAAGCAATGTTATTCAAGTATTTATGGTTACATTTTAAGAAATATCTAACAGACGCAATGACCTGATTGCTTAAGGTTCTAGGTTAGTACTGAGCATTCTGACAGATGTATGTGGTGGCCAGGCATCGGCTGTAGGGACAGCTAGCTCCTACATCAGGATGAGCCCTCTGAGACGCAGGGAGAAGCAGTGCCTCAGGGCAGTCAGCTACTGCTGGTGGATGTTTCTGGAACTACCATCCTAGCGCCCATTATGTTGTAATATACTGGGTTTTTCTTTGTTTGCTAGAACTTTTAACTTTTGCTTATGACATTTTAGCTTTACAAACAGTGGCAAGAACAATATGAAGAATCCCTGTACCTTTCACCCAGATTCTCCAGGTGTTAACATTATTTTACCACACTTATTTACCTTTTCTCTTTTTCTTTTTTTTCTGAGCCATTGGAAAGAAAATTGCAGCTACGTTGCCGCTTACCCTAAAGACTTCAATTACTGTTTCCTAAAAATTAGGACATTCTCTTACATAACCAAAATACAATGATCAATATCAGAATCCTTTAAATAAATCTACTGACCTTATTCAGATTTTACCACTGGTTTCCCTAATGTCCTTTGCAACAAAAGAAAATCTCAGATCATGAATTGCATTGGGTTGTCATGTCTCTTTCATTTCCTTTAATCTGAAACAGTTCTTTGGTCTTTTTTAACTTTTGCAATACTGGCACAAGTTATAATTTGGGTTTTTTTTTAATTATTGTTTGAAATTGAACTTTAAGATAGTGCTTGGAAGGAGACAAGACAGAACCATTTGGTGTTTTGTTGGAATATTAAAGAAATTGTGGTTTGAAAGAAATGGTTAAAAAAAAAATCTTTACTGAAAAACCCATGTAAGTTATTTAGCGATTTTAGAGTCACATCTCCTGTCTAGAAACTGACTGCCTCACTTGAAACTCAGTCTTGTTATTTATAATCAAGGCAGGAAACAGTCTGTTTATAAGTTATGGTATCAGTTTCAATAGGAATTTATTATCAGGGAAGAGATGGTGGTGTTGGGGAGAATTTATGACTGATCCCTAGACTGCTCTGTGGGAAGATGCCAACATCTTTTTCCACAGCTAAGTTTACTAAGCATGGGCTCTTTATTGTAAATAATTTGGAAATTTTTTGTTTGTCTTGATAAAAATATAATGAACTGTTGAGAAGGTAATACTGCTTTTTTGATTATTGACCATCATTGAAAAAAAAAGCTTTATGATTTAAAAATTGGTGCTTAATTACTCTAAAATAGCATAAGAAACAGCTTAAGAAAACATTTTCTGACTGAATAGGGACAGAAATTTCCTGAAAGAGTATGGAAACCTCATATTGTTATTTAAAGGAACCTATCAATTAGTGTTATTTTTTATTTGTAAGTGACAACATAAGATCCAATGTGCTGCCATCTTTGAGAACTTATCTGAAAGAGATGTCATTTCTGACAGCCCCTGCGAGGAATTGGCATCCTAAAGCAAGCCATAGACAAGATGCAGATGAATACAAACCAGCTGACCTCAATACACGCCGATCTCTGCCAGGTAAGCCACCAAGGAGTGCGAGTCACACTGAATCAGAGGTGGACTGTTGGTCATGGGTTTGCTCAATAAAGGAACGCAATTTGGTGGAGACTGTGATAGGCTCTAGAAGTTGAAAAATATACTAACTTTGTTAGTAAGGGAATTTTCAGCTGGCTGCTACTGAACACAAACTGTAGAATGGGGCTCAGCCAGTAGGTTTGTGATGTGAGTAAACTGAGTAAGTAATGCTTGTGATGTTAAAAATGTCCCAAGTCATTTTCTTTTTAAGGAATTAGGGAGCCTGAGAATAAATACAGGTACCTTCTTACACTTTGAAGTATTACTCGTTTATTTTATTTTACACGGTTACAAACCCAGGAGGCAAAAGGGAAGATGTGTAATGAAGTCTCCCCACCACCCTGCTCACTGGCCACCCATCTCTTCTCTCCAGAGGAAATCTGTGTTAGTAGTTTGTGCATCCTTCCAAAGATGTTTTGTGCTCATATAAGCAAAGGCGTGCATTTTTTTTCTCTTTTTTTTTTTTTACACAAATAGCAATGATCTGTGTGAACTCTTGTGTACCTTGCTTTTTTCTACTTAGTGTATCTTGGAGAGGACTGAACATCAGTGCTTTACAGCTACAGAGTATTCCATGAGACTGCGGGGCGGGGGGGTTCAACCAGCTCTGTGGGGTGTAGATTGTGTCTTTAATTAATAATATGGTACCTGGACTATTCCAAACAGATGTCCTAGTATCACATCAAGGTACTTTTTTTTTCTTTACTTTTTATCTTTTAAAAACCTTTAGTGATTGAGGTATAACATACATACAGTAAAGTGCACGGTCTTAAACGCCCAGCTCTGAGTTTGTACGTGGATCTACCCCTGTGCCAGCATCGTACAGTTACAGAACATTGCCATGTGCTTGCCTTCTTGACTCTGAGTTGAGCAATTCCCTATACTTACGTACAGGAGTCAGCAGTTGAAAAGAAATAATTGAAGAGAAACTTAGTTTTTATCATACTCTACCGGTCCATTTCTGTTCTCTTCAAAGAGAAAAAGGACTCACTTGTCTGGGCATCTGTGAATGGAATGGGTGCTGGGTGGGCTAATTATAGCTGAGCTTTCATTCACCTGTGGAGTACTTTATCTTATGGCTGTTTAGTTTTTTTATAAAGAAATGCTGTTTTATTCTGAGTGCTTAGGAAAACGGGGTACTGTGTCAACATTTAGAACATTTTTAATCAGTAAATGGTTTAAAATATTTTCTTGACCTTTCTGGAATCTATGAATTTGCTCCTTCTGCTAAAGCCTGCCAAGTTCAATTAAAATGATGATGTAATATAAAATTTTTCACAGCTTTGTTTGCTGGCAAAATGCTTTAAGCCTGCTCTTCCATACCTTGATGTGGACATGATGGATATCTGTAAAGAGAATGGAGCCTATGATGCAAAGCACTTTTTATGTTACTATTATTATGGAGGGATGATCTATACCGGGCTGAAGAACTTCGAAAGAGCACTGTACTTTTATGAACAGGTACTCATCTCTCTAAGATGCCCCTGAGGTTGCCTTGAACTTGTGTGATCAAAGACGTGCACAGCTAGAGTGGATTGATCTCAGGCCTCTGAGTTTCAGGTGGAGGTCCTTTCAAACACTGTTTCTCTGTCATCACGTAAATGGTGGTAAACTGTTCCTTAAGTTGAAGGGCAGTGGTAGTGGAGGGAGGAGTTCTACTGCGTGGGGTCTGATCGAGGCTTTGCCGCTCACACCCTGTCTGATTCAGGTTAAGCTGTGTACAGCCCTTGGCCTTTATATCTTCCTTTGCAGAAAGGGAAGAGATTGAACTGAATGATCTTTGAAGTGTCTTTTTGTTCTAAAACCACGTGTGTTAGGTTTTATTTATTTTAATAAGTAAAACATTCTTATGTGGAAAACCCCTTCCTGCTTTGTGTCTGTGTAATGGCCACTGGTCTGTGTGATGAGATACATTACACAATTTGGTAGAATTTTTTAGAGTCTGAGAAAGAGGTACAATATTGGCTAATACTAGTATTTTAAGAAATTTGTCAGATGTTTATATTTCTTATTACATTCATAGCACATATTAAGGTAATAAAGGATATTCTAAGCCTTGAAGGAGCTCACAGTTTAGTTGAAATGTTAACACATAGATAGACATGCATGGCACGCCTCTCTGACAGAGCATTGCCTCAGTGAGTGGGGGGTTGATAAGCACTGTAAGGGGACCGAGGGAAGAGTCACCAGAAGGTGCTGTTGGGCAGAGATGGTGTCATTAAAGGATGTGTCTAGTCAGGGGCACCTGGCTGGCTTAGTGAGTAGAACACGCAATTCTTAATTTCGGGGTCTTGAGTTCAAGCTCCATGTTGGGTGTAGAGCTTACTCAAAAAAATGATGTGTCTGGTCAAGTAAAATCTTCAAGGTGACTTCTCTTTAAGAGTTTCAGAGTACATAGTTAAAAGTTTGAGTTCTTCACAAAATGATAAAGACACTTCACAGCCACTGAGCAAATTGATCATTTTATAGCCCCAGATGATGGCTGATAACATACTAATGAGCCAGAAATGTCAAGATGACGAGGGCATTAAAAAGGCAGGAAAGTATGCAATGCACTTAGAAAAAAATATTTCTATCACAAATAGTTAAAATGTTAAAAACAAAACATCTTTGATCCAGATAGGAGCCTTTTCACTGAAAGTGTGTTTATCCCCAGATTTTGCCCTAACGACAAACATTGTCTAGTGTTCGACTGCTTCCTGCAGCTGTTTTTGAATAATACACAGGCAGCTGTAGATGGCATTAGTACCTTAATTTTGGAAGGTGATAGATTTTTTTTTTTTTTTTTTACTGCTTAGAAAAATTCCAAGAGGAAGATGTACTTATTGGAAAAAAATCAGATCATATGGCATTATGTAAGCAAAAAGTGAAAGCAGCTCGATCTTCTCACATCACACCACATGTTGACCTACTTGATTTACTAGGCCTTGATTGGTGGGAATGTTTGTTGATTGTGCTATTTCACTATTAGAGCAGCGTTGTGGTAGGAATGATTGTACGTGTATCCACATGCACTTATGTGAGTGTTTCTGTAGACTCTCAAGTACCTCACAGGCTCAGTGGTTTGGGTTTTGATTTGGAATATTTGAGCTGACTTGGGTATGATAGTTTTCATTTCTCCCTGACCTTCATAAATCCTGGTGAAAGAAAGTAGAAAGGCATCCACAGAGTGGGAGAGGATATTTGCAGATCCTATTTCTGATCAGAGTCTTGCAGCCAGTATGTACAAAGACCTATTACAACCCAACAATAAAAAAACTAAAATTTAAAAAGGGTCAATGGATCTGAATAGACATTTCTCCAAAGAAGATACACGAATGGCCAATAAATGCATGAAGATAAGATACTCATCATCGTTAGTGGTCAAGGAAATGCAAATCAAATCCACAATATGATACCAACTCACGCCCAGTAGGATGGCTAGAACTAAAAAGAGACAGCCAACAGTAACTAGCACTGACGAGCAGGTGGAGAATTTGGGATCCTCATAACTGCCCATGGGAGTGTCAAATGGTGTAGCCACTGTGGAAAACAGTCTGGGGTTCCTCAAAATGTTAAACCTAGAGTTACTACCATGACCCAACAATTCCACTCTTAGGAATATACCTGAGGGAAATGAAGACAAATGTCTCCCCCAGAATATGTACACTGATGTTCACAGCCACTTTATTCATAGTGTCCAGGAGGTGAGACAACCCAAATGCCCATCAACTGAGGATGAGTAAACAAAATGTGGTCTAGCCATACAGTGGACTGTTATTCAGCCGTAAAGTGTAATGAGACACCAGTAACTGCTACAACACGCATGAGCCTTGAAAACAAGTGAAAGAAGCCAGTCCAGTCACAAAAGCCCACATGTTTATTATGATGCTGTTTCTATGAAATGTCCAGAACAGGCAAGTCCACAGAGACAAAGTAGCACGACGGTTACCTGGGGCCTGAGGGAGGAGAGCGTGGGGAATGACTGCTAAGGGGTGTGGGGTTTCTTTTTGGAGGGATGGAAGTGTTCTGAAATTAGGTAATGGTCATCAATCGCTGGACAGTACAGTGAATATACCGAGAGCCACTGAGTAGTATACCTGAGAAGCGTCATTTTATAGCATGAGAATCGTGTCTCAATGAAGATGCTATTAAAAATACTAATAGGACATGTAATGTAAGAATTGTTATTTAATTAAAGTGATACGTGTAGCTGATTGCCCTTTCTGTTATGGGGTGCTCTCTCCTCTTGCTCAGGCTATAACTACTCCTGCCATGGCGGTCAGTCACATCATGTTGGAATCCTATAAAAAGTATATTCTAGTTTCTTTGATATTACTTGGAAAAGTACAACAGCTACCGAAATATACGTCTCAAATTGTGGGTAGATTCATTAAGGTGAGTTTTTTAAATGGATGTCTTAGGTGACATGTTAAGTCCATAAGGAAATTGTAATGATAACTAATTCTGTAATTTTCTTTTGTAACAACTTAGCTCTCCCAGCAGCTTCAAGTTAGCAGACATTTAGTAAATTTAATAGCAGACACTTATGGTCTGGGAGCCATACACCCTCTGATCACCTGATTGGGGTGGAATGTTTCTTAGAAATTTGTTTTCAAACTTTTGCTTTGAGTAATAATTGCCATAGATGTTTAGGCTCCTATAAAGTTTGTTTTGTTGTTGTTGTTGTTGTTGTTATTCTTCATTACAGTTTAGCAGAAATACTGAAAAGGCAGTGCTGATTTTATTGAACTCAATCTGCCCAAGCTTTGGGAAATCTTACCAGAGGCCCTATATGAAAACCACAAGTTCTGCTCACTGAACTTTTGTTTTCACTGAGGATCCAGCTTTGGGATTACATTTAAAAATAAATATTTTTTTAACATGTTACCCACAATTGAATTTATTCTATTTTTTTGTAAGATTTTATTTATTTATTTGACAGAGAGAGACACAGTGAAAGAGGGAACACAAGCAGGGGGAGTGGGAGAGGGAGAAGCAGACTTCCTGCAGAGCAGGGAGCCCGACGCAGGGCTCGATCCCAGGACCCTGGGATCATGACCTGAGCCGAAGGCAGATGCTTAATGACTGAGCCACCCAGGCACCCCAAAAATAAATAATTTTTAAAAATTTTTTTAAAATACATGTTCATGGTTTAGAATAAAATTGGGCGGTTCAGAAGGTCATGAGGTCACAGTCATTTGGATAACAATTTTTTTTTAAAGACTTTATTTATTTATTTGACAGAGAGAGAAATCACAAGTAGGCAGGCAGGCAGGCAGAGGGATAGGGAAAAGCAGGCTCCCTGCTGAGCACGGAGCCTGATGCGGGGCTCAATCCCAGGACGCTGGGATCATGACCTGAGCCAAAGGCAGATGCTTAACCGACTGAGCCACCCAGGTGCCCCTGGATAACAATTTTAACCCTGTTCTTCGTTGTATAGAACTCAAAATTTCAGGATATCAATTTGAAAATCTTCCCAATGAGAAGATTTTTATGCTGTCTTATTGAAGATGGCCAAGTGTTCTTTGCCAAAGACCCTTATTGTGGTTCTTAGGGCTCTAGGCTGCCCAGTCATGGATGGAGGGGTGGTGGTTAAGAGAAATTCCCTCTAATCGCATGGAAGAGTGATGGGCAGGGTAGGTTTAGGGTAGCCATTCTCAGATCATTTTGGAGAACTGCATGGTCCCTTCAGGTGGCCCTTGAGCTGCCCTGTTTTAGTAAAAATGTTTTTATAAAGTGATGTCTTCATGACTGCAGGGTGTCATTCACAAGCATTAGTAGTTTATTTATGAGGATATCATCCATGGTAAAGAACAGACTTCAGAGTAGAGATAGAGGCTTGAACCCAATTTCTACCTGTGCCCCTGATGACCACCCCACATTCTTTCAGACCTCTGCCCCAATTTCTTTCTTTCTTTTTTTTTTTTTAAGATTTTATTTATTTATCTGACAGATAGACAGTGAGAGAGGGAACACAAGCAGAGGGAGTGGGAGAGGGAGAAGCAGGCTTCCTGCTGAGCAGGGAGCCCGATGTGGGGCTCAATCCCAGGACCCTGGGATCATGACCTGAGCTGAAGGCAGACGCTTAACGACTGAGCCACCCAGGCGTCCCTCTGCCCCAATTTCTTAATATTTAAAATAGAGGATAACGCATATAAAATCCCTAAAGCAGCTCAGGGTCTTAGTAGGCCTTCAACCACTGTTAGTTCTCTTGTTCTGTCTTCTTTTTTCTTATCAAAAAAGAGCAGATGATCCTGTTGCATTTGATGAGGTATGTGTTTGTGTGTGAGAAGGTTTGCAAGAGAGTTGAGAATGATGGGAGATTTTGCCTTCTTTTTTCCCAGTGTAATTACCTGTAAAAACTAGACATTCGCTTTGGGTAAATTATAAGTTGTTAGGTAACAGTAAAGGACAGTGAATGTACTTGTTCAAAACATAGTAGCATGTCTTCTTTTGCTTTCTATACGAAGTGTATGTCTCTACTTCTTTAATCTGATTTTTTCCCGCCTTTAAACCTGTAGCCTCTTAGCAATGCGTACCATGAGTTAGCACAAGTCTATTCAACCAATAATCCCTCAGAACTCCGCAACCTGGTGAACAAGCACAGCGAGACTTTTACTCGTGATAACAACATGGGGCTGGTGAAGCAATGCCTGTCTTCTCTTTATAAGAAGAATATTCAAAGGCTAACCAAGGTGAGGCAAGTGACACCCTCAGATAGCATCTCCTGATTTCTCCGGGGCCTTCCCCTCTTCTCTCCCCTTCTCAGTGCCGAGGAAGCAGAGACAGGGATAAAGTGTGGCAGGATATCTCTACTAAGCAACAACTTTCACAACTGATGACTTAGAAAGAGTTTGATTTATACCTTTTGGTCTTTTCAGGGCTAGAGCAGGGTATTTGAGAAGAGGAACAGGTGAAGATGAAGACAGGTAGGAGATACGGCTCCATGGGGAGGCAGAGAAAGGTAGCCTGAGAGAGGTCAACAGAGCCAGGGGCAGACAGGGTAGAACTAACAATGCACACACGGGTCCCCTGTGACCAGCGCGGAACCTCTTGGGCTGTGCTGATCTCTGTTCGAACTTCTTACTTGAACATGGCACTGCCCTGACATTGCCACTTAGGCTAGAGGTGAGTGAGCTATGTGCAGGAGGTAGGAGGTAAGCCAGTTGCACGATTTTTATTTTCAAAATGAAAGGAAGGTGGTGGTTTTGGATGACAAGAAACATGCTGATTACCTAGTGTGCAAACAGTACAAGAAAGTATAGAAGAAACATGAAATCTCAGGTGACCTCCAAAGGCACGTGCTGCAGGTAACAGGGAGCGGAGAGCAGCTTAAACCTACAGGATTGCTTTTACTGGGTGGAGGGTCTGACAGTGGGTGGACCTGGAGAGCCAGAGAGTGGGGAGAAGCCAGAGTCGTGGAGGCAGGTAGGCCGAGCAGGAGTATAGGACATTTAAGTCTTCACTTGTCTTAAACTGCTTATGGACTTCTTTACGACTTAACAATAATTTCATTGTCTTGGATGCTACTCTCTGAAGTAAAGTACGTGTAGATTTTTTGGTCATTGGCTTATTACAGTCTCAGCCTTGGGCTTTTAACACGCTCTGCTCTGAGAAGACAGTTGCTGTAAATATTACCAGCGTTCCTTAATGAAAGAGCTCTTTCGGTGTGTTCCCGAAAGGGGGCGTTTTCCGGTCCCCTGCAGAGCAGTGGTAAACACTCACTTCCTTCGAAGCCCCCATGTGCTTTATATACTTTAGCTTGGAATTTTGAAGAACAAATGCGATGTCGTCTACTATATTTAATAGGTAATACATCTACAATACAACATTCAAAAGATACAGAAATCTCCATCCGCTTCCTGTACCCTAGCCACCTGTTTTCTTTCTTCAGAGGCAACCCGGCATTACCAGGTTCTCAGGTGGCCTTCTAGAGCACGTCTGTGCACATACGCCTGCACGCACACCCTCTCTCTCACAGATACACATGCTCTCTGTCCCATGCACACTGTTCATTCTCCTTTTTTATATTTAATGGTACACGTTATCATTCTCGGATTCTCTTTCAGTCCATGAGAAGTATCCTTTTTAATTTTTTTTTTTTTTTTTTTTTTTTTACAACTGCATAGGAGTGTTTGACGCAGTTGTACCAGACTGCGCTGACCTGCCCTCTGTTGGCGGACGTTTAAGTGGTTCTAGTCCTTTGCTCTCACAGACAGTGCTGCAGTAAAAATAACCTAGTGCATATGTTTCTCAGACACATAGGAAAGTATATGCAGGATACATTTCTAGAAGTCATTACTCCTCTAGGAGACTGATGATTAAAGCCACAGGTTTCATCAACTTCAAGTCATCTACACATTTTGCACAGTAATGGAAAGCAGATTTTCAGTGATTCGTTAGAGCTCTCTACACAGTTAATAAAATGTATGTCCTCAGTTGTTTCTACCTGTGATTAATTCTACTTCTGGATTTCAGACCTTTTTAACATTATCATTACAAGATATGGCAAGTCGTGTGCAGTTATCTGGACCTCAGGAGGCAGAGAAATATGTCTTACACATGGTAAGTGAGTTTTCACTTTTAAAAAAGTTAATTAGTGGATTTTTGTCCCTGTGAAAGTCATAGGTGTTCATTGTAGAAACTATTAAAAAAGAGAAAGAGGGATGCCTGGGCGGCTCAGTTGGTTAAGCGGCTGCCTGCGGCTTAGGTCACGATCCCTCAGCAGGGAGCCTGCTTCTCCCTCTGCCTGCCGCTCCCCCTGCTTGTGCTCTTTCTCTCTCTCTCTGGCAAATAAAGAAATAAAATCTTTAAAAAAAGAGAGAGAGAGAAAGAGAGGGACATCCCAGGTCAACCTCTGGACATTTTGATTTACTTCCTTAAAATCTATGGGGTTTTCCACTCTTATGTACTCATAAGATATGCATGGTGTGTCCTGTTACATTTTTATTTATTTATTTATTTATTTATTTATTTATTTTTCTTTTTTTTTTTTTTAAAGATTTTATTTATTTATTTGAGAGAGAGAATGAGATAGAGCATGAGAGGGGGGAGGGTCCGAGGGAGAAGCAGACTCACTGCTGAGCAGGGAGCCCGATGCGGGACTCGATCCTGGGACTCCAGGATCATGACCTGAGCCAAAGGCAGTCGCTTAACCAACTGAGCCACCCAGGCGCCCCGTCCTATTACATTTTTAAAACACTTGTGAGGGACGCCTGGGTGGCTCAGTCATTAAGCGTCTGCCTTCGGCTCAGGTCATAATCCCAGGGTCCTGGGATCAAGCCCCTCATCGGGCTCCCTGCTCTGCTGGAAGCCTGCTTCTCCCTCTGCCACTCTCCCTGCTTGTGTTCCCTCTCTCGCTGTGTCTCTCTCTGTCAAATAAATAAATAAAATCTTAAAAAAAAAAAAAAAGCACTTGTGAAATAGTTCAGATGTACCAAGAGTCATAAAGCAGTGCTACTCAATGTGCTGGTCCATGATGACGTCATGAACTTGTGTCCATATATAGGTCATGGCATTGCTGCCCACACCAAGGATGTCCTGTTCACCTAGAGAGTGAACAGTCGTTGACTGGGATCTGACTTGAGCCCCTTACCTGCCTGTGGGCCATCGTCAGTTCATGACTACACTCAGAGCAGTATCTGTAATAAAGGGGGCTAAAGCAGGCACCATCTGAGTGCCTGCCTTCAGAAATCAGATATTAGCAATATCCCTGCTGGTAACGTCCCAGTTGCATCTCTCCACTCCCCAAATTTGGATAAGCGTCATTTAAATGAGGACATGGTAGGGGCGCCTGGGTGGCTCAGTTGATTAAGCGTCTGCCTTCAGTTCAGGTCGTGATCTTGGGGTCCTGGGATCGAGCCCCCGGTCAGGCAAATCTTGCATGTAACAAGTCAGCATTTTACATTTTTCTGCTAATGATCTCCCCCTCTGATTTCGGGAGCACTGCCATGTCAGGATTAGGAGTAATAAAACTATTTTCCATTGTGATAATGGAGTACTTTATTTCCATAAGGCAATTTACAAATGTTTTGAAGTTTTTTTCCTTCAACCGAATTCTCAACACACACACACACACACACACACCCCAAACAAAATCTGTCACACACACACACACACACACACACACACACACACACACACACACCACACACACACACACACACACACACAAACAAAATCTGTCACACACACACACACACACACACACACACACACACACACACACACACACACACAAAATCTGTCTGACTTGAGCAACCATGGAGTGCCTGTCAGGAGCACCTTGCTAAGCCCCACAGGGGTTACACAGACTGAGTAAGCTACACAGTGCTCCCAGGAAACTCACTCTTTGGTGGGTGAAAAGAAATGCATGAGTGTTTATGACAGCTGTGAGGACACGCGAGCTAGGGAAGTGCTTTGAGGGATCAGAGCAGGGGGATGGGTTTTGAACCCTGTGTGACCAACCCAGACAGACCCTGACAGGCGCTGGATCAACCAGGCCTCTTTTGTCTACTAGGGGACATTTGGCAATGTCTGAAGATATTTCTGGTTGTCACAACTAGGGGTCCTAACATCTAGTGGATAGAGGCCAGAGGTGCTCCTATATATCCTGCAATGCGGAGGACTGCTCCCACAGCAGACAGTGATCCAGCCCAGGATAGCCGCACTGCCAAGCTTGGGTGTGCGCTCAAGACTCGCCCTAGACATAAGGTCTATGAGGGTGGGGATTGTTGTGGGGTGGTTTTTGTGTTTGTTTTTGTTTTTTAATAAGACATCTTTTTTTTTTTTTTTTTAGAGCAGTTTGAGGTTCACAGCAAAATTGAGGGGAAGGTACAGAGATATCCCATATGCCCCCTGCCCCTGCCCATCCACAGCTTTCTCCATTATCAGCAACCCTCACCAGACTGGCACATGTGTTATAGTTGCTGAACCTCTCCAGACACATGGTCATTCAGAGTCTCTAGTTTACATGAGGGTTCACTCTTGGTGGTGTACATTCTATAGATTTGGACAAATGTATAATGACATGTAGCCATCATTGTGGTATCATACAGAGTTCTTTTTACTGCCCTAAAAATCCTCTGTGCTCTGCCTTTTCATCCCACCCCTGGCAACCACTGATCTTTTTTATTGTTGCCATAGTTTTGCTTTTTCCAGAATGTCATATAGTTGGAATCCTACACTATGTAGTGTAGCCTTTCCACATTGGCTTATTTCATTTAGTAATCAAAATTTAAGTTTCCTCAGTGTCTTTTCATGACTTGACAGCTCATTTCCTTTTAGTGCAGAGTAATATTCCATTGCCTGGATGTGGCACAGTTTATCCATTCGCCTCCTGAAGGACATCTTGGTTGCTCTCAAAGTTTGGCAATTATGAGTAAAGCGGCTATAAACATCCATGTCAGGTTTTTGTGTGAATATGTTTTCAGCTCCTTTGGGTAAATACCAAGGAGTGTGATTGCTGGATCATATGGTAAGACTATGTTTAGTTTTGTGAGAAGCTGCCAAACTGTCTTCCAAAGTGGCAGCACCATTTTGCATTCCCACCAGCAATGAAAGAGAGGTCTATTGGCCCACATCCTCACCGGCATGTGATGTTGTCAGTGTTCCAGATTTTAGCCACTGTAATAGGCGTATAGTGGTATCACAGTTTAATTTGCACTTCTCTGATGATATATGATGTGAAGCATCTTTTCATATGCTTATTTGCCATCTGTATGTGGAGGTATCTGTTCAGGTCTTTGGCCCATTTTTTAATCTGTTTTCTTGAGTTTTAAGAGTTCTGTGTGTGTGTGTGTGTGTGTGTGTGTGTGTGTGTGTGTGTGTGTGTATTTTTTTAGCCGATCGCTATGCTCAATGTGAGGCTTGAACTCACGGCCTTGAGATCAGGAGTCACATGCTCCACTGACTAAGCCAACTAGGCCAATTCTTTGTACATTTGTGTATAACAGTTCTTTGTCAGATGTGTCTTTTGCAAATATTTTCTCCCAGTCTGTGGCCTGTCTTATCTTGACATTGTGTTTTGCAGAGAGGAGCTTTTAATTTTAATGGAGCCCAGCTTATCCATTAATTTTTTTCATGGATTGTGTCATTAGTGTTATATCTAAAAAGTTATCATCACACCCAAGATCATTTAGGTTTTCTCCTACACTATCTTCTGGGAGTTTTATATTTTTGCGTTTTACCTTTAGATCTGTGACCCATTTGAATTGATTTTTGTTAAGGATGTGAAGTCTGTGTCTAGATTGATTTTTTTGCATGTGGTTGTCCAGTTGTTCAAGTACCATTTGTTGGAAAGACTCTTTGCTCCATTGTGTTGCCTTTGCTCTTTTGTCAAAGATCTGATGACTACTTATGTAGGCCTATTTCTGGGCTCTGTTCTGTTCCACTTTACATTTGTCTGTTCTTTCACCCATACCACATTGCCTTGATTACTGTAGCTTTATAGGAAGTGCTAAGGTCGGGTAGTACAAGTCCTCCAACTTTGTTCTTCTCCTTTAACATTCTGGGTCTTTTGTCCCTTCACATAAACTTGAGAATCAGTTTGTTGATACCCATAAAATAATTTGCTGGGGGGCGCCTGGGTGGCTCAGTCGTTAAGCGTCTGCCTTCGGCTCGGGTCATGGTCCCGGGGTCCTGGGATCGAGCCCCGCATCGGGGTCCGTGCTCCGTGGGAAGCCTGCTTCTCCCTCACCCACTCCCCGTTTGTGTTCCTGCTCTCACTGTCTCTCACTCTGTCAAACAAATAAATCTTTAAAAATAATAATAATAATTTGCTGGGATTTTGACTGGGCTTATGTTGAAACTATAAATCAAATTGAGAGGAACGGACATCTTGACAATAGGGAGTCTTCCTATTTGTGCACCTGGAATATCTCTCCATTTATTTAGTCCTTTTTGATTTCCTTTCTTATCCTTTGATTTTCCTCATAGATCTTGTACATATTTTGTTCGATTTATTTCTAAGTCCTTCATTTGGGGTTGGGAGTATGCTAATGTAAACTTATTGTTTTGATTTATTTTTTTTTTCAAAGTTTGAGTGTTTATTAGAATTTTTAAATAAACAGAACTGTGACTTTAATTTCACATCTTGCTTTTGACAAAGGAGATGCCACCAGAGCACAGCAACAAACTCCTGTCCCAAGCCAGGGATTGACCAGTATTCCCCCTCCTAGACCCACCCCTCCTCGATCTCAAGACCCTTTTCTGCTTACTTCCCAACTAAACAACATGACTGGCAAATGAAGCCAGCATGAAACCTGTATCAAAAACCAATGCGTCAGTTTGCAGTGACCCACTGCATGATGTTGCCATTTCTAGTCAAGGACCGAGCGTTCTCCCATACCACTTCTCAGCAGAAGATGGACCTTTTGCATCCCGGCGGGAGACAAATTTACTATTTCTGAGCATGCTCCATGGTGCAATTCCAAGTGCTGTCACATTGCAAAGATAAGCAGACACCTGAATTTTCCTCCTGGGTACTTTTTGGGAGCTTAACATGGTTACCCGGGATGGGGACGGGACCGTACACCTACACTTGACCCAGTACAGCCGATGCTTCCACACAAGGACAATATCCAGTTCAGTGCGGTGTAAGGCACGGATGCACAAGGAGAGAGGCCATTGTCAGTGATAAGTAGCATTATGGAAAAAATTCCAACCTGCAGGATAGAAACAGTGCTTGATGCTCCAGGTTTTTTGTTGTTGTTGTTTTTTTACAGATTTTATTTATTTATTTGACAGAGAGAGATGGCTAGAGAGGGAACACAAGCAGGGGAGTGGGAGAGGGAGAAGTAGGTTCCTGGCCGAGCAGGGAGCCCGACATGGGGCTCGATCTCAGGACCCTGGGATCATGACATGAGCCGAAGGCAGACACTTAACCGACTGAGCCACCAGGCGCCCCTGAATTATTTACTTCAAAATGGTTAATTTACATTATGTGAAACTTAGTAAAAAATTGTAAGGACAGGTGTGTATGTATGTGTGTGTGTTTTGCACCCCTTAGCATCTGTAATGGTGCCTAGCACATAGTAGGTGTTCAATAAATACTTGTTGAATAAACAGATGGTGCTTAAAAAATACGAAAACAAATTTATTGCTTTTTGTCCTTTGCCCCGATTAGATTGAAACACTATAGCTCTGCATAGTGTCCAGGTCTAAACTACTTTCCTGATTTCCTTTTTTTACAGATAGAGGATGGTGAAATTTTTGCAAGTATTAATCAGAAGGACGGTATGGTCAGTTTCCATGATAACCCTGAAAAATATAATAATCCAGCCATGCTTCATAACATCGACCAGGAGGTAAATATGAATGCCAGGTTTTGATTTGTTTGTTTGTTTTGATTGATGTTTGAGATGCTGTATTTGAAATACTGCCTCCATGATCCTGGACAATTTTAGTTTTAAATACAGGTAGTTCCAAATGGTTTCTAGAAAAACCATAGTTCCTAGAAAGTTATCTTTAAAACAGTCATTGCTTCAACCTCTCCCAGACTGAATGGTTATAACAAGTAAATGGTGGGCTGGATTTCCCATCAGCTCACCAGAGCCTAGTTTAGGCACTAAAACACTTTAGTCTTACAGTCGGTACAGTTTTATTCACACCCAACCACCATTTATAACGTAGAGCCTCATCTCTGCGGGAGGTGTGGGAGGGAGCGGGGTGGCTGAGGGAGGAAGGCCGTCCCTCGGTTCCCTGTAGGGCAGCCGCCAGGGGCCGGAGCGGGGTCCCCTTTGCAGCTTCTGAGGTCACGCTGCTCTGAGTACCCCTCTGGGTTTGAGACATGAGTTGGGATTGTGCGGGCAGTCTGTGTTCCTTACCTCAGGCATTACATCTCAGAAGCCTAAAAGCAATTATTAAGAGTAACATAGGATACTTCCACACTCCCCTTTTTTGCAGTTTAAAATCCAGAAACCCATGAAAACTGGAGGTTTTTGGTAACTCAGTGTGATGGTGAATTTCACCCAAAATGATGTATGGTCTTTATCTCGCTTAGGATGTTTATTTTTAGGTTTCACTGCAAAAGATATTAATGTGTTCGATTATGGGGTGCTGCCCTAGATCCTGCTGGGTTGTTAGTTAATTTATAGTACTTGTACTCTGTTAATTTTCTGCATTCAAAAAATTCTGATTCCAAAACCTGTGTAGCCACAGGTGTTTTAGATCATGGGATTGTGAACCTATAGCACCGATATTAATACTCTAGGTTAAAAAGGAGGTAAACTGACCTAAACTCACTTCCTAATAACCACCTTCAAACGTGTCTATCACCAGATGCTGAAGTGCATAGAGCTGGATGAGCGACTGAAGGCCATGGACCAGGAGATCACAGTGAACCCCCAGTTTGTACAAAAGGTGATTAGGGTTCCCTTTATTAACTAGAAGTGGCCTGGATAGAAAAGGAGAGGTTATTTCCTCATCAGGAACGTGAGCTTGATTTGAGATTAAATGTTTAGTTGCCCAAAGTTCTTGAAAATCTTTGTCGCTAAGTTCACATTTTCAAACTACAGCCTCTCCAGTTGTACACAGGGTGACTGTCCTTGCGAAGGGATGGGGTGTGCTTGTTTGGGGCTGGTGGGAAACCTTTGGCAAGAGCAAACATAAATAGATTGTCTCACTTTCTTCTTCACAGAGCATGGGGTCACAAGAAGATGATTCTGGAAACAAACCATCTAGTTACTCTTGAAACTAACGTCCATCCTGAGTTAGATGAGAGAAATTTATCACCTTGGCCAGTGGCAAGTGTTAGGAGGGCAGCAGGGAAGACCAAGCCTGTTTGACCTGGACATTGAGAGATTACATTTTGTTTTGACATCTTCAGTCCTATGTGCTTTAAGAAAACCATTCTCTCTGCCAAGAAAGGAAAAAAAAAATCAAACTTTAAAGTCTGTTGTGGATTTATTTATCCTCAGATTAATGTTGTTATTGCATTAAATCTACCTTTTTGTTTTAAATTACTTGAACATTGATGTGTCTTCTGTATCACTTTTTTCTCCCTCTGAAGAGTTTTTAAAGGATATATTCATTGTGAACAGAAAGAGTTAAACTTCAGGAATTTGGGGAAGATTTCAATCTAAAGTTTGATATTGGTTACCTTTAAAGAGAAAAAAAAAGTCTGGGAGAGTTCATAACGCAGAAGCTAAATCTTTATAAATAGAATTAACATGCATTTTAGTGACAGTTAAACTGTGAATTCAAGAGATGCTGTTGCACTCTTTCTAACCTGTGGTGTGTGCTACATTCTTTTGTAGTCTTGGGAATGGCTTTTTTAGGAGACCAGTGCCAGACTTTCCCACATTTTCTTCCAGAATCATTTTCAGTTAAGCTACATGGCTGCATTTTGATTATTATGTTCGGGGTCTCTCAACGGAAGTCTGAAATGTGTCTGATGAGGACTCACCGATTAAGCCAGGGAATGGTGCGGGGTCTTTGTAAAGTGTGATAAGATTAAATTAGAATTTAGTCTTTGAAACTCTCTCTCTTGCTAGCAGCATTCACTTTTTAAAATGTGTCAACTTGTATAGCCGGACACATTTTCATTATTTACAGAAAGAAACTGACACCTCAGGAGTCGTGTCAAGTTGCCCCTAATAGAGAGTCTTTGGGGGTCATATGGTCTGGGGCGGCACCTACTCTACTTTGCTGCACAGAAGTAGCCACGGACAGTGAGCTCCAATAGAGCAGATGCAAAAATAGGTGGAGGGCTGGATTTGCCCCTTCATCAAAACCCTCAAATTCCCTAGCTCAAATCAGTGCTGCTTGTGGGCTGCGTCATTCCTACTTACGTTTACCTGGACCTATACTTAGGAAAGAGAAAATATTTCATAGAAATTTTCCTTTTATCAGGATAGTGAATTACAGACTTTTTTTTTTTTAAACAAATTAGACAACTTCATGATTTACCGGGATCTAAATTAAAATCACCTAAAATGTGTTTGAGAATCCTAGTAGCTGCCAGTCATGGTGACTTTAAGAATAATTCTCTTGTGCGCTTCTAATGAAGTGGTCACGATTCGTTTTTCCTACAATGACTTCATTAAAACCCCACTATTAGCGAACCACACGTCCTTGCCCCTCCTGTCTCAGTGTGTCTCAGCTTCACACCCACCTTAACGTATTTTCTGATTCTGGGGCTAGAACTCTGCACACCACATTTCTTTTGCCAACAAGACGCAGACTGGAAGGCTGGGGAGGAAAAAAGGACGGGCTCCCCACTGTCCGCTTCCCATTAAAGAGTAAAACCCCAGCTCTTTGCCCTTAACAAGGATGGTTCAGCGCAGCAGTGAGGCCCCGGTTGTGTTTCCCGCGCTCGTAGAACTAGCCTCGTACCCGCTGAGAGATGCCAACCTCAGAAGGTGGGCCTCCCTCCCCTGCCCACGTAGCTTGGGGACCCAGTTCTACTGGGTACCTCCCACCTTCTAAATTCTGTTAATGCTAACCTCTTTCCCTTGCCCCCCAAGCCCTAAGGGTGATACCTACTTCCTGCAGTATCTACCTCAGTGAGACACGGTCCGCCCGCCTGTCCAACACCCGGTTAATGCATCTATTAAATCATTTCTGTTAAAGAAACTGGTGAGTGGTTTCTCTCTTGACAGGAGTTCTGAAGATCTTAGATCAAGGAGATGAGAGAATCGAAGACTTCGCACATGCTGCCTTCTGGAAAATAGGTCACCTGGCTATGCCTGTGTCTTGTTTTTGAATAGTTACTAGAATCTATTTGCTGAATAGTCTGCTTGCTGAATCTGTTTGCACGAATAGTTAAGATACCCTTAGCTGTTCCTCTGAGTTAATTCTCAGCAGCAAATTCCTTTGTGAACAAGTTTACTTAGGAATACCTGTTGTGTTTTTGATGGCACCAGAACATGGTGAGTTTGCGCCCAGGGAATTAAGGCAGTTTCTGAGGTCCAGGGATGTAGCCTTCGGTTGGTGTTCATTAGCGGACCTACCAGTTTTCTGAGGACTTTACAAGTCCATCTTTTCACGGTAATATTAAATGTTAATAAGTACTCTGGATTAATGAGGACAATTGCCCTCAGATGTCGGTACGTGCCTTATGTATTTATGTTTCTTTTTTTTTTTTTAAGATTTTATTTATCTGACAGAGACACAGCGAGAGAGGGAACACAAGCAGGGGGAGTGGGAGAGGGAGAAGCAGACCTCCCGCCAAGCAGGGAGCCCGATGCGGGGCTCGATCCCAGGACCCTGGGATCATGACCTGAGCCGAAGGCAGACGCTTAACGACTGAGCCACCCAGGCGCCCCTGTATTTGTTTCTATTTCTACTGGTACCAAGTAAACCACCCAAAGAGACTAGGTTTAACTTTTTATATAGACTTTCTTAAATGCGTATGCTTGATCCGAATGATCTCCAATTTGGGATATATTAGTATAAGGTATTATTTAAAGAAATACCTGGTTGCATGTTTTTGAAATGTAGGAGATGTTTTCTGAGCCCAAGAATGGTACCAATGGGCAATAAAGCAGTGAGATTTGTGGGATTTTTCTGCCTTGTATGGATGGCACCTCCTTTGTTTAGTAAATTAAAATCCTAAACAATGCTAGGTGATAGAACAGTACTCTAAAAGGTGCCTTAATAAGAGAGTGATGCCTGGTAATCTAATCAGGGACAAATACTTTTCTAACAAACAATTTGGCAGAGGGGAAACCTAAGTCTTGCGTTTTTAGGTGCTGAACTGTTGGTGTTCATTGTGGACCTACCTTGTTCAAGTTCCCTCAAGTTATGCCAACGGTCAGTTGTATTCTAATTCTCTCCCCCCCCCCCCCCCGCCCCGCTTGCTTTTCAAAGATGCTGTTTGGGCTTTCTAAGTGCTAAGTTTCTGGGGTGCAACTTGAAATGGTAACCAATTTGTAGAAGAAAACATTATTTGTACATAAGTCTGAGCAGTTGCAAAAGGCCCAGAGAAAATAAATGTCTGGGTAAATCAGATTATTGTGAAAAGGAAAAATCAGTGGTACCCTTTATAGGCAGTTGAATTAATGTTGGTAAACAAAGAAAAAAATCCTATCTGCATCCTTTCCTAAAATCAAAAGTTGAGACCAAGAGAACTTCTGCTAATTGTAAAAGGCATTTGACAAGCCTGAATCCATAATGACGTGATAAAGTTTATTATTAGATGTGAAGAAAGCACTTGGTATTTAATATTTAACAAGCAACTAGTATTAAATTAAAACACCAAAGCCTTTCAGTTGAATTCTAACTGGGAGGAGAGGGCTAATTTTTAAAAGCTTTCTGAACGTGCTATGATTTAAAAACAAAACAAAACAAAACAAAAACTAAATTAACACTAGAAGCTTTTTTATTTGTCTTTTTTTTTTTTTTAAAGTAGGCTCCACACCCAACATAGGGCTTGAATTCATGACCCCAAGATCAAGAGTCACATGCTCTACTAACTGAGCCAGCCAGGCACCCCACCAGGGGCTTTTCTTTAAGAGAAAATATTAAACTACTAATAGTCCTTGCAACTAGCTGGACACCTTATATGCAGAGTTAATTGTCTAATAACCTGAAACTTCAAACCGACTTAGAGGTTGTGCATGAGATCTACCTCCTGAACCCACTATTTGCTATCTTTCAGCAGCCGGAAAGACCCCCAAACTTAAACACATCAGAAAACACATGTTATTTTGGATGATGGAAGAAAGGAAAGCTTAGATTATTATTTTTATAACCAGGAATCTACTGTAGTTCCCTTAAAATAATGAGATGTGATTAAATATATTAGATCCAATTGCTCACAAATGAAAATACCTCTCCCTCCTGAAACTGAAAACTGATGTAGGGACATGGTGGTTTGACTCAGAGATAAAGCCCATCTGTATTCCAGCTATGTAAGACCGCACGTTGGTAAAGATACACCTCAAAACCTCTCTGAGGAATTTTCTAAGGAGACTTGACTTGGCTCCATGGTCTTGGCAACTGGTGTCCCTGAAGCATTCCGTCCGTCTGAATGATGAGCTGTCAATACCTAGTCAATCAAATCTCTTGGTTAGCAGTAGGAAGTCAGAAAAGCATCAGGCAATCTTTAATTCTGATTGGGCCCATTTCACTGGTGGAAAAAACATGTTCTGGACTATAAATGCCAGGCAGTGTGGTACATACAATGCTTTTGGTAACTTTTCATAAAATTCTTATTACAGGATACAAGCTTTGAGTTTAGCATGGTATTTCATTTGGTTGAAATTGCATTATTATATTTATATGTTAATAACTGGCATTTTTGCCGGTTTTGCTTCCTCACTGATGATGTGGGCCACATTTTCTGACTTCTAAGATGTCTGTCATTCAATGTCCTTGAAGGTTTATACTGTGTGAGAAACCAGTGTAATTAACCTTTGGCTCAATTCACTGAGGCAAGGAATTGGCATGTAGTTGTTACTTTTAAACAGATTATTTATAGGTTTGAGAAACACCTCCAGAAGAGGAGGTGGCTGAAGCCAGTGGTGCTGGAGAGGGTATTTTATGTCATAGATGGAGTCCGGCTGTAGTTAAATGCACATGGAGTTGTATTGAAAATCACAGTGGTTGAATAAACCGTCTTCCACTTGGGACCTTCATTAGCCTATCATCATGGAAATAAGGTTGTGCCCTCCACTAAGAAACTGAGGACATTAATTCCTCACATCAGTTACAAGACAGGAACAAATATTTTTTTTCTTGGCGTAAAACCTGTCTAACCAATGTTAGTTTCAAGAACAGCTACCAGTAAGAGAAAAATGGGGGAAAAAGCTTACAAAAGAAAAGAAACAAAATGGGAAAAGAAAAAGGGAAACAAAACGAAACAAAAAACATCTTCCTGGCTTCTTGATTGAAACCGTAGAATATGCAAGCAGATTTTAAAAAATACATATTCATCTCCTTTCACTGTGAAGTGAAAATAGTCATGGTTATTGAAATTTTTGGAAAGTTTTGTAAATTACTTAGTGTGGAAGTCAATTAAGCAGATTTGTATTTGGCATTGCTGCTGTGGTCATTTTCAGGGTGAATCCTGTTCATTTGACAAATGTTGAAATGATGTTTTCTCTTAGAAATTGTAAAGGCACAGCCACACAAGGAGGCTTGCACCTTTCCATTAAAGCTTTCAAAGAATTTTGCAAACTGAGTAAAATTCAAGTATCTGAATTGTTGGCGGCGAAAATAAAAAACAGAATTCCAAATCAGTACATCGTCGCGGGTTTTCTGTTGTTGTTTGCTTCAAAAATTATCTTGTGACTTACGAGACAATATATTATGTTTGTGCTGTCCAATATCATGAGGAATTGGATTGGTAAGACTAAGTAAACATACAAAGGCAAGGCCTAACCTCATAACTCCCACACTCCTTAAGCTTTTATCACGCCACTAAAGACAGAAAACAAATTGCAATTTCATTCTTTCCTCTCTTCAGTGTAATGCAGAATTTCAAAGAAAGAAGTGATCGCGGTGATTTTAAAGAAATAATACAACCAGCGACTTCTCCTTCCTAATGGTTGAGGCTTTTCCCCCAACACTCGACGACAACCACCCTCCGGACACCCCCTGCGGGAGCCATACGAACCAGGACTCCGAGGTGAAGCGCCCACTGCGGAGGTCAGCGGTCTTTGGTCCGACCCGACACAAGGTGGCAGCACCGTCTCGCAGCTCCAACGAGTTTCCCGTGGTCCAGGGTGTGATGCGAGTCCCTCTGGTTCTTCCCTCTAAAGGCCCACATCACATCACGCACTGAGGGCTTCACAATTAATCTTTAGGCAGACAGACGGACTAACAGGCGCCCAAGTGTTAAATATATATATTATTTAACAATTGACTAATATTTTTTAAAAACCGTGGACGTATTATCGTTCGGGTAGGCCAGTGCATCACGCACATGCGCACTCCGCCGCACCCCACCTCCAGTCGCCGACCTAGCCTCCCAACCGCGACGCGCGGTTGCCCCACATCACGTGACGGCCCCCTCCCGGCCCCCTGCCCGCACGTCCCACAGAAGACGGGTGCCATCGGCAGTTTAATCAAAGCCAACGGTGACACCATAAGCCACTGCCCCGCTCTTTATAATGTCGAGACGTTCTATTTCTTTCTCTCTTCGGTGTGGACCGGGAGTACTAGGTTGGCTATATTTTCCCTCAAATCTCTTTCTTAAACGTTTTTTTTTTTTTTAATTTTAAGTATTCCCCCCCATTCCTCTTTGAAATGGTTTCTTTCACTAGCCCTGCCGGTGAGGCTGGAACCATTCCGTACTTCTCGGTGGGGGGAGGCGCGGAAGTCGGGCGGCGGAAGAGGCAGGTGTCGGGCAGCCGCTTCAGGTTCCCCGCCAGAGTTCGGAGTTGCCGAGCTCGCGCGGTCTTCTCGCGTGTGCGGGCTGGGCGAGGCCCCGCTCGCTTCACGGTGCACAGGTGCGCTCGGCCAGCCCACGCCCCCCCCCGCGCGGTGGGCGAATGGTACGTCCCGGCCGAGTCACGCGCCTTGGGCTCGGCGCCGCAGCAGCAGCAGCCGCGGCCCCGGGTGAGTGAGGCTTCCGGGACCCGAGCTGAGGTTCCCCCGCGGGACGGGAGGTGCGGGGGCTCGCGAGGCCAGGCGGGCGTCCCGGCGGGGCTTGGGCTCGAAGAGGGGGCCCAGGGCGGGTCCTGCGAGGGAGACGCTGTCAGGTGCGCCGCGGCCCGAGCGCCGGAGCCGGGCTCGGAGCTCTCCCGGCCGGTGGGAATTCGTCTCCGCCGCGCCCCCGGGGGTCGGTGCCCGTGCGGGAGCGCGTCCCGGAGCGGCCCCCTGGCTTGTCCAGGTCGTTGGAACCCGGGCTGTCGGGCTGCTTCCTGGAGGTTGAGGGGAGCCTGGCTTCCGGGAGGAGGGCTTAGGAAGGGACGGGTGGTGGCGGCGGGCGGGAGCCGCTGGGGGCCCGAGGGCCTTGGAGAAGCCTGACAGCCTTCGGGGTATAGCTGTGCGGCACCAGTGCGCTTCGAGTTGGTGCGCGGTGTTGGTGATCGGGGAGGTTAGGGGCCAGCGTGGAAGGGGTGGCGAGAACCTGAGATGTGGCGGGGGGTGGGGGGGGGGTCGCTGATCCGCGGACGGTAAAGGAATGAGGACCGTGACATGGGTTCAGACCCCGTCATGGTCGTTGATTCTTTTCTCCTTTACTGTTGCCAGGACACTGCACTCTTGGCCTTCCCTGCCACGCACGTTTTGCCTTACCCCTGGTTTAGGGAAGAGGGTGTGTGTCATGATTGTTTTTCTCCCAGGCTGGCATTCTGAGGCGGGCACTCTGACGAAGTGATAGGCCCAGATCGGTGTTCCCCAGGGTGGGTAGAAGACAACATTTCCCTCCTGTTTTCTGGGTATTGTTGGACGCAACCTTATCACCTGGAAAAAAATACTTACCCAAAGACTGGCGCATTGTGGATTGAGGTGTTCTGGGTGATCAGCAGCCGCCGATGGAGGCAGGGAAAAAGGAAGGAGTTGGCTGAAAGGAGGTGCTGCTTCTCCAGCCCTCGGACACCTGGCACCACCCACGGTGTCCAGCCAGGGTCTGGAGGCATTGGATTATCAACGTGGTTACGAAGAGATTGAGAAATAGTGGCACCTGACCGTGTTTGCCCTTCTAGTGTCATCAGGGAGCTTTGTAAACAGAAATCCAGGTGAAGTTGGTAGAAATAATAGAGGCACCACGGTGTGAATGGGTTGAGTTGGAAGTCATCCCCTGTGGAACGTTTCACCTTGGACTTGCTGGGATCCAGCTGCTGACCTAATGAGACTCCCCCCCCCCCCCCCGACCCCCAAAGAAGACTAGGTAAAGAAGCTGCAGGGAATTCTGATGCTGGCTACTGGTTAAGAGCCATTATGATACTCTTATTTATTTGCAAAGTGTTCTTTGAGCCTCACACAGGAAGTGAGAGTGAAACAGACCCAGGGCCCGGCCAGCACCTCAGAAAAGGGCCCTACGCCTTCGGGGTATTTGGATCTTGCTTTGAGTATAAAGTTGAAGTGATAGCAGATTTCTGCTGCTTCCTTGGATTCCGAAAAGCTCGTTGGAAGGAAGGAAAGAACTGTTAGGCATACTCAAGCCAGTTTATTTTCTTCGGTAAACATCTGGTACAGATTGGAAGTCGGAATGAATAGAGAACTGACCTCCTGCTCCTCAGAATTCTGACTGCACAAGTTGTGGTTAACCTGAGAGGTGCCCATTGGCCTCTTGTTTCTCAGCCTAAGGGTAGTTCTGAGTAAGATACTTGACATCACCTGGCAGGTAAAGGCTGGAGACAGGCTTTTTTCTGTGTGACTTTGGAGTTAAGTGGTACCTCCCCATCTTCCGCTAGTTGCCTGGGGCTGTGGTACTCCTGATCGGGACTGCTTTTCTTTAAACTAAACAAAACAAAAAAACTATTAATAATTAAGTGTCCTACGTTGGCCACGGATGCCGGGAAGTAGCTTAGCAACATCACCTCTGGTCTATCCTTCCCATTCGAGGAGGAGAGAAACTTGAAGGCCTAAGGTCTGAAGGGTTAAATTGGCATGGTGTGGGTGCTGCCAAGACAGTCCTCTTGTAACCAGAGTAGGAAGGATGAGGACCTTATATTTGTAAGTGTTTCGTATTTTTAAAAGACGTAAACGTATTTATATTTAAAGAAATCCTTTATGAAATAACGCTGTAGGGGTGCGAAAGTTCAGCTCAAAGTTTGGCTGCAGCACCAGCTTGGCATCAGCTACTGCTCAAAAGGCAAGGGGCCTGCTAAGCCGTCCAGATGCTGCTTGATGGTTTTATGTGTGTCACCAAGTGCGTTGCTCTTAGAATCCGCTTTTTTTTTTTCCCTTCACCTAGAAAACGTCAGGCCTTAGACCTGCAGTATGGCCGCCGTTGCCCTGCCCGACTCATTTGGAAGTGGCCTTGTGTGCTCTTGTGTAGGCGGGAGGGTGCACGTGTGATTTTGCCGAGTGTAAAGGTTCGTGTGGATGCTCTACAGTATATGGGGTGAACCTTAGCCAAGTGCTGCTTTCACGCGGATGTTTCGCTGGAAGGAGCCTTATTTCTCTTTTATGCCTCTCAAAGGAAGACGTGGCCTCTTTCTCCAGGGTTAAAGCCTCTGCCTTTGGGTCTCAATGCTTCTTCCTCTGGGATTCTCACTCCATTGTCAGTCACCTCATTCCTCTTCCACAACCGATGCTTAGACCATCATTTTCCTTGATCTCACCGGAGTGAGCCTGGTGGAACCTCTATTTAAATTTGGTTTATTTGATTAAATCTTTAAAAATAAAATGAATTTGGCTCACTTGGGTCTCATGACACTAGGCTCTCAGACTCCGGTGTTCCCCATGCTTGTGCGCTTGAACCTTTCCTGCCCATAGATATCCTCGATGAGCTCTCTGCTTTCTGTGGTACCAGCTGTCCTCTCTCCATGGGCACCTGCTAAATCCACTCATCTGTCCAGAACTTTAATGTGGCGCCTGCAGTGTGTGTCAGGAACTGTTGTGGCTAAGGCCCCCATCCCCACCTTAGGGAATATTCATGCGGGGGAAACACAAACAGTGCAGTTTCCAGGAGAACTAAAATAAAGCAGAGGACGGGAGAGAGTGATGCGATGGAAGTGAGCAGCTGCTCTGGGGGGCTGGTTTGGGAGACCTGTCAACAGGGACATGCAAGGAAGAAGTGAATGATGAGGATGGTGAGTCAAGCAGAGGTCTTTGGAGTGTCCCGGACCTTCATCCTCCACCCAGCCCCCTCTGCTTCTGCGGTCCAGAATCTCCACGGAACTCAGAGTTTTCCAGCTAAATGTCCTGCTGTCTCTTCAACTCTTTCTCCGCTGCCCACCTCCCTCTAGGAATGTCTTGGGCCCCGGCTCTCCCTACCTGCCGGGCACCCGCAAGTCCCCATCTCATCCCCATGCCTGACTCACATCAGCCCAGCTGACTTTGTCTTGAGTTGTCTGTTTTATGTTGGCCTCTGCCATTCCCACTGTCACTTGAGCGCCAACCCCTTAGGTACAAGGACAGGAGCAGTGGTAGTCGTGTCAGCTGAGAGGTTGTCTGCAAGATGCCGGGTGGGTGGCAGAGTTAGCGAGCAGGCTGGAGAAGGGAAGCTGCTGGGAGGACGCAGTGACAGACAGACCACGCAGGGTTTTGAGGATGCCGTCGCCCGGGACTCGCTCCCTGGCCCCCACGCGTGTTCACGCTGGGTTTGGCTTCCTGGGCAGGTGCCTCTGACTGGTCAAGCCTTGGTCACACCCATGTGGGGCGATGAGGACAGAGAATATCGTACCTTCTTTGGCTCCATAATGGGGGAGAGGGTCCCCAAAAGAGAAGGGTTGAATCCTGGCCACTGTCCACTACTCAGATTTACCATATTTTTCATCAGAACCTATCAGAGACTCTCCAGTCTGAAGAAAGTCAGCCTTCACTGTGGCCTGGAAGGGTCCCTAAAATCCACCTCCATCTGGTCTTCTGCCCTCGTCCCCCAACTCTGTAGACCCCTTGTCATGCCCCCTCCTTGGCCCCATGGCTCCCTTCCTCCCTTCAGCCCCCACTCAGAGAGTCCCTGTGCCCAAAATCACATCCCTCCTCCTCCAGTGAGTCTCTGCCCCACACCTGCCATACTTTTCTTCCCAAAGCTGTCACCATAGGAGAGCAGTTTGTCCGTCCCCCCCAGAAGGTAAGCTCCGTGAGGGCAGCAGCATGTCACCCACCACAGCAGCTGTTGATAGAATAAATGAGTGTCCCCCAGACCCCTGTGGCCTTGATCTGTGTCGTATTTGCCACACTGTCCCTCGCACTCGTGTTCGTCTCTGGGCTGACCACCTCCTAGCCCTGTCACAGCTCTGACTGAAGTGTTTTCCCTGTGATCCTTGAATTACACTCTCCCTCCTCCATTGCAACTCCTTGTAGGCAGGGACCATGTTCTGTCTGCCGAGTTTTCCCCGCACCTGATGCCGGGCCCGCTGGCTGGCTGGCTGCCTGGGTGACCTGCCTTGCTGGCTGGGAAGCCTGCTGATGCGCTCCAGAGCAGCAGGCGGGCTCTGTTGTGCCGGCAGAGGCTGGCTGGCTGATGGTGTTTCCTCTCCTCCCCCACGCAGGCCTCCTGCTGTCTCCAGGACACCATGAATGCCATTGTCGCTCTCTGTCACTTCTGTGAGCTCCACGGCCCCCGCACTCTCTTTTGCACAGAAGTTCTGCATGCCCCGCTTCCTCAAGGGGCTGGGAATGGGGACAGCCCCGGCCAGGGCGAACAGGCCGAGGAGGAGGAGGGTGGCATTCAGATGAGCAGTCGGATCCGCGCTCACAGTCCAGCGGAAGGGGCCAGCGCAGAGTCCAGCAGCCCGGGGCCCAAAAAGTCGGACATGTGCGAGGTAAGTGTCTCTCAGGGTGTTGGACACGTTTCTTTTTGGACTGGGTGGGCGGGAGACCCTGTTGGACTACGCAGTGGATGTGACCGCCCAGGAAGGTGTGCAGACCATTCTTTATAGGCCCCTGTGGAATGTGATCGCTTCTTTCTGTGTCCCTTTAGTTCTTTCCCTTGATCCCAGCTTTAGCTTTTTCCACCCACCCTGTGCCAACATTGATAGTTGACGCAGTTGACAGTAGACGTTTGCTTTTCAGCCCTTCCCTCTGCATGCTCGCATCTGCACCCTGGCCCGTCCTTGGCTCCACTTCCCTCAGTCCAGTGTTGTGCAAGGTTTCCTCTTCCCGGGGGCCTGGCTCTTACTTTTGGTGTCGTTGTGTGAGCTCTAGGGAATGAAGTTTAAGTTCCCTCAACCGGCTGCTGCTTTGTGTGACAGACCCAGGTCGGGACCTGAAATCAGCAGTGGTGTGAGCCCTGCCACTGCAGGGTGAGCAGGAACCCAGCCGCAGTAGTTTGGGTGTGCTGAGAAGCAGACGGCAGGCGCAAGACTCATCTTTTTCTGCTGGAAGCCCCTGTGGGGAGAGCCTTGCTGCTGGGAACAAGTCTGACAGCTGTGCAGGAGAGGAGGGAAGGGAAGGGTGCTGGACAGAGAGAGTCATTGAGCTGGCGTTGCCACGGGGACGGGCTGGCCGCAGTAGCGTCCTGTGCGGCCTCCAGGCGGGATAGCCCCTGGGATGCGAGGCCTCGGTGCTCGTGTGGTGGTGGCTCCTGAGGGGCAGCAGCCGGGCACCAGCCCGGTCCACTCCCGAGCACAGGCTCTGAGCTTGTGTTCTCAGGGTGCCGCACCAGAAGGGAAGTCGGGCAGCCTCCTGAGGCCCCTGCGAAGTGGTTGTGTCAGGACCAAGGACAGAGGCTAGTCACACTCACGTGTGAGCCACTTTGCAGCCCCGGGCCTCACTCAGCCTTGCCTCCCGCAAAGTGAGGCTTCTCATTATAATTATCTCACAAGGTTGCGCTGTGGGCTAAGTGAGACAGCGCATGCAGAGCTCTTTGTAATACCTGCTACATAAGTGCTCAGCAGATTAGATCTCGTATTCGTAGTCTTTGACGATCTTTGTGATCTCCGTGTCCTGGTTTTCCTATTCGGGAAACATGGAGATCTTCAGAGAAGTGTAACTCTAGAAGCCTGTTATTTTTATAGGAAAATAGATTGGGTTTTCTCGTTCAGGTGTGCATAAGAAAGTTTGTTGCCTGCTTCCTGACTAATTGGCTTTCTTCTCCTTCTCCGTGGCAGGGCTGCCGGTCCCTCGCTGCCGGACATCCCGGGTATATCAGCCATGATAAAGAGACCTCGATTAAATATGTCAGTCACCAGCACCCCAACCACCCCCAGCTCTTCAGCATTGTCCGCCAGGCCTGTGTGCGGAGCCTGAGCTGTGAGGTGAGCACCGTGACCCTGGAGGGGACTCTGTGGGAGTATCACACACACTCCCAGATGCCCCGAACAAGTTCACTACTGGTTACAGAAAGGAAGACAGAGGTCAGTCCTTCATGAAGAGGACAGGGGGATCAGTGAGCAGGGAGCACGGAGCAGCCCCAGTTCTCTCGAACTCCAGAATAAGTTAGTTTGGACTCCAGTATTCTGAATGGTTGCTAGCTTATCATTTCAGGCACCAGACTTTCGTTATGTGTCCATTCTTGGTGAACATATTTCTAAGATATTAATTATTTCTAGGTTATGTGGTTCACCCTACCAAACATCACTTTTTTTATTGTCTCAATCATTGTTGTAAGCCTAAATGGTTGCCATGTGCTCTCACTTCCCAAAAGGTGAATCAGTTTGTTCCTAAACTACCTGGCTCCTGTTGTTGAATTCAGGTCTTAGCTGTTAGGTTTTTTGGTTTTCTGGTCTTTGAGATTTATTTATTTATTTTAGACAGAGAAAGTGCGCGCGTGTGCACACATGAGTGGGAGGGGAGAGGGAGAGAGAATCTCAAGCAGACTCCACGCTGAGCGCCAAGCCTGATGTAGGGCTCGACCTCACAACCCTGAGATCATGACCTGAGCTGAAACCAAGAGTTGCCTGCCCAACCAACTGTGCCATGCAGGTGTCCTTAGTTCTTATGTCTTTATCTGTCACGAAGAATTCATAAATCAGTTATAAAACTTCCCTTCTCTGTACCCACTTGATGAGACACACTGAGCCCCCCTCTCAGTTTTAACTTATGGTTGCAGTGTGCCTACCTTCAGCTGGTTCCCTCTGTTTGATTTCCTACTACTAATTTTGATTTCCTGCTGCTAATCTTTTTTTTTCTTTTTAAGATTTTTTAAAATTTATTTCCTGCCCCTGATCTGCTAGAAGCAGATGATTGTGCCTGATAGAATTGTGTGTAAAGTAAGAGTGAATGTGTCATGAGGGAGACCTAACATCTGTCCTGTGAACGAAGTGTGCAGATTTTATTGTATGGACCCTACAGTGACTGCTCTGCCCTTCTCCAGTGTATTCCAAATGAGTGATGTTGGCAAATTTGAGTCTGGAATAGATACAGTATTTGAACAGGAGTTATTTATGGCTCGGGGTAGAAAAAAAGTCATGAACCTACTTGACTGGCCCTTGCAATCCATGGTAATAAATGTTTACCTTTAGAAAGTTTGATCCCAGTAGCAGATGAAAGCTGTTTTCCTCTCTTGTGGCCACCTTTCCGTCTCTTCCCATAATTAGTGGTAGTTAATTAGTACAGAAAGGTAAAGTGGAGAAGGAGGATTTGACTGTGTCACCGCAGTAGGCACAGTGTTGATTTTCGCAGGTCTGCCCTGGCCGGGAAGGCCCTATCTTCTTTGGGGACGAGCAGCATGGTTTCGTGTTCAGCCACACTTTCTTCATCAAAGACAGCCTGGCCAGGGGCTTCCAGCGCTGGTACAGCATCATCGCCATCATGATGGACCGGATTTACCTCATCAACTCCTGGCCCTTCCTGCTTGGGAAGATCCGAGGGATCATTGACGAACTGCAGGGCAAGGCACTCAAGGTGACCCCACATACAGGGAGAGTGGGTGGCAGTCGGGGAGGAGCTTGGCGCTGACGGGGGTCAGAGCGCAGGTGGCTTTACTGTCTCTAGGTCTTGGCGGCCATTGCTCTGTCCGAATCGTGGTCTTCGACTTCAGAGTCGGCTGTGGCCATCAGTCCTGCTTGCTTCACGGGCCTCTCTCGAGTCCACTGTTGTCCCAGTGGTCATTCGGCTCGGCCTCTTTACCGCGCTCATATGCCCTGGTGTCTGAGCTCCCTCTGGCCTTCACTTGGAAGCCTGGCCGTGCATCGGGTCATAGACCAGCACCGGTGTAGACCCCTAGCTATGGCATCGCGCCTCAGGATAGGCCTGGTTGTGCTGTGGTGACAGACAGGCCTCAAACCTCAGCGGCTTAAAGCCACACGATTTGGGGGGTTTTTGTTTTGTTTTGTTTGGGTTTTTTGTTTGTTTTTTATGTTTTGTTTTGGGTTTTGGGGGAGTTTTTTCGTTTTGTTTTTTGTTTGGAGAGAGAGCGGGGTGGGAGCAGAGGGACGGGGGAGAGAGAATCCCAAGCAGCCTCCATGCTCAGCGTGGAGCCTGACACAGGGCTTGATGCCATGACCCTGAGCTCGTGACCTGAGCCAAAAACCAAGAGCCTGATGCCCAACGACCGAGCCACCTGGCGTCCCACAGTGTTTTGTTGTCGGTCGTGTTCTGGGTCCGTTGCAGGGATGGGAGGATCTACTCATCGTAGTCGGCCTGGCAGCTGGAGCAACATCCGTGTCGGAACGTTGCCGATTTCCCTGCGAGAGGCCGTAGACGGTGCTGGAGGGCCTCGTTCCTCTCTCACCTCCATGCCAGAACAGGGCACATGTCCCAGCCGCACCAGGTCTCTCACTGAAAGCCTCCATGTGCTGGGACGGGGGGCAGGAGCCTGGAAGGGTGTGAAGAACAGCAGTGATGAGCACGCACGCACGTATACCACCTGAGTGCCCATCGGGTGCCTAATGAGTTGGTTGTGGGAGAGGGTACAGGAGAAATTCTTAAACCGATTCCTCTTTCTCAGGTAGCTTCTACTCAAGCTGTGAGGGCAGAAACCATTCTGTTTGGGATGAGGAGACCGGTGGCACTTTTCTGTGGCCAGATTGGGACAGCGTCTTCTGGAGTGGACCCAGGAAGTTGGCTGTGAATGAGCTGCCTCTGGGCTGCTCGGCTGCTTCTGTTTTGCTCAAAGGCCGCCCGTTCCCTTTGCATTTCAGGTATTTGAGACAGAGCAGTTTGGCTGCCCGCAGCGCGCCCAGAGGATGAACACGGCCTTCACACCCTTCCTGCATCAACGCAACGGCAATGCGGCTCGTTCGTTGACATCCTTGACAAGCGATGACAACTTGTGGGCATGCCTTCACACCTCCTTTGCTTGGTAACCACGTTTGCAGTCTTTCAGCGACTGTTAGAGTGAGAGCAGTCACGGTGTGTTGGTTGGGTGCCGCATGAATCTGGGGAAACCGTCTTTGGCTGACTTTCCCGGGTGCCTCTGTGCCGTGTACTTGTTGGCAGGCGGGGACCTGCGTCCCCCTTTTACTCTAGGCATCTTCCCCCCGGGCATATGGAAAACAGACTGAGGGGGCCCTCACTTCCCCATATGTTTAAGATGATGCTCCCACGCCAAGAGCAGTGATCTCCGTTTTTTGTCTCCGACCACAGAGCTTTATGTCACACAGCTCTGTGGGTCAGGAATTTGGGAGTGGCTGGCCTGGACAGTTCTGGCTGGGCTGCTCAGGGGTTCATCAGTCAGGGCTGCAGCAGTCCGAGGTTTGCAGTCCTCTGGCAGCTGGGTGCGGGCTGCCGGGGGCCCTTCCAGCACAGGCTGTCTATTAGGAATGTGCTGGGGCGCTCAGACCTGCCTGGTCAGTAGGAAAGGATTGCCTCCATCTTCTGAATATCACCACAGTCTGTCTTCTGGCCTCAGATTGTTTCTGTTCCTTTCATTGCAAGACGTACCTCTCCCAAAGACAGCCCCCAAATCCTCATCCCTGAGGAGCCGTGGCTACAAGTCTGGGGCCTCGTTTCCTAAATCACGTCCGGGTGCAGAGGAGGTGCGCACCTGGAACAAAGATCTTCGAGGGTAGCTCCCGAGGACCTGCGAACAACAGAGAAAGTCTCTGTTTCATGTGGCCTACAGAAAATCATCTAGGAGAGATTTTCAGACAGACCCACTGTAGAACGAGCAGTACAACCTCATCATCCGGCTGTCGCAGTTGCCAACATTTTACTGCTTTTTCTGTCCCCTCCCTTTTTTCTAAAATATTTTTTTATTTTTATTTATTTATTTATTTATTTGACAGAGACAGACACGGCGAGAGAGGGAACACAAGCGGGGGAGTGGGGGAGGGAGAAGCAGGCCTCCCGCGGAGCAGGGAGCCCGATGTGGGGCTCGATCCCAGGACCCTGGGATCATGACCTGAGCTGAAGGCAGACACTTAACCAACTGAGCCACCCAGGCGCCCCCTGAAATGTTTTTTTTAAAGCAGATCTTAGTTGTATCATTTCAAACATAAAACCATATCCAACAAAATTGACAAATTCCTTAGCATCATCCAGCCCAATCCGTGTTCAGTTTTCCGGTTTTCTTGTTCAGGATTGATTTTTGAAATGGGATCAGATCACTGCACAGCATGCACCTTGTTCTGTTCTTAGTCTAGAACAGTTTGTCCGATGCCTCTGCCACAGATTTTTCCATGCCTTTTGTTGGGGGACCTGGGTCATTTGTCCTCTAGAATACTCCTTTTGGATTTGGCTGATTGTGACTTTGTGGTGTGTGCAACATGATCTTCTATGCCCATGTTTTCTGTGAACTAGTAGATCAAAAGGCTTGATAGGCTTCAGGTTCCATTTTCATTGTGGCAAGAAGACATCATAGGTGGTGCTTTGCTCTCCAGGCTCCTGAAGGCGTGTGGCAGCCGGCTGACTGAGAAGCTCCTGGAGGGCGCGCCCACTGAGGACACCTTGGTCCAGATGGAGAAGCTTGCAGGTGAGCTGGGAGTGCTTGTGCTGGACACCTCTGCCTGCAGCGGCTGTTGGGGCCCATCTCACAGCACCCCCCCCCGGCCCTCCATCCCGTTGAAGGGGACCCTAGGGTCAATAACCCAGGAGGAGCATCTGTAAGAGCTCGCCCTTTAGCCTTAGTGTTTTTACTGTGGTTTCCTGTCTCCTTTTTCTTGACAGTCACATGAAGGAATCTACCACCCTGGGCAGCCTGGGAAAGTCTGCCATTGAGGGCTGTTAGGCTGTGGGGAAGATGGACTGATGGAAGGTTTTCTTGTCCCTGTTGTATGATCCCCAGGTGCTTGCCCTCTCTAGACACTTGAACAATAAAATGTCAGGCTTCAGGTGGACCCAGGGTTTTCCATCAAGGGTGGTTCCCAGGCCTTACCAATATCTGGGTAGTCCTCCCCAGGTTTTTGATCAGAGCTCCACATCTGGGGCTCAGGATCCTGTGTTTTAAGTAACTTCCCAGAGCATTCTGCTGCGGCGTGTACCAGCCCAGGAACCTCTGGTCTCAGTCCTGGCTGAGCTGCTCCTTCGGAGATGATTTGAATCTTGGTGACCTAGATCAGCAGCCTCAACTTTGGGGTTGGGTAAACCAGACTTGAGATGTATGTTGTGTGCGGTGTGTTACGAATAACACTTGATGTGCTTCAGGGTGCAGATAATTGGCCTTAATAAATTGAAGCTGTTTCAAGGTTATTCCTGTAGTCAGGTGACTTTGCACGCACTTGGATTCCAGCATGCTTTCCTGAGTGGGAGAGAGGGAGTAGAGTTTCAGCAAGGGCAGAGTATGCTCCGAAAGACAAAACCTTTGCGGTCTACCTTCACGCCCTCGCGGATCAGCGGACCCTAGAACCATTTATTATTGTGATTTCAAATTTCTAGGCTAGTGAAGATGGCAAGGGTAGTCTGCTGGTGAGAGTATTTAGAGAGAGCCAAGTACATCAAAGCTTTTAGGAAAGAGACATGCAGGCATGCAGGGCTCTCTGTCATGTGTTAGACTGTATTTTAGTCCAGAGCGCACACTTTGGATTTGGACAGACCTGGCTTCAGATCCCGGCTCTGCTCCTCTCGCACGTTCTGTGACGAGACAAGACCTCTTCCCTGTGGATCTCACTTGGATTATGGAGTGGAGATGTCCTTATTTGTGATGGTCGTCACAGAGATTAATGGAAATAACAAATATTTCTTTTTCTGTAAAATGGGGAGCGTAGTACTGACCTCAGGACGGTTGAAAGGAGGCAGTGAAATCATGTGTGGAAACCTTTAGAATAGTGCCTGAGTGGGAAGTGGGAAGTGAACGAGCTACCCTCATTCTCGTCGTTGCTTTGAATTATCCCACGACCACGAACAGCTCATAGTCTCGTGGGTGCCTGCTTCATAGTGTAGTGTGAGGCTTTGAGCTAAGTAAATAAGTACACAGACTGAGCCCTCCCTGCTTCCCGCCGGGAAGGCTCCGAGGACAAGTGGTATAGATACTGGCCCAAACCAGAAATCAGGAATGCCTTGGGCTAAAGTGGACACCCCAATGCTGTCGCATCCAGGGAATGAAGGCATGTTTCATAAATGTCTTTGTTGTCCCTCTTGCAGACTTGGAAGAAGAATCCGAAAGCTGGGACAACTCCGAGGCTGAAGAGGAGGAGAAAGCCCCTGTCTTGCCAGAGGGTGCAGAGGGGCGGGAGCTGACCAAGTGCCCAACAGATTCTTCCTTGCTCTCAGACTGTGGCAACTGGCAGCCCCGAAAGTTGTCTGTCTTTAAGTCCCTTCGGCACATGAGGCAGGTAGGTGGCAGAGGGTAGACCCCCATTCAGAAACCATGGAGAAGAGCCCAGTCCCCTCCTTCTCATCCAGTACACTTTGTCCTTTAGGCCCATGATGTTCAGACCCAGTGGGGATTGATTGGTTAGGAGTAACCAAAAAACCTCGATGGCTGGCCAAAGACAGCTGGGGCTGTGTGGGGTATCTCGGCCACAGGCGCAGTGCTCCCCTTTTAGCGATGACATAGGTGTCTTTTTTTTTTTTTAAGATTTTATTTATTTGCGAGAGAGAGAATGAGAGACAGAGAGCGTGAGAGGGAGGAGGGTCAGAGGGAGAAGCAGACTCCCTGCTGAGCAGGGAGCCCGATGTGGGACTCGATCCCGGGACTCCAGGATCATGACCTGAGCCAAAGGCAGTCGCTTAACCAACTGAGCCACCCAGGCGCCCCATAGGTGTCTTTTATACGGAAAGCCCTGCATGGTTGGTTTCTCGTGGTCCTCTGATCTTGTCATGCTGGAACCTTTTAAAGGAAATGCGTTCGTGGCACTGTTGGTTTGTGTGCGGCCTTAGATGCTTTGCAAAGTGCAAATTCTGGCCCTTCTTGCAGAAAATTGGAAGGAATCTGGATGTCCAACCATAGGAATTGCACCCAAACAATGGAATGTCTTTAAATACAGAGAGGAGAGCATCCAACATATTGTACAGGGTGGTATGTGTGTTTATATACATGCGTGCTGGAGACAAGTCTCACACAACAGTGTTGACCATGGTTCTGTTTGGTTGGACAGGAAGAAGAGACGACAGGATTACAAGGGCAGTCCCTTTTTATGTTTTTTCTGTGATTACGTTTACAATGAACATGAGTTTTAACAAAAGATAGTTATTTCTGTTTCGAAAAATGGAGTAAAGACTGATTTAACGGCAGATGCTCCGTGGGGCTTCTGAAAGGAACATTCACCCACCAAAATCGTGTATGTGGCTAAAATCATCCTTGTCGGTTGCTTACGTGGATTAAAGTTAGAAGGAATCTTCAATCCCAGGGGAGGTGGGGGTATTTTGAAGCTGTAGGAGTTTTGCAAAACGTAATATTTCTGGCCTCCCCCTTTTTTTAAAAAAGCCATTTTATAAGTCGTAGGATGACAGACTGAACTCCCCAAAAACTCCAGTGTCAGAGAAGTTATAAAGAGTCCGGTGGACAGAGGGACTGTTCTGACATAAAACGGGGTAGACAGCAGAATAAATGAAATAGTCTTTGATCCTTAAGGGACTCCTGGATTGAAAGAAAACAGCTATCAAGGACATTGTTAGAGATTTGGGGCTGCGCATACTGGGTTGATGGCACATCTGTGTG
This sequence comes from Zalophus californianus, assembly GCF_009762305.2. NCBI lineage: Eukaryota > Metazoa > Chordata > Mammalia > Carnivora > Otariidae > Zalophus > Zalophus californianus. The sequence goes on from NC_045610.1 coordinate 12,526,074, forward strand.
GTGTTTCTGGGGGTGGTGTGTACTGGGGTTCTGTAGGAGAGCCCTTGTCCTTCCTGGGTCCTGAAGTGTCATGCTGCCTGTCCCTTACTTTGAAGTGATTCGGCAAAATGGTATATATAGAGAGAGAAAGTGAATGTTGCAAATAGCTAACACATTTTCTCCTTCAAATTTGTTTTTTTTTTTTTTTTTAAGATTTTATTTATTTATTTGACAGAGAGAGAGAGACGGCTATAGAGGGAACACAAGCAGGGGCAGTGGGAGAGGGAGAAGCAGGTTCCTGGCCGAGCGGGGAGCCCGATGTGGGGCTCAATCCCAGGACCCTGGGATTGTGACCCAAGCCGAAGGCCGTTGCTTAACGACTGAGCCACCAGGCGCCCCTTCTGCTTCAAGTTTTTAAAAATAAAATTGGGGCAAAGATCTTACAGTGTGCCAGGGTTTTGGGATCGGGCTTCCAGGTGCTCATCCAGAGGCCTCTCCACCTGCCTCCTCCTGACCACGGGCAAGTCAGCCTGCCCTTCCCTCTCTTCGACCCATCTTCCTTCACTCTACAGAGAACACACAAATAATTTTGGTTGCACAAAAGAAAATTCAGGGCAGAAAGCACTGAATTGTATTTTTCAGGTCCTGGGTGCCCCGTCCTTTCGCATGTTGGCCTGGCACGTTCTCATGGGGAACCAAGTGATCTGGAAAAGTAGAGACGCAGACCTTGTCCAGTCAGCTTTTGAAGTTCTTCGGGTAAGAGTAGCTCTTCTTGTAAGTGTTTTATAGTGGGTCAGTGTTTGCCTAGGTTTTTTGTTTTGTTTTGTTTTTTAAATCCTGACCGTGGGTGTTAATGTTAGGATTCAGGGATGGCTCGGTCCAAAGGTTCATGCCTGAATCTGAGATCGGTGCTTTTTCTCCACTGTTGAAAATGGCAGTCATCGATGGTTGTTATTTCCAGTGGAAGGAGTCTGTGCTATCTTGATAGAGTGATAACTAACTACCCTACCCCCAACCCCCGGATCCCTCTAAGAAGCCATTGGCATGGTTCATAGCTGCCTTAGAAGCAGGTTTGAGTCATCACATGTCCCTGTGCACAGAACATTCCTGATGAGTCAGGTGAGATGCGGGTCTACCTTGCTGTCTGCACCTCAGAGGTGTAGTGGGTGCCAAGGCCCAGGTCTGGCTGATGATATTTAAGTCCTCAGAAACCTTGTTCATGCCTAATATCTGCCTAGGCCTGTGAGGGCACAAAATGAATGTGACAGAATCTCTCCAAAAGCTTATAATCTCTTTGTGGAGTGAGGGAAGAGAGACAAACATCTGAGAAGTCAAAGAATAATAGGAAGATTAATACCACAAAACAAGAGGTAGCACAAATCCTGTATGACTGATTGCTGGATTAGGAGTTGGGGCCATGCAGGAGACACCCCAGTGGGGCCAAGTGACCAGGAACGCCTTCTGGGAGGAGAGAGGCTTTAGACCTGACTGCGGAGGGCACGTGGCGGGTGGGTGATGGCGACGGGCAGGGCATGTTCCAGCGAGCATCAGATCCGAGTCACTGTGTCCTCTCTAGACGATGCTGCCAGTGGGCTGTGTCCGCATCATCCCTTACAGCAACCAGTATGAGGAGGCCTACCGCTGCAACTTCCTGGGGCTCAGCCCACACGTGCAGATCCCCTCCCACGTGCTGGCCTCAGGTACATCCCTCTCCTCTCTGAGCCAAGGTCCTGAACCTCAGGGCTCAGAAGTGGAACTGCATCTTAGCTGTGGATCCGAGGATACTGCCTGTGGGGATACTGCCTGCTCAAAAGCAGGAGGACCAGCTTTCCCAGTGGCTTTAAAATGGGTGAGGGTTGGACAGGACAGCCTCAGAGTGAGGGTGGCTTGCTGGGCGTGGTTCTTGGTGGAGGGCAGGTTACAGTCATGGGAGTGGAAACAACACAGACGGATGTCAGAGGTTTGTCATGCTGTTATGCCAACAAGATTCAGGAGGCAACTCTTTTCTTGTCTATGCCTTAAATCCAGCCTTGACATTCACTAGTACAGTGGGGCCTGGCTCTGCCCTCAGCACAGACAGGCTCACTCCTCTGGGCTGAGAGCCAGGAATCTAATCAGCATCCTTGTCTTTGGTTTGAGGAGCTCAGGAGTCCGCTTGGGTAGAAATCCCAGCCTCCACGGGCAAGCCAGTGGCCTCTCTGAGCACCCTGAGAGATGGCCAGAAGCCCGATCAGCGGGGCATTTGGTGCTCAGCAGTCCTGAGCTGCCATTCCGTTCAGCCTCGCAGGCTGGGTCCCGAGTCCCTGAGAGGCAGCACCTTGTTTTTGGAACACAGGCTCCTGTTTTCAAAGATGAGCTTGAAATTCTTTTTTTTTTTTTTTTTTAATTTTTTATTGTTATGTTAATCACCATATATTACATCATTAGTTTTTGGTGCATTGTTCCATGATTCATCGTTTGTTCATAACACCCAGTGCTCCATGCAGAATGTGCCCTCCTCAATACCCATCACCAGGCTAACCCATCCCCCTACCCCCTCCCCTCTAGAACCCTCAGTTTGTTTTTCAGAGTCCATCATCTCTCATGGTTCGTCTCCCCCTCTGACATACTCCCCTTTTCTTCCTCTTCTGTTATCTTCTTCTTTTTTTTTTTCTTAAAATATGTTGCGTTATTTGTTTCAGAAGTACAGATCTGTGATTCAACAGTCTTGCACAATTCACAGCGCTGAGCTTGAAATTCTTAACCACTCCTGGCAGTATGACCTCGAGCCAAACCACTTAGCTTCTTTGAATCTCTTTCCCTGTCATAAAATGGGACTAACATTGGGACCATCGTCACAGGGCTGTTTGGCATTAAGTGAATTCAGATACATAATTAGTAGTTACTGGAATATAACACATTAACTTTGCTAACAGATACACCGCAGAAGGTTTTCAGTGGCCAAGCATTAGTCAGGGAGGCGGCTTTCCGCTCTTAGATCCGAGATGACTTAGGAGCGGTGGCGGCGGGAAGCAGGCTCCCTGGGGGCAGAGGATCGCCTCCCACCGCAGTGCATTTTGTGCTGCTGCAGAATTTGCTGTCGTCGTGGAGGCCCATTCAGCTCCTCGCTCCAGCCTCCACCCAGCCAGGTGCGAGGATGACCAGTCCCTCAGCAAGTACGAGTTTGTTGTGACCAGCGGAAGTCCTGTAGCTGCGGACCGAGGTGGGTGCTGCTGAGCCGGCCTCCCTTTCACCACGGTGAGTGGGGCGAAGAGCGCTGAGGCTGCCTCTCGCTCGCCCATGCTGACAACCCACCCTTGTTCCCAGTTGGCCCCACCATCCTGAATAAGATGGAAGCAGCTCTGACCAACCAGAATCTGTCTGTGGGTGTGGTGGACCAGTGCCTCGTCTGCCTTAAGGAAGAGTGGATGAAGTAAGCACACCTCGCGTTGGCCCCTGGAGTCTGCTTTCTCACGGGGGTGCTGGGCAGCCAGTAGCGGTTACGTTCTGCTGGCAAGAACCAGGAGCTATTTTCAGATAAAGTTGTGGCCTCCCTGAGAAGTGGGGTAGAATAGAGATTAAGAGCATGGGTTCAAATAGCATCTTTGCCATTTAGTCTCTTAGCTGGGTGACCTTAAGCAAGGTTGGCACTCCTAGTCCTCACGATGCTCCTCTGTGAGATGGCGGTGACACCTGCCTCCAAGAGAAGCAGTTACTTTTGCTGCTTAAATAACTTTAAAAAAAGCCAGGGGCATCTGGGGGGCTCAGCCGGTTAAACATCTTCCTTCAGCTCAGGTCATAATCTCAGGGTCCTGGGATTGAGTCCCGAGTCAGGCTCCCTGCTCAGCGGGGACCTGCTTCTCCCTCTGCCTTATCCCCTCCTCCCCACTCGTGCTCCCTCTCTCTTTCTGTCTCTCTCAAGTAAATAAAATCTTTAAAAAAAAAAAAAAAATCCGAAAGCCAGGTAACATGTTTCTTTTCCGTTAAAGCTAACTAGTTAGTTCCTTAGTAAGTTTCCCTTAGTAATTTTTTTGTCAAATTCAGTTAGACATTGTCCTGATTTCCAATAACACAATGAAGCTAAGGAGCCACAAATGACTTTAATGAATTTAAAAGAAAATGGGCTTTTCCCCCCATTTTGAGGCAGCGGCCTCACTACGCAGGGTTAGAACTGCTGGGCCGGGGAGAGGTCCTGGAGTGTGCAGCTGAGAGCTGCCACTCTGTGTGCTGGTCATGAAGCCGTTAGGCCTCGGGCCCTGAACCGTGGTGTGATTTTGCTGTGGTGTCTGAGCATTGTGTTTTTGGTTTCCTTCAGCAAAGTGAAGGTCCTTTTCAAATTCACCAAGGTGGACAGTCGGCCCAAAGAGGACACGCAAAAGCTCCTGAGTATCCTCGGAGCATCTGAAGAGGACAATGTCAAGCTGCTCAAGTTCTGGATGACGGGCCTGAGCAAAACCTACAAGTCCCACCTCATGTCCACGGTCCGCAGCCCCACAGCCTCAGAGCCTCGTAATTGACGCCACTTGTGGGAACGTGAGCCCGGGCTCGCCTTCACAGAAGTGATGACCATCCCCGCCGCTGATCTCAAGGATGGCTCTCTGACGGCACTCTCACACCACTTTTGTTTCTGACCTGCCGGCATGGAGTTCTTTTCCTCGCAAGCAGTGGAGACCCTCGGGGCTGAACCTTGCCCTCCGTGTGGGATTTGGACCTGGTACAGTTTTCGGCACCATTCCACAAGCTGTTTGAATTGCTCTAGCCCTAAAGAGGGCCGTGGGAGACGTGGGACAGTAGGTCCCCTGTGTTTGAGCGCCCTGTGAGAGAAGACTGAGGAGGACATGCACCTTATGTCTCTCAAGGATTTAGACTCAAAATTTATAGGAAAAACATGTCAGGTCAGTCCCAACTTGGGTATTTTGGCCACAATAACAAACCTCTCAAGGTTCATGTTTGAACCTTTCTATTCTGATACTCAAGACTTTTCCAGGTTTTATATATGTTTATATATGTTGTATGTTTTGCTACGGTTGTGAATTTTCAGGACATGTGCTGATCCTTAGTCATCGTTAGTAATCTGGTTTTGAGCTCTGGGAATGGCTTTTGGGGTGGAATAGATGTTTCCTCAGTTTTGAGCCCTTTGGGATTCATGTTCTGGAACCATGTGACTACAGAGTCTTCTGGCCATGCTCTCCTGTGATTGCTTTGACATTTCCCTGTAGCTTGAGGACAGGCCCCTGACCTTTTTTTTACACAAAGATGATACTTTGCTGAAATGTCAGATGGAGCCATTTGACTTGCCTAACTCACTGGATGTGGAGTTGAGAAACCCACCATGGTTTTATTCCATGTCACTTTGCCCTTTATTGCTTCTTTAAACATTTAGATTTGGCTACAGGTAACAATTTTCAGAGTATGGTGATTTAAGACAGTTTCATCATCCCAGCATGCACTTTTAATAAGGATTCATGGCTTGGAGGGATTTTTCCAGCAGATTTGCTGATTTGTTTATACTTTTTTTTGGTGTGTTTGCTTAATTTATATTTAACATGGAAACTAAGTTTATATGACTAGGTATCTATCATGCAGGAACATTGAAACACAATAAAGATGTATTTTTATAAACTGTTGACTACAAGGTTTTGTTGGTTTGATAACCTAGAATTTCCATGGGATCAGTCACAGAAAATATTATGGCTAAAATAACACCTATGATGGAAGTGTTTTGAAACCCTGGGGTCTGTTAAAGGCTTGCAAATTCTAGAAGACTTGGACTGTATATTGTGGTTACTTTTGATCAATTTCAGCTCGGAGCACAGCAGCACTACCCATCCCCTGCCCCCAGCCACACAGCAGGTGTGCAGGTGTTCCTGGATGGGGCTGCATATACCATATGGGAGCTATGGTGGGTGAAAAGGAGCCTAGACTACAGCTATGGGGGAATCTGTGCTCTGATCACTGGTTGTTGCTTCCGATCGCAGTGGTGCAAAGAGCCTGGCAGTCACTTTTGCAAGCCCTTACCCCTCTGGCTGCCAGGAGACTTAATGGTCCAGTGCCCTTACCCCTCCTTCAGCTCTGTGTGTGTGTGTGTGTGTGTGTTTCCTCTTTCAGGAAATACAGGACAAAAAACAAGGGCATTCAAAAACAAGTGCATATACAGGGGATATAAGAAACTGTGCATGCCCAAGAAAAGGCTCAGAAAAGACCTGAGAAAAAAGTAGGATTATACCTCAGTCTGATCCTTGACAAAGAGAAAGCCTACAACCATAAAAATAAAAAAGACAAAAACCGGAACCTTGGGGAAGGGGGAGTATCTGATTTTCAGTTATCACATTATTAGATTTAAATGTCCAGTGTTAACAGAAAATCACAAGGCAAACAAAGAAAAAGGAAAATATGTCCCATTCAAAGGAAAAAAATAACAGAATCTGTCCCTGAAAAAGACTTAATGGTAGATACACTAAACAAAGACTTTAAAACAACTGTCTTAAAGATGCTCAGAACTAAAGGAAGATGTGAAGAAAGCCAAGAAAATGTAAGAACAAAATGGAAATATAAAGAAACAAAACCTAAAGGAAAAACAGTTCCAGAGCTGAAAACTACAACTGAAATGAAGAATTCATGAGAGTGACTCAAAGGCTGATTTGAGCAGGTAGAAGAATCAGTGAACTTGAAGATAAAACAGTGGACATCATTGAGGCCTAACAGAAAAGTCGAAGAGAGTGGACAGAACCTAAGAGAACTATGGGACACCATCAAACAGATCAACATACACATTGCAGGAGTCCCAGGAGAGAAAGGGGCAGAGAACATTCGAAGAAAGGATGGCTGAAAACTAACCAAATTTGATGAAAGATAGGAACATAAATATACAAGAAGCTCAAAAACTCCCAAGTGGAATGAACTCAGAAAGAGCCACACTGAAAACATTCTAATCAAACTTTCAAAAGATGAAGAGCAAATCTTGAAAGCAACAAGAGAGAAGCAAATAATCACTCACTGGAGATCTTCAGTAAGAATACATACAGATTTCTCATCAGAAGTGTGGGAGGCCAGAGGACAGCATGCCAACATACGTAAAGTGCTAAAGCAAAAACAAAAAAAACCAAAAAACAAAAACCCCAACCCTGTCAACGAAGAATCCTGTATCCAGCAAAACTGTTCAAAAGTCGGGGGAGATCAAGACATTCCCAGATAAAAGAGGGGGCAGTTTGCGACCAGTAGCCCTGCCGTGCAAGAAATGCTCACAGGAGTCCTGCAAGGTGAAATGACAGGACACCATCAGCACCTCAAAGCCATGTGGAGAAATAAAGATCTCAATAAATGTAGATCCTGGGCAATTATAAAAGCTAGAATTATAGCAATTATTTGCAACTACTCTTTGTTCCTACACGATTTAGGAAGCACATTTAAAGAAAAAGTAGCGTAAAAGTCAGTATTATTTTAACTTCAGTTTGTAACTCCAGATCTTGTTTTCAACATAATGTAGGAAACTAATGTACTTAGAAGCATTATTAGTTTGTTTTGGGGCACACAATGTATAAAGATGTAGATTTGTGACATCGGCAACAGAAGAGTGGGAAAGGAGTTGAGTGTATGTTATTGAAGTTAATCTGCTATAAATTCAGATTAGAGCACTCTAACTTTAGGATGTTAAATGTAGTCCCCAGGGTAACCACAGAGAAAATAGCTATAGCCTATACACAAATGGAAATTAAAAAGGAATTTGAACATTTCACTACAAAAAATCGACACTGAAAGAAGACAGGGGTGTTGGAAATGAGCAAAAAAGCATGCATAGAAAATAGCACAGTGACAGAAGTTAGCCCTCCTTGTTAGTAATCAGGGTAAATGGATTAAACCAATCAAAAGAGGTTAGAATCGATAAAAACACATGATCCAATTAAATGCCTTTCACAAGAGACTCATTTGAGATCCAAAAATAATAATAATAATAACAAAAACACAGTTGAAAGTGAAAGGGTGGAAAAGATATTCGATGCAAATAAACGAGAGCAGGAGTGGTTATACTAATATCAAGTAAAATCAATTTTTTTAAAAAGATTTTATTTCTTTGACAGAGAGCGAGAGGGAACAAGCAGGGAGAGTGGAAGAGGGAGAAGCAGGCTTCCCGCTGAGCAGGGAGCCCGATGTGGGACTCGATCCCAGGACCCTGGGATCATGACCTGAGCCGAAGGCAGACGCTTAATGACTGAGCCACCCGGGCGCCCAAGTAAAATCAATTTTGAATTACAAAAGGTTGCAAGAGAAAAAGAAGGATGGTATATATTAATAAAAGGCTCAATATGGCAAGAAGATATGACAGTGATAAACATTTACACACCTAATGACAGACCATCAAAATATATGAAGCAAAAAAAAGGAAGGGATGAATAGACCTTTCTATAATAATAGATTGCAATACCCTCTACTCAACAATGAACAGAACCAGACAGAAGATAAAGAAATAGAGGGCCAAACAATAAACCAGCCAGATCCAACAGATACGCACAGAGCACTCTGCCCAACAACAGTGGCACATAATGCTCTTCTCAAGGGCACTTGGGTCATTTGCCAAGATAGGCCATGTGTGAGGCCACAAATTAAATCTCAGTAGATTTTAAAAGATATACAAAGTATCTTCTCTGACCACAATGGGATGAAGTTAGAAACCAGTAACGTAAAAGTGGAAAATTCACAAAATTGTGGAAGTTAAACAGCATGCTTTGCATTTTTTAAAAGATTTATTTATTTTAGAGAGCATGCAAGTGGAGGGGGGTTCAGAGGGAGAGAATCTTCAAGCACACTCCCCACTGAGCATGGAGCCTGATGTGGGGCTTGAACTTACGACCCTGAAATCAAGACCTGAGCTAAGATCAAGACTCAGAAGCTTAACTGACTGAGCCACCCAGGTGCCCCTAAACAGCATGCTTTTAAATAACCAGTGGATCAAAGAAGGAATCACAAGGGAAATTAGAAAATACTTAGAGGTGAATGAAAATGAAGACACAATATACCAAAACACATGATGCAGCAAAAACAGTACTGGGGAAATTTGTAGATAAAAATGCTTACGTCAAAAAAGAAAAATACCCCAAAACCAAAAAAATCTAAAAACAAAAAAAGTGTGTTTTTTCTTCCCCTTTTCAGTTGAAATAGCAGTATATGTAAAATGCAATTGATGTTCTGACTTTCTAACAAGCTTTTGCAATATGTAGAATACATAGGAAGCACAGTTCTTTCAAAACATTCTTTTTGAACTGTGTGGTAGGTAATTTCTGAGGGAGCTGAGGGTTTGTCACCTTGAGTGACATCTGAGTCAGTGCTTTATTCTCTATTCCTGTCCTTTTTTATATGGGCCACTATTTACTCCCTCCTTCTTTTCATTTCCTTTTTGTTGTCGATTTAATTCCTTCATTCAGCAATATTTTTGAGTGCCTAAGATATACCACACATTATTCTGGGGACTAGGTATACAGCTCCCTGCTGTTTTGAAACTTACCATCTTGTGAGAAAGTCAAACAATAAACAACTTAGACGAGTGAGACTATTCACTATGACTAGAACAAGAGAGAGTAGTGAGAGAGAACAATGCGATATTGAATCAGAGGGTGAAGGAAGGCCTCTCACTTCACAGGGAAGCTGAAACCTGAACAAGAAAGATCAAGCTGTTTCTTCCTTTTTGGGTCTTTCTTTTTGCCTTCACTCTAGACCATGGATTAAAAAAAAAAAAAGGCAGAGATCAATGAAACAAGAGCATAGAAAGACAATAGAGAAAACCAATGAAACCAAAAATTGTTTCTTCAAAAAGTTTAACAAAATTGACCAACCTTTAGCTAGATGGACTATAAAGAAGAGAGAAGACTCAAATTACTAAAATCAGAAATGAAAGTGACATTACTACCTATTCCAATAAATAATAATATATACTATATATCTAAAAAATAATAAAGTGACATTGCTCCCTCTTCTGATAAATAATATGTATAATATATCTAAAAATAATAAAATAAAAAGGATTATAATTATGAACAATCATGTGCCAACAAATTGGATAACCTAGGTGAAATGGACAAATTCCTAGAAACACAAACCTACTGAGACAAAATCATGAAGGATAGAAAATCTGAATAGACCTATAACTAGTAAGGAGATTGAATCAGTAATAAAAAAGAATCTCCCAAAAAGAAAACTCCTGGAGCTGATGGTTTTACTGGTGACTTCTACCAAACATTGAGAGAGCTAATACCACATCTTTTCAAACTTTGCAAAAACTTGAAGAGGAAAGAATACTTCCTAATGCATTCTATGAGCCACCATAACCCTAACACCAAAGCCAGAAAAGACACTACAAGAGAACTACAGATGAATATCCCTTATACACATTGATGCAAAAATCTTCAACAAAATACTAACGAATAGCATATCAAAAGGACTATACATCATGGCCAGGTAGGCTTTATTCTTGGGATGCAAGGATGGTTCAACATAAGACAATCAGTATAATATGCCATGTCAATAAAATGAAGGGGAAAAAACCACATAGTCATCTCAAATGATGCAGAAAAAGCATTTGACAAAATTTAACACTCTTTCATGATAAAAACACTCAACAAAATAGGAATAAAATATATGTAATATAAAATTATGTATAATATATATTATAAATAATATGTATAAAAAACCTATATATGAAAAACCTGTAGCAAACATAATATTCAGTTGTGAAAGATTGAAATCTTTACCTCGAAGATTAGGAACAAGGCAAGGATGCCCACTTTTACCACTTCTATTCAACACAGTACTCGAAGGTTTAGCCAGAAAAGTTAAGCAAGAAAAAGAAAAGGCATCCAAATTGGAAAGGAAGTAGTAAAATTATTTCTGTTTGCAAATGAAATGCTTATATATAGAAAACCCTAAAGACTCCACTAAAAAGTTGTTAGATTGAATAAGGGAATTTAGCAAAGTTGTAGAATACAACATCAATACACAAAAAACAGTTGCATTTCTAAACACAATGAACAATCTGAAAATGGAATTATAAAAATAATTCCACTTATAATAACGTCAAAAAGAATAAAATATTTAAGAATTAAGCAAGGAGATGACAACCTGTATAATGAAAACTACAAAACATTGCTGAAAGAAAAGAAGACATAAATAGGTGGAAACACATTCCATATTCATGGGTTGGAAGATTTAATATTGTTAAAATGTCAATTTTACCCAAATCGATCTACAGATCCAATGCAATCCATATTGAAATCCCAAAAATGTGGGGTTTTTTTTGTAGAAATAGGAAAACCCATCAAAAAATTCATACAGAATCTCAAGGGACCCCAAATAGCCAAAACAGTCCTGAAAAAGAACACAGCTAGAGGACTCACACTTCCTGATTTCAAAACTTACTACAAAGATACATAATCAAAACTATGGTATTGGCATGAAGACAGACATATAGACCAGTGGAATCGAATAGTGAGCCCAGAAAAAAATCCTCACAAATATGGTCAAATAATTTTTGACAAGTGTGCCAAGACCATTCAGTGGGGGAAAGCATGGTGTATTCTACAAATGGTTCTGGGGAAACTGGATAACCACATGCAGAACAAAATTGGACCCTTACTTAACACCACATACAAAAATTAACTCAAAAAATTAACTCAAAATGAATTTAGGACCTAAATGTAAGAGCTAGGCAGCAAAACTCTTAGAAGAAAACACAGGGCAAAAGCTTCTTGATTTTGAATTTGGCGATGATTTCTTGGATATGACACCAAAGGTGCAGGTAACAGTAGAAAAAATAGACAAATTGGACTTCATGAAAATTTTTCTAAAATTTTCTACATCGAAAGACTCTATCCACAGAGTAAAAAGGCAAGGCACAGAATGGGAAAAAAATATTTGCAAAACATATATCTTATCGGGATTAATATCCAGAATATATAGAGAACTCATAAAACTCAACAACAATGAAAGAACCCAATTCAAAAATGGGCAAAGGCTTTGGATAGACATTCCTCCAGAGAAGATACGTGACTAACTGACAAGCACATGAAAAGATACCAGCATCATTAATCATTAGGGAAATTCCAATCAACAGCCCAATGAGATATCATCTTACACTCATCAGGATGGCCACTATGAAGAAAACAGGAGATAAGTGTCAGGGAGGATGTGGGAAAATAGAGCCCTTGTGCACCTTTGGTGGGAATGTAAAATGGTACAGCCACGGTGGAAAACAATATGGAGTGTCCTCAAAAAATTAGAAATAGAATTACCATATGACCCAGCAATTCCTCTTATGGGTATATACCCAAAGGATTGGAAAGCAGGGTGTCAGAGAGATATTTGTACACCCATCTTCATAGCAGCATTATTTGTAACAGCTAAAACACAGAAGCAACGCAACTATCCATCGACTGATGAATGGATAAGCAAAATGTGTCATATCCATACAGTGGAATATTATTCGCCTTAAAAAGGAGGAAATTCTCGAATATGTTACAACATGAATGAATTTGAGGACATTATGCTAAATGAAACAAATCTCACAAAATGACAAATACTATGTAATTCCACTTATATGATGTACTTAGAGTAGTCAAAAATCATAGACAGAAAGTAGGATGGTGGTTGCCAGGGGCTGGGGGAACGGGAGAATGGAGAATTAGTGTTTAACAGCCATGGAATTTCAGTTTTCCAAGATGAAAAGAGTTATGGGGTTGGATGCTGGTGATGGCAGCACAACAATGTGAATAACCTTTTTTTTTTTTTTTAAGATTTTAAAAATTTATTTGACACAGAGAGAGAGAGAACAGCAAAGGGAGTGGGAGAAACAGACTCCCACTGAGCAGGGAGCCTGATGCAGGACTCGATCCCAGGACCCAGGATCATGACCTGAGCCAAAGGTCAGGTCACTGACTGAGCCACCCACGTGCCCCAATGTGAATATCTTTAATACCACTGAACTGTACACTTAAAAATAGCTGTGATGATAAATTGTATGTATATTATTTAAGATTTTGCTTTTAAGTAAACCCTACACCCAATGTGGGGGTCGAACTTACAACCCGGAGATCAAGAGTTGCATACGTTACCGACTGAGCCAGCCAGGCAACCCTATTTTATTTGTATTTTAACACAATTAAAAAACAAAACAAAACAATGACACCAATGAGTGGTCATTGCTCTGTGGGATGAAAGTTTAAGCTGCTCCGGTGATTTAGGATGCTCTTGTCAAAGTCAGTGTGTGGAGTCGATGATGGAAACAAGATAACACTCATTTATTCCAAAAACATCTATGGAGTGTCTACAGGTGTGTGCTTAACATTTTGTTCAAGTATGGGGAATAGCTCATCCATTAAAGATATTTGAAGGTAAATCCGTTTGAGAGGAAGATGGCTGGAAGCATACCGGGTGACAGGGGAACCCTTAAACTGCCAGTTCCGTGTTTTGGTCATCTTCTCAGAGTGGGAGGGGACCCCATGCTCACACAGGTCAAGGGTAAATGCAGGGAAAAATGACTTCCCACTGTGCCCCTCATCTTTGGGTACAGATGTTTTTCCGGGGAGTGACATTCCCTGGGAAAACTGCTCTCAAGGTCAAAAGAGAATTTTGCCAGTTGTCTGCCAGGTTACTGAGTGACTCCCCTCGGTGGGTAGAATCCAACACGAGTGTTAGCATTCATTTCATAAGAATGTGTGATCTAAATTTCCAACGTGGGCGCCTGGGTGGCTCAGGCCGTTAAGCGTCTGCCTTCGGCTCGGATCATGACCCCAGGGTCCTGGGATCAAGCCCCGCATCAGGCTCCCTGCTCAGCGTGGAGTCTGACTCTCCCCTCGCTCATGCTCTCTCTCTCTCAAATAAATAAATACAATCTTTAAAAAATAAATAAATAAATAAATTTCCAACATATAATGAAACTTTATTTTGCTAAGAATGGGCAGGTAGGGCCATACATTGTTTAGTTTTTATGGACAGTTGTGGGCTTTTCCACCAGAGAACAGTGCATCTCTTGAAGACTGATTCCCATTGGAGCTGAGGGAGCAGAAGACGCGGCGGGCAGCTGAGTCTCTACCGGTCTAGACTGCTGCCTTCGTGACTGAGTTGGCTTTTGTGCCTTTGCCACTTTTTGCAGTGACTGGGAGAGAAAAATACATCTTGGGTCTTGAGGCTTCCTTCCCTTTGTGTTTGAAGGCAGACGAGGGTTTCAATACTTACACTTTTCCAAAAACAGACCATCTGGAGCATTTGCTCAGATTACTGGGCAATTACTTAAGCATCTTTGCTAAATTCCTTCATTTGTAATTCTTAAGAATGTCCCATTAAATACTAGTGGTATTGGGGCGCCTGGGTGGCTCAGTTGGTTAAGCGACTGCCTTCAGCTCAGGTCATGATCTCAGGGTCCGGGGATCGAGCCCCGCATCGGGCTCCCTGCTCGGCGGGAAGCCTGCTTCTCCCTCTCCCACTCCCCCTGCTTGTGTTCCCTCTCTCGCTGTCTCTTTCTCTGTCAAATAAATAAAATCTTTAAAAATAAATAAAAAATAAATAAATAAATACTAGTGGTATTTAACACCTCTTTTTAACTCCTGCTAAAGTTAGTATGTCAACTTTTTATTTTGAATACGGTGTCTTACGGTCTGTTTTATTTGCTATCAATATGGCGAGTCCACCTCTCAAGGTTGCTGTTTGCCGGGTGTATCTTTTCCCAACCTCTTACTTTCAACCTATTTGTGTCTTCAAATCTACAGTGCGTCTCTTGTAGACAGCATATATTTGATCTTGCCTTTTTAGCATGTCTGACAATCTCTGCTTTTTGATTTGGAGTTCTGGGTCTGCCCTCCTTGAATGTAATCATTGATGTGGTTAGATGTCCACAGCTGCCATTTTGGTGTTTTCTGTATGTCTTATTACATCCATTTCTATATGCCTATATGTTTCTATATGACATATAGAAAATATTTAAGACTGGGTGCCTGGGTGGCTCAGTTGGTTAAGCGACTGCCTTCGGCTCAGGTCATGATCCTGGAGTCCCGGGATCGAGTCCCGCATGGGGCTCCCTGCTCGGCGGGGAGTCTGCTTCTCCCTCTGACCCTCCTCCCTCTCATGCTCTCTCTCTCAAATAAATAAATAAAATCTTAAAAAAAAAAAAGAAAATATTTAAGACTTAAAAATGTGGGTGTGTTTTTAGATTTCTTTTTTTCCCAGAGAGAGAGAGAGAGAGAGAGCGAGAGAGGGAACACAAGCAGGGGGAGTGGGAGAGGGAGAAGCAGGCTTCCTGCCGAGCAGGGAGCCCGATGCGGGGCTCGATCCCAGGACCCCGGGAACATGACCTGAGCTGAAGGCAGATGCTTAACAACTGAGCCACCCAGGAGCCCCAAGACTTAAAAATGTTTTTACTGTGGTAACATATATAACCTAAAATTTGCCATTTAAACTATTTTGAAGAGTACAAATCAGTGGCATAAGTATATGTACAATGTGTCTCATGTCTCTTGGTTCCTGATTTTAATGTCCTCATTTTTTGTTGAATGAATAATGAATATTTTTAGTACATAATTTTAATTTCTGATTTTAAACCTATTTTTTGAAGTTTTTATTTATTTATTTAGATTGCTCTGGGGATTACAATATATATCTTTAATTCATTACAATCTAGGGATGCCTGGGTGGCTCAGTCAGCTAAGCATCTGCCTTCAGCTCAGGTCATGATCCCAGGGTCCTGGGATCGAGTCCCGCATCGGGCTCTTTGCTCAGTGAGGAGCCTGCTTCTCCCTCTGTCTGGCGCTCCCCCTGCTTGGGCTCTCTCTCTCTCTCTTGGACAAATATATAAATAAAATTTTTAAAAATTTCACAATCTACCTCAGGTTAATGCTGATTTAATTCTGGGAAATATAGCAACTTTACTCCAATATAGCTCCATTTCCTCCTCCCTGCTTTGTGCTATTATTTTCCTAAATATTACATCTATATACAATTAACCAAACAATACAGCGCTATATTTACTGTTTAAATTATTTTTGTGGGCTAAAAAGAAATGAAGAGAAGAGAACACGTAAACCGCAGTTATTTATATTTACCATCCCCAGCTCCACCTTTCCCTGCTGTGGATCTCAGCTCCCAGCGGGTGCCCTTTCCCTTTAGCCTGAAGGAGCTCCTTTGGTGGTTTTGGTAGGCAGGCCTGCTGTGAACAAATTCTCTACTTTCCCTGGGAATGTTTTTATTTCACTTTCATTTTTGAGGAGTATTTTCACTGGTTTAAAATTCTTGGTTGACTTTGTTTTTCTTTCAGCACTTTGAATATGTCATTCCACTGCATTCTGTCCTCCATGGTTTCTGATAACTGGTCAACGGTGAATTGTTTTGTATGATTGCTGTCTTTGTTCTTTCCCCATACACAAGTTGCTTTTCTCTTGTGCTTTTGTTTTTTATTTATTAAAATTATTATTATTTTTTTTTTAGAGAGAGGTGCGGGGGGCAAAGGGAGAGAGAGAGAATCCTAAGCAGGCTCCACAGCCAGCATGGAGCCCGACATGGGGCTTGATCTCATGATCCTGAAATCATGACCTGAGCTGAAATCAAGAGTTGGTCGCCCAGTTGACTGAGTCACCCGGGCATCCCTTCTCTTGTGCTTTTTAATCTTTTCATTTTCTCTCTGGGTTTCAACTTTTGATTATGACTAATTAGGTGTTCCCTTTGCATTTGTACTACCTGAAGTTTGTTAAGCTTCTTGAATCTGTAGGTTAATATTTTTTCATCAAATTTGGGACTTTCTTTTTTTTAAGATTTAATTAATTTATTTGAGAGACAGAGCACGAGGTGGGGGGGGCAGAGGGAGAGGGAGAGGGACAAGCAGACACCCCACTGAGTGCAGAGCCTGACGTGGGGCTCGATCCCAGAACCCTGAGATCATGACCTGAGCCACCCAGGCGCCCCTGGGACTTTTTCAACCATCATTGACTCAGGTTTTTTTTTTCTGGGGCTCCCATGGCTTGTATGTTGAGATGCTTGACGGTGTCCTACAGACCTCTGATCTGTTTATTTTACCTCTATTCTTCAGATTGGATGATTTCTCTCAATCTGTCTCTAAGGTCACTGATTCTTTCTTCTGCCATCTGAAAACTGCTGTAGAGTCCCTCTAGTAAATTTACTTCTGTAATTGTTCTTTTTAACTCCAGAACTTCCATTTAGACTTCTTTTTCAAATTTTCTTTTATTGTGTAATAACACAATGAGATTTGCCCTGTTAGCAAATTTTTAAGTGTACGATACAGTAGCATTAATTATAGGGACAGTGTTGTATAGCAGACCTCTAGAACTTATTCATCTTGCACAATTGAGACTTTATGCTCATTGATTAAGCAACACCATTTCCCCTCTCCCCAATCCCCTGGCAATCACCATCTACACTTTGATTCTATGAGTTTGACTGTTTTAGACACCTCATGTAACTGGAATCATGCACTATTTGTCCTTCTATAACTGGCTTGTGTCACTAAGCACAATATCCTCAAGTTTCGTTCATGTCATTGCATATTGCAGGATTTCCTCCTTTTTTAAGGCTGAACAATATTTTATTGTATGTATATACCAGCACATTTTCTTTATCCATTCATCTATTGATGGACATTTAGGTTGCTTCATCCAAGTTGTGGCTACTGTGAATAGTGGAGCACTGAATGTTGGAGTGCTAATATCTCTTTGAGGTCCTGATTTCAGTTCTTTTGGATAAGTACTCAGAAGTGAGATCGCTAGGTTATATATCGTTCTATTTTAATTTTCAGAGGAACCTCCATATTGTTTTCCATAGCAGCCGCGCTATTGGGATTCCCACCAACAGTGTACAAAGGTTCCAATTTCTCTACATCCTTGTCAACGTCTTTTGTTATTTTGCTAATAGCCATCCTAACACATGTGAGGTGATATCTCATGTGGTCTTGATTTGCATTTCCTTGATGATTAGTGACATTAAGCTCTTTTCCTGTGCCCATTGGCCAATTAATTGTATGTTTCCTGTGGAGAAGTGTCTATTCAAGTCTTTAGCCCATTTTTAAAATGAGTTATTTATCTTCTGCTATTGCATTCTAGGGGTTCCTTGTATCTTTTGGAAACTAACCTCTTATTTGATACATGGTTTGCATAGACTTTCTAAAAAGACTTAATTTTAAAGATTATTTTGTTGGGGCGCCTGGGTGGCTCAGTTGGTAGAGCGTCTGCCTTTGGCTCAGGGCATGATCTCAGGGTCCTGGGATTGAGCCCCACATCGGCCTCCCTGCTCCATGGAGAGCCTGCTTCTCCCTCTCCCTCTGCGATCTCTCTCTCAAATAAATAAATAAAAATCTTTTAAAAAATTAAAAAAAGTTATTTTATTGAAGTCTAGTTGACACACACTGTTACATTAGTTTCAGATGTCCAACACAGTGATTTGACAACTCTGTACATTATGCTCTGCTCACCAGAAGTGTAGCTGCCATCTGTCCCTGTAGGACCCTATTACAATACCATTAACTATATTGTCTTTGCTGGGCCTTCCATCCCTGTGACTTACTCACCAAAACCGGAACCCTTTTCTCCCCCACTGCCCTTCACTCATTTTGCCCGTTCCCCACCCTCTTCCCTCCCCCCCCGGCAACCAATGGTTTGTTCTCTGTATTTATGGGCCTATTTCTGCCTTTATTTGTTTCTTTGTTTAGATTCCACACGTAAGTGAAATCATATGGTATTTGTCTTTTCGGCTCGACTTATTTCACTTAGCATAGTCCCCTCTAGGTCGGTCCACGTTGTTGCGAATGGCAAGATCTCATCCCTTTTTATGGTCGAGTAATATTCCATCGTATGTACATGCCATGTCTTCTTTATCCGTTCATCTACTGATGGACACTTGGGCTGCTTGCATACCTTGGCTATTATAAATACTGCCTCGATGAACATAGGGGTGTATATATCTTTTTGAATTAGTGTTTTCATTTTCTTTGGGTGAATACCCAGTAGTGGAATTACTGGATCATATATGTCTATTTTTAATTTTTTGAGGAAATTCCATACAGTTTTCCACAGTGGCTGCAGCAACTTGCATTTGTACCAACAGTGCACAAGGGTTCCTTTCCCCTACATCCTCACCAACACTTGTTATTTCTCGTCTTTTTTGTTTTCCCCATTCTGTTAGATGTAAGGTGATATCTCATTGCGGATTTGCCTTTCCCTGATGGTGAGTGATGTTGAGCATCCTTTCACGTGTCTGTTGGCCATCTGGATGTCTCCTTTGGAAAACGTCCATTCAGGTCCTCTGCCCATTTTTTAAAAACAGATTGTTTTTTTTTGTTTGTTTTGTGTGTGTGTGTGTGTGTGTGTGTGTGTGTGTGTGTGTGTGTGTGTTGAGTTTTACAAGCTCTTTATATATTTTAGATATTAACCCCTTATTGGATATATCATTTACAAATATCTTCTCTCATTCAATAAGTTGCCTTTTTATTTTGTTCATGGCTTCATCTGCTGTGCAAAACCTTTTTATTTTAGTGTAGTTCCAATAGTTTATTTTTGCTTTTGTTTCCCTTGCCTGAGGAGACGTATCTAGAAAAACGTTGCTACAGCTGATGTCAGAGAGATTACTGCCTGTGTTCTCTTCTAGGAGTTTTATCATTTCAGGTCTCACCTTTAGGTCTTTAATACATTTTGAGTTTATTTTTGTGCACGGTGTAAAATACGTAATTTCTTTATTTTTTTAGGATTTGATGTATTGATTTAAGAGAGAGAGAGAGAGAGAGCACGAGTGGGGAAAGGGGAAGAGAGAGAGGGACAGGCAGACTCCCTGCTGAGCCTGGAGTCTGATGTGGGGCTCGATCCCAGGACCCCGGGATCAGGACCTGAGCCGAAGTCAGACACTTAACCAAATGAGCCACCCAGGTGCCGTAAGACTTAATTTCTTAAGAACAGTTTTAGGTTTGCTGCAAAATTGAGGGGAAGGTACAGATTTCCTATATACCCTCTGTCCCCACACATGCACAGCCTTCCCCGTTATCTCTCTCTCTCTCTTTTTAGAGAAGTGTCTATTCAAGTCTTTAGCCCATTTTTAAAATGAGTTATTTTTCTTCTGCTATTGCATTCTGTTGGGTTCTCCTTTTTTAGAGAGAGAGAGAATGAGCATGCGTGCTTGAGTGGAGGGGCAGAGGAGAGGGAGAGAGAGAATCTTAAGCAGACTCCACACCCAGTGTGGAACCTGATGTTGGGTTCGATCCCATGACCGTGAGCCCACCACCTGAGCTGAAATCAAGAGCTGGACACTTAACCAGGTGCCCCAGCCTCCCCACTATTAACATTTCCCACCAGAGTTGGTCGGTTACAATTGATGAAACTAATTGACACTTTGCATAGACTGTAAAAAATAATTTCTACTCTCTAATGAGTATCTGTTGATTCGTTATCATTATATTTTCCTTTAATTCTTTGAACATATTTATAAGACTTGCTTCGAAGTGTTTTTCTACTATTTCCAACATCTGGGTCCACTCAAAGTCAATTTGCATTGGCTGCTGTGTTCCCTGCATGTTGGTCACACTTTTCCTATTTCTTCGCATGTCTATTAAGTTTGGTTGAAAACTGGCCATTTTAGATAATATAGTATAGCAATTCTGGATTCTATTTTATTTTTCTAAGGTTGTTTTTCTTTGGAAACTTGCCTGGACTTGAAGTGTACAGTCTCTCCCTCTGTAGGGTGGCACTGGGCCTGCTTAGTTTTTGTTTTTGTTTTTTTTTCATGTCTTATTTTTATTCATTCCTAGTGGTCACTGGATCTTCCTAATGTAGTAGTCAGCCAGTGATTTAGGCAGAGGTTGAACCCAAATTCTTTAAGCCTGTAAGACTCCCATCCTCTGCTGAGCGATCTGTCCGTGGGTTGGGAATCCTTTCAAACCTCCACTGGCTTTCACTTTTCCTTGGCCTCTCCCATTCCTGCACAGCTCCCCAGTTAGCCAGGGAGGGGTGGAGCGTGTAGGTCAGCTTTTCTGTGGTTTTCTCACTGTCTGGATCTTGCTGTCACATTTCTGCCTGGTCTGCTGCTTATCCCACCTTGGACTGGAAGGTCGGCTGGTAAGGCTACAGGTTTTCCTCATTCCTTCCCAACCGAGCCACCACTTTTAGCTAGCAAAACTAAAGACCTCAAAGGTTTTTGGAGCCAGCCCCGCGTTGATAAGACTACCGTTTTTGCCAGCCAGACTGGGAGGGTGAAGGGATGCGAGCAGCCTGTCAACAAGGCCACAGAATCCTGCTGCTCCTATACTAACCTGCAGCAGGTTGTAAAAAAGGATGCTTCTCATTTGGTTGTCTGCCTTTGGTGGATTTCTAGTGCCCTGAAGCGGTCGTTGTGTGTGTGTGTGTGTGTGTGTGTGTGTGTGTGTGTGTTGTGTGTGTGTGTGTTAGTGGGGAGCTTTTTGTTGTTTCTAGTGCCCTGAGCGGTCGCGTGTGTGTGTGTGTGTGTGTGTGTGTGTGTGTGTGTGTGTGTGTAGTGGGGAGCTTTTTGTTGTTGTTGTTGTTTTTGTTTTTGTTTGCACAGAGGAATTGACAACCTCTTTATGCTGCCATAACTGGAAGTCCCTCTTCTCATTTTTGTCATCATTCCACATGAAGAAAGTGAGGCTCAAAGAGACAAAGCAATTGGCCTTGGAAGTAGGGGAGCCAGAATTAAACTCAGGGACTCTATTAAAAAAAAAACAGCTTTATTGAAGTATAATTGACATACAATAATTTCTACTCATTGAAACTATCCAATTTGACAAGTTTTGACATACAGATGCACATCACCACAAGATAATGAAACATATCACTGTTATGTTTCTTTGTAATCCCTCTTCCCTTCCGCTGTCTCTAGGCAACTGCTGATTTACTTACTTTCACTCTATTGGCATTTCCTAGAATTGCATGTCAGTGGAACCACACAGTACCTACTTTGTTTTGTCTTTTTTTCACTCAGCCTCACTGAAATTCACCATGTGGTAGTTTATATCAGTAATTTATTTCTTTTTACTGCTAAATAGTATTCCATTGTATAGATGGGTGAAGGTTTGGTTACTTATCTGGTGACGGACATTGGTGTTGTGTCTAGGTTTGGGTTATACTCATAAACCTGTGGGAATATCTGTGTGCAAGTCTTTGCGTAAGATGCATAGACATATGCTTTCATGTCTTGGGTGATATTTAAGAGTCAGCTGGATCAGATGGAGGTGTAAGTGTGATATTTTTAATAAACTTTTAATTTGGAATAATTTTAGATTTACTGAAAAGTTTCAAAGGTAGCACAGAGAGTCCCCGTCTACTCCTCATCCAGTTTCCCTCAGTTAGTCTTACATCGCTGTCATGCACTTGTCAAAGTGAAGAAACAGACGATGGTGTATTACTATTAATTGAACTCTAGACTTTATTTGGATTTCACCACTTTTCCCAGTAACCTTAACTTTCTGTTTCAGCATCCGGACTCTGCTGGTCTGTTACAGTTTCTAAGTTGTTGCCTTTTTTCATGTCCTTTGCCAGATATCCTGTGGAATGTGATTGCATGTCCTTAAATCTGGATTTCTGATGTTTTTTCCTCATGATTGAACTGGGTTTATGAGCTTCGGGAAAGACCACCACAGAGGTGATGTGTCCTTCTCATCAATCATATCGGGAGGGGGTGCCTGGGTGGCTCAGTCGGTGTGAGCGATTGACTCTTGATGTCAGCTCAGGTCGTGATGCTGGGGGCATGAGATCAAGCCCGCATCAGGCTCCGCACTCAGCAGGGAGTCTGCTTGAGAGTCTCCTCTCCCTCTGCCCTTCCCCTGATCTCTCTCTCCTTAAAAAAATAAAATAAATAAATCCTTTAAAAATATCTTATCAGGGGTACGTAACATTCACACATCTCTGGTGATGTTAACCATCACTTGGTTAAGGTGGTGTTTACCAGTTTCTCCATGTAAACTTCATTTTTCTCCTTTCCCTACTGTAGTCACTAAGTCTAGCCCACCTTCAAAGGGGCAGGGAGATTTAGTTCTCCCTCCGTGGCAGGTAATGTGTACATATAGTATTTGGAATTCTTCTGTAGAAAAGATTGTATCTTCTCTCTTGTTTCTTTATTCGGTCATTTCTTCATATCAGTATGGAGTCACGTATATTTATCTTGTGCTTGGGTTATAATCCAATATACATTATTTACTTTGTTTCTCAAACTGCTCCAGGTCTGGCACTGAGGGTTCTTTTAGGTTTACCCTGTGACCTTCGGTCATGCTGCCACGTCCACATCCTTACTGTCTGGTAACGCAAGATGCCTGAAAACACGTCTTACGATTTCCCTGCCCAACCTAGAATCAGCCATTTCTGCAAGGAGTCTTGGTTCCTTTTATTGGAGAATGGTGTTTAGAAACTAAGATCTGGGAACTAGGGATGCTCACTGCTCCTGGGGTCTCACTGCTTGGGCCTCTCAGGGGACTGAGGTATGGGATATACGTATGTCAAACTGACGTATGTTATATATAGTAATATACATCCTCAGCTAAATATGACTTCACTGTGGTATCTCTCTCTGCAGTACAGAACCACAGGCATTATCTCTTACGCCATCCAGCAGCGAGAACCCCAGTTCCTAATATCGCCAAGGATTTACTGATCCGTTCAACCCCAGGGGGCATGTATGCAGTTCCCCCTCGGGAAAAGAAATGTACCAACGAGAGTACAGTGTTTATGTGCAGTTCCTTTTGTGCTTAGCTTTCTAGTTCCCAGTCGAAACATGATTTTCCAAAGGTACTCCGATCAGCTCCTTCTTTGCCCCCCCCACGTGGGGGTCTGTATGTAACAGGGAAGTCCTGGAGACCGGTTACAAGGAGGAGACGGTGGAGGAGTTATCCTTTCCTTTCAAAGACCACAGAGAGTCTTCAAACGAACCATGGAAATTCCTGACCAAGATTCAGGAAAGAAAAAAATAGGAAAAAAAAAAATCTTACGCTCTCTTCTCTCTTTTCTTCCCCGTGAAAAGGAAGAGCCCCTCCCAAGTGAGACACAAGAGGGTCTGGTGCTTGCTAAGACAGGACCAAGGACGTCCCAGCTTTCACTATGTTTACGCCTGAAGCAGAATAGGCATCTTCAAGTAACAAGTTGATACTGGGAGAGGTGGTCGAAATACAAGGGGCCTAGTGCTGGACTTGGGGCTGTCCCCGTCACACCGCGGTCTCTGACACTGTGGGTTCAAACCTGCCACCGGCTAGGGGTTCCTTATTTGACATTCTCCGTGTGTTTCCAGGCCTTTCTCCGGCCCTGCCTGGCGTACCCAAAGCAAAGGGAAGGTGTGAAATGGTCAGCACCGCTCTCCCACCCCTCCAAGGGAGGAGGGCCCGGGCCGTCGCGGGCCGCGCGGCTGGCGGGCGCCATCGCGGCGGTGGCGGGGTGCACGTGGCCAGCGGGCACGCAGACGCAGTGCGGCGCTGGTCGTGGGGCGCGTCCGCCCAGAGCGGCGGTGAGCACCCCCGAGGCACGCGCAGGCGCGACGGGCGGTGTATGTGGAGGGTGGTGGGGGAAGGGCGGGGCGCACGTGGCTGGCGGTGTGCGCAGGCGTGGTGGGGGGGGGCGCCTGTAGAGGGCTCGGGGCGCGCATGCGTGGTGAGCGGCGTGTGTGGCGGGGGGGTTGGAGGGGGTCGCACGCACGTGGCCGGCCGGGGCGCAGGCGCGTTGGGCAGCGGTTGGTGGGGGGCGGCAGGTGTACGTGGCCGCGGGAGCGGCGCCGCGGTGGGCTGCAAGGCCGCGGGTAGTCGGCGGGGCTGAGGCGGCATGGAGCGGTTACGGTGGCAGGTGGCGGCCGTGGCGACCTTGGGTCTCGCGCTGGCCCTGGAGGCGCTGCCCTCCGTGCTGCACTGGCTGCGGGCCGGGCGCCGGCAACAGCGGCGGAGGCCGCCGCGGCGCGAGGTGCTCTTCTTCCCGTCGCAGGTGACCTGCACCGAGGCCCTGCTGCAGGCCCCGGGTGAGGGGCCGTCGGGGCCCCCAGCGGGCTGCCTGTGCAGCCTCCCCCACGGCGAGAGCTCGCTCAGCCGCCTGCTGCGCGCCCTGTTGGCCGCCCGCGCCAGCCTCGAGCTCTGCCTCTTTGCCTTCTCCAGCCCGCAGCTGGGCCGTGCGGTGCAGCTACTGCACCAGCGCGGGGTGCGCGTACCGGGTCATCACCGACTGCGACTACATGGCTCTCAACGGCTC
The DNA here is from genome assembly GCF_009762305.2 of Zalophus californianus. Classification (NCBI taxonomy): domain Eukaryota; kingdom Metazoa; phylum Chordata; class Mammalia; order Carnivora; family Otariidae; genus Zalophus; species Zalophus californianus. The sequence continues at coordinate 12,551,231 of NC_045610.1, forward strand.
GCAGATCGGCCTGCTCCGAAAGGCAGGTAGGCCAGGCCGCAGAGGCCGGGAGCCCAGGCTTGGAGCTCAGGTCCGCGGAGCGCCCTGGGGCTCACACCCGACCTGGCGCGTGATCTGACCCAGGGGGGAATGTCAAAGGGGGCGCTTACAGGGGTGTGAGGATAGGCGTGACCCCATTTATGTCCGTGGTGGCCTTGTGAGGTCAGGATAGTTTTACCCTGGAGAGACTCCGGGGCCATCTGTAGAGGGCACCTGCCCTCCCCCCGTGGGTGCGCTTCTGTGCTGTGGGTTCTGAGTGTGAGCCCGGGGCGTGAGCAGCCTGTGTGTCCCCAGCCAGTGGAGAAGATCTGGGGGATTTTCAGAGGCTGGGGCCTGCCCAGTGACAGCGGGGAGCGACCGAGCTCTTTTGATTCCCCACATTGTCATGACCGGTGTTGGCCTTGGGTGGAGGGGAAAGCCCAGGGCAGGTAGAACCGGGGATGTAGCGGGGCAGCTGAGTTTTTGACTGCTGCAGACTGAAATGACAGTGGCCTAGCCAGACGGCACTGAAGCCGTGAATTCGGTTCAGTGAAGGGTGAATTCGAAAAACAAGTCTGCAAGCCCACCCGCTAGCTGACTCTCCGTGACTGTGTGCATCGGAGGAAGTGCCCCAAGGTGGCGAAGATTGGGCTAACCCACCGAGGGGCTGAAGGAGGAAAAAGGCATTTCACCTTAACGGCACCAGTGGATTTCATGCTGGGGCTTTGGAAGTGAACACAAATAACACACTAAAAAGTGCAGCTAAAACGTTTAGTTGGTGAACAGTTAATTTGTCCCTCGAGCTGCACAAGACGGGGAAGACCTAGAGCCCTGGCTGGCCTTTTTCTCCCCTGGGGTGGGGACAGATGAAGCGGAAGTAGGAATGATTTTGAAGAGGGTCTAAATTCAGATCCTGGGCTTACCTGTGAGTTCTGTTATTTCCTCCTCAACTTCAGTGTAGCGGTGTGTTCTGCGGATGGCAGAGGCTGTGGTAATGTTGGAGGCGGGCAGAAATGGTCAGGTTGGGGGGGGGAGGGGCGGAAGGTGAGGGGAGCCGGGGGTGGGGGGGGGGGTGGGGGGATGTTTAAGTAGGGCCTGCCCAGTCTGGAGCCTGTTGCAGGCTCGATCCCCCAACCCTGAGATCGTGACCTGAGCCAAAATCAGGAGTCAGACACCTGACCGACTGAGCCAGCCAGGCGCCCCCAAAAATGGTCAGATTCAGATCTGTTTTGAAGGTACAGCTGACAGGGTTGCTAGTGGGCTGGGCGGAGGGGGTGAGAAGTAGGAAGTGGTGTCTGGGTCCCCTGGCATAGGAGGGTTTCAAGGCAGGGTTGCTGGGCCAATCCGCAGGTAAATTTGAAGTTGAGAGAGCCACAAATAATTTCTGGTGTGTGTCCCAATATGGGACATATTTATTTTCAAAAAATGTTTGTCATCGGAAATCCCGTCCTACTTGGACGTCCTGTTTTTTTGTTTGTGAAACGTGGTGACCGTGGTGCAAAGCAGCCGGTTTTGAACTGTTCTTTTAGGTCCCGTTTCCAGGGGTCTTGTTCACGGAGCAGATGGCTCATCACTGAGGCAGGCATGAGTCCAGGGTTGATGCAGAGGGGGACGGACAGACAGGTCCTGTCCTAGGGGAGTTTGAAAGCAGTAGGAGAGAGACAGGAAAAGAAAAGGCAACCGTTACAGGCTCTTTGGTAAACCAAAGGGCAGGGCAAGGCAGAATTCGTTTTTGTAGCAGTTGGCTCTTTGTGCTTCAGCAGGTAGGCTCCAGGCACAGAAGCAGGAGGGACCTGCCCCCCCCACCTTGCCCCCCCCCCCCCCCCCCCCCCCCCGCCCAGCTGACTTCCAGTGACACTGAACTTTCCTCACCCTAAGCACCCAGGGGCCTGGCTTCTGCGGTCTTCCTGCTGCAGGCTCATCCCCCCCCACCTCCCCGTACGCAGTGGGGTGCAGTCCTGGCGTGCATGGCGTTTCCAGGGTTCCAGGGCTGTTCCAGTGCCGGGTGGGGCAGAGCGGGAGCTCGAAGGCAGGGAAACCGCGGCCGGTTCATGGCCGGCCCCTCGCGGCACCACTAACAGGACTGTGCTGCTGCTTGGCGTTGTACTGGAGCAGTGGTGCGTGGGCAGGCCTCCCCCGGACGGCAGCGCTGGGCGCGGGCAGGGCTGTCCCCGCGGGAAGGCGACTTGGGTGAGATCACTATCTGCTTGTCTCTGTCCCCCCTTCCCGTCCCCTCGGGCAACTCCGTCCCGTGCGCCGGTGGTGGTCGGCCCCCATCCGCCGCTGCCCCCAGCCCCTGCCCGAGGGTGACAGACTTCCCGTCTCCTCCCGAATCAGAAACAGATTGAGGCGTCGCTGCTCGCGGGGGGGGCGGGCGCTGGTGGTGAAGGCCGACTCGCCCTTTCCGCAGGCATCCAGGTGCGGCACGACCAGGACCTCGGCTACATGCATCACAAGTTTGCCATCGTGGACAGGAAGGTGCTGATCACCGGCTCCCTCAACTGGACCACACAGGCCATGTCAGAACAACAGAGAAAACGTTCTGATTATGGAGGATGAGGAGTACGTGAGGCTTTTTCTGGAAGAATTCGAGCGTATTTGGGAAGAGTTCAATCCTACGAAGGTACACCTTTTTCCCACAGAAGAAGCAGAGTCACTGAAGGGTGCTCGCTCTTCCATCTGCGGAGCGGGAGGGAGAGTGGTGTCCAGTATCACGACTTTTGGTACCCGGAGTCGTAAGCAGACCCAAAGCTACAAAGAGCGGGGCTCAGACGGGCCTGGGCCGCGTGCACCGCGACAGAAACCTCAGAAAACGGCCGCGCGCCCTCGGTTCTCGCTCGGCGCGGCACTAAAGCGAACTTCCCTGCAGCACCGAGCCGCTGTTTCGGGCCAGCTTGTTTCCCGCCGCAGCCCCGCCGGGCATGCAAGCTGAGCCGCCCAGCCTGATTCTAGAAGAGCCTCTTGCTTTGGCCGACTCCCATCAGCGCCCGACCCTGTCCCCAGCAGGGCTCCCAAACGCCTGCCGCTTCTCCCCCTGGCCCGGCCGCTGCCATGAGCACCGCTGGCCCTCGTGTCCCGTCTGCTCTGACCAGCTCCTCGGGGGCTGACCGGCGGTTTGAGTCTGAAAGGGCAGGAGGAGAAGAGGGGTGCCGGGCACGGCGGGAGCGGGGAGCTGCCTTCCAGGCCCCCTCGTGAGCATCGCTGGCCCCCCCCCGAAGCGGGCAGGTGATGCTCTGACCCGGGTCCCCTTGCATGACGACCCTTTACGACAAATAACGCGTGAAGATGTTCATCCTCCGCCGCTTCAAGTGCAAGGTCTGTGCGCAAGGACTGTAAGCGGCCAGAAGCTGCCTCTGTTTCCCTCGTTATGCCTTTCGTTGTCAAATTCTCACATTCAAGATGATTTTGGGCGCTTAGAAGTGACCTTCCCTGCACTACCCATGAACTTGGCTCATTGGCAGTTTTGGCTCAGCGTAGTCCGTCATGAGTTACCCGATCATCTGGGGAGGAAACCGGGAGGGCGGCCGGTTTCGGGCTGTGGCACCTCACGGATCTCTTCCTACGGTCAGCTCTGGGATTTGCCTTTCACCGGTAATGAGCCATCTGCTGTACGGTTGTGAAGTGTTACAGACTGGTTTTTCATAACACGTATCTTTATATGTCGATAGCTCAAATGACCTCCGAACGACGGTTCTGCCATCGTGTCATGTTTGTGTGTGTCATATGCCATGTGGCTTGTCCTGACGTCCCTCACGCCCACGGAGCCGCCCGCAGAGGGCCTCCGGTGCTGCATGTTTTTCCCGTTAAAGTTACCTTCGACTTACTGTGTTAGGCAAGTAAACCTCAAGTTAATTTTTCTGATTTAATTGAAGCTATAAAGTATAACATATAGATTGGAAATAAGAAATGCTTTTGCACTAAACGTGTTTTCTCACCTGTGTGTTCCAACAGTGTGTGCTCTGAAGGGCAGCATGACAAGTGGTAGAATGTGTCCCGAATGATGAGGCCGGGTGGTCCTGGACGTCTGGCAGGTTTAAATAAATACGTTCCTGTTCTGGAATGGTCGTTACCGTGTCTCTTTGCCTTTTGCTCATTCAAATAGCAGGTGCTGTTTATACGTAACATTTTGGGGGGGAGCGGACGACATACAGCTGTTTAGAGGCCGTTGGTCAAATTGGGCGCCGCCAGCAGGAGCAAGACCCGAACGTGGTTACTGGGGGACCTTGTGAAGTGTTTTCCAAAGATCCCGAAGGTGGTTTTCGCAGGGCGGGCTGGCCCATCACACTGCGGGTGTGCTCACCCCTGCGATTTCCTCCCCCCGGTGGCGGGGGGGGGAACGCGACCACCTCGTCTGTGTGGTGATGGGGACTGTGTGCACGCTTTCCCCCTGAGCAACACACGCAAAACCAGAAGGTGTCTTCCAACGTGTCCCCTGCTCGGGTGGCAGGGTCTCCAGTGTTTTCCTCTCCGCCCTGTGACGGTTGGCACACGGGCCACGCGCTCTCCCAGCCGTGTCTGCCCAGCACAGCCTGGCGCGGAGAAGGTCACCTAGCCCGGTCACCTGGACGAACGGTTTCAGAATTCCGAAATGATCTCTCGTAACCGTTTTATTTAATGGCTTTGTTTATATTGTTACCTTCGTTATCTTAGCAGCAGGGAGATTAAATCTCATGAGTTTCACATAATAGTTAATCGGTCGGAAAAGAATCGCAGTAAGATAAAACTTCCTCTTGCGACCCTTGTGATTAAAAACCCTTGTCGTGGCAGTGGCCGTGGCTGTCACTGGCTGCCTGCAGGTGTCAAATCCGCCGAGAGCAAGAGCGCTTATTCAAGCAGTGCACCTCTATTGTAATTTAAAGCATGTATTGGTTCTTTTGTTTTTTTTTAAAAAAACAACTGATTGCTTTCTTAAAAGACTTCATTGGGGTTCATATATCCAAGATTCACCCTTGTGAAGTATGCACCACCCTGGTTTGAGAGCATTTTCATCACCCCAGAAAGAAACCCATGTCCCAGGAGCAGTACCTGCATGCTCTCCCACTCCCAGCCCCTGGCAGCCACTGGTTTACTTCCGTCTCTCTGGGTTTTCCTGCTGTGCACATTTCATGTACATGGAATCCTTCACTATGTGGCATTTTGTGCCTGCCTTCTTTCACTTAGCATCATTTTTTTTTTTTTTTTAAGATTTTATTTGACAGAGAGTGAGAGCACAGGCAGGGGGAGTGCCAGGCAGAGGCAGAGGGAGAAGCAGGCTCCCCGTTGAGCAGGGAGCCCGATGTGGGGCTCGATCCCAGGACCCCGGGATCCTGACGCCAGCCCAAGGCAGACGCTTAACAGGCTGAGCCACCCAGGCGCCCCAAGCATGTTTCTGAGGGCTGTCCTGTTGTAGCATGTGTCGCTATTCACTTTTTGTAGCTGAATAATACTGTCGTGTGGGTAGAATCACAGGTTTTGAAACCCGTTCATCAGTTGGTGGACATTTCAGTTGTTGCCATCATTACACATGATGACGCTGTAGACATTCACATGTAAGTGTCCGTGCAGACGCATGTTTTCATTTCTCTTGAGTATACACCTAGGAGTGGGATTTTTGGGTCCTAAAACGCTATTGAGAAACTGCCAGACTTTTCCAAAGTGACTGCAACCATTTTACATTCCGACCAGCAGACTGTGAGGGTTCCTTCTTCTCTACATCCTTGCCAACAAAAAATTAACTACTGACTGTTTCTGTGATAGCCAACCTGTTGAGTGTGAGGTGGTGTCTCATTGTGGTTTTGACTTGTGTTTTCCCCGATGACTGAGGATGTCGAGCATCTCTTCATGTACTGCCTTTTATATGTTGTCTTCAGAGAAATGTCTATTCAGGTCCTTTGCCCATTTTTTTTAAATCGGTTTGCCTTTTTATCATCGATTTAGAAGTTTATAACTTATGACTTACAACTTAAGACAAATTATAAGAATTATAAGAGTTCTTTTTATATTTTGGACTCAAATCCCGTATGAGAAATACGATTTGCAAAGACTCTCCCATTCCCTGGGCAGTCTTTTCACTTTCTTGGGTATTGTGTGCAGCTATGTGTTACTAATTTTGATACAGTTTATTGGCCTGTTTTTACTCTTGCTGCTTGTATTTTGGTGTCATAGCTAAGAAACCATCGCCCAACCCAAGGTCACAAAGATTTGCTTCTGTGTTTTTTTCTGAGTCTTATACTCTCAGCTCTTACGTGTCAGCCTGGTGAACCATTTTTTTTTTCAGGCTTTATAGATTTATTCAGAAAGCGATCCAATTATGATTCAACTGTGCATTTTTAGCACTGTGCAATCCAGTGTTTTCAAATACTTTTCCCCTGCACATCTGTTCATAACAATTTTATAATCCTTAAGAAATTCTCTTACCTGAAGTTTTTCATGCATTCACGTAATTTTGCAGGATGTCTGATGTGCAATGAAGTAGTAGCTATGAGCATAACCCTCTTGTATTAAAAACAACAGGGACTTTCTTTTCCTGTACAGACAGGTATGAAGTTATCAGGTAGTAACTGCCCATCTGAAAGGAACCGGTCTTTTCCTTGATCCATTAGTATGTCCAGCTGAGAACCTGGATAGGACTTCACAAGATGGCTCGCATCATAAGCCTTCCATTTACTTTGATCTTTTGCCCCAAGGACAGAGCACTGTGTTGCAAACTAGAGCAAATGCTGACACAGATTTATGTTTTCCAGGATTCCTCCGAGCACAAATCAGAGCTCCATGGCCTCCTTTGGAGTAGCCAAAAATAGACACCCTTTGGGGGGCCACCGGAAAACTAGCCTTTATGAGTTGGGGAAGCTCCTTAGTAACAGAAGAGTACGTTCTGTCGCTCGTTTTCCAAGGCTCCTCGGTGGCATCCACACGGAACCCAGCACCGGTGCCAGAGTCCCAGCCCTCACCTTCTCCTTTATTGCAGCCACAAGGGCTGATATCTGGGACGGTGACGACAAGGCCACGTTCTGAAGCAGCTTGATGATAACCCGACTTTCATATAAAATTTTGTTCTGTTCGAGTTAAACTAGGGCATTTTCCGGTTTCTGCCTTTGGTGGTAAGTAGACAGCAAATTTCGTTTTGCAGTTCAACACTGTCATGTTCCAAACCTTCCCGAAATCCTCCAAAGCACCTGTTGGCTGGAAATGCTTCAATGCCGTTCTTCGCCTGACCAGTTGCTACTGGCTTTTTAATCTGTACCCCAGGGTAGATGATCCTCGGGGGTCGGAGGTGGCGGGAAACGCAGCGGAGTGGAAAGGTGAGGCCTCAATGTGGCTGTGTGTGCCATGTTCTCCTGTCCTCGTTGCTGGCCCCCATCGGGCCTGCCTGCTTTCGGCCTGTGACCCCTTTTGAGTTAATTTTTTGTGTATGGTGTGAGGAAGGGGGTTCAACGGCATTCTTTTGCATGTGAATAGCTACTTGTCCCAGCACCATTTGTGGAAAGACTTCTTTCCCCGCTGAATGGTTTTGCACCCTTGTCAAAAATCAATTCATTCCAGAATGTATTCACTTATTTCTGGATTCTTAATTATGGTTCACTGACCTATAGGTCAGTCCCTCTGCCAGGACCACACTATCTTGACTACTTAGCGTTTGTGGCAAGTTTTGAAACCCAGTAAGTAAGTCCTTTGACTTTGTTCTTTCCAACATTGTTTTGGCTACTCTGGGTCCTGTTACATTTCTTTTTCTTTTCTTAAGGATTTTATTATGTATTTGACAGAGAGCTAGAGAGAGAACACAAGTAGGCAGAGCGGCAGGGAGAGGGAGAGGCAGGCTCCCCGCCGAGCAGGGAGCCGGATGCGGGGCTCGATCCCAGGACCCGGGGATCATGACCTGAGACGAAGGCAGACGCTTAACCGACTGAGCCACCCAGGTGCCCTCGTGTTATATTTCTATATGAATCTTAGAATCAGCCTATCAACTTTTGGCAAAAGCAGCTGGAGTTTTGATAGGAATTGCGTTGAATCCGTAGATCAAGTTTGGGGAGTATTCCCATTCTAACAATATCGTATTTTCCAACCCATGAATGTAGGCTTCCTCTTCTTTAAATAATCTTTCGTAGTTTGAATGGGTAAGTCTTACACTTCTTTTAAAAAATTGATTCCCAAGTATTTCATTCTTTTTGATATTATTGCAAGGGAATTGTTTTCTTAATGTGTTTCAGATTGTTACCTAATACAATTTTTTTCTTATGTTAATCACCATACGTTACATCATTAGTTTTGGATGTACTGTTCCATGATTCATTGTTGTGCATAACACCCAGTGCTCCACGCAGAAGGAGCCCTCTTTAATACCCATCACCAGGCTAACCCATCCCCCCACCCCCCCTCCCCTCTAGAACCCTCAGTTTGTTTTTCAGAGTCCATCGTCTCTCATGGTTCGTCTCCCCCTCCGACTTACTCCCCTTCATTCTTCCCCTCCTTTTTTTTTTCTTAACATATGTTGCATTATTTGTTTCAGAGGTACAGATCTGTGATTCAACAGTCTTGCACAATTCACAGCACTCACCATAGCACATACCCTCCCCAATGTCTATCACCCAGCCACCCCATCCCTCCCACCCCCCACCACTCCAGCAACCCTCAGTTTGTTTCCTGAGATTAAGAATTCCTCCTATCAGTGAGGTCATAGGATACATGTCTTTCTCTGATTGACTTATTTTGCTCAGCATAATACCAGATGTGGTATGTGTGTACACACACACACACACACACACACACACACACACACACACACAAATGGAATATTATGCAGCCATCAAAAGGAATGAAATCTTGCCATTTGCAACAACGTGGATGGGACTGGAGGGTGTTACACAATTCATTTTTGTATATGAATCTTGTATCCTGCAAAACTGCAGAACTCCTATAATTTTTTTTTAAGATTTTATTCATTTATTTGACAGAGACAGTGAGAGCAGGAACACAAGCAGGGGGAGTGGGGAGAGAGAGAGGCAGGCTCCCTGCGGAGCAGGGAGCCCGATGTGGGCCTCGACCCCAGGACCCGGGGACCATGACCTGAGCCGAAGGCAGACGCTTAACAACTGAGCCACCGAGGCGCCCAGAACTCCTCTATCATTTTAATAGGTTTTTTGGGGTGGATTCCTCAGGATCTCCCATATACAAGATCATGTCATGTACAAATACAGTTTTACTTCTTCCTTTCCAGTATGGATGTTTCTCCTTTTTCTTGCGAGGCTAGAATCTCCAGAACAGTGCTGAACAGACATGTTGACAACAGATACCCTTGTTTTGTTGCCGACCTTAGCGGGGGAAGCTTCCAGGTTTTTATCGTAAAGTATGAAGTTGTCTTTTTTTTAATAGATGTTCTTTATCATATTGAAAAAGCTCCCTTCTGTTCTTGCTGAGTGTTTTCATCATAAAGGGTGCTGGATTTTCCAAATGCCAACTGATGTTCAAAACTGCACCGACGTAGCTTAGACAGAAGTGTGTTCAAGCTGTTAGGATACCATTACATCAGACCGGTGTCTAGCATTTTCTTAACAGACAAAAAATCATTGCAACACCCTTATGCAATTAGAACAGCACGCTGGAACTGTGTACCCTTTGTCTGCCTGTACTCTGTGTTTCCTAAGTTTTGTGAAGTCCATAAGTTGATTTCCAATAGGTAGAGTCTGATTTTAATTTTTGTGTTTATTTGAATAAAACTTGGGGATTTCCACACATTTTCACATATTTCATTCCAAAGGTTGTGGCAATATTGGAAAACCTCCAGTTTCTTATTGTAAATTTACTCAGTAGGTCACAACCAGAATTTTAAAAAGTTAAATAGAATGTAGACATCGTAGCACGTTGTAGTGGGTGCATCGTTTTGTGAAATGTTGGGTTGTGGTTGGGGTGTGCGTGCGTGTGTATTTGGTCATGAGGTACGATGTATTTTCTAAACAAAAAGTAACGCTTTAGATTAATACTAAAGGCGCAGAGACTAGAGAATTCTAGTTCCTTGATTGCCAGTTATATAGCTCCTTTGTCTCCTCAGTACTTCGTTCTGTGCTTGGCCTCCCCTGGAGGTTTCTGTAACAGAGCCAATGTCCCTTCATTCGATTCAGGATGCAAAATACTTACTGGGTTGTATGTGAACATGTGCAATACAGATTTTTATGTGAAATCTCCTGATTTTAAAATGCTGACAACGAATCCCAAACTCTGAAAACACTATTTAAAAATAAGCAGATTATAAAAAGTAAAAACAAAAACTCCAGTAGAAGTCTCTAGGCTACTGACCAGTTTCTGAATTTTGACAGTGTTGACCTAAATGCATATTTTGCATGTCTCTCCATTACACAAAATCTCATTCACAGCATGCAAAGGGTGATGCAAAAATAGTTTATTATGATATAGTTTATGTAAAGTTAGGTAATATTTACAAAATAGAAATGATCAGCTACATCCACGGGAATCTAGCATGTCACACAAAGGAATAAATATTCTGACAAAGTAACACTTCAAACTGTAGTGAACAGTCGTTCAGAAACTTTGTTAATTAAAAAAAAACAGCTGCAATGACACCATGACAATCTTGAATTGTCACAGAGGGCGGGCGGCTCAGCCGGCCGGGCTCATCTGTCGGGGAGGATGGCGCCGCTGACGGGAGCCGCCCGCCGCCCCCCGCCCCTGCCCCGGAGGCCCCACTGCACCTGCAGGTGGGCCTGCAGGACCCACTCGCACTCCCTGAGCCTCTGCTTGCCTCCGCACAGCACTTTGGGTTTGGTGAACATTATCATTTTGCGTTATTACAGAAATTAAACCCCAGTTAGAATCATACAAGCCTGGGGTTTGAGTATCACCGGACGGCTGAAAGAATTCGCGGCGGCAGAGTCTCTGCTGTGGATTATTTCCCAACTTGTCAGCAGAAAACGGTATGTACATGCTGCACTCTGTCCGTGCGTCCGCTCCCCCCCGCGGCTCGGCACGGTGTCCCCCAGAGCTGACTGGAGACGTTCACGCCGATAGAAGAGTCTACTAGTGAGAAAAGTTACTAAGAATTACAGTTGCTGAGGAGTCACTTAGAAACTTTACATTTTATAAATATTACTTAGGAAAATCACATGAATCCTTATCACTTAACTGGTTTTAAGTCCTAACAAATACATCAGTAGATAAGTCGTTAATACTAAAGGTAAATCCTAAAATCCACTTTAATTGGTTTTGTGATAGAAACGTGACACAATAATGACCTTAGTGTTCTTTATATGATCTATTCCTAGCTTCCTATAAAACAAAACTGAAATGTGTGTTACTAGTTTTGAAGGGCAAAGAACCGAGGCCCAGGACAGGTGACAGGTGCCCCGTGTCCGGCGACCACCGCCTTTCCAGAACTCCGCTCCTTCACGGCGTTCCAACTGCATCCTGGGAAGCCCCCCGCGCCCCCCCCCCCGACTGGCACCCACGGACCGCGTCCCTTCCCCTTGAGACCTGCACGCCCTCCTGGCTCAGCCTGAGGACCGGACGATCCAGTTCTGAGATGGTGTGACCGCATGGCCAGGCTGGCGCTGTCGATGCTGTCCCATGATAGAACCCAGGAGCTGAGATGCAGACACCTGGCCCAGTGAGTGCTCACAGGTCACCCGTTCGGGCCGGTCCTGCGACAACTGTGTTTGAAATGACATCTCCTTCCAAGTCTTCCATGAGCCCGGCCAGGGTGTGGGGAAGACGGCCCCGCTTCCCTGTGCTGCCCTCCCTGGAGGGCTGGGGGGGGGGGGCGTTGGTGGGGGAGCTGGCGGCAAGCATCATAGTGTTCTTGCCACAGGCACAGGGCACGGACGCGGCCTACTGTACTCACGGTCATACACTCTAACTCCCCGTGAAGTGGCCACAGCTTTTAAAGAGACACATCAGCCATGGAAAACATTTCCTTATAACGCTGGGTGGAGTTCAAGGTTGTACCCAAAGGTGTCCGCCCCAGCTTACAAAGGGAGGTCTGCATAGGATTTTTTTTAAACCCACACAAACTTTGTCACACACACAGAAAATCCCTACGGTAACTTCCCAGTAATATTTACACTGCTCACTCTGGATAATGTACAGGTTCTTTTAAAGAAAATAAACACGGCTGCTTTTCTATACAGAAAGGCTGGCGTCCACACAGAGCACGCAGCGGCTTCTCTTCCCAAAGCCCGTGTGGACGCGTAGAGGACAAGGGCCCAGGCTGCGTCTGAGCAGGTGGTCCTGGCTCCCTACGCCGGGGTAGGGGTGCTGACCTGTTCCTCCTACTCTGCTGAGCATCTTTTGTTGAAACACTTCGAGAAGGGAGCCCTCTTCCCTTTATAAAGAAACAAGGATACTTGAAACTTGTTCTCAAAAGGGCACAAGAATGAGGCTGGGTCTCTTCCAGCAGACAGCCCTTGGAGACAGTGATCCTGTTCATTTCCAACCTGCCTGTATGTCATGGCTTCCCAGCAAAGGGCCCCAGACCAGCGGGTTTACTGGACTCACTTCAGGCTCATCCTTAACTTAAATCTTCAACTGTGGGAAGCATGAGCTTGCTAAGAGTGTGCGTCCAGGTGTGCAACCACACAGCACCGAGCCCAAGTACAAGGGGGCGGGGGGGGGGGGCGTGTCCTAACAGCACTCCGAGGACCGGGCAGATGTGGCCATGAAGAAGGGACGTGCCCACAGTGTCCTGCTCGGTGCTGAGAACAGCCAAGGACTTTAGCTTTTGACCCGATCTCAGGTGGGTAAAAAGACCTTTCCCAGGATTAGATGGGCAGCATCTGAGCTCACAGCTTGTAGGGGCCTGGTGGCAGGGAAAAGCCGAGAGAAAGCCCCACGTGTGAAGCATGTGGGAAACCCGCCCGTGCTCCTTCGCACTCGCCGGTGGAGAGGCCGGTGCTGTAGCGGGGCTAGAAGCTAGGGCTTCCTCTCTCAACAATGAGCGGAGGCGGAGGGGCCTAGGACGGAAGAGGAAAAAAGCAGTGTGCCAATCCTGGAACTTCCAGAAGCTTCAGCACCAGCCGGTTCCCAAGCCCGTGTGAAGGGTGGGGCTGTGGTGCCGGGCACGGAGACGCGCTCGCCACAACTCCGCCCGGTGGGGACACATCGGGGCGGCGGATGAGACCTGTTGACACAGTAGATGCCAGCCGAACAGAAAACTCAGCCATAGCTCACTTTCAGAACGTTCAGGGTGGGAGGGAATACAAACGATTGAAGTTTCTGGAGAAGTGAAGCTTCCAGTTAGCATGCCAAGCTGTTTTCCTTTCAGTATCTGATTCCTTTTAGGTGGAGGACTACATACTTCCCTGTCCTTTGTAAACCTTTGAAAATACACTCCCCCCCCCCCCCCCCGCTTCAGGCTTGCTTGGTGATAACAGTGGGTCGCCGAATTCTGTTTTAGTTTTCGGGCTTTCTGAAATTGTGTCTAGAATGGAGAGTGTTAAAAATTCCAAGCTTCTTTAGGACAATGAGGAGGAAAGTGCCTTTCAGGAACACTCTCGCATTCAAGAGGCTGATGGGTTACATTCCTTCCGCTCTAACTGAAAACAGCTTTGAGACCCGGAGAAGAACTGCCTCCGACCTTCGGGCCTGAGCGGCAGAATCCAGAATCGGTACGTGGCTAGGCGTGAAGCCAGCAGGCAGGCACCGAGGCGGGGGAGAGCCTGCAGGCCGACTCAGCCGAAGGGGCCAGGGGCCGGCCCGAGCCGGGAGTTAGCAAGTGTGGGAGGGAGGGACCTTTTAAAGGAGAGATTCACTGCCTGCTGGCCTGTTGGGAGTGGGGAACAGACCTGGCGGGTTAGCCAGTGAGCCGGTGGGGACCCTGGCACAGCTGTCATCTTATGGCCAGAGAGAAGTGGTCCCAGGGAGCACCCTCAGCTCCAGCCCAGCAGAGGTGGCCCGACGCGCGGCCTCATGCCCAGGATGAGCTTAGAAACCAGACCTGCCGAGGGGAGCGCCAGGCAGCAGTGACAAAGAGGGTCATGTTCCATCCTCAGGCCAGCAGTTAGTGTTCCAGAATATTAAACAGATCTCTAAAGATGTTTTTTTATGCCATCGGTCTTGTGTCCTGGCCTTATCTGTCAGAATCCCCTTTAGACAGACTCAGGGTCACAGTTACGTTTTTTAAAAACCGCAATTCCCTCTCTTTCCCAGGCTGGCCCTGGTGAGGCCCCCGATGGCTCGCTGTGGGCCAGGGAACAAGTGACAGATTGTACTTCACGAGCCAGAGCCCGGGCCTTCCCTCGGCCTCTCCACTTGCTGGATTCCTACGGAGGGGCCTCTGATCGTGGCTCCGGACAAACGCACACCTGCCACCGTGGCCTCTGCCTGTCGCCCCAGGTCGGCCCTCACTTCCTCCCTCAAAGTCAGACCCATCTTGATGCCCGAAGGCGCAAGCTCCCACTTCCAATGACAAAGTGCTCCGTCTGCCACAGCGCCGACGGGGACGCTGCAGCCAGCCAGTGCCCCCGGAACGCCAGCCTTCAACCCACGCAGGCGCCGGCACCGCCCGCCGCCCGCCGCCCGCGGAGCCTGAGCGGCGGAGGGCGGCTCTTCCGCGCGCGGCTGCGCTCACGAGACCCGTCCAGCCGGGGTCCTTGCCCCCTTTCCACGCGCCTGGCGGGGCTCACTTGCAGGGGCTAGCGGGTTACAGATGAGCTAGTGCCCAGGGAAGGAAACACAGCTGTGAAGACTCGATCTGTGTTCTCATGTCCCCCCCCACCCCTGGGGCAGTGGGGACGCTCCCGCCGCGTGGTTGGCATGGGGGCGGTGGGGGGCGCCCCGAGTTGACAATCACCTATACGACCCCATCCGCAGCCCCCGAAGGACCCTTTCTCTACCAGCACAGAAACCCACCCGGTCCACCTCCACAATTCTACCCTTTTTTCTCTCGGGAAGCTGGTGGCTAAATTTGTCCCCGGCGGGGGGGGGGGGGGGGGGGGGGGGGGGGGGGGGCGCAGTGGGGGCTGGGCTGCGACACACAGGAGCTCAGTGAAGCCCCTCTTTGCTCTGTTCTGCCTGCTCCCTCCAGCCAGAGAACGGGCTCCTCAGCAGTCATGACCCTGCGACACTCGGGGCTTTTTCTGGGGGCTGCAGCAGGATCAGGCTTTTGCTGGAGAGGAGCCAGAGTGCCCCCATTTCTAGTCTCCTTCCCAGTAACCCCCCGACGGCAGCCGCCCCGGGACAGTGAGCTGTCTCTGCGGCGAGGAGGAGGTGTTGCCCTGTCTCTGCCTTCGACCTCCACGGGCCGCCCTCAACTCCTGCTCCCACAATTCCGGACGTCTTAACCTCCACGGGAAACGACAGAGTACGTAAGGTGCTCTTCGACCTATTCAAAGCGCCGCAGATTTCACACCCTGGCCACAGTCTGACTCTGCGCAGCGACCCTGCCAGGAAGGCGGGAGGGCCGGAGTCCCCAAGACAGCAAGGGCCGCCACAGAGGAAACTGCACTAGATGGGGGGACTTCTCCAAGGGGTGACGTGAGTGCCGAGAGAGGCTGAGCAGAGGCCAGATCCTGCTGGACAGCACGTCGCTGTCTGCCGTGGAGAACACACACGCTGAACAGTGTTCCAGAGAACAGGCCCCGGGGCCCGTGCATTCCTTCTCTACACTCCCATTCTGAGCGGCACACACAAAATCATGGTCCTTTCTAAACACACCACCAATCTACAAGGGGTGGTGCGAGGAGCAGTGTCTGAGAAGCAGAACTAAAAAACCAGACCTAACATTCTCTTGCCTTGGACAACATGGAAGAATAGCAGCGAAGGAGTGACACGTGTGGGGCGAGAGTCTGGAAGCTGGTGAGGGAAAGGCTCGATGCCCGTGGAGAACTCCCGAGTTTATTCCAGTGACAAGGCCGCGCACACCCCAGGCCCTTCCAGGGCTTCCTGCGGATGACCCTGGTCTTAACTGAATCTAGATACCGAGCACGGTCACTTCTCCATTTTTACCCCCGAGTACCCATGTGCCCAGGGCCTGCCGACCTAACGGCAGCGCTGACACAGCGAGACCAGAACAGGCTCCCCCGCACCCTCCTTGGCGACGCTCCCCGCCTGCCCCGAGGGCCACAGCACGGCTGCCACTTGCCTGGGCTGCGCGCCTCAAGACGACTGACGGTCTTCCCGGGGCCGCGACACAAACCCCAGGGCAGAAGAGTCTCGAGAACTACTGCAGTGTTTCCGGACGTTAAAAGGGCTTACTCTGACGGGTAGAAAAAGCAGCTTTGTTAGTACAGGTGTACTCTGGGCTCTCTGACGCTGCAAGAGCACTTCTCAGAGCTCAGGTTAGAGTTAAAAACATATAACAATGGCAGTTTTCATCTGATTCCGACATCCTCTGTACTTTCTTGACTTAACACAGGGGTCTTCCCTCAGCCTTCTCAAAAGGAATGTGCAGGTTGCTTTCAGAAAGCTTCAAGACACGAATAGGCTTTTCGTTTGCAGGACTGACGACCCAAGGGAATTCATCACGATGTGCACAGTCTGAAACCCCGGGCCGCAGGTCAACACTCCCAAGTCTTTACGAAAAGACCAGGGCTGCTAGTGACCAAGAAAGGAACGAGCGTAGGAAGGAATGAGAGGGGCCGGGGTTTTGTGCAAGATTTAATAAAAAACAAACAAAAATAGGAATGGCTGCCTTCGACATTTTCCAGGTTGTGAAACGTTCCCCACGATGACCTGGGTGTGGCTCTAAGCTGAAGGAGTGGGACAAGTACCAAGTGCTGTCCTTCTCCCAAGCCAGAGGTGGTGAGTGGAGGTTGCGGACCATGCCCCCCAACCTGCTCCTCCCGCAGGCTAGCGTGTGGTCAGCGCGGCCGCCTGACGCCCTGTTCTCACCCCGCGGGGCCCACACGCAGCACAGTGAGAGCCGCCCGGGGCCCTGACCCCGCACAGTGCACTCGGCGGGACGAGCTAGCTTAGCGACAGGCTGCTGGGCCTAATACTGACAGTGAGTGCGGCGGACTGCGGCAGGCGGGGGCTCCGCACAGACCCCGGCCCGGAGCAGACAGCCCTCCCGGCCCCCGCTGCTTGGCTAATTTGAGAATACCACGGGAAAAACCAGCTTTGACAGAGACATAGGAAGCTGGAATCAACACAGCAGAGAACGGTGTGAACAGCCCATAAACCAGTCTCTCATGCATCCAGACCCACAGGTAATGACAACAGTAACAACAATAATAAAAAATGAAGGGACAGGGTAGCGCTGCCGCAGGCTGGGAGCGGTGTGTGTTCAAGTGGAACGGGACACGGCTAGTCTTTCTTCAAGTCCCTGGATTCAAAGAGCTTCAAGCGTTCTTGCACCGTCAGGCCTTCCTTCAGACTCTGCGTGGAGACGAGAGCAGGAGAGAGAGAGAGACCGTTAAGCACCCGGCCCGGCGCCGTGGGCGGGGCTGCAGTCAGGCGGCGGTGCAGGGGCCGGGGTGCGGGGCGGGGCAGGAAGGGCTCCTCGAGAGATTAGTGGGGCATGCTAAGGAGAGAGAGACGTCCCCTGTGAAACGGTGTTATCTGGATGAAAAAGGAAAAAAACCAGAGAAACAGACCATGTGTGTAAGCAGCTGAACTCTGAGCTTAGGGCTCTTTAGAAAAGCAGCGATCAGATCGATTCAGCCAGGGGCAAAAGCTGTGCCAAGAACTAGAAATGCGCCCGTCCATGTCCTCCTCCTGGGGGGGGGGGGGGGGGCCTGTCCACGTCTGGCTCCTCGGTGACCGTGACGCTGAGCGCCGGGAGGAGGGCTGCGCAGCTTGCGGCCGGGGGCCTGCTCCCGGCGCTCCCTGAGCAGCAGCTGGGGGGGGGCGGTTGCTGTGACTGGGGACCTGGGAACATGTCAACGCAGTCACTAAGATTTTCAAAACGTGAAACCAATACTCTCATGTGTGACCTTGGGCGAAGTTTAAATCTGTGGGTTCGAGGAGGTGACACTTTCCTAACGGGGAGAAAGTATGTCCCGCTTTACTCTTGGAGGCTTTTCCCCAAAGATCTAATTTCTCGGTGAGGAAAGGAAGATCACTTCGGGGCACGGCTGAGGCTACTCCAGCACTGGCTGGGATGGGGCTGGCTCCTCAGCGGCCATGGGATCTTTGTGGCAAGTCTCGACACCACTGCCAATTCCCGGGGTTGGCCGGCACGTGCTAGAGCTCACGAAGGTCCAGGCTCCACTGAGACGTGGCAAACTCAGGGCTGGCCCTGGGTGCAGACTCCAGATGACTACACCACTTGTAGCTCCAAACCCGAGCACCGTGCTGGTCCTGTGGGCCTGGAGAGCCCAGCCTGATGCTTCAGAGCACGTGGCTGTGAGTGGGGCCTGTGGGGCCCGGCTGCCTGCAAGGTTGGAGGGAAGACGGGTCGTCCCGGTGTGCCCCCCCTCCCCCCAGTCACGCAGAACAGCTCTGCTTGCTTTCTGTACCACGGAGCTGGATGTGTGTAAATGAATAAAGCTGTTTTTTTTTTTTTTTTTTAAATGAAGTGTTCTATGGCTAACCTTTCTGAAACCCACTGGTCCAGGTGAACCTAAACATAAGCAGTTGGTTAGGGTCACTGCTGAAGCTTGCTACCCAGTTGGGTCGGAAGATGGGGGCAAATCCATGTCCCATTCTGAACCTGAAATTCCCTTAATGCACACAATTGCCTCAGATGCTCTCGGGTCTTCCCCCAACTGCTTCAGGCAGTTGGTCTCGGACAGGTGCTGGGCACGCGTGGCCATGATGCGGGACGCCCCGCCCCTAAGTGCCAGGCCCACAGGCAGGCCGGTCACGGGCCACACCGCTTTCTTCTAGCTGGGGACTTCCAAGGGACACGAACGTCCTGCCCGTGGGTACCGAGAGTCCTGCTGTGCTCAGGGCTGCAGCTGGGGGGCAGGGCGATGAGGGGGACCCACGGCTGTGTGCCCAGTGCCACACACTGCTGTACACTAGAGCTGTACGAGCAGGAAGAACGGAAGCCCCACACTGACCCTGCACACCCGGAGAAGGGTTCTCAGGGTGCACCGTGGCTCATTCCTCCCACAGGGCTGGTCTCTGCACCAAGCGCCTGGGTGACCCTGTACTCAGCCTACCAGACAGGGGCCTCCATGAGAACCCTGTGGAGAAAGGTTTGCTCTGGTCTCAATACCAGAAAAGCCATGATGCTTTTAGGCAATGAGCTTGCCTTGACTTTTTGGGTGCCGAGACTTGCCATCCTTTTGAGTGAGGCAGGATACAGACCCAGAACATCAATAAAGGACAGAAAACAGTACATATCAGATCCCGTAACAAAGAGCACCCACAGTGACAGCTTTGGTTTCTGGGCAACTTCATTCCCCGGTCTTCCCGTGGTGGTGGCAGGGGATCTCCAAATACAGTCGGGGAAAAGGACAGCACACATCGGAGTGTGAGTGCCCGCTGACATTGCAACCAGCTCCAGCCTTGCTTGGCATCACAACACATGTCCCTAAGGACTCTGCAAGGTCCCCGTCTTTCTACACACACCAGCCGGACTGTGCCTGCCCACCGACCCTCTGGGAACTCGGCCAAGCCAAACGTGGACTCAAAGACATCTGGAGAAACCCCATTCCTGGGCTTCTTACCGCTCCTGTCTGGGGCCTGGCACCTCTGAGAGTCTGAGGCCGCCCTGGAGGCCCAGGCAGACCTTCTGCGCGTGCCTGACAGTTCCCTCGCTTTCTACCTTTGCCTTAGCTCTTTCCCGGCCGGCATAAAAGGTTTTCCCAGCACACCCCCTGCAAAGGCCCTTACTGATAAAGGTCTTTTCACCGATTTTCTGCCCCTTTGGTCCAGAATCCCCATGTATTTTTATTCCTCCACAGGGACTCGGACACATACTCTGTCCTGACGGGGTGGCCACACTGCAGCAAGGCTTTCCAGAAGGGAGCGAGAGGTTTTTCATGGACTGTCATTTACAGCATGGGCACAAGGCCTAAATCATTAACAGTGAGGTTGTAACAGCTACGCTTCAACCTCAAATAGAAAATACAATCTTTAATATGAAAACCATAAACCAAAGAACAGGTTCTACTTTTGCCAAACAGAATGTTTTTCATGTTTAGGGAAAAAGCCTAAACCAAGTTTACAATCAACCCTAAACCATATTTGGTTATAAGTGATTTGGGGCTGCAGAAGAATAAATAAAGCCAAACTGACTAGGTATAAAATATTTGGGATTTTCCTAAAAGTCTTCCTAAAGCAAACCCGTTTCCCCCAAGCCACTGGGCTACAGCCCCTTAGCCAGAGGATGCTGGACTGAGGGTCCCGCATGAGCGTGAACCCCAGGCACGTAAACAAAAGGAGCCGTGCTGTGCGGCCCTGGGCCCATGTCCGTGTCCCCTCGGCCAGGGGCGTGTCCCAGCCCTGGGGTTCTTCCTGCTGTTCTTAACCTTATCGTCGGAGAATTACTGAGATCAAGTCAGCTCACCCAGAAGCACACTTTGCAGTGAGCAGCTGGGTACCTGGGATGCACAGCCTGGTGTGGAGACTGGGTACGGTCCAGGCATGAGCCCACTGTCCTTCTGTGTATTTGCAAACAGGCTGATGTTTCTCAGCCAGCACTTCGGTGCCCCTACCTCCTTTCTTTGTACCTCTGCCTTCAGTGGCACCCCGAGAGAAGCTTTTGTTTTGTTAAAACAAAAACAAAAAAAGTGCTAGTAACCCTTCTGCCCCAACCCCCCCTAGTCCCCTTGCTCTGCTGAGCCGTTTTCCCGGCCATGCCCACAAGGCACCAGCTCCCTGAAACCCAGGCTCCGCCCTGCCTTGGCCTATGAACTAACGCGGTGGGGGCTTCTTAGCGATGGGAGACTCTGCTTGTCAGTGGCTGCTGGGTCTCTGTCAGGGCCTCTCTTGACGGAGGGCAAGATGGGTTTCCCCAGAGAACGTGTAAAGCACAGATCAATCGCCATGCACGCTGACCAGTGCCGGGGGCCGCTCACAGGCCCATGCCCACCCGAGATGCTGCCTCTGTGGGCCGCCTGCCAAGCTGGGGGGGAGCTCCCCTCGGCAAAGGGTCAACTCTGGGAAGAGGTTAAAGGGCCAGTTAAGTCCCCAGAATGGGTTAAAGAAACTTGACCAGGATGGTGTATGTGCTTGCTGGAGCAGATAAAGTAACAATAAAACAAGGAGCTTGCTATGGAGGTGTGAGCAGTGCATGCAGGTAGCCACCCCCTCGAGGGTGGCAGGTGGGTGGGTGGTGAGAGGTGGTTTACCTACATGACAGGGGACCTGGAAGCGGGCTCGTTTCAGTTATCCCATGAGACCTGCTCAATTACGGACTGTCAGAGGAAAGAGCAAAAAATAAGACACACACACACACACAATAAATCCTAAATGCAACATGCTCATTACTCCCACCCTCCGCCCATCCTTTCCGTGGGGAGGCGCGCAGCGGGCAAGGGACCCACCGGGGTATATGCTACTCTGTGGCTGAGGGAAGAGGTGTAGGCAGCTTCCTCTCTTGAAGGTGCGGCATCAATATTACATTAGGGCCATGTGAAGAAGCGCAGACAGAGTGGGGCTGGCCCAGGGGGCGTCTGGGGGGAGATCTGGCCTTGGAGGTCCAAGGTCGAAATCACCGCAAGCCCTGCTTCTTGTAGGCCTGGCCCCTCAACTGTCACTGTCAGAAGTCAGTTCCACTTCAGCACGAAGGCGAAACAGGGCTCGAAGTCACCAGAACTGGCCCAGCAAGTAGGCATGTGGAGCCAGAGGTGTTCTGGGACCAGGGAACCCCTGCTGCGGCCCGTGGTGGGCTCTGACCCCGGCTCCTCTCTCTAACGTCCGAGAGTCCCCCACACCCTGGGGTTGCACCCCACACTCACCTTGGACCTGATGTTTCTGAGTTGCCGGCTGACACAGGATCTGTCTTTCTTTAAGAAGTCAGGGTTGCTTTTAGATTTCATTATATCTGAAGGAACAAATGGACCCATTACTTTTGTTTTATAAAACCCTGTGCAACCGGACTGTTTAAAAATCTGCCAGGCTTACTGTTATCACCACACACCTATGGCAGTTCCTTAAACAACTTCAAGAGAAAACAAAGCCAATGACCATAAAACACGCTAGCTCCTGGACCGGCCAGAGGACGTCTGTGCGGCACTGCGCTAGGCTCCTCCGTCTGTGTCTGCACGGGAGGGCCAGGGACGTTTCGGTCCTGTTACTTACTTACTCCCACCTTCCTCCTGGCAACCCAGCACTGTTATAAAGCAGAACAGCAACAGTTGTAATCCGCCCCCATCGAGACAGCCACCATTCAGTTTGGAGTAAAGTCGGCTAGGAAACAAATGTACACTGGGTCCCCCCCACGCCGCGTGTCCTGCTGGGGGCGGGGGGTTGCACTTGGTATATCCTGTTAATGGATCTCGTTCCAGGTCAGAACAGAAAGGTCTGCCTGGTTTCTCTTAACAATGGCTGGTATTTCACGGTGTTGTGAAGCCATGGGCCTCGATCTGCTGCAAATGCTACCTATCCTTGTTGGCTCCTTTCCATGCATGCATTTTTCAGGTCACCTGGCAGGTCACAGAAGCTCTGCACCCACCCCCAAATGCTAGGCCTTCCTCTCTCCACGGCCCCGGCCACCCTGGGCTCCCCCTCAGGAGCAGCCACTGTTGTCACTTGGTGACCTGGCTTCCAGAGTTAGTCTACAGTTTGCTGCTGAGTGGTGCTTGGGTATTGCCTGACTGATTCCAGAAAGACAGCCGACTTGTCCTCCAGTGGCAACGCAAGTGACCTTGTGTCTGCCTACGCGCCCGGGCGGCTGCAATCGCTCCTGCTTGGCCGGCTGAGAGAAAACAGGGTCGTTTTCTGGGTATCGGTGAGCTACACACGCTGTCAGGAGCCATGTCCTCCCTGCCCCTCCCCCCACCCGCATGGCCTCTTGCAGATTGTATGGTCAAGGCCCAGGATCAAGTAACTAATTTAGTGACAGCTGCCGTCACCAAACTATGGACTTTCTTCAGGAAAACGCAAAAATGCAAACTGGGATTCCTGTGAAAATCACACGGACAGTGCGACGTCCCCTCAAGGCAGTGAGTAGGGGGTCGCCTCGTGGCATGCCGGGAAGAAGATGGCTCCCCCGCGGAGGCCGGGGTCCGGCGCCCCTCCGGTGGTTCTGGGTGACGAAATGCATGTCTCGATACAGACCCAGGCTCCTCTGCCTTCACAGCAGCGCCACTAACACACTCGGACCACAAGCTACGGGGTCCTGGCCCGGAGCCCAGGGAACTCACCGTATCCTGACACGGGGGTGTTTTCGGGGGATTTTTCACCCAGTGCTTCCGTTGCCGCTTTCAGCTGCTCTTTCAACCTGCTGATGTCACAGTCGGCCTTTGCCCTCACAATGCTGAGCTCCGTGTAGATGTCCTTGTACTTGTCACTAGCGTACTTCTTGTCCTTGAGAAGAGCAGAAGCAAGGGGTGGTTAGGGCCGGGCTGGGCGGTCTGTCTCCGCGAGGCTGGAATGCTCTGCAGAATGACTGGGGGGTGCCATCCACAGTTGGGGAGGCAGGGGACCCCTGTCTTCCAGAGGCCGACACTGAGTATGAAGTGAAACAGACAGAGCGGAGAGTCTCTGTCGGACGCGGGGCGAGCATGCCCAGGAACTCTGACAAGCACAGGCGTGGCCCTGACCCACTGCAGACCTTCTGGAAACCACCCTCTTAGATTTTTTTTTTTTTTTTTTAAGGTTTTATTTATTTGAGAGAGAGAGTGCATGAGCATGAGCTGGGGGAGAGGCAGACTCCCCGCTGAGCAAGGAGCCCGACGTGGGGCTCCATCCCAGGACCCCGGGATCACGACCTGAGCTGAAGGCAGGCGTTTAACCGACTAAGCCACCCAGGCACCCCTGTCTTGGATTTCCTAAGTGACTGAATGGCCACCAGGGCTTCCCTCATCTTCTCCCTGCCTCCAAGAGTGCCCTGGTGCAGACGGGTGGGTTTCAGCCAGCTCTCACCTTCCAGGACGACATTTGTCTCTGGTCTCACGGTCCCTGCCAAAGCACATAGGAGGCATGGAGGACAGGAACACAGCGAGACCTTAGTTTTACTACATGTGCTAACAGGCTGGCGTTTTACGAAAGCTCAATTTTGAAACCACATTCCCCGTGAGAATGAAATCTACTCTCGAAGCGCCTACAGTTTGAGCGCGTGAGTGCTCTGGAGCTCTGTGAGCTCTGGAGACCGGTGTCCCCACTCCACCCCGAGCCCATCCTCAGATGTGTCTCCCGCGGGGAGGTGCCATTACCCGCAACGCTGTCTGCAGCTCATCCTTGAGAGAGCTGATCTCCTGTTTCAGGTACTGTA
The DNA here is from genome assembly GCF_009762305.2 of Zalophus californianus. NCBI lineage: Eukaryota > Metazoa > Chordata > Mammalia > Carnivora > Otariidae > Zalophus > Zalophus californianus. The sequence continues at coordinate 12,575,499 of NC_045610.1, forward strand.
TTTCTGACTCCTTGACCCGCAGTAATACCTAGAAAAACAGAGGAAGTAGGGGCTGACACTGAGGGGCAAAGGGACTTCCAGTCTCAAAAGCAAAGATGACGGCCGAGCAGGGACCTGCCCCCCACCCCCCCGTGACATGCAACCACCAATGCCAGCAAATACACTTCACCGTTGCTAACAGCTGGCCCATCACAAAGAGAAACAGAAAGAAATCCCCACGATTCCTCCTAGACCCGAGCACCCCGTTCCTCAGCCTGAGGGCCGCAGTGAGCTCCCGGGCCGGGGCCCATGAAAGCATCCTGCTGAAACTGTTGGAACTCTCTCAGCCTCTCCCACATCACTGAGCTGATTTTCACGATGAAATGTTAACTGAATGGGGAGAAAGCTAAGTGCTTTTATAAAAACATGTAAGAATCCATCGTTCTGACTTAAAATAAACCTCCCTGCCCGAGTAATACGGCGCTATGGACCGTGAGCAGCTGTGGTGTTCACAGGGCTAGGAAATGTTTCACTTCAGGCAGGCGGTGTTTGTGGTGTGGCAGAAACTGTGGGCACGGGGTTAAAGGTCCCCATGGCCTCCTCACGAGGGGTCCCCACTCCTGCCGTGGACCCCACACTGCCTGGCAGCTATTCTCTTTTGCTGCCTGGGGCGATCTGGATCCTTCCACGTCCTTCTTGCGGTCTCCAGCTCTCATCCCTGCCATGACCCCATAAGCTGAGGCCACCTCTGGGTCCCCGCTTGGGGCTTGTGTGGTGCAGAGCGGGGTGAAGGGACTCTGAGCAGTACCTCTAACTCATAGGCGTCCTTGCCCTGTGTAAGCGGGGAGCCAGCGGTCTCTCCGCCCGCGTCCCCGGTCAGCAGCGTCCGTAATCGTGCGATCTCCGCAGCCAGGCGGTTGTTCAGCTCCTGCGGGACAGCAAGGAGGGAGGCCTCAGAGCCGCCTGGGGGCAGCCCTCACACGACACAAGCGGGAGAGGCCGCTTCCTCACCAGAAGAGGGGGACATTTGTGAGCGGAGGGGACCACGGGCAGGGCTTAAGCGCACTGCGACGTTTTAGACGTAACGTGCAAGGCGGCCGCCGGCTGTGATGTACAGCCCCGCAACAGCCGTTCACGTGCGCTGTGTCGGCGCAACTGTGGATGCAGGGTTCCATAATCCTCAATACCTTGTTGTCACCGTCACTAGTATCGGTGCATCTCACAGCTTGTCCACCTTGAGTTTCTGGAGGAGTGGGCCCTCTTGCCGCCTTCCCGCTCACTTTCTGTGCCTTGTTTCCAACTGATAAGTGGTCATCTTAGGCCACCGCAGTGACTAGCGGGAATCAGTCCTGCCCGAGCGCTGTCATACGGGGTGAGTGTGGGCCCAGAGACCTCGAGTCTGGAGCTGGCCAACACATTTGTCTACTCAGTGCCTGGGGAGGATGAGCCGGTGGGTCATGCAGACAGTGGTCCAACTTGGTACGTCAGAGAAGCTTTTATCAAACTAAACCTACCCTCGAGTCTTTCCCCTAGCCAGGACTTTAAATGCACCCCAATTTTCTGAAGAACAGGCAAATTTTAAGAGAATAATCTGACCAAAAAAAAAAATGTGAACAGTGTATGGTCTTGACGGGGGGACGTTTAAACATGGTCCCAGCCTTGGGGGCAGGAGACTTGGGTCAGGTGCAATGACCCTCCCTCTCAGGCCCTGCCCAGCAGTGACGAAGCAGAAATCCAGAGACGCTCAGGAGAAACGGAAACATCTCAGAGATGCCAAAAGGGCTAGAGCCCAAATGAGTCCAAATTTAAACAGCTGGTTCATGTAGTAGATGGCCCCAGCTCCACCACCTGCAGTGAGTTTCTGTCACCATACTGGGGAATGTCAGACATCAGGGAGATGCCTGCAGAGGGTGTGGCCACTCTGTGGCTCAGGAACCCAGGGCCACCTCAGGTGGGGCCTGGCTCCCAACTCCAGCATGGGCCCCACCCCCCCCCACCGGCTGCAGGCTCACCTGATTGTGGGCATTGAGCTCCTGGTTCTCACGTTGGCACTGCCGCAGGGCCTGGCGCTCAGCCTCCAGCGCCTGGGCCAGGTGGGCATTCTCCAGGCATTTCTGGGAGTACTGCTCCGAGAGGACCTCCAGCTCCCGCTGCACCGACTGCAGCTCCTCCCTGGGAAGAGGGCACGGCTCATGCCTCTGCCCACAGCCCTGGCCCAGGCCTCTAAAAGGCCCCCTTGAGTCCCTTATTGCGAAACTTGAGGAACGACGAGACACACCCCAAAGAGCTGAGCAGACGACAGGCCCCAGGCATTCTGTGGTCTCAGCGAATTTGTACCCAGCTAAAAAAGGAACCACTTCAAAGGACTGCAGGCTTACAGAATCTCTCCTGCATCCTTCGCTTCTCCTCTTTCAAAGAGCTTAACGGTCCCACAGACAAAACTCCCATGATGTCAGGAGAGAAGTCACACTTGTGACTTGCTTTCAGCACTAACTTTTGAGGTGCTGTGTGTCCGATCAGCCAGGACCAGACTCTATCCACGCTCAGAAAATCAAAGCCTCATGACGTTCTTCTCGGTCACCCTGGACTCCTTGGAAAGGACTGCGTCTTCCACTAGCAGAACCAAGGATGACCGTGGGAAGGTGCTCAGCCCCTCAGGAAGGGCGGCTTGGAACTGCCCTCAGAACCCTCGGGCCTCCGCCAATGCCCACCCTTAAGACCCATGTCTTTGTGGCTCTTAAAAAGACACAGGGAAGGTGCCACTCCCCACACGCACGGCTTCCCTCCAGCCTGGCCTGCAAGGGCCGCCTCCTGTGGGCAGGAAGCTGACTCACAGGTACTGTCGTCGTAGCGCCTCGATGTCCGAGTTGATGCTGCTGATCTGGGACCTCTGGCTCTTCTCCAGCTCGCGTTCCATCTCCTCTCGGTGGGCATTCTTCATGGCTTCGATGGCTGCAGGCAAGGACACGGCCGTCAGCATGAGAGGCTCAGGGCGCAAGACAGACAGGACGGCGTGTCTGCCCGCTGTCGACGCGACGTCCGTGAAAGGAAGGTCAGGCAGCCTTTCCCAGACCGACTCTCGGAGGCAGACACAAGCCAAGGAATTCCCAGGAACTCCCACCACAGAAGGGACGCAGATGCGTTGGTTTTTTTTTAAACGTTTGAAGAAAGCCAAACTGATGAAATAAATGTCAACGCTATGAACTGTGCAAGACTGTGGAATCACAGACCTGTACCTCTGAAACAAATACTACATTATATGTTAAAAGAAAAAAAAAAGAAAAAGATAGCAGGAGGGGAAGAATGAAGTGGGGGGAAATTGGAGGGGGAGACGAACCATGAGAGACGATGGACTCTGAGAAACAAACCGAGGGTTCTAGAGGGGAGGGGGGTGGGGGGATGGGTTAGCCTGGTGATGGGTATTAAAGAGGGCATGTTCTGCGTGGAGCACTGGGTGTTACACGCTAACAATGAATCATGGAACACTACATCACAAACTAATGATGTGATGTATGGTGATTAACATAATAAAAAAAAGAAAAAAAAATCAAGCACGAGTTTATACAACAAGCAGGCTTTCAGGGTGGTAGGTTTTTCCTTCATCCTGAAATAGGCCAGCACTGTAAAGCACAAGCACATAAAGGGAGCGTAACACAAAACCGACGGCACGAAGGCTTGCTCAGGGCAGAGCGTGTCAGCTCCGTGGTGAAGTCTGTCACCAGGCAGGAGCTGCAGCAACGCTGGGCTCTGATGTTCTCGGCACTGCAGGCAGAGGTGGGCTTATGCAGCGTGAGGGCAATGCCAGCGCGGGGACTGGCGAGGCTGGGGACAGCCCCTTGGGTGTCGCTGGGGGTGCCGGCCCTGGGCTCGCAAGCTCTCAGAGGGCTCCTGAAAGCAGCCTCTTCCTTGGAGGGGACTGTGGAAGGCTTGCCTTGGATAACCAAGCCGAAGCCTCAGCTAAAAGGCAGCGCGAAGGCTGCTCGCTGCCAAGCTGGGCGGTCAGCTCGGGAAGCCTGCCGCCTGTCCTGCCCTCGGCGTGAAAGTGGCCCGTCCCGGCCCAGCTCCCACCTGAGATAGTGGCTGCCGTCTCCTCGGCCAGGAGGCGATCCTTCTCCTCTCGCAGCTTCTCCAGCTCCCGCTGGTGCTGCCTCTGCAGGTCTTCAATCTTCTTCTGGTGCGTTTCTTCCATGGCTGCAAACCCTCGCTCGCACGTGGCCTGTAAGATGCAAAAGGGACTCCGTGGATTTTTTTCCCCTTTACTTTTGTGCTGGATGTTCTGTTTATCATGAAGCCAGCAGCCTGGCTCCTCGAGGTGCACTGGTCCAGACAGCATGCTCCCTGTCCTCTGATGGCTGTCTGCAGACGCACACTGATGCTACCGGGCACCTAATGCTATCGGAGCATTTGGGAAAGAGAGTTTACATAAATTCACTTATTTAGGTGCTTGTTCGGAATCCTGCTTCTCTGTGGGAAAGTCGGTACTGTGGGTGGGAAGTGGCTACAGTGGAATTTAAAACAGCCAATCCCCGACCTTTACAGAATCACGGCTGGGCAGGACTGACAAGAAGGGAGAAGAGAGTAAACGTACGGAGGCTGGCTGGGTCTGGTTTGAGATACACAGCAAGAAGCTTTCAGCACCAGACAGGGCATTTCACAAATAGTCACAAACAGCGATAGGTCTTTGTCAGCTCTTAGAGGGAGCCAAGACCATCCTGTGAATGACGGGTATTCCGGTGAGGACTGGGCAGGGGGTACGTGGAGCCAAGAGGCCTGGCCCCGCCACTAACCAGCTGGCCACCTTCACCTGGTGTCCACTGAGGGAGTCAGATTAGGCTACATGATCTCTTCTCTTCCAGCCTGCACCTCCCTTCTTCCTTTCTCAAGGAGTACAAAGAAGGGCGCTAATTAACTAACTGAAATGAGACATACAACAGAAGGGCTCTCCACACTTGTCCGTGCCTTGTTACGACACAGGCTGGATTATTACCTGCGCGTGGGTTTCGGGGAAGGACACAGGTACCCCTGAGATGGGGTCCAACCATCCCCACACACGCACACAGAGAAGCCCACGCCTGGCTTAGCGGAACACTCTTACCAAAGGTGCAGGAGACTGTGCCGCACAACTGTGAGGGGTCTGTGCGCGGCTTTCTGTGCACGGAGGCACACTTTCTGTATAAATCCCTTGCAAGATCTCTTTCAGAGTAGGGATCAGGCCTTCCAGTGATTTTTAAAAAACCAGAGGAGTACGGCCATGTTACATTCGAAATGCAAAGTGGGGGGTGGGGGAGGCTCTTCTCTCCCGACCTATATACTATTTGATCAAACTTCTTGCACCTGGATTCAAGAAAGGGTAAGAAGAAATCAAACCACCACACTTGGGTGTCTTTGTCTGAGCCCCCACGGTCCTTTCTGAGATACTCCATTCAGTATTTTCGAACAGTCTGGACTTTACTGCCACAGACTGGCTGCACTGGCCCACTGGTCTTAACCGCTGCTCACCGCTCACTGGGCATTCCTTCTCCCAGCCCCCCCCCCCCCCCCCCCGGAAGCCGCTGGCCTCCTGTTACTGCCCTCACACCACAGGACAGCTGGAGGAGTCCTGGGCTGTGGCTCCCAGCCCTGGGCCCACTCCAAGCCCCTCAACTTCCCTCCTGCATACTTTGGTTCATAGTAAGCACACGGCCAGTAGGTCTTTTAGGGTTTAGTTTGATTGGGCGGCTTTAGAATATTTGAAGTTAAGGGTGAAAACTCTTCCGACAGAAACACTGAATTAGCTTTAAAGACCAGCTGCTTCCTTGGACAGCATGTGCGTTAAAAACGATTTGCCTATAAACAAATTTGAATTTTTAAGCCAGCCATCCCTGGGATCAATCCCAGTTCCTCAACAGCTACTGTGCAGAGTTGTGAGGGAAGGTGTCAGCCTGCAGCAGTCAGAAGAGGGGCTGTCAGGCCAAGACCCTGGTCTCCCTGACCCAGGCAAAACTGCACAAAGAAACAGCTATTAGTCGGAGGCCCTCAAGAGTGCTATTTAGCTATGATGCCTGCATCTCAAGGGCGCCAGTGAGGACACCGTGGATGGGCTGGATGCTCACAGTTCACACGACAGAGGATGCACAGAACGAGCAGCGCCCCAGCCCCTAGAGACAGGTTTACCAGAAGCCCCCAACCCGCTTCCTTGCTAACTAATGATACGATGTCACCAGTTTGGACCTCAACTACATGCCCAGAGCTGGGTGCTCTGTTGGAAGGGCGCTAGGGACTGGTGTTTATGTGAATTGCTGTTATGGGTGGACCTGGCCCAACTGAATGCTGTGCTCACATGCACGAACCACCACGGGGACACCATTTGTGCACTTTTGGGAAATAGCCCTTGAAGCTTTCTCATGATTCCTAACAATTTTCCAAAGGTTCTGACTGACTTGGAAAAGGAACAGTGAAAACGGCCTCTTGGCCGGCCGAGAGATTGCTGACGACCACACGTGCTTGTGTTTGGTCAGAGGGCTGCGTCGTCCCCTGGACGTAGAGAGTACACTGTTGCGGACTCACAGCACATCTCTCTCACGCTGTCAGGGCCACAGAAAACAGCCCTGTGGGCGTCCTGCTAGAGAGCAGCATTCGCGCCACGTCTGGCAGGGGCAGCCAAGCAAGCTGCCCACAGCCCGGGAGCCAGCTCTGCGCGTTGGCTGGGCGAGGCGCCATCCTAGCAGGGGCCTGACTGGGGATGGAGGGCTTTCAAGGAGCCCGGCCACTTAACTGCGTGCAGCTCCAAGGGATGGTGCGAGGCTCAGGGGCAGAATGCTGAGAAGCTTAGGTAAAGTGCTGGGCAGCCATGCTGCACGCATGCAGGCAGGCGTGTCCAGCTGTAACGGGGGTGGGTGAGAACCTGGACTGGCCCACACAGCCCAAGGCCCCGAGAAGCCTGGGAATGTCACCTTTACATGATAGGGCCCGGGTATTCTGCCTAATGACGCAGAGTGCGAAACGGAGTGGGGGTGCGGGGGTCAGGTCATTTCTCATAGCCCCCAGAGAAGGAGCACCAGTGGCCGAGAGGTGTGTTCAGTAGAAAAGCCCTTCTTCCACAGAGTGCCTATCAAATGCCAGTTCCCCACAGGGAGCTGGACACGAGAGTGACCCTCGACACTGTCTTGTAAATAGCCCCATCTTTTGGGAACCCCAAATCTGCTCCCTTAGGGCATTCAGGAGATAGCTGTCTACGGGAGCCTCTGGCCCGTCTCTCCTGGGTTCTCCTCCTCAGGTTTGCATCTGTACTGGCCTGGAGTGGGTTCTGTGGGGATGGAAGAGAGGGTGAGGCTGGGACGGGGGCAGCAAACGCTTCCCCTGCTGGGGGCACTGGGAAGGACCAGGCAGAGCCATGCTCCCTCTCTCATGGTGCTCCTGTTCTCCTTCTGCCAGTCCTCCCTGGGGGTGGGGTGGATGTTGAACAGGAGGCTAGACCCTCAGCCAGGCCCTGCTCTGAGACCACACCACGCCCGCGAGGAGTCAGGGGAGGGACAGAGTATCAACCTGGCTCTGCTTGGACAGTAACTCAGAGCGGAGAACCGTGTCTCAGCTCCACCCGAGAGCCCTGCGTACCAGACGCTGCCCGCCCCGCCCCGCCGCCCCAGCAGAGGAACACCTGCCCCTCCGCTGCCTTGAAAATTAGGATGATGCTTCAGAACCTTAAGGTTCTCGAAGTCTTTCTGGTACTTCTCCCGCAGCGTGGCCGCGTTGCCCTCCAGGCCCTTGTGCTCCAGCTCCTCCCGCATGATATCCATCTGGGCCTCCAGCTCCTGGATGCGCTCTCTCAGCCCTGTCATGGAGTCAGCCTCTCCCTTGGCGGCCTGCACGGCATCCCGGGGCTGGCTGGCGGGCCAGCTGGAGGAGGTGGACCGGTGGGGGCTGCCCGGGGGACCGGGAGCTGGCAGGGCTTCGGGGAGCTGCCGCTGGTAGTGGTGCAGGGCCTCCTGCAGGCACTGCAAGCTCTGTGAGTAGTGCTCCTGCAAGGTCCTCAGCTCCTCCTCGTGGATGGTCTGCAGCTCTTTGATCTTGAGCTGGAACTTGTCCTCCAGGCTCTGCATCTGCTCCACGTGGTGCCGCTCCATGTCCTGCCGGTCTCTGACCGAGGCATCCAGCTGGCTCAGGACCCTGCTGTGCTCGGCCTGCAGCGTGTCCCCTGCTCTGTTCAGCTGCTCCACCACACACCTGATCTGTTCCTCGTACCTCCCTTGCAGGGCGAACATGTTCTCACTGTGCTTGCTCTCCACTTCTTCCAGACACCTCTGCTGATGGTCCAGCTGGGTGACCTTGGCCTTGAGCTCAGCGTTTTCCCTCTCAACGATGGCAATCACTTCCAGGTACTCGCTCTTTTGCTTCCGGAGAAGCTCCTCGTACTCCTCCCTCAGGGCCCCAACTGCTCGCTCGTGCTCCTGACAGGAGGCTCCCCCGCCCTGCCAGGACTCCTTGTAGCACCGGAGCTCCTTTTCGTACTCCAGCCGGATTTTGCAGGCTGCATAACACACCTGAGCCTGAATGATTGCATCCTGAACTAATAATGAAGAATACTGACCGAGGCCTCCCAGGGAAGTATCATAGGAGAGGTTCTGGGATGCCTGGAGAAGCTTCTGACAATCTCTCACTGACTCCACAGGGGGAAGCGAGGTTAATGCGGCAGATATCTCCCCTAGGAGGCTGGCCTTATCTTTAAGCTGCAGGGCGAGTTCTTCCTGAATAGCGACAAGGGCCCCAGAGCTCTGGTCGGACACGGACGTGTAGAAGGGCTCCCGGGAGCCGGCTGCTTCCTGATGACTGAGCACTTCTCCTAAGGGGCTCAGGTCCCAGGACGCCTGCATGCTGCCGTCTTCAACATCTGCGGGAAGCCTGAGGGCTTCTGAGACCTGCTGCATCACTCTCTCGAAGTCGGGGGTTCGGTAGGCTCCCAGGATGTCCCCCAGCACACGCTTGTGCTGCCGCAGGGCCAGCTGGGTCCCCCGGAGGGTCTCCTGGATGCTCTGCAGCCTCTGGTGGAAGGACTCCCTCGCCGACTGCAGCGCGAAGCTGAGCTCTGCCCTGACCCACGTGGCGTCTGCCAGGGCAGGGACCAGGGCCTCGGGGACGCTCTGCTGCCCACCTCCCGATGCGCCGGCTGCCTCTCTGCCCAGCGTTCCCAGGTGCTTACTCAGGGACTCAACCTGGCTCCAGAATTCGCCATCCACCAGCACCTTCTTAGCCCAGGTGTCTGCCGGGTCGCCGGGGCAGAGAGCAGCACTTTCAGATTCCAGGGGCAACTTTCCCGACTGAGAAATCTCATGCAGAACGCGCGAGATATCGGATGTTGTGTTTTTTAGAGAGTCTGCTATCCGGTTTATCAGTGAGGCTTCCAGAGCTATTTGATCGGAGAGGAGTTTCAGCTGCTCCTGCTCGGTCAGTTCGGGCCGGGGCAGCGGCCGCGAGCTCGCCTTCCCGAGCTCCACGAAATGTGCTTCCTCTGGCTGAGGCCGGGCCACGCCGTCTGCGGGAGCGGGCCAGTGGTGCAGGGCCTGGACGGTGCTGGCTAGAGCGCCCTCCACGCTGGTCAGGGGGCCCGCGCCTGCGCCCCGCGCTTCCTCCGGGCCGGCCGCTTGCAGAGAGCACAGCTGCTCTCGGCAGTTTTCCAAGCAAGCCAGAGCCTGACTGTTTTTCACCTGGAAGTCGCCGAGCTCCCCGACGTGCTTTTCGGTGATCTTCGCCCTCCCCTGTCTCTCCTGCTCCAGCTGGGAGGCGAGTGCTCCGACCTGCAGCAGGCTGGCGCGGAGCTGCTCGCGGAGCCGCGCCTCGGTGCCGGCCCACTGCTGGTGCAGCGCCAGCAGGGCCTCCTGGCTCTGGCCCTGCTGGCTTTCCAGCTTTACTGTCACGTCTTTGAGCTTCTCCTCCGTGATGTAGAGCTTCGTCTCCAGGGAGTGGATTATGGAGAGATAGGTGTCGGAGTCGCTGGTGGCAGGGAGAGAGCTGGGGGTCGCCTCTGACGACATGCTCTCCTCTGAGGGCGACCGGTCCTGGCTGGTGTCGGAGGATGTGCTGCTGGTCCAGGTCTTCTCGCACCCATCAGGGTGGGTGTATTTTTGGCACTGAATCGTGGAGAACCGGATTCTTTGCCTTTTGACACCAGGGACACCCTGGTCAGGTTTTGCCGTGCTCTGAAGGTGCCCCTCCCTGTCCGGCACCTCCGACCTCAGAGAGCCCACACTGTCTTCTCTCTTGGGGCTGCTGTCGCCTCGCGCTTCCCCCGGGGCTGCCGCCGGGGCCTCATCCTCGAGCCTGGGAAGTGGGAAGGCCGGTGGTGTGCCGGCAGCTTGGAGCTGCGGGCCCAACGGCACAGTGCCGTCCTCAGCCTCTTCTGGGCCGCTCCGTGGCTCCTCCTCCGCGTCCTCTGAAGACTCCTTTACAAATTTCCTTAAAATCTCTTCCTTTGCCTGGAGCTTCATTTCTGTTTCCTCTAAGCTGCTCCCCAAGGCAACCATTTTAACCAAAGCCTCATTGAGGTCTTGATCTTTCTTTTCCAGAACTTTCTCGTGCATCTCCTTGATGTGCTTCAGCTCTTCCTCCTTTTCCTTCAGGAGCGTGTGCATGCTCTGGAGCTGGCCGGCCACCCTCCTGTAGGAGTGTTCTAGGCTCTGGTAGTCAGCCTCCCTTCCCCTCAGCTTCTCCTGAAGCTCAGCAACGTCCCCGTCAGACAGGGCGACACGATCCATCAGCTCCTGGAACCGCTGCCTGATCAGGTCCCGCTCGTCTCTGAGGCTCTGGACGTGCTCAGCCAGCTTCTGGATGCTGGCCTCCTTCATCTCCAGCTGCTCCTCCAGCTGGTGTACTACCTCACTGCCCTCGAACTTGGCGCTCAACTTCTCCTTCTGGAGGACCTCCATCTGCTGCTCGTGGTCCTGGAGCTGGTCCTCATAGGCGCTGGCCTTGTCTTCCACCTCCTTCAGGTTCTGCAGCAGCACCTGCTTCTCCTTCTCGCAGCTCTCCAGCAGCAGCTCATAGTTCCTCTGCAGCTTCTCCTCCATCAGCCTCTGGGCCTGCTCGCTGGCACCGAGCTGCTGGCTGAGGTCGGCGATGCGCTCCTGCAGCCTCTGTACCTCCTTCTGCCGGTCCCTCTGCAGCGCCTGCTGCGTCTCCAGGTCCCGCAGCTCCTGCGTCTTCTCCAGCAGCAGGGCCTCGGCGCTCTTGAGCTTCTGCTCGCTGGCCTGCAGCTGACTGCTCAGCGCGGCCTCGCTGTGCTGCCACTCCTCCAGCTGCTCACGGACCTTGTCCTTCTCCAGCTTCAGGTCACCCTTGAGCTTGGCCAGCGCCTGCTCCTTGATGGCGAGCTCGGCAGCGGCATTGCTGAGTCTCGCCTGGAGGCTCCGGATCTCGGCCTCATGGTGCCGGATCGCGTCCTTGGCCTCCCCGTAGCTGCGCTTCAGGGACTGGATCTGCTGCGTGACCAGCTCCTGGCGCTGGCACTGGGCCTCCAGCTCGCTTTGCAGATCCTGGTTGACTCTATGGAGCCTCTGCCAGGCACCGGATGGGGAAGTGGCCACTTCAGTCTTAAAAAAACCGATTAAATACTGGTTAGTACCACTCGGGCCTCCCAGTTCTGAGTGTCACACCTCTGGCCAGGGTCAACCACAGAAAGGCTCCTTGGTGGGTTTGCCTTTTATCCTTGGCATAATTTTTTTTTTCAATTAAAAAACAAATCCAACAAATCATCTTAACTTTTTTTTGGCAAGTAGCTGCTTCTAGGTAAAGAGAACACATGGACAGTAACATCAAACAGCTCTAACCAAGCAGCTTCTAGAAGAACTAAACCAAACAGAACTGAATAATGGAGCACACTGATGAGCAAACGAAGACTGAAGGACAGGAGAACGCTGGGAAGGAGGACAGGGGGAGGAGCAGAGCTTCGGGATCTGTTGTTTGTTTGTTTTGCAAAACAAAAGGTAGACGGCTCTAGGCAACAAACCCTAACAAAGCCGGGACGCAGTGGGGTGCGGGTGGTGGTGCCACTTCCTTCTAGGACGGGGAGAGAAGGAAGAGAGGCAACTGCTCGGGATGCCAGTGAGATGACATCTGAAACATTTTCCTTTGGGAAGTGGAGCCCGTCCTCTACAGTAACAGGAAGAACTAATCTCTACCTGCAAGAAGACAAAACGAGGGGAAAACGGAAACCATGGAGTAAAACATGATAATCAACAAAACAAACAAACCTTCGTGGAATTCAAAATAAGAGAGTGAAGCGTGCAAGAAACAAAACACAAATGAAACAAAACTCCCCAAACTGAAAGCCATGCAGAATAGACAGAACTAATTAATGCAGGGGCGAAAACAACATGAACAAGAGTGAGAAGAGCCCAGCCTAAGAATTTGGCCTGCCTGTGGCTTGCTCTAGGTCTGATCTGCTGTCAGGGAAGCCACAGATGTGACACTCAGTTACGTTAAAGTTACACTCCACGCTCGACTTCCAAACCATGCAAGAAGCTCCTCCCAGCACCACCGGTGCAGTGCCCACCCGGAACGGCTCTCCTCCTGACCCTGAACCCCAAAGGCCCCTCACTCATTCAGAATGACTTGGTTATAAGCATTTTCAAAGCACAAAGGGAGGTTAAGTGTCACCCGTCGTTAGAACTAGTGGGAAGGTTTCAAGACACCAGCTCTGCCTAGCGTTGCCAGGGGCTTTGGTGCAGGCTCATGCAATCATCTAGGTTAGACACAGAGGCAGGTTCTTAGGTTAGCAATGTGCAAAATCTGCTGCTAGGATCTTTACCACCTGATGTGAAGTGAATTGGTGCAGGTTTAAAAATCTCCCCAAACCTGGAAAGTCTGCACAAAATGACCGAGGAAGCACATGTAGGAAAAGAGGGATGCCCACCATGGCCATTCCTTGGCTGAAGGGACCGGGGAGGACCAGGGCACATGAGGCGCCCAGGGCCACGGTTAAAGCTGGGGGAGAAAGAGAAGACAGAGGGAACACGCAACAAAAAAATGGCACGGAGATAGGAGGGAAGGTAAACTCTGCCCAGAGGCTCATGTGCTGCCTGGGATGACTTGGCCCAAGGTGGCCAGGGTGCTGTGGTCTGGAAACATTGACACAGACACTTATCACCGAGACCCTGGGTCACTGAGAGCTGGAAAGGTCCCTGGGGTCCAGTTCTAAGTCTACACAGGCAAGGAGGCTGAGGTTGCAGGGCACGGCACCGGCTTCTACCGGTCAGTGGCAGGACCCTGACTGGAGTGCTGTATCCTCAGCCTTGGCTGGGAGCTCACGTTCCCCATTCCATCAACCCAGTCTGCATTTCGCCAGCACTGCGCCAACCAACAGCTCTCCCCACAAGCATATCAGCATGATGGGGGCAGGAGTGTGTTGTTTTGTATCCCAGAAGTCAGATGGGGCCCGGAATGCTACAGGACAATGGGCTCCCCCTGGCCAGACACCAGGGCAGTGCCCGCTGCCTGCTGGCCGGCATGTGGGCGTGGAGCTCCCTGGTGGAAGGCATATGGGTTTGGGTCTCAGCTCAGGACTCAGGCTGCTGCCCTTCCCATTAGGCTGCTGGGAGAGTGGGCTGATGGCCGGGCGGCCATACTTTGCCCGGGCACTTCAGCCTAGGCAGAAAAGAAGACGAGGGGCCCCTAGGCCAGCGCTAATGGCCCCAGGTTGCCCTGCGGGTGTGGCACACACAAGGTCACGGGTGCAGAACCATTCTAGCTCTACTGTGGCGGTAAGGAGGCACCTGGCTGCTGTTACTCAGTTTCTCCCACTGGTGAAACGGACCGAAAAACTGTGAGAAAGCCCGGAGAAACCACAGGCACACATGTGACATTTATAATAAATATATACTGCGTACTCTGAGAGCCAAGAGGAAAGACGATCGGGATGATTTCATTACGAAACAAAGAAAAACCCTTAGAGACCGAGGTTTCAGGCAAATTCTCCACACCGTCCCACGAGGGCGAAGCTACAGAGGACCCACGAGCCCGCGAGCCCTGATGCTGTGGCAGAGGAGCCGGGGTGGGGGGGGGGGCGGCCTGTCAGGGGCAGCTCAGCCAGGTTTTGCACATTCCTAGCCTGCCTGGGTCCTCACGCTGAAGCCCCAACCAAAAGGGGCCGCAGCAGCCCCTGAGCCCTACCTGCAGCACGTAGCCCTCCCGGGCGCTCTGTTCCCGGCCCAGAGCCACCCTCAGCTGGTCCTGCAGGAGCCGGTTCTGCTCCAGAAGGTCCGAGGCCTCCTTCTGGCTCTGCTCCAACTGTGGGCGAAGAGACACACGTTTTTAAGCAAAGCGACAGCAAGGACTAGAAGCAGCAGCACAGCACAGGCCCCCGCGGCGTCTCTGGCTCCGGCCAGGCCAGAGACACGGACTCCCAGGCTGGCCTTCCACGTGGCCACATTTCGGTGCGCGTGCTGATCTGCTGGTCTTTCTCTGCAGCATCTAGAACTGAAGGTTCCGGCTCAAGCCGTATACGACAGCAGCGCACTTGTCACCCAGGGCACCCACATAATTCCCACATGCCCGTAAGGATGTGATGAGCAGACCCCACCAGGAAATGGGTGCTTTGTAAAAGCCCGTGTCAGAAGAAGACCACCCTGCTGGGTCCTTCCGGTTTCCTGAGTGTGGTCAAATAGGCCAGTGCTGCCCTGGGGCAGGCCTCACTCCAGGCCCTGCTGCAGCTTCCGCTGAAACAGTTCCTTTTGACCACTTTTATATAATGGATTCCACATGGAATTCTGTTTGCGGGAAGGGTTCCACAAGATGGGTAAAGCAAACAAGCTACTTCACACTCTTCTTGCTTTCAATGGCTTTGAATTGAGTCATCCATCCATGCACCCCTTCCCTGAAGCCTCCCTCAGGTGCCTACTGGACGCTGGCTTGTGGGGGCCGCCCCGCCCTGCCCCGCCGGGGGGCAGAGTGCAGCCAGGCTCCGCTGGGGGCGGCACCGAGACGCCTGGCTTTCACACTCTGCTGTCTCTGACAGATTCATGGTCCAATGTGTGACCTGTGGGCCAGCAGGCCCGTTGACACTTTAGAGCAATGTTGAGTTTGAACTCTGATTGCATCCTGCCTTCATTATTATATTAATATGTGTAGAAATGGGAAAAAATCAGAGTGCTGGCGTTAATGATAAATGTCAGCCGCATAAATTTAACAGGAAAAAGATAAATGAGGGCAGGCCAACGTGGCCATTCTTCCGCTTTCATTAGCTACTTCTGTAAAGAACACATTTGAAACATACTGCTGAGTGCTCCTAAAAGGCCAGTATAATGCTGTACCTCCCCGTCCAGGAAACTCACTTTTCAGATTTACAAACCCACTACCAAGTTTCCCAGGTTTGATTTCTGGGTACGTTCCCAATGCAGGGCCTGGCCCACTTATCTCTGCATCCCCACAGGGGCCCACTCTGGTGCTCAATGAATTATTCAGGTCGGTGGCATGACAGCAATCGTCTTCCCAGCCTGCCAGGTTCACACCCCCCACCCCCGCAGCAGGGCCTCTGTTTCACATCTTGAATATTCCTCAACATCCAGGATCCAGCCTCTGCCTACTGCTGCCTGACCCGCACCCCCCTCAGATCCCATCAATGGTTACTGGGTTGCTGCAAAAGGCTCGGAGCTCATCTCTGCCTCCAAGCTTTGGCCGCTTTGACCCAGGGCCGCCCACCGCATCCAGAAACCTAACTCTGCTCATGCCCCTCTCCTGCCTCAAATCTCTAGTTCGTGCCTGTAACAGGGTAGGACAAAGTCCCCACCTGCGTCCTGCATCCCACTGGCCTAGTCTCTGGCCATCCCCGGCTCTATATGGCAGTGTCCCCACTGCATGGCAAACACCTTTTCCTTCTGGAAAGGCCTGGTTACCCCTCCATGACGTGGCACCCTCCCATGCCTCTTGTGCCTGCACTGTACTCTAAGAACCTGTCTGTGTGTCTGTCTCTCCTTGAGCGGTCTGGACCACATGTTCCTCAGTATTAGGAGGCTGAACCACTCAGGCCACCACCAGGTACAGCGGGTGCTGCGGAAGGTTGCTGCACAGAACCCCGCCACCTGTCTGCCCATTACCTCCTTCTCCAGCAGAGAGGTCAGCTCGTGAGCGGAGAGCCGGTCACTTCCATCCTCGGAGGAGGACAGGTGCAGGGGGGCAATGGGCACTTGCTTTTCTTCCCGGAGAGGAGTGGTCTCCACCTGATGCCACCGCTGCTCGATCTCCACGTGGACGTTCTGTGTCTTGAGGTCGGCAGTCACAGGCAGTCCCGGGCTGCGGTCAACCTCCATCCGCAGGGCCGTGTCGTCAGCGGCCGGCCCATCCGTGGCATCGAGCATCCCGAAGCGCTTACGGCGCTCTTCCCGCCGCCGCGCACGCTCCCGCTCCAGCTCGCCGGCCTCAGCCTCGGGGTGGGCGTCAGAAGCCCCCGTGGCGCTGGCCCTCTCCTGAGCCAGGGCCTGCTGGATGGGGCGGAACTCAGCCCAGTCAAAGGTCTTAGAGCGGCCCTCCCGCCTCCGCTCCCGAGCCCGGCTCCTCTTCTGCTCGGGGTCTGGCTCTCCACGCTCCGCCTCTGGCTTCTCACTTGGCCTCGGGCAGGTCTCAAAGGAGGAGCTGCTCCGGTTCTTTTCCTCTGGCAGTGAGCTGGGGGCAAGGGGCAGAGAAGCCTGTGAGGTGCAGCTCCTGGTGACAGCCACCTGCCCTGGAAGGGTGCCCAGCTCCACCACTTTCTCCTTCTATGCGGCTATGGTTCCCATAGGAGAGGGGAGGAAAGGACACTTTGCCTTTACCTGTGTCCCTTACATAGGGGGAACCTAAACCGGTTCTGAGTGGGGACAAGAAAGGAAGAGCCACAGATGGCTCAGAGTTTCCAGTCTCGGACCTCAGAGGAACCCGACAGAGATGCTGTCGGAGAGTGTCACGACGGAGTCTCCAACAGGCTGCACTGGGCATGGCCACCATCTAAAGGAGATCGTGATGGAGGCCAAACCTGTGGCGTGCATGCACCGGGCAGTGCTGACAGAATGAATGAGACCGACCACTTCTCCCCAAAGGCTCGAGGGTTTTTTAACAAGTGGTAAATAACCCAGTCAGGTCTGTATTTTAGGAAAACCACTCTGGTGGCTGGTGTGACAGATGGATCACAGCATGAAAGGCCTGAGACCACTGTGCCCTGGTGAGAGAAATGGCCCAGGTGGCACCTATGTGCCTGCACCATGTAGTGGCCCACCTCGTGCAGGTGAGTAGGGAGCGGATTCAAGGGCACCTCTCCTTGCCCAGTAAGGAGTCCATGCCTTTGTCCAGTTTGCCCCAAAGCAAAGATTCCCAAAGAGGATGCCCCCTGAGCAGGGGTGAGGTGGGAGCATCAGTTGTGGTTTGAGGCCCCTGGCTGGAGCACAGTAGCCTCTGGTCCTGCCCAAGCCGGCAGAACAGAGCTGGAAGCCAGCTAGGGTCTCGAGGGCCAGCGAGGGTGGTGCCGTGGGGTGGTGGGCTGGGGACACCTGTCTTTAATTTTCCTTTTTTTTTTTTTTTAATAGGCTCCATGCCTAGGGTGGAGCCCAACGCGGGGCTTGAACTCATGACCTTGAAATTAAGACCTGAGCTGCGATCAAGAGCTGGACGCTTAACCAGCTGAACCACCCAGGAGCCCCAGGGAGCGCCGGTCTTTAAATGGGAGTTAAAGAGAAAGGAGCCTGGGAAAGAGGCACCCAAGGGAAAGAAAACATGGTCATCATCATGCTCTGGGTCATGTGTCTCAAGTGCTTCCGGGTGGTGGGACCCGCAAGCTGCCGGTTTAAGACCACATGCGCAGCTGAAGAAAAGTTCTCCCGAAGAGATCTTCCAATGCCACCGAACTGAGAGCTGACCCCATACAACCACACGGAGAGCTGGGGGCAGCAGCCCCGGCTCCGTGACGGGGAGTCCCTGCAGCCCCCGGCAGGAAGTCCCTGCAACTCCCCACCACCGACGCAAGGGGACTACGATGCATTGCTCAAACCTGCCCTCTGACCTTTGTATTTGACTTGGCCCTGTATGCACTAAAAAAGTCCAAGTTTTCCTCACACTCTAAAAGCCCAAATGAAACCAGCAGAAAGGCTGAAGACAAACTGGGGGAGAGTGAGGAGCCCCTAAGTTTGAGACACCCTAATTCTGAAGTAAATTCTAGTGAGGAAGACAATCGCTAAGCCAACCATGTGACACAAATGCAAGACCTGGTCCCTGTGGGCCGGCAGTCCCCGCACGGACCCAACATCTGAGTGTGGCAGGGAACCGTGAAGGTCACCCTGGGACATACGTGCCTGTGCATATGCTCAGGTGTGTCCTCCACTCCTGTTCTGAGGCCAACGCCACATGCTGGCCCTGCGACATCCCAAGCTGATTTCCTCCAGCTGGGCCCCTCAATCCCTGCAAGGGCCAGGCCCTCGTGGAGCAGCTGGGGCCGGCCAGGACACAGCAGGCAGGGGAGGGCTGGAGGCCAGGAGAGGACCTCAGGTCCCCTCATGTCCACCACCCATGCCACTGTGGCAGCAGCCCTGCCAGAGAACCCCGAGCTGCCTCTCTTGCTTTGCTAGGGGGGGCACCCTCAAGGTTGGCCTTACAAAGCTTTGGTCTTTCTGCTCCTGCCTGGTCTCTGCTCCAGGGACCCAAAGACAGCCACTGAGGCTGCCCCATGAGGATGAGAGCGCGCCATTCATCTCCGTGGGCAGGATGCACTCCACTAACAGATAAGCTCTCCTAAGAGGACACTTGAGAACTTGTCCTGGCCACCAACACCTGGTCTTACTGACAGGAACAACCACCAAATATTCTGTTCACTTAATAAATGAAGGAATGAACAAACAATGTCAATACACATAGGAGAGGAGATTCTGTTCCTACCTTCTTGCTCAAAGAGGTGCAGTGTCACTAGGAAGCAGGCAAGCCCTTGACAAAGATCTGGCATGGCCACAGCTGTCCCAGGCCGCTGAGGGGCACACAGTGGGCCCTGGGATGCCCCCCCCCACCAGGTGTGACCAACAACGTAAGAAAGACACTTGAAGAATCATGCAAAGTACATGACCTGAAAAGTGTAAATGGGTTCTCAGAACAGGTGAAGGCTCTGAAGCCCTCAGCTGAGGACGTCAGAGTTCTGGGCATCGTGGAACCAGCCCCATGCACCATAATCTTCTCTTTCTCTTGAACTGAAAACAGCAGGTTTCTCACCTTCAGGGCAGGAGGAGGAAGGCATGTGGCACATCATGAGGTGTACAAACCACAGAGACTCAACGTGAGGGGAGAACAAGATTTCCAACCCAGTTCTGGCACCAAGTCTCAAAGAAGTTTTTCCTGGTTGCACAGAAATCCAACAGATGGAGGCATGGGGCAAAAAGACCAAGAAAAAGACACGTCCTGGCAGCCCGTGAAGGCGGCATCCAGGGCTGCCCTTACCCCGCCGCCAGCAAGGCCCAGCGCCCGGGCTGGAGGGGCTTCTCCCACTCAGTTCAGTGCCCCCAGGGGCGCAAACGCTCCTTGCACACATGGCCCCCCTGGCCAGGCTTAAAGGAGGAAGAGGTCACGTGAGGCAGAAAAACCAGGACGCCGGAGGGAGACTGCGCGCGGCCAGCCGGCGATGGGACAAAGGAGGAAAGGAAGAGGGCTGTGCTGGGAGAGAAGAACCACAGACCCATGACGGAGCGAGGCGGTGGCTGGCAGGGAAGGTGGCTCCCGCAGGCACCCTGGCTCTCCTACCTCGTCACGTCTGGAGCAGAGCTTGGGTGGACGTGTTTCATGATGGTCTGGATCCAATTCCGCCGGATTCCAGACGTCATAGCAGAAAGAGTGAATTCGCCCTCCTTCGTCTGCACAAAAGACAAGCTGTCATCAGGGACTGTCCCCTCCCTGCCCCCAAAGGACATCCTGTAGGGAGAACTGCAGCCAGGTAGGGGGCTGTCCTAGGAGCACTGTGTGTGCCCCCCTGGAAGAAAAGTCGGAGAGCACAGGAAAGAGCAAATCTGCTTCTGTGGCTGACTCAGCCAACCTCCTCTGTTTCCTGTGTGCCTACAACGTCCCTGGTCCCCGGATGGCTCGCCCTGCTCTTTCAGGGGCTCACAGACTAGGGGGAAGGAGAGAGCACGACCCGAGAACAAAGCCAGTGTGTGGCGAGCAGTGGGAAGGGGCCCCCAGGCCGGGGACAGCACCGTCCCAGGCCCAGCGGCATGCAGCCAGGCACATCAGGTGCACAGGGTGATGGGGAGGAGAGTGGCAGGCACGGGACTCGGCGGGCAGGCTTGGCCCTCCGGGGGCCGCGTCTGTCGGGCTGAGAAGAGGCAGGGAGACCTGCTGGGCTGCCGCCAGGGCAGTCATAGTTAGATTTAGCATGGCGACAGAGAAGAGGGAGGTTCCGGGGCGGTAAAGGAGGTGGTATGCGGTCCTCACTGACAGGATATGGGAGCGGAGGGGGGTGCTTTTAGCACAATCCCAGGACTGCATGCCCCTGACCTGGGTGACCTGGTGGGACAGGAGTCGAGACGGAGGAATACGCTGGTGGTGGCTGAGGGAGAGGAGTTGCACCATGTGGGGATAGAAGGCGGACAGGAGGGAAGGGGAGCCAGACAGGGGCTGAGAGCGGGCAGCAGGGCCAGCGAGCAGAGAGGCCTCTGGGCTGCAACCCTTGTGTCACTGAGCCACGCAGACAGGCAGCACCCAAGACAAGAGGGGCACGAAATGCAGGTGGTGGTCTCCCGGAGGCCACCTCCCTGTTCCTGCACCACGGGCTCCCGTGTCACAGAAGTGAGGGTGTCAGTACCGTTCCCTAGGCTGCTCAGGCTACTGACCAATGGGCCTGCGAGACACGTCAGCTAGTCAGCTGATGGGAAGATGAAGTCACCAAGTGGTTTTGGGATGGACGTTGGCACAGCCAGGGGCCAGCATGTAAGAGACCACTGGCCGGCTGAGCACGCTGCAAAGCGCAGCTTGGACCTGACCTCATCCTCCACCTCAGGCCACGGCCCGCACCCCCAGTCCAGACAGCCAACAGCCCACGGCCCAGCTCATCTCTCCGTCACCACTTTCCCCTCCGTGCAAGCCAAGCGCAGGGCTGCTGCCTCAGGGCTCTCTGGAGCACCAGCCCCTCGTGCCCCGGGACCAGCTCCTCGGCATCCCTGGCTCCTCGGCTTCCTCCCAC
The DNA here is from genome assembly GCF_009762305.2 of Zalophus californianus. Classification (NCBI taxonomy): domain Eukaryota; kingdom Metazoa; phylum Chordata; class Mammalia; order Carnivora; family Otariidae; genus Zalophus; species Zalophus californianus. The sequence goes on from NC_045610.1 coordinate 12,596,623, forward strand.
TCGTGTGGGCTTTCTGCAGTCTGACCTCAGCAATCCGGACATTCTCTCCCACAGGCTCATCTCTCACCTGCAAACAGCTCTCTCCCAACCAGGTGCACGCTCATGGCTGCCTGTCTCATGTTCTTAGGGAGGCCTCAAAACGCAGCACGGGCCAGAGCTCCAGAAGCTGCCCTCCCGCGAAGCCGCCTCTGCTGCCCGCCTTCAGCACAAGGCTCTCCGTGCTGTGGGGCGCAGCCCCTCACCCCTGCCTCCGCCTTCCCCTGGCCAGAGCCACAGCCCGGCTGCTCTTCCACCGTGGCCCTTCCCACCATTTTCTTTGCCTCTCACCGCCCGGCCTTCTGCCTCTACCTTCCCCTCCTAAGTGCGCTGCATGTCCTGCTGGGTGTGTCTTACTAAGGCACAACTGCCTCAGCGTCTTCTAATACATTCCAGGGCTTCCCCCAACCTCAGGACAAGACTGACTCCTGACCCGGCATGCAGGGCTGCCACGGTGCCACCCTCACCTGGCTTCTGCACTCAGCTACCTTGTAGGTGCCACTAGGTCTGGTGGCCAGGCACGAACACGGCAAACTCAGCCCTCCAGCCCTGCCTCGCAAGATCCTAAAGCTCCTTAGTGGTTTAGGCTGGGCCCCTCCTGGGACCGCCCTCTCCCGCACTGGAAGCAATCTCCCCTGGCTTAGAACTCCGAGTCCATGGGGCTCATGGAAAAGCATCAGAAGGAGCTAAGCTCACAATGCCCCGCCTAGGGTGAAGTGAAGAGGGGTCTCACTGACAGCTGAGATCCGCTAGGGGAACACATGGGACTCAGAAATGACCTCGTCTGTGACGGGGAGAGCAGGTGCGTTCTCAGATAGAGACTGGCCCCTGCGCGGTTCAGGCCACCGCCTCATCACGTAGAAGGCAGCCCTAGAACAATGAAGCTGTAACAAGCCCAGTGATGGGTGCTGACCTCTGATAAAACACTTCTTACCCCAGGGATGCCCTACCCACAGAGACCTGCTCTTTAAAATGGAAAAGTAGGGGTGAGGGTGGGGGGGGGTCAGCATGGGCCCAGAAAGCCAGAATTCACCAATGTCTCCAACGCTGTCTGACATGCTGGCTTACTGAGCACGTCTATTCCTCCCGCAGGGACAAGGGCTGAAGAGCATCACAGCAGGGCAGCCTGGGCCACCAAGATCCACCAGCTCATGCCCTAGCCCTGATGTCGGGCCATCATTGCAACCTCCAACCAGGCCTTGGTGTCCACGCAGTTGCCCTGCATGCAGGCAATGCCATGACCAGTAGCCTGGTGGGCTGCCGCCTGGATTTCTCCTTGTAATAAACTCACCGGCCTGTGGGTCTGAACCTTGGTCTCCTCTGGGTTTGGTTAATACAAGTTAGTCCCAAGGTGCCTGATCTACTCTTGAGTCCAGAAATGAAACTGAGTTTCTGGACCCAAAGACCTAAAGGAAAGACCCCGTTAAAGGCAACCCAAGTGGAGGGGCGCCTGGGTGGCTCAGTCATTAAGCATCTGCCTTTGGCTCAGATCATGATCCCAGGGTCCTGGGATGGAGCCCCGCATCGGACTCCCTGCTCCACGGGGGGCCTGCTTCTCCCTCTCCCACTCCCCGCCTGTGTTCCCTCTCTCGCTGTGTCTCTCTCTGTCAAATAAATAAATGGAGTCTTAAAAAAAAAAAAAAAAAAAGGCAACCCAAGTGGAGTTCTGGCTCCCAGTGAGAAACCGAGTCCCAGGTGGCAGCTCTGTCCGGCTGCTCATTAGCACGTGCTCCCAGGGCTCTTGTGAGGAAAGAATTAGCTTTGCCCAAAGAGAGGTCTGGCCTTTGTCCCAGCTTCTGGGAAGTAACCTGTGAATCCTTGTTATTCAGGGTGAGGGCTGGCCACTCCAGAAAGACCAGCCATGAAGTGAGAGGGTTGGGACTTTGTGACACGTGAAATCAGCCGAGCTCTGGGGAAAGGGCTGGAAACTGCATTCGACTACATGGACAGTAAGTCAACAACAGTCAGGAAGCTTCGGTAAAAGCTCTGGCCACTGACTCGGGTGAGCTTCCTGGACTGGAAGCTCTGGGTACCGCCACACATCACCCAAGAGGGAAGGCATCCCCAAGGACACGGAAGGTTTGCGCTTGGGGCCATCCCAGTACACGGAAGGTTTGCGCTTGGGGCCATCCCAGTACACGGAAGGTTTGCGCTTGGGGCCATCCCAGTACACGGAAGGTTTGCGCTTGGGGCCATCCCAGTACACGGAAGGTTTGCGCTTGGGGCCATCCCAGTACACGGAAGGTTTGCGCTTGGGGCCATCCCAGTACACGGAAGGTTTGCGCTTGGGGCCATGCCAGTACAGTTCTCCATGTCTCTTCCTCTGCCTTGCTCTGATTTGTATCCCTCTGCTATAAGGAAACTACAATTGTTAAGTATAGTGCTTTCCTGTGTTCTGTGAGTCACTCTGGCTAATTCTGGAGCCCGAGGGCGGTTTTGGGTACCCCTTGATCTTACAGTTGAGGACTGTGCCCTAACCTTGAGCCTGGCTGCCTCCAGGTAGCCCTTGAGCCACCAGCATTAATGAAATGGCCCAGGAGAACCATTTCATTTCTCCAGATTCTTTTTTGGGGGGGGGGGGGGGCAGTGCCTTGCTTGCCTGAGTCCCTCACAAGACTGTGGGGAAAAAGACTTATAAGTGGACGAATAAATGTCCAAATGAAGAACAAATGAGTAAAAACCTAGTGTTTAGGTTTAAAAGGCTTAACACTTCTATTCTTATTTCCCATATCCCATGTTCTTCCCAAATGCCAGCATTTAAAAGAGAAGAAAAAGGAAAGAACCTTCAGTAACAGAAAGCTTCTAAATGGTATTGAGAAGAAAGATGCTAATGCCTAATTCTTTGCTCAGATCACAAACTGGGGTTGGGATGAGGTGCTAGGGACAAAGGCAAAGGTCAAGGCACAAGTGTTGACGGCAAAGAACGTGTGCCGACCAAGCCTGTGGGCGGTCAGGCTTGCCCACAAGTGTCCCCGGACCAAGACACCGGGTTCTTGGAGAAACATTCCAACAGGTCAAGCCCGTGTCGCCCAACTCCACACCAAGCCTGTCTCCAAACTCCACCCCAGGCTCACATGTATCTGAAAGCCATAGTTTCTCTGGACTGGATACTCTGTGACATCGTAACACGTAGACAAGTCGATTTCCCCGTCCAAGTCAGCCGCCTACAGAGAAAAAGTAAAAGTCAACACCTAGACAAGCAAATTTCCAAGTTAGCTTTATTTGTAACGGGCACATACACTGATGAGTAAGGATACTGCCTATCCTATACTACCTGGAAGCATCCATGCCATGTCCCTGTGCATCCTGCCAAAGATAGCCCATGCCAGTGGTTCTCAAACCTGATCTTGGGACTCTCTTATAAAGCTTCTTAAAAATTGAGGATCCCCAAGAGTTTTCATTTACGTGGCTTTTATCTATTGATGATATTTAGCACATTAGAAATAAACTAGGAAGAAAATTAACATGTTTGCTCCTTTAAGAACACAAATAAACCATTTTATTTTTTCAAAAAAATATTTCAAAAAGTCAGCAATGGATTTTTGCAAATCTTTCTTTAAATGCTTGGTTTCCAAGGACAGCTCGATTCTCACATCTGTTGCTGCATTCATCCTGTTCGATATATCGTTTTGAATGAAGTATGGTTGACCCTTGAACAATATGGGTTTGAATTGTGTGGGTCCAGTTGTACATGGATTTTTTTCTGATGTAGTACAGTACTGTAAATGTATTTTCTCTTCCTTATGATTTTCTTAATGGCCTTTTTCTCTAGCTTACTTTATTCTAAGAATGCAGTATATGATATATATAACATGCAAAACGTGTTAACTGCGCTGTTGGTAAGGCTTGTCAACAGTAGGCTCTTAGTTCAGTTTTGGGGGAGTCAAAAGTTATATGCAGGTTTTCAACTGCACAAGGGGATGCACCCCTAACCCCTGTGTCTGTTGAAGGGTCAACCGTATATGAAGACTGTCCAACCTTATATAGATATAGGGACTGGAAAAGAGAGACGTATTTTAATAGTCATTTCTTTCTTTTTTTCCAGTTTTGTTGAGGAATAGTTGACATACATCACTGTTTAAGTTGAAGGTGTATGGCATGACAGTTTGATTGACACACTGTGAAAAGTTGTATTTTCTTAAAGGTTAACTGCCAAGTGGAATCTGAAATCCTATCAAAGGACTTTCCATACTATTATATTAAAATCCACGGTTCTTCACTGTCCTCTGAATGGACCTTTACCCGTGTGTGATTTTGTAATTTACGTATTGGTCATTTGGAAGACATCAAGTTAGGTGGATCTTCCACAAGTTGACACATTTCATTACACAACCTCAAAACATGATAGGATTAGCACCTATGTCGTCAGGACGGCCTGTAAGGAAAGGGAAGCTGTCAAGTTTGTGACAGGGAAAACACATTTTCCAAAGTTCCAAATTCGCTTGAAAGCTCAAATTGTATCGCTGGCAACAAACTGTCAGTTGTTTTCTTTGAAGGAATAGACTCACTTGGTTCATTTTTAAGAAGGTGCCAAACACCCCCAGTGAGTGAGCAGTTTGTGTCTCAGCTGCTCTCTCCAGTGCAGACAGTACTGCACGGGGAGAAGCCACCAGAAGGCGCAAGTGCTTTCCCACGAGGCACCCCTCATACTCCAGTAGGCAGCAGAAGAGACTCAGGCTCACTGTCGATTTTGAATCATAGAATATAGAAGAGTATTCAAGCACGGAGACTTTAAATGGCATCTTAACTTTATGACAAGAGTTCTGAGTAGACCAGCCCCCCGAAAGGTCTCCAGGGGTCCACAGACCACACTCTGAGAACGGCTGGTCTATGCACAGACTACTAACCACACATGCTCCCGCGTTCCCTGATGTCAGGTAGCACCAAGGGCCTGCTGCCCACACCACTCTCATCTACCTTGTATCACACATCTTTCCACTGAAGTCCATAAAGAACTTCCTTTTTCTGAGGTTCACGATACGTAAATATATATAACCAGCCTCCTAATGACAGATATTTAGATTCTTGCCAATCTTCTGCTATTACAAAAGTGCAGGAATGACTAACCTTGGGCACAGATCTTTTCCTCTAAGTGGAAATATATCTGAAGAATTCCGGGAGTGGAATGCAAGGCAAAAGGTAGGAACACAGACTTGCCAAATTGCTCAAGAGATGATTTTTTTTTTTTTTTTTTTTTTGCTGAAGAAAAAAGAGCCCCTTCTGGTTGGTCTTCAGCCATGGAATCAAGACAGTCAACCGGGCCAACCAAGTGCATTTGTCACATCCCATCTTTGTCCAAAAGACAAGGGACAAGATTTAGTGCCTGCCATTCCTTCAAGAGACTCCACTCTCCATGAAATCTTTGTAGAAAAAAACAAAATTGCTCATCCTGAGTTTTAAAATAAGACATCTTTCAATGTTTTTCAAAGAACAGAGAAAAGAGAAGCCACTGAAACACACAACCAGGGCGCCTAAAGCAGGGCCTCAAAACAGCTCAACGTTTCAGGAAGAATCAGTCAGGAGAACATCAAAAGGTGGTCACACTATGCTCAGCCTTCCCACCCAATCTAGACCGGGAAACCCAAGACAGCAACTTGGGCACCTGTCGACAGACAGAAGGGGCCTTGAGCCCGGAGCAGCAGCAGCTGGACGCCTTCAGCTGTCTCCACAACTAGGAAGGAAACCAAGACACTCACCTCCTCAGCCGCCGAATCCCTGTAGTATCTCAGACTTTGATCAGCAAGGACAAACCAGTGTTTCTTCCACTAAAAGGGAAGGGAAAAAGCAGACAACTAGAGTAGAGCAGCACATTTCCTGCTGCCAGGTGATCCGCAGCCAGAGTCCTGGGGGAACCTCGCAGAGCACAGGAAAAGCAGAGGGCAGGGGGCCCCTCCCACAAGTGGCAGACACACACAGGACTCCGCTCAGGCCGCAGGCAGCCATGCACACATGACCTCAGGGCACTTGCTAAGCTGCGGCTCCCCCGTGGCCAGGCAGCATGGAGAGCTGCGGTGGGCCGCAGGCTATGGGCTCTCTGGAACCCACAGTGCTGTGGCTGGTGAAAAGTGCTTTGCAGTCCTCAATCTCAGCTCCAGAGGCTGCAGACAGGGGGCTGGGCCCTCAGAGCTGGAAGGTGGCTGTGGAAACAGCATCTCCATCCTTCAGGGGCTGACTGAGCTACGGCCACTGGGGGCTAACCAGAGGGGCGCGCCCATCTGCAGCCAGCAGGAGCAAACCAGCCAGCTAGCTTCCCAAGTCTTCACTGTGAGGAGCAAGGAGGGAGACTTGAGTCTTCAGGCAAGGCCAAGGGGATTGATATCAATCCCCGAAAGAGGATGTTTCGGCAGTCACTCAGGGAGGCACGAGGGGGAGCTCGGGAGGGCAGGGTTTCGGGGCTTCTCTCGGTATGAACTAGCAGGCTCCTCTTCACGCTTTCTTGGAGGCCTGGCCTTCCAGCCCCAACAAGGGTCGAGGTGGGGCTGGCAGGTGCAGCTGCAAGTGGCTCTTCCTGCTTGAGTCTGATGGTAAGAATGTACCCCACTGGCTCCTCCCAGGACTGCAGCTGAGCTGGAGTCTCTGGTAGAGTCTAGAAGCCCTCGGCTGCTGTCCACTTGGCCGGCCTTGTAAGCAACCACAAGCCAACCACACAACCAGAGGCTCCCTGGGGAGCCTGGGCTCCCGGGAAGCTTTTAGGAAAGATTACCAGGTAGGGAGCTAGTGTTGTAAGGATGCTCCCCTGGCCTGAGGCTGAGATCCCTGCAGGGTACAGGGGGGCAATCTTCTCCAGAGGCCCCCACCCCCCACTGCAGAACCGAGGGTCGGGGGGGAGGCTGTGCACCTCCACGTCCCTGAGGAGATGGGGGTCTCGGCCACACCACAGTCCTGGCCCACAAGACAAGAGGTCACGCTGGAGGTGGGGGATCGAGCCAGGGTTCCCACACCTGCCAGGGACGAGTAGACCTCGCACCTGCTCCCCACTGCCTCAGGGGCCCCAGCAGCCCTCCGTACTCACCTGGCCGTCCTCGTACTGCTTGGTCAGCCAGCCTTTCTTGAAATTCAGCAGGTCGGGCTAAGAAAGGGAGGAAAAAAAAGAACAGTTCAGAAGAAAGGACGCTGATATCCCAGTTGTAGGGGAAGGGTGACTTAGGGGCACGCATTTCTGTCCAGATGAGGTGGGCGGCAGGAAAAGGGGTTTCTCCCCTGCCCGCAAACACTCTGCAGACTCGCGTGTCTTCGAGGGAGGAGATGCCGGGCTCGGCGGGCTGATGAGGAGGGAAGGGCACGGCCCCAGCGCCCTGTGAGCAGCAGAAGCTGGGCGGCCCGGACGCTCTGAGAGAAGCCCCTGGCTACGTCAGCAGCGGCTGCCTGGCAGCACAGAACGGCCCGGAGGGAGAGCTGTTTAGTGTTTCCCATGAAGGGGAAAATCTGCAGTGAGCACTAAAAGAAGAAATCAGTAGTTCTCACAGAAGCCACAGGAAGACTGAGAGAGGAAGCCTGAAGAGCAGAGCCCACGTACAGTGTTGAGCAAAGATGCAGCAGCAAGCCTGCTGAGGCCTTGAGGCGTATCGAACAGGACGGGCTTTAGGCTCCGTTTCCCTGCAAGATGCAAACCCTGGACAGCTGACAGGAAAGCAGGGGGTGCTGTCCCAGCCGGGCCCTCCTGCACCAGTGTCCCGGGGCCTGCGGAGCCGCGGGAGGAAGCACCTGAGGACCACCTGCAGCCCAACTGGGCCTTGTGTTTCACGCCTGGACACCTGTAAAGCCAGCGCCTAAAGAGATGTGGATCATCCTTCTCCTCGCCCCATGTGCTTGCTCTCGACTTCCCCACGGCTGTCTTGACCAGAAATAGGCTATGATGTCTTTCTGTATTTGAGGGACTGGGGGGGGGGGGGGGGGGGGCGGGGCGGGGAATTATGAGAACAGGTGTACAGTGGCAGGACCACCACCAGCAACACGTGTTCTAGGAGTCTCTGTTCCAGACCTCTGAGCCACGGCCAGGCTCAAGGAAAAAAACCAACTTCGTCTAGGTAAGATGGCCTCCCATCCTTGTTCAGGTTCATGTCAGTGTGTGGGTGGGTGGCTCCACACCCTAGAGGTAGAAGTGGAACCCACCGCAGGCTTCTCAGAAGGCTGCTGAGCCCCAGGTCACCCTGTGAGCAGCTGTCCTTCACTCCCAGGGCCTCTGGTGGGCCACTCTCAGCTCCCTGAGGGAGCGATGGTCCCATCTGACCATGCCCCACGCACACCCCCACTGCTGCAGCTCAAAGGACCTAGGGCAAAGGCCTTTCTCCTTCTGCAGTGAAACATCACAAACAAGGCAAGGGCTCCCAGGTAGAGGGGGCTCCTGCCTCCAAAATGTCACTGATACAAACACCCAAAACAAGAACAGAGGTTCCTTGCTGTGGCCCCGGTGCCCCGAAGTCAGGATTTTGCTGTCTTGGCCAAGTGGCCTGTACCAGGCACTTCAGAGCTCAGGATGCCCATGGAGTCCAAAAAGGGGAACAAAACCCAGCATCTGCTTCCCACGCACAGACACGAAGGCCGGTGCAGAGGGGACAGGTAGCACGGAGACACGGACATAAGCAGACAGTGACCCCAAGTGACAGAAGCGGCAGGAGCAGCGTCTCCAGGCCTCGGTGCGCAGGCGCCTGGGCTCACCGTCAGGGAGGACTCCGTGGACCTCCTGTCCAGTGACTTGGCTCTTCGGTGTGGAGACAGGGGGGAGGCCGAGGTGTCCGTGAGAGGAGCTGTGGGGGCTTCGCTGGGGAGGTCCTGTGGCAGAGAGCGGCCGCCGGTCAGTACAAGCCAGGACACTGCGGCGGGGAGCGGGGAGACCAGCAGCCAGAGCTGCGGGAGGGTCAAGACTGTTCCCAGGCGAGGACGAGAGCACTCTGTCTGGGCTCCCATGGCAAGTCTGGGCCAGCGTGGGGACCAGAGCCAGGGTGCAGGACTCCTCGTCTAGCGCCCCCCGCTTCACGCAGCGGGTTCGGAGACGCGCTAGCTGTTGGGGCGGCCTTTCCTTTCAGATGCACTCGTCACCATCACTCTCCTGGTCCCACCCCATCCCCTGGCTTCTCGGGGTCACAGAAGGAAGAGCCCCGGACTCTGTGGCAGCCAGCAGCAGAGCACCCCACGAGCCCAGAGAGAAGCTGGGGAGGAAGATGAAGATCGGACACAGCAGGGCCACAAGAGGCGGGTGGGCTGCCTGGGAGGAGGCGGGGGGGTTCAGAAGAGGGATCTGCCCGTGGGCTGAGTAGAGAAGCGAGGGCTGTGGCCACCACTCGAAAGAAAGAGGAAGGAAGGTGCCCAGCCTCGTGGCTGGGCGGCCTCAGAGAGGAAGAGAGCAGCTCTAGCTATGACCTGGGATCTGAGGATCGTCGGACTAGCCTTTAGCAGAAATGGACGACGTTCTGACAGGAAGATGCAGAAGACAGGCCTTGCCCTCAAGAAAGTCACTCGCGGGAGGAGAGGAGAGACGCAAGCAAACAGCTGGGAAACGAGAGCGGGAAGCCCAGCAGCCGTGCGCGCAGGTGTGGGTTTGGGGGCCCCGTGAGAAGGGGTGGGGCCACGTGCTGAGCGTGCCCCCGTGGCCGCACGTGGCCCTGCCCGGGCCCCAGGCGCTCACCCGTTTCCTGGGAAATGCCCTCTTCTCACTACGGCCCTGGCGAGTGTCGCTTGATGGCGAGGGCCCGGCTGACGAGTTAGTCTCCATGTGCTCTGCCTTCTCAATGTCCAAGGCCTCAAATTTCTCAATGACCTGGGACCTCCTGCAAGAGAGGACACGAGGCTGCTGAGGGGGAGACAGGGTCCCCCCCCACAGCCTGAGGCCGGCTTGGTCTTGAGTTGCAGAGGAGCTCCTTCCGCCAACACTGCTGTGCCGGGCGCATCCCAGCCTTCCCTGGGCCTCCCCTTTTGCAGGGTGCGGAGGCTGCGCACAGCACGCTTGGCCGGTTCACCTGACACCCCTCCCCAAGCTCCCTGTCCCACCACCGTGGAGGGGAAGCCGTGCAGGGGTTGGCAGCAGCTCAGGGGCCAGGGCCTTTCCCTTCCCCAGGCCTGTCCTTGACCTCTGCCCCTGACACGGGAGGCCCCTGCACAATCTGTTGACACGCTTGGCAATCACACAGCTCACTGCCTGGCCCCCTCTCCTGAGCCACAGACATGACCAGAAGGCAACCACCACCTCGGAGGGTGACAGCCTCCGTCCTTACATTCATTCCTCAGCAGATCATGATGCAGCCCCCACCCCAGGGCACCCAAAATTTAGCAAGAAAAAGGCCCATGAATTAACATTGTTTCTGCCAACAGTAACAAGAATCAAAAACCAAATTAAAACAAAAACAAAGCAAGTTGATTTCGTGTGAAAAGGCCGGCGCATCATCAGGCCATCTACGGCTGGAGACGGAGCTGAGATGGGAGCGAAGCAGGCGAAGGAAGGGCGAGTAACGTCAAACAGCCACACAGCAGGAGGAGGTGGAGAGGGGCAAGACCTGAAAGAAAAGAAGGCTGGAGAATGAATACACAGAAAGGGACGGCTGCTTAAATCAAATAATGGTAAATCAAAATTATCCAAAGAATTAGAGCAAAACCCCGAGGTGACTGCTGAGAGGGGGACACCATCCTTGTCCCTGAGTCACAGGGAGTCGCCACGGTGGCCAAAGGCAGGGAGGCCGGGGGGGAAGGGGGCCTGGGCTGAGGCCCAGTCCTCAGCCCTGGGGGCTGCCCACCAGGGGGGCCTGAGCCTTGGGTGTCGTTTAAAAAAGGGAGAGGGCCCAAGTGGGAGTCACTCGTACTAAGCCCACTCACCAAACCGAGACTTGGTATCTAAATTACAGTTTCAACCTCTCCCAAGAGTGGAATCTTAAAGCAGTCCACCTGGAGTTACCTGGTCAGCACTGGTGATGTAATCTGCCCGACAGACCCCAGCTGTCCCCCAAAGGAAGGTGATCTTGCCGGAAACAATGCTCTTTCCCAGGAACTTCCCTGTCCCACCCCCTTCTGCCTATAAAAGCTTCACTTCGTACAGCTTCTCAGAGCTCCTTTCTGTCTGCTCGATGGGATGCTGAATCACTGAATAAAGCCAATAAGATCTTTAAAATTTCCTCAGCTGAATTTCCTTTTTACAGACTTGATGGCAGTGGTGGGACCTGAAGGAAACTTCAGACAGCCTCGAGGACAATGAGAAACAGCTAGCTCTGGTGCCCGTGAGCCCTGTGAGTTCTTGGTCTTTCTCGCCATTTCTCAGGGCCATGGGACGTTCCTCTTGGTTCTGAGCTCTGCTCTCTTGGCGTTGAGCCCCTGACCTAACTGGCTCTCTACGGTCCCCCACTTGACGAGACCATGCTGTGGCTAGTTCGGTCTGCAATTCTCCACTTGATCGGAGTGGAGAGGTCCTGAGGACCCCAGTCCTCAGATTCCCTGTTGGGGACTTCTAATGGTTCAGTGTGCAGTTCCCCATTTCATGGGAATCCCGGTCCCTGATTCCCATTCTCTGGGGTCTGCTGGTTCAGTACCTTCCCAAGTCCCCAGCTCCACACTGAGAAGTGCTGGTGGTGCACACAAAGCCTTTCACTGGTTAGTAACATCGCAGTTACTGCACTTATGTTAAGGTGCACACAAGGTAAAGGCTATTGCGGATGAGAATCTCAGAAGCCAAAAGCTACAAAATTGATGGGCACAGGCCGAGCACTTAAAAACCTATTAGAGCATTTGCCAGCTAACTCTAAGACTCCTGTGTTAGGGTAAGCTGGCCATGCAATGGACACTACAGTGATACTGGGTTACCTGCCAAACTCAAAAAAACTTCCGTGCAACAAGTATGCTGTAAAACACCACACAATTCCTAACCCAGCAGCATATCCCTTTAGGTATTAATTTGGCTCTGGGAGACTCAAAAGCTTATAGTTAGAAGAAATGGGATCTTTAAATTCCAGAGTTGAGGGGCACCTGGGTGGCTCAGTTGGTTAAGCATCTGCCTTCGGCTCAGGTCATGATCTCAGCGTTCTGGAATGGAGCCCCATGTTGGGCTCCCTGCTCAGTACGGAGTCTGCTTCTCCCTCTGCCCCTCCCCGCCCAGCTCATGATTGTGTGCACGCACTCTCTCAAATAAATAAAATTAAAAAAAAAAAATAAATTCCAGAGTTCAGCATACTGACTTCCAGCACACCTACTTATTTTATGGCTAAGAACTACAGTCCCAGAAGCTATAGATATCTACAATAATGCAAAATCTTGCTAAAGATACCCTAGAATTACAATGGCCAATATAGGAATATTCCAATTAGACAAGCTCACTTATTTAAGAAGTATACTTAAAAGCAAGGGTTCCTAACCCTCCTGCACTGTTGGTGGGAATGCAAGCTGGTGCAACCACTCTGGAAAACAGTATGGAGGTTCCTCAAAAAGTTGAAAATAGAGCTACCCTACGATCCAGCAATTGCACTACTGGATATTTACCCCAAAAATACAAATGTAGGGATCCGAAGGGGTACGGGCACCCCGATGTTTATAGCAGCAATGTCCAAAACAGCCAAACTGTGGAAAGAGCCAAGATGTCCGACAGATGAATGGATAAAGAAGATGTGGTGTGTGTGTGTGTGTGTGTGTGCGCGTGTGCACACACACACACACACACACACACACACACACACACACACACACACACACACACACACACACACACTGGAATATTATGCAGCCATCAAAAGGAATGAGATCTTGCCATTAGCAACGACGTGGATGGAACCGGAGGGTGTTATGCTGAGTGAAATAAGTCAACCAGAGAAAGGCATGTATCACATGACCTCACTGATATGAGGAATTCTTAATCTCAGGAAACAAACTGAGGGTTGCGGGAGTGGGGGTGGGGTGGGAGGGATGGGGTGGCTGGGTGATAAGACATTGGGGAGGGTATGTGCTATGGTGAGCGCTGTGAATTGTGCAAGACAGCTGAATCACAGATCTGTACCTCTGAAACAAATAATGCAATATATGTTAAGAAAAAAAAAAGATAGCAGGAAGGGAAGAATGAAGGGGGGTAAGTCGGAGGGGGAGACGAACCATGAGAGAGGATGGACTCTGAAAAACAAACTGAGGGTTCTAGAGGGGAGGGGGGTGGGGGATGGGTTAGCCTGGTGATGGGTATTAGAGAGGACACGTTCTGCGTGGAGCACTGGGTGTTATGCACAAACAATGAGTCACGGAACACTACATCCAAAACTAATGATGTAATGTATGGTGATTAACATAACAATAAAAAAATTAAAGAAAAAAAAAAAGCAAGGGTTCCTAAATCAAACAAACAGAATGGGTACCTATTTTAACTGGTATGCAGAAGCTTCCAAAGCCTTCAAGATTCCAAAACAGTTTCACTGCAAGTTTTGTTGCAAAGGGTAATGAAAAAGTAAAGACACAAAAGATATCTAAAACAACACCTAAGGCCTCCCCCTTACACCCTCCCAGGAATACAACATCAAAACACTGGCCCAGACATCAGCATATCATTTGTAACCAACTGGGCCATTAGAAAAAATTTTGTCCTCAAACATTGTGGATAAATCCTTCAACGCCAACTTGAATGCCCCCATATCTGTCTTTGAAGGAGGCCCCCATATGAGCTCCTCCCAGAGTTGGTGGGACTCAGGGATTTTCTGGTAAATGGCTATGTTATTCTCTTAAACAGCCAAGGGAAATTAAAATTAAAATTAACGAAAAATCTTGCCAAATTCTGGTAGATACCAGAGGCTACAGAGGGGATCCTGGGAAAACTGGTAGAAGCCAGAGAAAATGAGAATTCATACCAGAGTCAGCTCTCCTGAATCGCCATCTGTAATGCCCAGTCAAAAGACAAAAATAAAATTTCACACTGTCCTTTTCTTTCCAAATCCAAACATACTGGTTCTTGAGCCTTTCTTCCTCAGGGACAGCTACTGCCTTCCTGCTTGTCTTGTTTTGTATCCTAAGAACCTGGCTTGGTTTTCTGCCTGAATGGGACATGCAGGTTGCTGGTTCTTTCTTTTGGCTATCTTTGAGAGTAACTCTGGATCTTGGGAAGATAGTAAGTATCCTTTTATACCCTCGTGAGGTCCTCTCTTACCTGGAAGGGGGGCTGTTCAATACTGCCAGAAACATTTACTCTATGTCCTGGCTGAAAAGTGACAAGATATTTTAAAAGGAGTTTTTAAATAGCTCTGTGGTCAGAAGTTGGCCAAACTGGAAGCTGATAATCAGAGCCTGATAGGAAGTTTTCTTAGGCCTTCTTCCCTAAGCTAAAATGAAAGGATGTACCCAGATGAAAAAGCATCTGAAGCCTCTGTGAAAGGATTTATTAAAACATTCCACAAACAGTTCCAAATCCAGAACACAGAAATCTTTTGATTTCCATCTCAGTTGGAAAGCTCCTCCCTAATATAGAAGCAAACTGAGAATAATGTCGTTGGATAGGTGGATCAAATTATGCTATCATTTAAGTTGCAACCTAATTCTTTGAGGAATTAAAGCAACTGTCCACATCTTATAAATCTTCACAAAACAAGAGATTCAGCTCCAGAAACAATCTGAAGTCCATCTCTCTCTTTTTTTTTTTTTTTTTACCAAAATCAAAACCACCCCAATATATCTCTAAAGGCTTCTAAGTATGGTGAAAATTTGGGCCCTAGAAAACAAAAGTCCTTCTTGGAAGCATTTACATTCTTTCCCTGTGCCTCTGTGATGTGAATGGTCTACCTGGTCTTCTCTGGGACCTCTTATATAGGCCATCTCTTTGAAATACAAATTTCAGGGAGGGAATTTTATCAGAAAAACTAAAGAGGAAAAGGTTATTTGGAACAAAGGTAAATGAAAACTCTTAAATGTCTTCTCCACAAATATCATTAAAAAGCTTTAGCCATTTGACCAGGTAAACTTATTCATCTGCCAGAAACACAATACGAATCCAACTTAGAACTAGTGCATTTTGTGTTACCGTGTCTGTCGGCCAACATTTTAGAATGGAAGCTGTAAGGTGTGTGTGCATGTGTGTGTATTTTCTACCTATGGACAGTACTGCCAGAATTAATTTGTAAAAGAGCTCTATTTAATTAGCTTCAAGAAAATTAAGTGCTTATATGAATTACATGTATATTCATACATACATACATTTGAATATATACAATAACATTCTACAACTTATAACAGAAAGTAACCCAATGCTTTCAGGTTCATGTGATCTAAAAATATTCAGTATTAATGTTGATTTGTTAGTTAAAATAGACATGTCTTCAGAGTTATCAACATTAACTATAGTACATACCTACAACTTTTATTCTATCTGGGTTTACCAGTCAAATAAGCTCATGGTGTCTGTGTTATAAACTTTGTCAACAAGAAAAATAATGTAGGATGATGGCTGACATTGTCCAAATGTTTCACAAAGCTTTCATGGGTAGTCGAAACAGCTGATCTATGAATTAGGTATGTGTAAATGAGATACACATTTTTAGGTGAACTTTTCAGCAATAATTATATTTTTGGTAAGTCTACTTAAATGGTTTCCCCAAATCTTTTTGGTAAAAATATCTTAAGAGTTTTACTAAATTAAATTAAATGATGAAGTCATTGACTATCTAGATCATTTCTAAATAAAATACTGAAACATTAATTACTGAACATAAGTTCACCTACTTTTTTGCTTTTCATTATATAAAGAAACTAAAGATACTTGGGTCTATTAGTAAACATGTTTTGTGCTACACTGAAAAATCTATTATGAGAAAGCACGTTTCCAGAAGATACAAGATGTATTCATAAATTTGCTAAGCTGCAGAATGCTAATTGTTTACTACTTTATTTTCATGAGAAATTAAAGTTTTTAAGGGTTAGAAATTCTAACATATGTAGGATGTATGTTTTTGGTAAGAGAAGATACGAGGAATGGAGATCCCTTTTTGTTGAGGGAAAAGAAAGTAATTTTGCCCTAACATGAGACTAGTTATTGCTGAATGGAGAAGAGAAAAAAATCAGGACAAAATCGAATGTAAAAAAGAAAATTGGAGAAGGTTTGTGAAAAAGGAATCTTGGGCTTTTTTTTTTTTTAAAGATTTTATTTATTTGACACAGAGAGTGAGAGAGCACAGGCAGGGGGAGCAGCAAGCAGAGAGGGAGAAGCAGGGTTCCCAATGAGCAGGGAGCCCGATGCGGGGCTCGATCCCAGGACCCTGGGATCATGACCTGAGCGGAAGGCAGACACTTAACAACTGAGCCACCCAGGCGCCCCTTGGGCTAATATTAAAACGAACTTGAGTGTAAAAAAAAAAAAAAGATGAATTTTAATATCAAAAGTAAAGTGGTACAGTATTATTATTTGGTTTTCTCTGTTTAAAGGACAAAATTTTCTTGGTCTGCTATTGATAAGAGACTGAACGGGTTTTCCTTTACTTTTTAAGTAATCTGTTGAGAAAAAAAGATGTGTCTTATCAAAATAATTTCCTGTGTTTCATGTTGTCTTTATCAGGTCTTTGATTACTGAAGAAAACCGAGTCTCCTTTATTAAAGGTTTTTTTGTTTGTTTTTTACAGTTATGTAACTTTCCGTATATGCCTATAAAGTCTGTAATTGTCATGTTGGCCAAATGATAAACTGAGTATTGTCTCACAGTGATCCAAGATCCTATGTGATCAAGTGTCTTAAAACCTTCTGATATTTTGACAAGCTTCCCCAAAATGTAATTCTAAATGAACTCTTCTTGACCTAGAGGTAACTTTGGGATTTTTCAGAGGATCCCTGAAAATCCTAAAAGATTTGTTCTCTCTTCTTATAAAAAAAGAGATGTTCACTAATTAGGCTTATTTGTTACATTACAGGGGCAGCATTATCAAATAAGTAATACTAAACCTTTTCAGGTTCTGATATGTCCTGATGTAAATATTATCAGTCATAATTACAGCTGTTACCTTAAATGTTGAATATCACAAAAATAACCAAATTTCTTGTTATTTCCATTACAGTGTACTCTCATCTGATCTTTAACTATGGGCATTTTTAAGTCTTGTTTTACTCTGATGCTTTTACAGAACTGTTCGTGGAAAGGACTTTGACAAGTAAAGATTTCTTCCCCCTCCTTTCTTTTTCTTTTCTTTTTTTTAGAGAGGGAGAGAGAGAAGAAGGGAGAGGCAGAGGGAGAGAGAGAATCTTAAGCAGGCTCCACGCCCAGCATGGAGCCCGATATGGGGCTTGATCTCACCACCCTGAGGTCATGACCTGAGCTGAAAATCAAGAGTCGGACGCTCAACCGACTGAGCCACCTGGGTGCACCAACAAGTAAAGATTTCTAATAACTTCAAGACCCTAAAACTAAACTGGGGAAGAATTTCTAGAACTAATGGAAAAATTGGATTCAAGCAGAACAGGTATTAATTACAGAGGACCGAATGAACGGAGGATAATTATAATTTTACATAACCTTTTGTGTAAAACACTGCTAGTTCCTTAGTGTTTTGTTCTGTAGATTTAGGGAAACATTTTCACTTAAGTGATCTATGACCTACAGCAATTTGGTAGGGCATACCTTTGTAAAAACAAAGATGAAACATTTCCTTTTTCTCCTTACCTGATCCCTCCAGAATTTGTAAACTCTTGAGTATTCTTTTCATGGCAATATACGTGGTTATTTGTATAAGTTCAATAAAAACCTGTTCCCCTTGTAACAGGGCACAACTGGAAACACGGGCTATATTACCAAGGCTTTGACTGGAATGTCCTATTTTAGAGATATGCATAGACTCAGATATGACCAAATAGCTTTAAGGAACTGCTTAGAAAAATTGGGCTGGTACCTTGCTTATAGGGTTCCTGGCAGCCTTCCAGGTGAGTATGGAAGGTCACTTCCCGGCAGGCCTATGAACCTCAGAATGTTTGGGGGAAACTCTGAGAAGAGAGAAATTCACCCAAACTATAGGTACTGCAGGTAAAATCTAATGGTGAGTCCTTGGGTTGGCTTGCTGGCCTCAGAGAAGAATTCAATCTGAGATTCCTTATGCAAAGTTCCAGCAAAGCAGTCTTAAAAAGGGCTTATATGGTCAATCACTATTCTTGCTGCACTTGTAAAATCAGGCTAAATTTAATGCAAACAAAGTAATTTTTCTGTGACTATCTTTAGAAAGATGGGAATAACTGTAGAGAGAAAAACTGTGTTTGCATCTTTGTAGATATCAGATTCTAGGCTGTAAGTATCTTTGAGGTTTTGCTCCATACCTGTATATCAATAACCTGGACTGGCTCCTGAATTCTAGTTTTTACAAATATCTGGCTATGACTGGGATGCCTGGGTGGCTCAGTTGGTTAAGCGTCTGCCTTCGGATCAGTTCATGATCTCAGGGTCCTGGGATCGAGTCCCGCATCGGGCTCCTTGCTCGGCGCAGAGCCTGCTTCTCCTTCTCCCTCTGCTGCTCCCCCTGCTTGTGCTCTCTCTCTCTCTCTGTGTGTCAAATAAATAAATAAAATCTTAAAAAAAAAATCTGGCTATGACTCTCCAAACTAATATTTCCTATTTTCTGCCATCCTTCTGATTTGGAATCACTAAGAATAAAGACTGCCCTGAAAGGCTATTCCAGGTCCTCCTCACCCCCCAGATGGGAACCAAACTTCAGGGAGTTGAACCTTGGGTCTGCATCTCCCAACTGAAAAGGGCCCCTTCAGACTCTAGGAACTACACAGCAGCTGGAGACCTCAAAATCAAATTGATTAGGAAGGAGCTGACAACGAAGTGGACAGCTTCCACCCAAGATGCTGGATCAAGACTTCATTCTTTAAACATGAAATGAAATTCTTTTATCTCCTCTTTCCTTTACTCTGGCACTGGTCTGGAAAGAAAGCTGTCATCCATATCTCTCAGGCCATTACTAAGGGAAGACAGGGGGCTGGACAATCTTTCAGATTGCTGGATTTATCATAAAAAGAGCTCTTTACCTGTCCATGATACTAGAGATCCCCTGGTCCTCCCTGTGACTAATTTCTCTTCTATTTGCAACGGACCCCTGACCTTAGGAGTCACTTACACAATCTGACTTTTACAGCCAGAACATCCAGTGCCTTGTTTCCATCTTTCTATGATTACAACTGTACCTGCCCAATTGGACACAAATTCCTAAGCAGATTGTAGTACATTTACATTTGTATTCCCATTGTTCTTGTGATTACCTAAATCAGATCTGCCCCAATTATAAAAAGATCTCACCAGCAGTTCCCATCTCTGCCAGGCCAAAGCTGTTCTTCAAATAGGCTATCCCCTGATTATCCTGCAGCTAAACAGGGAAATGTCTGTGCTGTGGTCAGGGCCACTTACCGCACCTAGATTAATACTTCTGGGAAAGTTGAAACTCAGCTACATAAAAATCACTGAAAAAGCCACTTCACTTAAAAAAAAAAAAAAAAAGTGACTCCTTCAGTGGAGGTCTTTCTCTTGAGTTATGTGATTTTGACTGATTTGGGTCTTGCAGACCATGGATCCAAAATGCACTCCAGACATTGGGAATTATCCTGCTTAAGATAACCATAGTAGTCTCCTTCATATACTATATTCTCTTAAACGCATGTTTGCAGCTGCTAACCACAAAGCAAATGATCTCCTTAAGACTGGAACATCAGAAAGGAATGAAGAGAATAACTGACTTAAAACAAATGTGAACCTGAAGTTGTGACCTGTGAGTACCACAGAGAATCCACAAAAAAACCATCATGACCTGTGAATACCACAGAGCAAAAAACTGCAAGAATTTGAGCAGTAGCTGGGAGTGGTGCTAAGGTCTTAAATTTTGATCACACCACTCAGTTAAGCTGAAAATCTGAACAAAAGGGGGGCAATTGTGGGGTGCATGCCTGGCTCAGTCAGAGGAACGTGCCACTCCTGATCTCAGGGTCATGAGTTTGAGATCCACATTAATCTCTCGGGGTGGAGATTACTTGAGTAAATAGGTAAATAAATAAACTTTAAAGAAAGTGGGGGGGGTGGTTGGAGGGAATTGCTTAAAAAAAAAAAAAAAAAAAAAGACAACAAGCTCAGAATAGAGTCAACTGTGCTAAGCCCAGGTCACCAAATGGTGGTTAATACCTAACTTACTTAGAGTTTCAACCTCTCCCAGGAGTGGAATCTTAAACTAGTCAATTCGGAATTACCTAGTCAGTACCAGTGGGGTAATCTACCTGACAGCCCTCTGCAGTCCCTCAAAGGAAGGTGACCTTGACTGAAACAATGCTCTCTTTGCTACTGTTAACTTCCTTGTTCTGCCCCCTCCTGCCTATAAAAGTCCTTTATTTTTGTACAGGTCTTCAGGGCTCCTTTCTATTTGATAGATGGGATGCTGCCTGATTCATGAATTGTTGAATAAAGCCAATAAGATGTTCAGAATTTACTCAGTTGAATTTTTTTTGTTTTTTGTTTTTACAACATTAACATGTCACCAAACCAGAGGCCTGTCCTCCCAGGGACACCCAGGCAAGAGCCCCAAAGGTCACCTCACAGGAAGGGTTTTACTTGCATTCAGAGTCAACGGGAAGCAAGTAAAGGGCCTCTGAGCCCAAAAGATTAGAATCTAACTGAAGACTGATATCTAACTCTATAAGGAAAAAGAGGAAATGGGCTCAAATCCTGAGACCCTGCCAAGAGACTA